>NC_134486.1:12789967-13389967 GCF_040206685.1 Ascaphus truei
AGGACTCACCCAACCCCCAACCCTTTGAGGCTTTGTTTACGGTAACGCTTTGGAAAATCCCTTCTCGAATTTGATTTGCACAGAGCATCACCTCTCTATGCGCCTGTGTGTAATCCTCTTTCGGATGGGAGCTAGTTGATTACTGCTCATGCGCCTGCAACTTCACCCACCACTGTTTGCTTGAGTGCCCCCCCCAAAAAAAACTTTTGAATTATAATTTTTTAACTGTTATTTTTATCCACAAGCCTGGAAAACAATCTTGATATTACGATATTCAATCTGTGCTGTAGCTTTTGACTGCGACCCTGTGCGTTTGACTGCACATGGTTGATTTGTGTGCTTTTTACTGTACATACTGAAATTATAGTACAGTATGTCATTATCTTAGAACTTCATGCAGCTGTACCCTTTAACCCCTTATTTGGGGGTGTAGGGATCAAATTATTATGTTGAACTGCCTTTTGAAATTACTGTACTCTACTCTAAGTAATTTCTTTGAACTGCTGCACAAATAATCCTTCATCCCTCCCCCACGCACACACAAACTCTTATCGACAAACATCTCAACAGAGTCATTAATTTTCTGAATGTAATCCTCTTTGAGATGGGAGTTAGCTGCTTACTGCGCATGACTCACCCAACTCCCCCCCCCCCTCCACAGAGCCATTTATTTTCTGAAGCTAGTCATTGTGTTTTTAATCCGTCCCTAGCCGAGCGTCAATCACCTCACTGTTCCTGCATGTACTGTAATCCTCTTTGAGATGGGAGTTAACGCATGACTCACCCAACCCCCCCAACCCTTTGAGGCTTAGTTTACGGTAACGCTTTGGAAAATCCCTTCTCGAATTTGAAATATAAATCTGATTTGCACAGCATTGTGAGAATTGAGAGTTAAAAAAAACATTAACTGATTCATGTTGTTTTGTCATTCTTTCTTATTCATTGGTGTACTGTAGGTGTGGGGGAGGGAGGGGGGGTGTTGTCAATGATTATGATTAGCAGGAATGTAAATAAATATTTATTTTATTTTATCAGGAACCAAAAATTCAAATATAAAAATAATCATGAAAAATACATAATGCAGTCTTTATTAAGTTCTTCTGGCAGATTGAAATTGGATAAACATTTAGAAAACATTTGTAAAACATGGTAAAACATGAATAATGCACATTTATAAGAATAATATTTAATAATATATAATGTATAATATATATATATATAGTAATATACTTTTTTCCGTCTTTATCTTGTTCCTCATTCTGTGAACAGTACAGTAGTTCATTGAGAGAGGAGAGGTTTTGTGTACATCATTAATGCTGTTTATATAACAGATTTGACTGCACACAACACCCCACCTCCCCCAAGGCCATCTTTTTTTCCTGAAACGACAAGAAAACAAAAAATTAGTGCAGTTATGTGCGTAGTGTATTATGGCATTGTGTGATGTGTAGTACTACTGTAGATGGCTGGTGTTGCTTTCTCTGGAAAGAAAAAAATTGAGCAGTTAGTAGGCATTTAGTACTCACAAACTAGTCTATACTGGAACTACTGGAACTACTGTATACTCTGACTACTGTTAAATACTACAGTATGTAAACAGATGGCTGGTGCTGCTCTCTCTAAAATTGAGCAGTTACTGTACTCTACTGTAGGTGCATACTGTATTATGGCATTATGGCATTGTGAATGCAGTTAGTACTGTCAAACTAGTCTATACTGGAACTACTGTATATATGTGTGAGGAGTCTGGGATCGCGGCACCCGCGCCCTGGCTTCTCCTCACCTTCGTTAACCCCCGCTGCTGCCACCTACCTCCTGCTGCTCTGGGGGTTCCCCGCCGTCCCCGATGGTCTGCCGTTCCTGCTAGCTCTTCCCTCTCCCATGCGGCTGCCATGTGTCCCGGCCGCGCGCGTGAAAAGCGCGCGCCGGGTGAAGATAATTTATTCACTGCACTAGCAGTGAAACCACGCCCCCAGCACACTAATTGAAACTCCTGCCAGAATAAGAGTCCTCACCTGTCGGCCAATCAAGTGGACCTATCCAGGATAGCTCCACGCACTCCTCCAGGTCTGCCTCCACCTCTGATTGGTCAGCCGCACTTTATAGTGCCTGTCCTCCCACTCACTCATTGCTCGACATAGTTTCCACTTGGATTCTTCTCTGGAATTCTCTCTCTTATTCACTCAGGTTACGACTTTGCTTGGCGGACATCTATCTCTGGCTCTCGACCCCTGCTTGGACAACGACCTTCCGGAATTCTCCAATCCCTGACCTTGGCTAAACGGCAACGACAACGGCACTTCTTCACCGTTACCGGCAAGTATTGCTAGCCAAACGTCACCTGGCCTGGCAACGCCTAAATCACCACACTCCGGACACGCTCCTTTTGCTGTGGGTGTGTGCCCATATATGTTCCTCACCTCAGTAGAAGGGATGGGTCTGGTCTGCGGGCAGCACCGGCGTAACAATATGTACTGTATGTACTGTGCCATACTTACCTGTATCATACTGTACTTACAATACTACAGTACAGTACTACTTTCCTGATGCTTGCCCATTACGCGTGATCACAATGGGCAACACAGTCGCAATATGGTCTATATATTTATTGCAGCGTTCCACGGTGAGTACATCGTTCCAAAAACTCATTATGCCTTTCGCCAACTCGTCCTTTTTGGAGGGTTTCACCACTTTCCGAATATGGTCCTTTAGCTGAGGCCAGACCATTTCGATCGGATTGAAGTCTGGCGATCTGTCATTGGAAAAATAGGACAATTAGTTTAAGAGATACAGTACATAGTAAAAACTGTGGGAAAAAAATGAGACACGGTTACCGCACTTACTCCGCTGGCGTCTTCACCCAGTTGATACCGTGCTCAAGGATATGCGCTGTTGACGCGGTGTGCTTCGGATCGTTGTCCTGGTAGAAGCGGTGACCATCCAGGAACTCGTGTGTGATGTAGTCCACTATCTCAGCACAATTTTCTCTTGGAAGAAAGCTTTATTCATGATTCCTATAACAAGAAAAGAAAAGTGCTCAAAAAACTGCACAATAGTAAGGCTACACTAGAACAGTACAGTGCATAAGGCTACATTATATTTTAGATATTTTACCTTCAAAGATGACAATGCATCCTGGTCCACGCCTAGAGATGGCACCCCACACATGCAGCTTCACAGGGTGTTTTGGCCGCGGCTTCAAAGATATGCGAACTTTTTTGTGGAACGCAAAGGTGGCAAATCTCTCCAGCGAAACAGTAGACTCGTCAGTGAAGATGCAATCCTGGAAAGTTTCTCCACTGTCGATCCATGCCTAGGCCTGGACCACTCTCTTGATTTTGTTAACATCCCTTATCATGGGATACGCTCTGTAATGACAAGGAATAAATAATTTTAGCGGTACAGTACAGTTTCCTAAACAACACTTTTACCTCCTGTACTGTCCAGTACTAACCTCACACGTCCATATTTCCATCCATGCTGTGTCTCATCTTCTTTATGCTGGTCTCGGATACAGTGAGATTGTGATTTTCCTGCAGAGTGTATTTGACCCTTAATGCACTCTTCTCATCATTCTCCTCACTTATTTTGTCCACCAGAAGAGTTGTCTCCCTACAATGTAAAGAAAAACAAACTATTAATATGCAGCAATATAAAATATTATATACTGTACTGTTGTAATATAAATATAAATATAAAATATATATATACTGTTGTAATATAAATATAAATATACAAAATATATATACTGTTGTAATATAAATCTTAAAAATATATATACTGTTGTAATATAAATATAAATCTAAAAAATATATATACTGTTGTAATATAAATCTAAAATATATATATAATGTTGTAATATAAATATACAAAATATATACAGAAATATACAGTATACTGTTGTGATATAAATCTACAGAAATAACAAAAATATTAGATACAGTGCTGTAGATCTATAGTACAATATTTTATCTAAAAAAAATATATAAATTTAAGTTGTATAAATATATTTACGTGTTAGTTACCCTTGGTGCCCTTTTGCATTCTCTGTTTTTCCGTGTGCATGATACCTCACGGTGGTTGCTGGCACAACGATGGCAGAAGTAGCTAACCAGCGTTTGATAGCAGCAATTCGGTGTCCGCTCGTGTACATCTCCTTAATTCGCATGCTGAGCTCCTTGGAAATCTTTTTAACGGGCATTGCTGCGAGTAGAAAGAAATACAAACACAAGAATGTATATTCGATGTTTAGTCAATGTGTATTCAATGTGCAGTGAATCCACAAAATGGATGATGTATTTATACGGTAATGACTCACATTAGAGTATGCCCACTTTCAACACCTGTACCTCGTTGCCATGCATAAAAGGTTACACACTTTGCATAGCCCACCACTGGATGATCTTTATCTGAACTTGCCCTTGTCCAGATACTGCATTGTGCCATCTGCTTCCATGGATCAACCCCGATTCTATGGACGTAGGAAACCACTCACCTCTGCCGTGCCTGTCATGCAGAAAAAGCGAAAGGCAGTTGACGTTTCCACGCCAAGGTCAAAGCGACAGGCTAAGGCCAATAAAGAAAACCTTCTACTGACCCCAAAGGCTAAGGGTTTTAATAGACGTCAGCCTTATTATGTCAAGAAGAAATACGGTGATTTACACTCCACCCAAAACAAATGGCAGCCAACCCATCGAACCCGCAGACCACTTCCTCCCATACGATTCGACGACTCTGCCGCCGCTGTCCCAGAAATCTTCAGCCCGTCTTCTCCACTCCTCGTCCTCGACGCTGCCACCGCCCTCCCGGAAACCCACAGGCCATCTTCTCCAGTTCTATTCGACGCCGCTGCCGCTGGTGCCTCTGAAATCCACGGGTCACTTTCTCCTTTGCACTTAGACGACTCTGCTTCTCGCCCGGAAATCCAGAGGTCACTTTCTCCATCCCTCTTCGATGACACTGCCGCTTCTCCTTTACCGGATATCCACTGGTCACCTCCTCCACCCTTCTTCGATGACGCTGCCGCTTCTCTCCATGGAACCCCCATCTCATCCTCCATAGCACTCACCCAGATGTCCACACGCCATGCACAAGAAGCAGCTCGTTAGACCGGATGCTGAATGGGATAAGTGTGGATATCCCTGTGGACTCCATTATGCTGACAAAGATAGATCTGCTTCTGGAGATCATGCTAAATATGGAGCAACGGATGCTACGTATGGATCAATGGATGGATCGACGGATGGAGAAGAAAGAGGCTGACATAGCGGGTATACATCATTTTCTCGGTGTTCATGCCCCTGTTTCCCCGACGCCGGAGCAGGAGTGTGGCATGGATGTGATGAGTGGGAGCATCGACACCCTTCCATAACCAAGAGTACCCCCTCAACCAGAAGATGTAGTTTACATGTATGCCGTTGAGGAGGGCATGACAACCACGTCAAGACCACGCCAGGAGACAACACGGCAACCAAGACAGGAGGAAAGCTTCCTCCCTTAAAACCTACCCTCGCCTGTCGCCTCAAGCACATCCGCTCCCAGAAGACCTACATTCGCTCGCATCGATACGGTGCCCAACATCACCCTGCACGATCTGCCACCGGCGCTAAGGGAGAAGTATAGGGTGATGAGTGCTGGTGCACACCACAAGTATTCCTTGTTCATTTTTAAGCACCATGTGCCCTACTCGTTGTACTGCGACTGGGCCTTCAGAGTGAACTACGAAGGAAATTGCCTAAAAAAGGCACTTCCAGACAATTTAAGAAAGACCATTCTGGAGGAATTGCGGCGCTTTTATTCAATTACAGATCTTGTAATGAAAGGCGTTCGAGACTGCATTAATGGCTTTTTGCGCCATGCAAGGCATCGGCCATGGAAGGACAATCTGGTGGGCTGTGCATTTGACTGAGTGTTCCACTGTTGAAAATGTTTGGTAAATGTTTTGTTCCAGTCCCGGAGGGCCACAAAAAGGCCCGGTTTTCAAGGTTGTCTTACTGTAGTGGTGCAGGCCTGACTGTTCTGCACACCATCCCACTGCAAATGTTTTGACTTGCTGTTCTTGTGTAAAGGAGATGTTCCGTTTTGTATATTTTCTGAATAAAGAATGGTAAGACCATACTGTTGTGCTGAACTGTATTGTACATGTTTTGACCTGCTGAACTTAAATAAACGAGATGTTGTTGTGTTTTTTAACTTGTATTTATACAGAAATGTTTTAACTTGCTGTACACACACACAGGACCTGCACAATACCAGTCCTGGAGGGCTGCAAACAGGCCCGGTTTTCAAGGTTGTCCTGAAAACCGGGCCTGTTTGCTTCACTCAAGGACTGTAGTGGTGCAGGCCTGACTGACTGTTTTTCACACCATCCTGCTGTATAAAGTATGTTTCTTTAATAAAGGAGATGTTGCATTTTGTATACTGTATTTTATGAATAAAGATTTTTTTTTAATCACAGGTAAGACCATACTGTTGTGTTGAACTGTACTGTACGGTACTGTACATGTTTTGACCTGCTGTATTTAAATAAAGGAGATGTTGTGTGTTTTAACTTGGATTAATAAAAAAAAATTGTATTTACTGTACACAAGACCTGCACAATTCCAGTCCCTGAGGCCCGCAAACAGGCACGGTTTTCAAAGGTTACCCGGAAAACCGGGCCTGTTTGCTGCCCTCGAGGATTGTAGTGGTGCAGACTGTTTTGCACACCATCCCACTGTACAGTATATGTTTTGACTTGCCGTTCTTTAATAAAGGACATGTTGCGTTTTGTATATTTTATGAATAAAGAATTTGTTTTTATAACATGTGACTGTAAACCATACTGACTGACTGTAAATGTTTTTACTTTCTATACATAAACGTGAGGAACAGAGAAAAAACAGGCACCGTTGCTCAGGAAAAGGCAAAAATAGTAAATAAGCCAAGGAGAGGTTTGACCCTTAAAAAAATGTATTTAATGGAGCTAGCATACAGATACAGCTACATTACGGGGTACACAAGACCCCCACCAACGCGTTTCGAGCAGAGCTCTTTATCAAGGTGACTGATATCTGTACTCACCACTCTGCTTTTTATACCCCTTAACATCGTGCTGGCGTCCATTCGCAATTCACTTCCTGAAACTCCTCCGGACTTCAGATCTGAGAGCAAGCTGGGAGGGACACCGTAGCTGAGGAGCACAAGCTGGTGACGTCACAGGAGGAGTAGATCGGCCGAATTAGGGGAGAAAGCAGCAAGCAGGCAGCAGCTAGCAGACTCCCGAACAAAGAAGGGGATCCTCTTCAGTTCACTGACGTATTCTCACCTTACAGCAAGCGGTTTCACCTGCTGACAAGACCAATTCAATAACGCTTATGTCCTAGTCACTTTTGGTGAGTAGGTTTCAAATTTTACACCAAAGAGGAGCAAGTCTCAAGACATCTGGTCCCTATGCAAAGGCACAGATAGTTCTTTTTAGTGTAATTCTTTGTATTTTTAGTGTAATTCATTGCATTTTATTGTATTTTTACATGTATTAAATTGCTCCCTTTATATATCCTAGTTGTCCCTGGGTAATGCACTATTGTAGTGTGTATGCTTGTTTTTTCTCTTTTTTTCTGAGGGATTTCGTCCAGAAAGGAACTTTTGTCTACAACCACATCCAAACCATTCCTCAGCGCCACAGGAGGTGTCTTTCCCCTACAATACCAAATCTGGGTAGGAGATTCCAGATTCACTTCTTTGGGCAGCTCCAGGACTACCTTCGGACTTTATATCACAGGTTTTCGTAAATTAATGTTTGCATAAGCACTTTTTGTTCACCTTTATTTCCACCAGAATGTGCAGGCATTGTTACACAAAGCAATATTATCCATCGAAATCCCTCCATTAGCTGTTTTCTTTTCTGAGGAAAAACAAAAAGAAAAGTTTTACTGTAATGGTCAGTCCCCTAAAGAAGTTCCCAGCCAGTCCCACCAATAATTTTCTCGGGGGGCGTCTCTCTCCTGTTCACATGCGCACACACCTACCGTCGATGCGATGACACGTATATGCGTTTCAAGAAGACTCCAATGCGCATGCGCCTAGCGTTCCACCAATTGTTCAGTATCTGCAGTACTGTAGAAGCCGCTCAGCCAATGATATAGCTTACAGGAGAATCGCTTGACTTTTGAATCGCACCGATATTCATACTGTATTGTCAAAATAAAAAAAACACAGAAAATTATACGGCAACAATACTCACCATAGAATTTTCCATTCAGCTGGCGCGGGCCCCGGGCCATTGCCAGTCCAGTGTTCTTGATCATACACGTTGATAGTTGGCAGCGGGACTACTACATCAGTCAGCAGATGAGGCTGGAAATCGCTTAGGTACATGCAAGCTTGATCGAAACTGCACACGAAATCCGGCTCAGGCTTGCTGGACAGACAGCAAGGGTTGTCACTGACAGTGGGACCATTATTGGAAGCCGGTGCTGGTGCTGGCGCATTGCTTGGCAGCGACTGTCGTTTCTTAGTTGGTTTTAACACGACTTTTCGCCTTTTGCCGTCTGCATGATCATAGATACAGGAAAAAGCCTGTGATACACACCAATACCCTCCAATAAATTGTGGCTCAATACGATAAAAACATGGATAACTACATAACCTTTTCCTTATTGCATGCTTCCACACATGAGGAACTGGCAAAAATTTGTAAAAGTCATAGTTTTCGATAAAATACTGATAAAATTTGAACAACTGTTGCCGTCTTATCATCTGTTGCATTAATCGCGGCCTATATCAAATACGCGTAACTTCTGTCGGGTTTTTGGAAAACGGGCTGCACTTGAACACTCATGGCGGCGGGTCTCTGGAGAATACTGTAACAGAAACTGGTCTTTGTCTTTCTTTAATAGGAAAAGCCTAAATTGATTCATTATTGCAACCTCTTCCTTCAGTCTCAAGGCCAATTTACAATAGCACACTGTGGTATCTTTTTTAAACGAAACACCTGCAAGTCGACACATTACTCAAGCGCATGCACATTACAATTCATGAATATCTGCCATCTGGCGGACACGCGAAGAATTGCAACCTATTAAATCAGAATCATTGTCAATAAACGCATCAACCGCGCATCAACCGCGCATGACTCGCGCATGACCTGGGGCTGGGAACGCAACATAAATGTGGCATGCACCCGGTGAAGTGCGTCGCATTCGAGAAAAAAGCCAGGAAAAAAGCAGTTATGTTTCAGAATAAAAGTGGCCACAGCAGTAGCAGCACGTGTTGTGTGCAAAAGCAGGTCAGGCTGGTCAGGATTGCTGGAGCAATGCCTAGTTTAGTCTGTTATGGTCAACCATTATGGGTTTTGAATCTATGGGACCAATTAACAAAGCAGTGATAAGTGGTTTAGGTGTCGATAAATTGCCTTATAGCATGCTACAGCTTGATCTGCTATTCACAAAGCAGCGAAAACAGTGCAGTAGCACACTATTATAGCTTTTTTACACCCCTAAATAGTCAGAGTCAAAAAAATTCATCAGATAGGCCAAAAAAAGGCAAAAGTGCAATTTTTTGCCAGTAACAGCTATACACAAAGTTGTGTTAAGTTTATCGTTGTATAAAAGCTCGCCATATTTCTTCACCAGCTAAAGGCTAGAGCAAAAAAGATTGAGAGATGCATAAAAGCATGTCTTTTCCAGCACTGGTACCAATCCTGAGGCCTGCAGGGGTCTCTGGTTGGTCCCTGTGGGTGCCCTTGGTCCCCATTGTGCCCAGGTGTACCCTGGTGGTTCCCGTGGGTGTCTGGGGGCCTCCAGGTAATCTCAACGGGTGTCTGTGGGCCCCATGGGTGTCCAGGGGTCCTTGGGTGGTCTCATAGGTTGTCTGGGGGCCCCCAGGTGGTCTCGCAATTGTCTTGTGTCTCCACTGGTGTCCAGGGGTCCTTGGGTGGTCCCTGTGGGTGACTGGGGACGTCCAGGTGGTCCCTGCGGTTGTCAAGGGCCCATACAGGTGTCTGAGGGTCCTTGGGTTGTCCCCACAGGTATCTGGGGGCCTCCAGGTTGTCCCCGCGAGTGTCCGGGCCCACAGGTGTCTGGGGGTCCTCGGGTGGTCCCTGCGGTGTATGGGGTCTTCATTAAGGGGTTAAAAAACCCTCCCCCGCTACCCTGCCTGGACCAGCATTCCTAGAGCCACCACCACCACTACCATTGATTGGCACAGTGTTAAAGCATACCCATATAATATAATATGGGCATGATATAGCATTATCATAGCCAAAGGTCAACCGAAAGAAAAAAACACAAACAATATCAAATTCAATCAAAACAATCACCAAATAAACAACAATAACAATACAAAATTAAACACAAACAAATACCAGAAATCAATAAACAATAACCAAATAAGAACCAGAATTGAAAATCAAAACACCAAAAAAACATAAATAAATGAAACTCCAAATAAACAACATTGTTAAAAGCTAAAGACCAAAAATAATCCACAATTAAAAAGGAAACACCAAAAACATTACAGAAATAAACATTTTAAAACCCAAGAAAAAATCCCATAATTCAAAATTAAACAAAAAACAAAAAGAACAAGAAGACCCTAATTGGACTACATTATAAGATGAAGAAAAGAAAGAAGAAGAAAAAAACTTATTCTATTTGAGGACTTTGTTCGAGAACTCCCTGAGACCCCGGGAATCAGAGGGTGAAGACATCTAAAGGTAAGAAAAAGAATTGAATGTATGTTATTTTAATCTTGCAGGTTTTTTCATTGTATTTTTTTTATTTGTATTTTTTTCATTGCCCATTGAAGTATTTATGTATACCCTTTTAGGGCTATAAATACATACAGTGACAAGCATTTTTTGGAAAATGCTTGCTTTTATTTCTTTATAATGTATTTTGGTTGTTTGATTTTTAATATTTATGCTATTTATTTTGTGTTTTGATTTTGAATTATGGGATTTTTTGTTTTGTTTATTTCTGTTATTTTTTTGGTGTTTTCTTTTTATTTGTGGTTTATATTTGGTCTTTAGCTTTTAATAAATGTGTTTATTTGGAGTTTTCTTTCATTTATTCATGTTTTTATTGGTGTTTTAATTTTTAATTCTGTTGCTTATTTGGCTATTGCTTTATTGATTTCTGCTATTTTTTTATTTACTTTGTTATTGTTGTTTATTTGGTGATTGTTTTGATTGAATTTGATATTGTTGTTTTTTTTTTAGGTTGTCTATTGACTGTGATAGTGTTATATCATGCCCATCCATATTATATGGGCATGATTTATCACTGTGCCAAACAATTGGTTTATTGGCATTTGGAATGTGTATATTTTTTATGTAATGTGTTTTATTTTTAGCCTGTTTTTTGTTTACTTCCTATTTATTCCTATAGTGTTAAAGCAGGCCCATATTATATGGGCCTGTTTTAACACTGTGCCAATCAATGGGTAGCGGGGTGGTGTACCCAGGTAGGGTGAGTGGGTAGTGGGGAGGGTGGGATAATCCCTTAATTACTTTAGCGGTAGCTAAATTCTAAGGTGATTAAGGGGTTTAGGGGCCATTAGATTGTATTTTTTTTTTTATTGTTGATGCCCATGGAGGACAAGGACGGTGATGAGGATGAGGACAGCTAAGGGGGTTATTGAGTCACGCTCATGCTTCCTCCAGTCTCTGGTGTAAACCAACTCCTTCCTTTTGCTGCTTCTATGCGTGGCGATATTCCCCTTCTCCACTGAAGATCCACTGAGGATTACTCAACAGGTTGACCAGTCATAGAAAACTAAAAGCACAGAGGCACTGAGGTTGAATAATATTATAATAAAAGTGAATACAAATAACAAGTATCAACTTACATATAATGAATTTGTTATCCAGTGAGATCTTAAGTGGTACAGTCCATGATGCCCTGTCCATGGGTAGAAGGGAAGCAGTGCCAAGCTCAAGACAGTCTATCCCGCGTGCTGAGATTGAGTAGTGTCTCCACCTTACTCTGCAATGCTATTTACGGGTATGTGCAGAACCACGCAGTCCGTGTGCTGTTTTGTGCACGCCTCCCAAATTCACAGTCTCTCTCTCAAGCCAAGTGGCAATTAGCCAAGGGGCAGATTTGCATGCAGTGTCCACAGTGCTCTTACCACAACATGTTTCGCAGACTAATCTGCTTTGTCAGGCGGCAGTTGCAAGCATCCACATCAGCTTTAATATCCTATCACACAGGTGTGTTTAGATATAATCCAATTTCTTGCATGTAATTGGGTCTCATAAGAAACCCCAAGCAGAAATTCCACACAGGTGTGTCAGATATAATCCAATTTCCTGCAGGCAAATGGGTCCATAGATCTCCTAAGAAACCCCAAGCAGAAATTATAATAATCTCTATATCGATCAATTGGACAATTACAATGGCAGAGTGTGATTGTGCCATCCTTTTAATACAGATCATATGCAATTTATCTGATGTGAGTGCTACAAAGGAGCATATAAAAACGTTATCTATTAATACAATGATAAATAATTAAAACATAGTTCCAATACCAACCAAACAAACTGTGACATCACAACAAAAAAAGGTAAATGGGAAGGGAAGGGGAAAAGCAGGGGGAGGAGGAGAGAAGAAAAGAGAAGAAGAAAAGGGGGAGGGGGAACTGAGGAGAGACATAATAGAAAAGAAGAAGAAATGTAACACATATACTGTGTATTCACACATAGCCAAATATGTATACACATATGTATATACATAACCTAAACATTTTTGGATTTAAAACAGGGGTTAATAATGACCCTGAAGGATTGTAAAATCTCTAAATAGACACACACGCACTAGTAACTGCGTGCATAAACCATAGGTGCCAGTTCCATTAGTATAATAAATAAGTGCATGAACATATGTAGAAAACATATCCCATACACTCACAACAAATGACCAAGCCAATATGAGTGTGAGCCCAATATTAAGGGTGGGGGGGGGGGGTAAATGAAGATTACCTCCCTATTTTAGAAAGGGGGTAAGTTCTATGTAATAATTCAACCCTCCTGAAAAATTACTTTGCAATGTAAAATCCAGTACTGCTCCCTTCTGGCAATATGGAGATCATGGTCCCTTGCTCTAATGTTATCCTTAATTCTCTCAAAACCCATATAGTTAATCCCCTCAATGCTACATCCATGGGCATCCCTAAAATGGATCAATATATGTGTCAGTGGTTTTGATGCCTCTTCCAACTTGTGGATGTTCTGAATATTCTGCGATGTTCCATAATCCGTATTTTGAGATTACGCTTTGTTCTGATTATGTACTGTAGTCCGCAGCTGCATTGCAGCACGCATACTACATATGTAGCCAGACAGTCAATGTAGTGTTTAATATGATACTCCTCTCTAGTAATGAAGGATTTTATAATCTTTTTGGATTTCATTTTCAGACAGATTTTGCATCTATTGCATTTATAATTGCCGATTATGCCCAAGGTATCTCTTAAATCCTTTTCTGAGTTTTATTAGTACCTTTTAGGAGGCTTGGTGCAAGAATAGTTTTGCTTGTCTGTGATTTTCTAAAAACTACAGGGGGTTTGGTGGGGAGAGCTTTATTGAGAATGGGATCCATATGTAACATATGCCAGTGACAGGATAGTGCTTTTTTAATTAGTGCATGTGAACTATTGAATTGGGTAATAAAATATGGAGTTTTTTGTTTCAGTTTTTGTGCATCGACACTAGTGCCAATTGCTGCAAGAGTTGCGGTATTAATTTCACCTCTCACTAGGTTGCCCACATTTTGTTTCTTTTTATCTTTCTTGTGAAACAGTGTTTCCCTGTTTTTATTGGATGCTTTCTGATATGTGGTCAGAATTAATTGTTCCTTGTATCCCTTCTGTCTGAATCTTTCTTTTAAGAATTCCAACTGTTCCTCAAAGTTTCTAATATCCGCACAATTGCGCCTTAAGCGGAGGAACTGACTGTATGGAATATTGTCAATGCATTTGTGTTCATAGCCACTAGTAGGATGTAAATATGAATTGACATTTGTGGTTTCAAAGTAAGTTTTGGTGAGTATACTGTTTCTCTCATTATAGATTATCAGATCCAGAAATGTAATTTGGTCTCTACTGATCTCACTCGTAAATAGCAGATTACATTTGTTATTATTGATGTTCTTAATAAAAGAGTCAAAGGAGTCATTATCACTGTTCCAGATAATGAGAATGTCATTGATGTATCTCCTCCGAAGCACGAGCTGTGGAGGAGATACTGTCCCGCCCGAGCTGAGTCTAACAAAAGACGGGAGCTGGCCGGGCACACGACGGGCAAGTCGCGGAAAGTTGCGGGTGCGTTCCCCGCACGTTCCCCGGACTTTCCCACGCTTCAATAGATAAGCGCTATGGCGCTTTCTATTGAAAGCGCCCGAGGCGCGGGAAAGCGGCCGCGAACCTGCCTGGTTTTCGGCAGGAGACTGCCGCGCGGCGCCAGCGGTTTTTTTAAATTGCGGTGGCGGCCGCTTTAGATTCAGCTGCGCCGCCACTGTACACTGGTTTTCCATATATGTTTTTTTAGGATGAGAGCAGCCTTCATCCTGGCAGGGGTAAGTGCAAGTTTTATTTACTTTCTGCTCCATATTTATGTTTTATTTTATATGGGCAAATACACTATTATCCATATCTGAATAATAGAATTTTGCCCATTACTGTACTGTATGTATTGTGTCAGGGGGGAGTGTACTTATTTTAATGTATTTTTTTTATGCACAGGATTGATACCGCAAGCCAGCGGGCATGCCCAGACACCTGTGGGGTCCACCACCCGTGGCACCTTCATTCACCCCCTCTGCCCCCAATAAACCTGCTATTGTGCCTTAACCCCATCATTGCCTTAGTGGCTAGCCACTAAGGTAATGAAGCTGCTTTAATGTAAATTTTAATAATAATGTGTGGGAGCAGGGGGTCTCCTGAGCTGATCTACTTTGATTTATGCCTCAGGGACCTTCCTTAGTTACTGAGCACTGGTATGGGTCATCGGGTGCCAGTATTGCCGCCATTTTTAGATTGTCCACGTCACGTGACCGAGGGATTTAATAAATGGAGGAGATACCAGCATCCCATATAACCCCATATCAGGGCCTGTAACTTGGGAAGCAGGGGGTCCCTGAAGCTGAAATAAATGAGGGTCATCTCAGGAGACCCCCAGCTCCCGCGCACAATTAATAAAAATTACATTAAAGCAACTTCATTACCATAGCGGATAGCCGCTATAGTAACAATTGGTTTTTTATTTTTCTGAGGTTTTTTATACTAGTCTGCGGGAGCAGGGTATTCTGAGGTTAACTTCATTGATTTCAGCATTGGGAACCCCTACTTACCGAGATACAGGTCCTGTTGCGGGGTGCCGGTATCCCAGTACAGGATTTAAATCCCAGAGTTATGTGACAAGGGAGATTCAAAAGTACTGGGATATCAGCACCCCATAACAGGACCTGTATCTCGGAAGAAAGGGTGCACGAGGCTGAAAACAATGCAGTTCAGCTCAGGAGGCCCCCAACTCCCACACACTATTATCAAAATCAATTTTTTAATTGCACGATCGCCAGTAAGAGCCGTGCATGGAGACGCAGCTTCACCATGCAGCTCTTCCAGGCTGCAAATTTTTCTAACAGTTATCGCACTATAGGATTTATAGCACGATAGCACTGGTACAAAAAACAGGTCTGACGAAAGTGAATTTTTTCTATCAGTCTTAAAAAATGGCGTTCATTCTTAGTGAAAACCAGTTCTGGCCTCATGTCTTAGAGCGCGATAAACAAATGCATAGGGGCCTATGCAGTAATCACTGATAAGCCAATTATCGAGGCCTTTTTGCCAAAAAGGCCCACTGCTATTCAGTAAGCCCTGAAGCCCTGATAAGTCGCCGATTAAAGGCCTTACGGCAATTTTTTTTTCCCAAGAACAAATGTTCACCAGAGAGAGTACCTTATCGGCAGGTTATCGCCAGGTAGACTGTCTCGCCACCGGAAACTCGGCATGTAGCTCTCGCACTGATTCACCAGGGATTCAGCCATTCTTGCATACTGCAAGTGCAACACGCCAAAAACATGCCGAGTTTGAACCCCTGCCAAGAGTGCTTCTTCGGCGCTTACTGCATGGAGCCCACAGTTTTTGCACAACTGCCAAATTGTAAACATGTTCTTCTAAAATATTGCATTAATAGACTTAAGATACAATACAACAAAGGTTTATTTTTACCCGGATTATTCTTTACTCAAATCATTAAATGCTATAGAGTGACAAACTAACATTTCACTCCATGACATATAATCATTACTCCTTAAACTATTTACCATTAAAAACAGGCAAGCAGCGGATAGCACCCGACGAATCATTGATCTGTTGGATATATCCAATAATGATAAAATATGATGTTGAGTTTAGATGCAGAAAAGGCGTTTGATAGGATCGACTGGCCATATTTAGAGGCTATGCTTGGAGCGTTTGGATTTGGAAATAAACTAAATAAAGCAATCTTCTCATTATATTCTAACCCTACAGCTAAAGTTGTTAATCAGGGTCATCCATCAAATACACTTAAAATTATAAGCGGTACGAGACAGGGCTGTCCATTGTCTCCCCTCTTATTTGTCTCTGTATTGAACCGTTAGCATCACAGATTCGGAAACACCCTGACATCTCAGGAATCAAAATTCAATCCCAAGAGCATAAAATAGCTTTATATGCAGATTATATCTGTCTGACTGTCTCTAAACCACTCAAATCTCTGCCAAATCTATTTGACTTGTTAGGGAAATTCCATAGAATATCTGGTTATAAGATAAACCAGTCTAAATCTGAGGCACTAAATGTATCCCTTCCAAAAGAAATGGTAAAATTAATAGAGTTTAATTTCAATTTTAATTGGCAAAGTTCTGCGATTAAATATCATGGTGTACACATTACAAAGGATTTTAAAAGCCTATACTATGCAAATTATCCCTCACTCATTCGGTCTTTGATAATGGACATCAGAAAATGGAAGTCATATAAAATCTCCTGGATTGATAGGATACATAGTATTAAAATGAATATCCTCCCACGTATCATATAACTTTTCCAGACACTACCGGTACCACTTAGACTGAAAGATATGATTTCGCTTCAGTCTGAGATCTCCACATTTATATCAGGGGGGTTGGCAGTACCTTGTCTGCTGTCCTATTATAGAGCAGCCCAATTAAGTCAAATTATGCAGTGGCAGATCCATCCTGGATTGAAAAGATGGGTGGATCTAGAGCGAGAGGTTTGCTCCCCATTGGAGCTAAACAACATTATTTGGCTCCCCAAAATAGTCCTTAAGTCAGCTAACACTCTGCTATCCTCGATGACCAACTCTATTTCGGTTTGGGAGATTTCAAAATTTAGGCATAATTTAACTAATAGACATTCATTAATGACCCCTCTTTGGGGTAATCCAGAGTTTGTTCCGGGTATATCTAAAGTTGGTTTGTCAATATGGAAACAATGTGGCATTAATAGATTTAGAGATCTGGAGGAAAAAAAAAAAAAAAAACATTTGAACAAATTAGATCAGGCAAAAAGATACCCCATATGGATTTTTTTAGATACCTTCAGATCAGAGCATTCTACTGTATAATAAACATTCTCCCTTTCCCCCATTGACTATGTTTGAAAAGCTCTGTCTAAGAGAGACAAAAACAAAGCAGATCTGGGAGAAGAGGTGAGCGAAGAAGACTAGTTGACTATTGTAACAGTAGCAGCTAAGAGCTTGATATGCACTACTTTAAAAGAGAACGCATATAAAGTCCTTATGAGGTGTATCTCACTCCACAGATATTAGCAAGGTTTGGACCCGGATGCTCCCCTCTGTGCCCAAGACAGTGTGGAGCATCGGCGAACCTGTTACACATGTTGTGTTCTTGTTCTCGGATAGTCCCATTATGGACACAAATTAGACATTGGCTTCAGAGGATTTTTGACCTCACTATTCCTCCGGATCCATGGCTGTTCCTTTTGAATAGGCCTTGGCCGGGCCTTTCCAAAACAGGTAATAAATTGATTATGCATTTAGCAACAGCCACGAGGTGCGAGATCGCGGTACTGTGGAAACAAGTAGAGATTCCAAATATCCCCCAGATTAGGAATAGAATGTGGTATATTTGCCAGATGGAAAAATTAATGAGTTTGGTCAATGACACTGGCGCCAAATTTATAAAAGTCTTGACGCCAGACAGATATCCCAGGAGTAGAGAGAACCACAATCTGGCAATGATAGAGATAAATGCGTTCTCGTTTGAAATACACACTCGGCCACGCTAATTCTCAGGCGGCCTGCACCGCGGGTAATTTAAAACCCCGTGCAGACGCGGCTGATGCCTGATGCGTGCCGCTCGTCACTGGAGCCTCAGCTGGTGAGCCGGTCACATGTACCAGGGTTCCGCCGGCATCCCAAAGATGGCCCGAACATGGGGGGTGAAGGCGGGGTAAGGCCCAGTGATGCTGTCCCTGCGTTGTGCATCACTGGGATTGGGAGAGGCAGAGGCGGAGCAGCCAGGCGGACACGCGTCATTGGACCGGAGGAAGGGAAGATGCGGCTGGCGCGCGGCCAAGTTCGGCGCCAGCCAAAAAAAGCCCCGAAAAATTGCGGGCATTTGTAAGAATAAAGCTGGCCGCAGCAGTATGGGCAAGAATATGGGTAAGAATGAGCTATAGGTCATCTTTTAATAAGACTAACAAGGCCTTCAAGGATGAAATAAGAAAAAAAAGAAATAATAGAAAAATAATAAGGATGTTAGTCATCCACACAAGAATTGGAGAGAGTTCTTATAGGAGTAATAGTAAAATAATAAAGGAAGAGATCCCACACCTGTTATCCCCCCTCCCCACCCCCTTTTTTTTTTTTTTTTTGCCTTTTGTTTTTTATTTTTTTATTTGATACAATTTTAATGAGAGTATTTTTTTTTGTTCCACTTTTGAAATTTCTGAATATACGATGTTTTGTTTGATATGAAAAAATTCAATGAAAATTTGAAAAAGTTGAAAAAAAAAACTATTTACCATAATCAGTCTAAAAAAAAAAAAAAAAACATCAAACAAAAAGCATTTGAAAGGATGTCTCCTTTTTCTTTCTTAGCTTGGACACAGAATTATTAGACAAACTTCTGATTTTGTAGCCAAATATTTACATATGATCCTAAAAAATTATACCTCATCATTGATACCAAAATCTTAACTAAACAATAGTATTTCTCTATATTCTTGGTGAGAAAAACAAAACAAAAAAAATGTTGATTATTTTTCCTGCATCAAAAATCTAATTTAAAATGAATTTCCTTTATCATTCCTATAATTATAACTAATCTTAATACTTTCATAATACAGCTCAACCCCATTATAGCACAGTCTGCGGGGGCCACCCCATCTGACCGCGCTATAATGGTGATTGCGCTAAAAAAAAAATTAAATGGCCGCCGTGCTCCCCATCACAAGGAGGGGGGAAGAGGGTGGAGGGGGGAGAGGGTGGAGGGAGGAGGTGGAGTAAGGCGCCGGCAGCCCTACATGATCCCCCTTAGCAGCCTCCATACTGCTGCGGCACAGTTTATTCGAGCATTTGCCCGTTCTGTGCCGCAGCAGTAGCCTGGCGCGCGCCCGAGTGTGACGGGCGCGCGCCGAAGCAGCGGAAGAGCGCCCTCCGATCGGGGCGCTCTCCCTCCCGCTGCCGGGTCCGCCGGGTCCCCCGGAACCCCCTGCCGCTGTCCCGCGATCGCGGGACACCAGGGCTCCCTCGGGGAGCCCCTGGACGTGCGTGCAGGGGGCGCACGCTCCCGAAGACGCGTGACCGCGCGTCTATGACGCGCGGCACGCCGAGGGGCGGCCACTAGCAAGCCGGGAAATCTCCCGGCTTGCGGATCTGGCCGCAGTGCAATTAAATGTGTCGCCAGTGTACTTCCCCCAGCAGCTCCGTACCAATCACCCCCCATCAGCTCTGCACTGATCCCCTGCCCCGCACGGATCCCCGCCAGCAGCACGCACCGATACACCCACTGCTCCACACAGATCCCCGCCAGCAAATCCTCACCAATCCCCCCCAGCCCCGCAACGATCCCACCCAGCAGCCCCACAATGCCCCCAGCAGCCATGACACCAGAGTTAGGGGTATGAGGGGAGGGCTGTATGTGTGCTGTGTGTGTGCTGTTTGTTTGTGCTGTGTGTGTGCTGGTGCTGTGTGTGCTGTGAGTGTGTGCAGTATACTGTGACTGTATGCTGTGTGTGCTGTGTGTGCTGTGTGTGCTGTGTGTGCTGTGTGTGCTGTGTGTGCTGTTTGCAGTGAGTGTGTGCAGTGTTCTGTGAGTGTGTGCAGTGTGCTGTGTGTGCTGTGTGTGTGCTGGTGCTGTATGTGCAGTGTGTGTGCTATGTACAGTGAGTGTGTGTGTGCTGTGTGCATTGAGTATGTGCTATGTGTGTTGTGTGTGCAGTGTGCTGTGATTGTGTGCAGTGTGCTGTGAGTGTGTGCAGTGTGCTGTGAGTGAGTGTGTGCTGGTGCTGTGTGTGTGGTGTGTGTGCAGTGTGTTGTGTGTGCTGTGTGTGTGCAATGAGTGAGCAGTGTGCTGTGTGTGCAGTGTACAGTGAGTGTTTTCAGTGTGCAGTGAGTGTGTTTAGTGTGTGTGTGTGCTGTGAGTGTGTGCAGTGTGCTGTGTGCTGGTGCTGTGTGGGCAGTGTGTGTGCGGTGTGTGTGCTGCGTGTGTAGTGTGCAGTGTGTAGTGTGCTGTTTGTGTGCTGTGTGTGGGCAGTGTGCAGTGAGTGCAGTGTGCAGTGAGTGTGTGCAGTGTGTGTGTGTGCAGTGTGTAGTGTGTGTGTGTGTGTGTGTGTGTGTGTGTGTGTGTGTGTGTGTGTGTGTGTGTGTGTGTGTGTGTGTGTGTGTGTGTGTGTGTGTGTGTGTGTGTGTGCAAACCCCCCCTTTTTTTAAAATATATATATTCAGGGTCCATGCTGAAACCGCGATATATATATGCGGATCCGCGTTATAGCGGATTGCGCCATAACGGGGTTGAGTTGTATGCATTAATTTGTTTAAAAACGAATTGAAAAAAATTGTTTAGAATTCTAGCTAACCTATTTCTTGGTTAATGTTAACTTGCATATTTATGAACTGCACAAATTCCTGTGTTATTCTCAGTGAAGCTTTCACTCTTTCAGTGAAAAAAAGATGGGGGCTGCTGCAGTGAATTGCAGACATCTTCAAGAGGGAGAGAGCTAATTGATTTTTCGTTCAGCCTCAATCCCTATCCATGATTTTCCTTGAAATTACTTTATATTTCTGCTAATCTCTTCTCCTGTTTCTGTTTTCACAAAGCATACAATTTAAAATGTTTTCCTGATACAGTGCTAGGAATTTAGCAATACTGATTTTTCAACTCTAACACTGCACATTGCTTACAATTTAGGTCAATGTTACATGTCCTATCCTTACATTTAACTATTATAATTTATTCCTCCTGTATCCAGACCAGCTTGTTCATGAGCTCAAACTTCAATTTAGCTTTAAACATTTCAAACTTCCTCCCTTCTACCTCTTTAATTCTGTCTAGGGTTGGGCTAAAGTCGTGAGTGGAGTACCTCAAGGATCGGTACTGGGACCCCTGCTTTTTAACTTGTTTATTAATGACCTTGAGGTTGGGATCGAGTGCAAAGTCTCCATCTTTGCTGATGATACTAAATTGTGTAAGGTAATAGAATCAGAGCAGGATGTAATTTCTCTCCAGAAGGACTTGGAGAGACTGGAAACATGGGCAGGTAAATGGCAGATGAGGTTTAATACAGATAAATGTAAGGTTATGCATTTGGGATGCAAGAATAAACAGGCGACTTACAAATTAAATGGGGATAAATTGGGGGAATCCTTCATGGAGAAGGATTTAGGAGTGCATGTAGACAGCAAGCTTAGCAATAGTGCCCAATGTCATGCAGTAGCTGCAAAGGCAAACAAGAACTTATCTTGCATCAAATGGGTAATCAATGAAAGTAAACATAACTATGCCCCTTTACAAAGCATTAGTAAGACCCCACCTTGAATATGGAGTACAATTTTGGGCACCAATCCTAAGAAAAGACAATATGGAACTAGAGAGAGTGCAGAGAAGAGCCACCAAAATAATAAAGGGGATGGAAAATCTAACATTTGGGGAGAGGCAAGCTAAATTAGATTTATTTACATTAGAAAAGAGGCGTCTAAGAGGGGATATGATAACTATATACAAATATATTCGAGGACAATACAAGGAGCTTTCAAAATAACTATTCAAAGGACTCGGGCCATCCCTTAAGGTTGGAGGAAAGGAAATTTCACCAACAACAAAGGAAAGGGTTCTTTACAGTAAGGGCAGTTAAAATTTGGAATTCATTACCCATGGAGACTGTGATGGCAGATACAATAGATTTGTTCAAAAAAAGGTTGGATATCTTTTTAGATAGGAAAGGGATATACCAAATAAGTATACATGGGAAGGATGTTGATCCAGGGATTGCCAATTCTAGGTGTCAGGAAGGAATTCATTTTTCACCTTATGAGATATCATTGGATGATATGACTGGGGTTTTTTGTTTGCCTTCCTCTGGATCAATAAGTAAGTATAGATATAGGATAAAGTATCTGTTGTCTAAATTTTGCATACAGTAGGTTGAAGTTGATGGACGTACGGCCTCTTTCATCCTCATCTACTATGTAACTATGTAACTATGTAACTATATAACTATGTAACTATGTAACTATGTCTAGGACAATCAACATAAAATCATCCCAAATATTCAATGGATTACCCCCCGAGATGTTGGTATCCAATGAATATTTGGAGGCTTTTTTCTTAAGCCAGTCCATTTTAAAACGACAATCAATATATGGACTAAAAAAAACTTTCAATTTGGTTATCGTGACTACATTCTTTCTATATGTAAGTAACAAATAACGTACCATTACAGGGGTCAGAAGTAGAGGTGTGCAATCCCCTCTATATCACCCCTTTTTATAGCTTTAGCCTTGCTCGAGACACCCAACTTTCTCTGGGCCATACAGTGACTTAACCAGGCGACCGGGGTGATGATCCAGTCTCCGTTCTTGATCTTAGTACTGTACTTCTTGCATAAAATTGATCCAAGGATCCAAAGTACCCCAATTATTTCACTCTATACATACAGTAATAATAAATGTATATGGACCTACAGCTGCTGCAGCCGTTATTTGAACAAATCACGGCACCGATTTTGTGTGCTCTGCAGTACTCCACGTGGCATGAACGCGGGCAATCACCCCAGGCTACCGCGCTAATCGCGGATACTTTGTTTGAATTTCATGGATTCTGTTTCTTTGGTTGCAATGAAAGGAATTAATTGCAATGTGTACATTACTGTGCTACTATGCTACTGTGTCAATTTCAGGTGTTTATAAGCAGAACACTGAAATGCAATTTTCTGCACTCGTGTCTTAAGGCGGAAAGGTTGGAAGATATCACGCGCCATGACATGGGTATTCCAATGTATACACCATGTGAAGTGGTCGAATAACGGCCGCTGCCGCTGTAAGTAGCCCCTCAGATAGTATCTGGATGGCGATCAGTATAGATCTATTGTGATCGCCATCCAGATACTGCACCGACACACTTTATTCGAGCAAATGCCTGGTTTGTACCTGGCAGAAACCTGGAATCCGCCGCTGCTCACCTCTTGCATGCTTCGTTGCGTTTGCCTTCCCAGCCACGGTTCATGCCTGGCTGACGGGGGCCTGATCTGTTAAATGATAATGAGAATGATTTACTAGGCTGCGATGTTTCGATTGTCCACCAGATGGCATAAACTCATGACTTAAGTAATGTGTGGCCTTTGCAAGTTGTTTCGTTTCCAAAAAAAAGTTACTTTATCCCAGTACAGTATGCTATTGTGTAACTTGTCCTTGAGACTGAAGGAAGAGTTGCAAAAAATGTATCAATTTAGGCTTTACATACAGTAATGTATTAAATAAAGACAAAGATCATTTTCACTTACACTATTCTACAGAGACATGAGTGTTCAAGTGGAGCCCGTGTTCCAAAAACCTGACAGAAGTTATGCTTATTTGATATGGGCCGCTATAAATGCAACAGAGGATAAGATGGCAACAGTTGTTCAAATTTATCAGTATTTTATCGAAAATTATGACTTTTACAGATTTTCGCCAACTCCTCATTTGTGGAAGCATGCAATAAGGAAAAGGTTATGTAGTGACCCCTGTTTTCACCGTATTGAGCCCCAATTTGTTGGAGGGTATTGGTGTGTGTCACAGGGTTTTTCCCGTATCTATGATAATGGAGGCGGCAAAAGGCGAAGGGTCGTGTTAAAACGAAATAAGAAGCGACAGTCCCTGCCAAGCAATGCGCCAGAACCAGAACCAGAACCAGCAGCAGCACCAGCTTATCATCATGGTCCCGCCGTCGGTGACAACTCTGAGATGGATTTCGCAGCCAGTTTTGATGAAGCTTGCATGTACCTAAGCGATTTCCCGCTGACTACAGGTGGGCTAGTCCCTCTGCAAAATGATGAAAGCTGGACTGGAAGTGGGCCGGCGCCAGCGCAAGCTGAATGGGAAATTTAGTAATACTGTACAGTATGGTGAGTACTGTATTTTTGCCGTATTATTTTGGTGGGGCTGGCTGGGAACTTCTTTAGGGGGCTGACCATTACTGTACATTAAAACTTTTCATTTTGTTTTTCCTCAGAAAAGAAAACGGCTAATGGGGGGATTTCGATGGATTATATTGTACTGTATGCTGATGTTTTCCGGCCATACAGTATACTGTGTAATAAACCCGAATAAATAAAACTATGCATTTATTCTACAGTACATGTTCAGTAAATTACTGCACATACTGGGGGCGAGATGTGTTTGCAGCAGAGAGAGATTTAATAATATTGTACAGTGAGCAGGGGGTTCCCTGAGCCAGAAATTAATGCTCAGGGAACCCCCCCCCCCCCCTGCTCCTGATCAATATTATTAAAAATACGGAAAATGCTGCGTCATTACCTAAGCGGATAGCCGCTAAGGCAATGAAGGGGTTAACCCACCGTGCCCGCTTTATTGTGTGTAGTGGGGATGGGTGAGGGGGGTATTTGGCCCTTGGTGTGAGTTTAGGACTTGCGGGAGGGGGGGGGGGGGTTGCGGGTGCACTTAACCCCTTCACGATCGTAGCAGTTAATACCGCTACGGTCATGAAGGGGTTAAGCCCTCCCGCTACCCCCCCCCCCGCAAGCCCTCCCCAACCATCGTTGGGGCGAATACCCCATTCACCCACCCTCCCGCTACCCACAATAAAAAAATACACACACACAGCAGCCGCCAAAAAATAAATAAATAAATGACAATAAATACATTTGAAATACATTTTTATTGATAGTGTAGATGTGCAGGGGGTCTCCGGAGCTGAACCGCGTTGGTTTTAGGTCTGGGGACCCCGTGCCCCCCGAGATACAGGCCCCTTTAGGGGGTGCCGGTAGCCCTCTGCTTGGTTTAAAGGTCCGATCACGTGATCGCGGCCTGTAAACCAAGCAGAGCAGAGGGATACCGGCACCCCCTAAAGGGGCCTGTATCTCGGGGGGCACGGGGTCCCCAGACCTGAAACCTGTGCGCTTCTGCTCTGGAGACCCTCTGCACATGTACACTATCAATAAAACACATACAATATACAGTATAAATAAACACTCGTTCTTTACCTTAGCGTCTATGCGCTATGGTAAAGAAGCATTATTTTAATAATATTGTAAAGTGAGCAGGGGGTTCCCTGAGCCAGAAATTAATGATTAATGCTCAGGGAACCCCCCCCCCCCCTGCTCCTGATCAATATTATTAAAAATACGGAAAATGCTGCGTCATTACCATAGCGGATAGCCGCTAAGGCAATGAAGGGGTTAACCCACCGTGCCCGCTTTATTGTGTGTAGTGGGGATGGGTGAGGGGGGTATTTGGCCCTTGGTGTGAGTTTAGGACTTGCGGGAGGGGGGGGGGTTGCGGGTGCACTTAACCCCTTCACGATCGTAGCAGTTAATACCGCTACGGTCATGAAGGGGTTAAGCCCTCCCGCTACCCCACCCCCCCCCCCCGCAAGCCCTCCCCAACCATCGTTGGGGCGAATACCCCATTCACCCACCCTCCCGCTACCCACAATAAAAAAATACACACACACAGCAGCCGCCAAAAAATAAATAAATAAATGACAATAAATACATTTGAAATACATTTTTATTGATAGTGTAGATGTGCAGGGGGTCTCCGGAGCTGAACCGCGTTGGTTTTAGGTCTGGGGACCCCGTGCCCCCCGAGATACAGGCCCCTTTAGGGGGTGCCGGTAGCCCTCTGCTTGGTTTAAAGGTCCGATCACGTGATCGCGGCCTGTAAACCAAGCAGAGCAGAGGGATACCGGCACCCCCTAAAGGGGCCTGTATCTCGGGGGGCACGGGGTCCCCAGACCTGAAACCTGTGCGCTTCTGCTCTGGAGACCCTCTGCACATGTACACTATCAATAAAAATGTATTTCAAATGTATTTATTGTCATTTATTTATTTATTTACTGTATTTATATTTATTTATTCATTGTGCAGCTGCTGCAAGTCGTAAACTCACACCAAGGGCCAAACACCCCCCTCACCCCCAATAAAAAAAATTCACGCACAGCAGCCCCACAATTAATAAATAAATCTGAATAAATAAATAAAATCTATGTAAAACCCCCTCCCCTATTCTCGCTTTTAAAACGCCCTGCCTTCTCTCTAATCTATGTAAAAAACCCTCCCCCTATCCCCCTATTGTGTGTGTGCGTTAAGCTTCCCTGCAAGCTATGTAAAAAAACCTCCCCCTATTGTGTGTGTGTTTAAATCTGTCTGGCCTGTGTTTCTGAGTGCTGAGTGCTCTGCGTTTAAAGGTCCCGATCACGTGATCGCGGCCTGTAAACCAAGCAGAGCAGAGGGATACCGGCACCCCCTAAAGGGGCCTGTATCTCGGGGGGCACGGGGTCCCCAGACCTGAAACCTGTGCGCTTCAGCTCCGGAGACCCCCTGCACATGTACACTATCAATAAAAATGTATTTCAAATGTATTTATTGTCATTTATTTATTTATTTATTTATTTATATTTATTTATTCATTGTGCTGCTGCTGCAAGTCGTAAACTCACACCAAGGGCCAAACACCCCCCTCACCCCCAATAAAAAAAATTCACGCACAGCAGCCCCACAATTAATAAATAAATCTAAATAAATAAATAAAGACATGAAGAGAAATAAATATATACTGTACAGTATATACTTTGTATATATATATACACTGTATATATATATATATATATATATATATATATATATATATATATATATATATACAGTATACATATATACACTGTGTATATATATATATATATATATATATATATATATCATACAGCTATATATATATATATATATATATATATATATATATATATATACATACTGTATGTGAGTGAAAAGAGAAAAAAGTAACCCGTATGGGAGCACTCAGGTATGCAATTGATATATTTGTTTATTTATTTGACACAGTGCAAAAAGGGATGAATAAACAGTACAGTACATGATTTAAAAACACTTAAAAAAGAGGCATGGACCCTTAAACACTAATGAACAGCACTAGGGAACGACACACACTGTCAACCCTAAACATGAAAAGGATAGTGACTCAAAAAACACTAGGGAGAATCAAAGTGAATCACAATAGGTTACTGGGTTTAAAGGCACCTACAGTATACAACGCTAAGGATAATGCACACTACACACCAAAAGGTAGACTTGTCAAAGTATAAATGACAGTCTCAAAGCATCACACATCTGCATTAGCATACAGTAATATAACCAATGCCTAAAGCACAAATCATGTGTAGGAAAGGTGGTAAGGTGGAATGAAATCCCTAGATGTGTAGAGCAATGAAGTTAATGAATAGCATACTGTACAGTATAAAACATAACATTACAATCCACACAGTACATTGCATTTACAGTACATTGTATACTGTAAATGATGCATAGCATTAAATCTATGCACCATATACAGTACTGTACATTCTGCAAATGAATGTTAACAATATAATTGCAAGCTACTCTACCAGTAAATACTGTACAAACACTTCCAAACAAGTCAACTTAACTACAGTATTTTAACCAAGCAAGTAAACCAAAATCAATATATACTGTAAGTAACAACCAGAAAAGACAATTTAAAAACAAACTAACCCTTACAATACCAAGGATTACATCTATCTAATTGTAAAAAACCTTATACATTATACACAGCAGCATTGTTTAAAAACCCCTTCCCCCCTAATGTTTGTGTTAAGCAGATTACACTGAAGGGAGAGAGATATAAAGGCCTAAAGCCCCTTCCCCCCTAATGTTTCTGTTAAGCAGATTACACTGAAGGGAGAGAGATATAAAGGCCTAAAGCCCCTTCCCCCCCTAATGTTTCTGTTAAACAGATTACAGTACATTGAAGGGAGAGAGATTTTACAGAAACACACATTAGGGGGGAGGGGGCTTTAAACAGATTACATTGAAGGGAGAGAGATGTTTCTGTTACCAGTAAATCTCCCTCCCTGCATTGCTAACCACCCTCACCCCCTACCCACATACCGTTAACCCCCCCCCCATCCTGGCCATGGCCCCTCCGCTTCTGCAAAACAGACACAAAAATTAAAACATACAAAGTAATGTCCCCTAACCCCTTAATCACCATAGCGGTTATTAACCGCTACAGTCATGAAGGGGTTAACCCACCCTCACCCACCCACCACTCGGGATGCCTACATACCCTCCCACACTAACCCCCCCCCCCCCACCCGTGAGGCCTAACCACCCAGTCAGTACCCACAAGGGAGGCCTACCCACATACCGTTGGGGAAACACCCCACCCCCACCCCAGTACCCACAATAAAAACAGTACAATCACCCACAATAAACAGCATTCTATTTATTAAATACATTACCCACCCCCTGTGCCCCCCCCCCCATAAATACAAGATTTATTCTTTTACATTCAGGGTCCATAACGTAGCCCCACACTAGTCCCCGGTGGGCTGGCAGGGCACCTGGACAGACCTACAGTTTACCAGCAGCATTCCACAGGTTCTGGAGGCCTGCTGGTGGATCCTGCCAGCACCATGGCGCCCAGGTGGTCTCCTTGGGTCACCGTGAGCCTCAATTGGGTCCACACGGTAGGCCCAAGGATGTCTGGGAGCCCCGGGTCAAACCCACAGGTGTCTGCGGGGCCTCAGGTGGTTCCCATGGGGGTCTGGGGAACTCACGGGTGCTCACTACGGGTCCGCGGTGCCCCCACAGAAGTGGGACCACACATCATCATCCCCGCACCTAGGCTCGGAGGTGCCCCCACAGAAGTGGGACCACACATCGTCATGCCCGCAGACTACGGGTCCGCGGTGCCCCCACAGAAGTGGGACCACACATCATCATCCCCGCATGTGTCACCCATGGAACCACCAGCCTGCTACCCTTTAGGATACCCGAGGATTCCCCGCGGGTGGTCTCCAGAGGTCCCACGCAAAACCACGGAAGTAACCCTGAATGTAAAAAAAATAAACCTGGCCAATACATTCAATACATACACCCTCCCCCCCAACACCTACAGTACAATAATGTGCAAAATAACTATTATCCAGATATGGATAATAGATTAATTGCCCATTATTAAAAACATTAACTAGCATATACAAATAAATAAAGTACTACTGACCTCATCAATACGAAGTGTCCGACGCCAGCGCCTTCCTTCTCTTGCCCACACAAAACATAGCCAAAACCAAGCCAATACATTGCAATTACATTCAGATATCAATTAACCCCTTAAACACCTTATCGGATAATAACCGCAAAGGTAATTAAGGGGTTAAGCCACACAGGCACGATACCCACCCTTCACCCATGAATTTGTACTGTGGCTTCATCATGCAACTGTATATATATACTGTATATATATACATACAGAGAGACAGAGAGAAAGAGAGAGAGAGAGATATATACAGTATATATATATACACACGTTATATACACACCCATGATAAACCAAATATACAGTACAAATAAATGTAGAAGGGTTATCAAAACCATACTGTTCTACAACCAAACACTTCTCCATACAGACACTACATTAAAAATCAATTTCCTTTAAAAATCCTAACTGATCTCACAATCTACTGTACTGTATATGATCACAAACCAATGAAAAAAGTCACATTCCAAAATGCATAAAATCTATGCACCATACTGTATACATTCTGCAAATTAATCAACGTAAACAAAAATCAATTAGCAATCATTATTTACATCCCTAAACATTTCACACTCAATCATGAACAATGAAACCATTAACAGATTCACGCCTAGAGCAGAACAATTAAGCCTTTGAAAAAAATATAAGTACCGACAAAAATACAACCTTTACAGTACAGTACAACCAAGGCTATCTATCCCTGACCTTCCTCAAACACACAATACAATACCAAGGAATAATACATCTATCTAATTTTAAAATACTTTAAACTCACAAAATAATTAAAAACACATCTAATCCAGCTTTTAAAACATCATCATTTCTTACCCTGAATGTATACTGTACAGTATATCTCTCTAGACATATATATTGTACATACATACATACAGTGGCAAGAAATGATATACCACAAAAAAAAAAAAATACACAGGTTAAAAAACCTTTTGAAAAAATTAACAAGTTAAATAAAATACATTTCTTTACTGTAGTTCACTTACCATTACTTGCCCCCACCGACTCCCGTTGCCCAGCTTACTCACGAACCAATCCACGATCAGGAACCCATAAAATAATAAACCATTGAAAATAATAAACATTAAACTAAAAATCCAAACCAATCCACGGGTCTTCTACTTGTAATACACCTTCATCTGTATTCTTCTTTCTTCTATCTCCTTCCGGGCGGGGCAGGGCGTGGTCTTCTTTCCATCATCGGCCACGCCCTTGTCTTTTTTCTTCTCCGGAGGTCCTTCCTCCGCGGCGTCTGGCTGCAAAATGAGACGACATAGGCTTTTAAAGGCCTATGACGTCACATTTTGCGTCATGGTTCACACGGTCCTGATTGGACCGTGAAAACCATGTGTGTTGGCCGATAATAAAAAAATGATGACGTCACTTAAAGGGAATGAAAGCACAGCCAATCAGAATGGCTTTGCTTCAATTGCCTTTAAGTTGACGTCATGAAAAGGCACATGGCCGTGCACACATGGTACTAGAGCCAATCAGAGCGTGGGAACTTTATCCCTACTCTGATTGGCTCTGGTATACCATGTGTCAGGGGCTTGGGGGAGAAAGGATGTGACGTCAATAAGGATAAAGTTCCCACGCTCTGATTGGCTACCGTACCACGTGACAGGTTTTCATTGACGTCACATCCTTTCTCCCCCAAGCCCCTGACACATGGTATACCAGAGCCAATCAGAGTAGGGATAAAGTTCCCACGCTCTGATTGGCTCTAGTACCATGTGTGCACGGCCATGTGCCTTTTCATGACGTCAACTTAAAGGCAATTGAAGCAAAGCCATTCTGATTGGCTGTGCTTTCATTCCCTTTAAGTGACGTCATCATTTTTTTATTATCGGCCAACACACATGGTTTTCACGGTCCAATCAGGACCGTGGGAACCATGACGCAAAATGTGACGTCATAGGCCTTTAAAAGCCTATGTCGTCTCATTTTGCAGCCAGACGCCGCGGAGGAAGGACCTCCGGAGAAGAAAAAAGACAAGGGCGTGGCCGATGATGGAAAGAAGACCACGCCCTGCCCCGCCCGGAAGGAGATAGAAGAAAGAAGAATACAGATGAAGGTGTATTACAAGTAGAAGACCCGTGGATTGGTTTGGATTTTTAGTTTAATGTTTATTATTTTCAATGGTTTATTATTTTATGGGTTCCTGATCGTGGATTGGTTCGTGAGTAAGCTGGGCAACGGGAGTCGGTGGGGGCAAGTAATGGTAAGTGAACTACAGTAAAGAAATGTATTTTATTTAACTTGTTAATTTTTTCAAAAGGTTTTTTAACCTGTGTATTTATTTTTTTTTGTGGTATATCATTTCTTGCCACTGTATGTATGTATGTACAATATATATGTCTAGAGAGATATACTGTACAGTATACATTCAGGGTAAGAAATGATGATGTTTTAAAAGCTGGATTAGATGTGTTTTTAATTATTTTGTGAGTTTAAAGTATTTTAAAATTAGATAGATGTATTATTCCTTGGTATTGTATTGTGTGTTTGAGGAAGGTCAGGGATAGATAGCCTTGGTTGTACTGTACTGTAAAGGTTGTATTTTTGTCGGTACTTATATTTTTTTCAAAGGCTTAATTGTTCTGCTCTAGGCGTGAATCTGTTAATGGTTTCATTGTTCATGATTGAGTGTGAAATGTTTAGGGATGTAAATAATGATTGCTAATTGATTTTTGTTTACGTTGATTAATTTGCAGAATGTATACAGTATGGTGCATAGATTTTATGCATTTTGGAATGTGACTTTTTTCATTGGTTTGTGATCATATACAGTACAGTAGATTGTGAGATCAGTTAGGATTTTTAAAGGAAATTGATTTTTAATGTAGTGTCTGTATGGAGAAGTGTTTGGTTGTAGAACAGTATGGTTTTGATAACCCTTCTACATTTATTTGTACTGTATATTTGGTTTATCATGGGTGTGTATATAACGTGTGTATATATATATACTGTATATATCTCTCTCTCTCTCTTTCTCTCTGTCTCTCTGTATGTATATATATACAGTATATATATACAGTTGCATGATGAAGCCACAGTACAAATTCATGGGTGAAGGGTGGGTATCGTGCCTGTGTGGCTTAACCCCTTAATTACCTTTGCGGTTATTATCCGATAAGGTGTTTAAGGGGTTAATTGATATCTGAATGTAATTGCAATGTATTGGCTTGGTTTTGGCTATGTTTTGTGTGGGCAAGAGAAGGAAGGCGCTGGCGTCGGACACTTCGTATTGATGAGGTCAGTAGTACTTTATTTATTTGTATATGCTAGTTAATGTTTTTAATAATGGGCAATTAATCTATTATCCATATCTGGATAATAGTTATTTTGCACATTATTGTACTGTAGGTGTTGGGGGGGAGGGTGTATGTATTGAATGTATTGGCCAGGTTTATTTTTTTTACATTCAGGGTTACTTCCGTGGTTTTGCGTGGGACCTCTGGAGACCACCCGCGGGGAATCCTCGGGTATCCTAAAGGGTAGCAGGCTGGTGGTTCCACGGGTGACACATGCGGGGATGATGATGTGTGGTCCCACTTCTGTGGGGGCACCGCGGACCCGTAGTCTGCGGGCATGACGATGTGTGGTCCCACTTCTGTGGGGGCACCTCCGAGCCGTAGGTGCGGGGATGATGATGTGTGGTCCCACTTCTGTGGGGGCACCGCGGACCCGTAGTGAGCACCCGTGAGTTCCCCAGACCCCCATGGGAACCACCCGAGGCCCCGCAGACACCTGTGGGTTTGACCCGGGGCTCCCAGACATCCTTGGGCCTACCGTGTGGACCCAATTGAGGCTCACGGTGACCCAAGAAGACCACCTGGGCGCCATGGTGCTGGCAGGATCCACCAGCAGGCCTCCAGAACCTGTGGAATGCTGCTGGTAAACTGTAGGTCTGTCCAGGTGCCCTGCCAGCCCACCGGGGACTAGCGTGGGGCTACGTTATGGACCCTGAATGTAAAAGAATAAATCTTGTATTTATGGGGGGGGGGGCACAGGGGGTGGGTAATGTATTTAATAAATAGAATGCTGTTTATTGTGGGTGATTGTACTGTTTTTATTGTGGGTACTGGGGTGGGGGTGGGGTGTTTCCCCAACGGTATGTGGGTAGGCCTCCCTTGTGGGTAGTTAGTGGGTGAGGGTTGAGGGTGGTTAGGCCTCACGGGGTGGGGGGTTAGAGTGGGAGGGTATGTACAGTAGGCGTCCCAAGTGGTGGGTGAGGGCGGGTTAACCCCTTCATGACTGTAGCGGTTAATAACCGCTATGGTGATTAAGGGGTTAGGGGACATTACTTTGAAAGTGTTATTTTTTTTCTCTGTTTTACTGTACAGCAGCGGAGGTTGCCATGGGTAGTGGGTAGTGTATTGAATGTATTTATTGGTTATTATGCGTTAACCCCTTCATTACCTTAGCGGCTATACGCTATGCTAATGAAGCCTCGTTTCTGAACTTTTAATAATATTGTGCAGGAGCAGGGGGTCCCCTGAGATTAGATTTCTGTCTCAGGGAACCCCCTGCTCACTCTACAATATTATTAAAAAGACAGAAATACTGCTTCTTTACCATAGCGCATAGCCGCTAAGCTAAAGAATGATTCTTTAATGATGTGTGTGTTTTATTCACAGTGTAGATGTTCTCCGGAGCTGAAGCGCACAGGTTTCAGGTCTGGGGACCCCGTGCCCCCCGAGATACAGGCCCCTTTAGGGGGTGCCGGTATCCCTCTGCTCTGCTTGGTTTACAGGCCGCGATCACGTGATCGGACCTTTAAACCAAGCAGAGGGCTACCGGCACCCCCTAAAGGGGCCTGTATCTCGGGGGGCACGGGGTCCCCAGACCTAAAACCTGTGCGGTTCAGCTCCAGAGACCCCCTGCACATCTACACTATCAATAAAAATGTATTTCAAATGTATTTATTTGTATTTATTTATTTATTTATTTATTGCGGGGATGCTGTGTGTGATTATTTTTTATTGTGTTTAGCGGGGGTGGGTGACGGGGTTTATAAATGTGAGTTTATAAATAAAATAAAGAATATTATTTATAGGGGCCTTAGAACAGAAGTTCCCACGCCAATTGCGCGCTCATTGCTCTTTTGTTACAATGTTGCTGGTCTTGCGGGTTTGCAGTCTGGCAGCAAAAAGCAGTTTGTAGTACTGAGTGTGAGATAAAGTAACCAGTTCTTTTATTGCTGAAGTCGCCACCAAAAACTTTTATTTACAAATACAGTACAAAAACCGTGCAACACACAACAACATACAGTATCCTTTGTTTAAGTACAGCAGGTACTATAGGGTAAAACATGTACTGTACAGTACAGCACAACATTACAGTATGGTCTCACTGAAAGTCCTCCCCATTTTCCAGCCATGGCCGATGCCTTGCATGGCGCAAAACGCCATTAATGCAGTCTCTAACGCCTCTCATTACAGGATCTGTAACAGGGTAATAGCGCTGCATTTCTTCCACAATCTTTTACCTTAAATTGGCAGGAAGGGCATTTTTTTGGCGATTCCCATCATAGTTCACTTTGAACACCCACTCGCAGTACAATGTGTAGGGAACATGGTGTTTAAATATGATCAAGGCATACTTGTGTGGTATACCAGCACTCCTCACCCTATACTTCTCCCTCAGCGCCGGTGTCAGATCGCACAGGGAGATGTCGGGCAATGTTTGTATGCGAGCGGGTGTAGGAAGTCTTTTGGGAGCGGGTGTACTTGAGGCGATGGGCAATGGTAGGGTGTCTGGGAGGAAGCTTTCCTCCGGTAGTGGTCGCCGGGTTGTCTCCTGGCGTGGTCTAGATGGGGTTGTCATGTCCTCCTCAATAGCATAGTACACTGTATCTTCTGGTGGAGGGGGTGTGCTTGGTGATGGAAGGGGGTCGAAGGTACCATGCATCACATCCATGTCACCCCCCTGCTCCAGCGTCGGGGAAACAGGGGCATTAACACCGAGCAAATAATGTATGCCCGCTATGTCTGCCTCTATCTTGTCCATCCGTTGATCCATACGTTGCTCCATATGTAGCATCCGTTGATCCAGCCGTTGCTCCATATGTAGCACCGACTCCAGAAGCAGATCTAGCTTTGCCAGCACACTAGAATTCCCGGGGAGATCCACACTTAGCCCATTCAGGATCCGGTCCAACGAGCTGCTTGTGCATGGCATCTGGAGATCTGGGGGGATGGGTGCAACGGAGGATGAGATGGGGGTTCCCTGGAGAGAAGCGGCATCGATGGAGAGTGGAAGAGGTGACCTGGGGATGCCCAGTACAGGAGAAGCTGCAGCGTGGTGGAAGAGGGATGGAGAAGGTGACCGCTGGATTTCCGGGAGAGAAGCAGAGTCGTCCAAGAGCAAAGGAGACAGTGACCCGTTGATTTCAGAGGCAGCAGCATCTTCAGATGGAACCGGAGAAGATGGGGGTGGAGAAGCCGGGCTGAAGATTTCCGGGACAGCTACAGCAGAGTCGTCGAAGCATATGGGAGCAAGTGGTCTGCGGATTCGGTGAGTTGGCTGCCATGCGTCTTGCGTACCGAGCACAGTACCGTATTTCTTCTTCACATAATAAGGCTGACGTGTTTTAAAAGCCTTAGCCTTTGGGGTCAGCAGAAGGTTTTCTTTGTTGGCCTTAGCCTGTCGCTTTGCCTTTGGCTTGGGAACGGTAACTGCCTTTCTCTTTTTCAGTGTGGCAGGCACAGCAGAGGTGAGATGATTCTTTCGTCCATAGAACCGGGGCTGCTCCATGTAAGCGGGAGACACAATGCAGTATCTGGACAATGGCTCAGATAAAGATCAGCAAGTGGTGGGCTATGCAACGTGTACAACCTTTTATGCATGGTGGCCAGGTACAGGTGTTGAAAGTGGGTGGTCTGTTATGTGAGTCATTAACATATAAATACACCATCCATTTTGTGGATTCACTGCACATTGAATACACATCGACTAAACATCGAATACACATTCTTGTGTTTGTATTTCTTTCTACTCGCAGCAATGCCTGTTAAGAAGATTTCAAAGGATCTCAGCATGAGAATGAAGGAGATGTACACGAGCGGACAACGAATTGCAGATATCCAGCGCTGGTTAACTGCTTCTGGCCTCGTTGTGCCATCAAGCACTGTGTGCTATCATGCACAAGGAAAAAACAGAGACCGCAAAAAGGCACCAAGGGTAACAAATGCGTAAGTACTGTATACTGTATTTATAAAACTTAACCAAAAAAAAATATAGAAAACTGTAGTGTACATCTACAGTATACCGTATTTATATAGTATATTTATTATATTACAACAGTATATACTGTAGTGTACTGTATGTGTGGTCAATTTATATTTTTTGTGCAGCAGTATACACTTTTGGTATATTGCAATTCATCTTACAACGGAATATACAGTATATGATGTGTATTTATTATGATATAACAACAGTATACCGTATTTATATAGTATATTTATTATATTACAACAGTATATACTGTAGTGTACTGTATGTGTGGTCAATTTATATTTTTTGTGCAGCAGTATACACTTTTGGTATATTGCAATTCATCTTACAACGGAATATACAGTATATGATGTGTATTTATTATGATATAACAACAGTATACCGTATTTATATAGTATATTTATTATATTACAACAGTATATACTGTAGTGTACTGTATGTGTGGTCAATTTATATTTTTTGTGCAGCAGTATACACTTTTGGTATATTGCAATTCATCTTACAACGGAATATACAGTATATGATGTGTATTTATTATGATATAACAACAGTATACCGTATTGATATAGTATATTTATTATATTACAACAGTACTGTATACTGTATATTTTGTCTATTTATATTTGTAGTACAGCAGTATACATTGTTTGTATATTTATATTTACTGTATATTACAACATTACATGTACAGTATACAATATACATTTTATATTGCTGCATATTAATAACACAATATAATTTCTTTGCATTGTAGGGAGACTACTCTTCTGGTGGACAGAATAAGTGAGGAGAATGATGAGAGGAGCGCATTAAGGGTTAAAAACACTCTTCAGGAAAACCACAATCTGACTGTATCCGAGAGCAGCATAAAGAAGATGAGACGCAGAATTGGATGGAAATATGGACGTGTGAGGTTAGTAGTGGACAGTACAGGAGGTACTGTACTGTAAAGTAAAAATGTTGTTTTGCAAACTGTACTGCGCTGTGACGCTAACATTTTTTATTCATTGTCATTACAGAGCGTACCCCATGATACGGGACGCAAACAAAATCAAAAGAGTGCTCCAGGCCCAGGCATGGATCGACAGCGGTGAGACTTTCCAGGATTGCATCTTCACTGATGAGTCTACTGTGTCGCTGGAGAGATTTGCAAGATTTGCGTTCCACAAAAAAGGCCGCATAACTTTGAAGCCACGGCCAAAACACCCTGTGAAGCTGCATGTGTGGGGTGCCATCTCTAGGCGTGGACCGGGATGCATTGTCGTCTTTGAAGGTACAATTTCTCAAATATAATGCCGCCTAATGCACTGTACTTGACTAGTGTTGCCTTACCGTATGCACTGTACTGTACTATTGAGCACTTTTCTTTTCTTGCTATAGGAATCATGAATAAAGATTTCTTCCAAGACAACATTGTGCCCGTGATAGTGCGATACATCACACAAGACTTTCCCAATGGTCATCGCTTTTACCAGGACAATGATCCCAAGCACACCGCGTCGACGGCGCATATCCTTGAGCGCGGCATCAACTGGGTGAAGACGCCAGCGGAGTAAGTGTAGTAGACCGTGTCCCATTTACTGTATATGTTCCCCACTGTTTTTACTGTGTACTGTATCTCTTAAACTAATTGTCCTTTCTTTCCAATCACAGATCGCCAGACTTCAATCCGATCGAAATGGTCTGGCATCAGCTGAAGGACCACATCCGTAAAGTGGCGAAACCCTCCAAGAAGGACGAGTTGTATACAGCCATAATGAGTTTTTGGAACGATGTACTCACCGTTGAACGATGCAATAAATATATAGACCATATTGCCACTGTGTTGCCCATTGTCATCGCGCGCAATGGACAAGCATCAGGAAAGTAGTACAGTGCTGTAGTATTGTACAGTAGGTACACTATGATACAGGTAAGTATGGCACAGATTTTAGCTTTCCCAATAGTCAGAGTTTACAGTAGTTCCAGTATACAGTACAGTAGACTAGTTTGACATACTACAGTAACTGCCTACTAACTGCTCCATTTTTTCTTTCCAGAGATAGCTGCACCAGCCACCTACTGTACAGTAGGTCTACCATAATACAGTACGCACATACAGTACAGTACAGTAACTGAACAAAGTTTTTGTTTTCTTGTCGTTCCAGGAAAAAGGGTGCACCAGAGGGGAGGGGGGGCCTTGTGTTCGTCAAATCTGCTTGTGCAGTCAAATGTACAGTATATAAACAGCAGTAATGATGTACACAAAACCTCTCCTCTCTCAATGAACTACTGTACCGCAGACACAATGAGGATACTGTTACAGTATGAAGGGAAAAAGAACAGGATGGGTTATTTAACATTACAGTATACTGTGCAATATTTATACTGTATATTTATATATACTGTATTTTTATTCTAAAGGTATTCGAGAATGTACTCTACTAGATGAGGACCTGGTGACTTTCAACACTCTCAGACACACAGAAAGGATTATTTCACATCACTGTATATTTATCCTGTATATTTTCAGTAATTTAGAAGCAGTGGCTGTTCTGAACAGCCCAGGGCCAGATTAACAAAACAATGGCTTGGATTGGATTAGCCAGACGATTGATGCTTGGCCAGGGAGGGATTAAAAACTCTAAGGGAGGGGGTGGGTGGTGTAGCTGTAGGATTGTACTGTGTCAGTATTTCCAACGCCAGGTCACCCTAATAATTGCATGAATAAACCCCCAAAGACAAGGCCCAAATATACTAGTACAGTATACTGTACAGTACTGTAAAGTATGTATTATTGTGTGTTGATGTTTTGAATTGCTGTTAACTTGAAAAGTTTCACCATTGTATTGTACTGTATTTGTAAATAAAAGTATTTTGTGGCGACTTCAGCAATAAAAGAACTGGTTAATTTATCTCACATAAAGTACGTGAATACGACCGCAATCACCATTGTACAGTAAATGGGTGCATAGGATGGAACGACAGGTGCTAAAGGGGTATAAATATGATACTGTATTTATCAGTATTGATCAAAGAGAGTTGATCAGAAGGATTCCCCTTATAAAGTATACAGCACTCTATTGTCATTCATACAGTACAGTATACTGTAGTAAAAGGTAGACAACACATGGTCTTGCAGTACAGTATACTGTATTACTAAAAATCTGTCAGGTTGACCAGAATCACTGCGGATATCGGAAAATAATACAATTTTATTAATTCTACGTACTGTATATAAGGGGAATCCTTCTGATCAACTCTCTTTGATCAACACTGATAAATACAGTAATTTATCTCACACTCAGTACTACAAACTGCTTTTTGCTTGCAATAAACAAACAAACAGGGAAGCGCTACTGTATACTGTATGAGTTAGGATCAGGCCCAGCAGCCACTTTATGTTGAAAACCACATATGAAATGAGCATAAATTTGCATGAATAATTACACAAAAATATATAAAATAAATAGCACAAGTCTCTGACAGAGAGAAATTGTCCAGGTGGTGTGGATACAGGTTAATGCCCCTGTCTGATAGGACAGACTCGGGCAAGAATGGCCTGTGAGAGGTGAATATCCAGAATGGTAGCTGGGATGGAAAGCGCTACCAACTGTGCAGGTATTGAAGTGTGTAGAAATGGGAAGGTGCCGTAGGCATCAAATGTGGAAAGCGCTCACCCAGACTTCATACACTGCGCATTTTGCTTGCATACTGCAAAGCCGCAAGACCAGCAACATTGTAAAAAAAGAGCAAAAAAAGAGCAATGAGCGCGAAATTGGCGTGGGAACTTCTGTTCTAGGGCCCCTAGAAATAATATTCTTTATTTTATTTATAAACTCACATTTATATATAAAGTATATATTTATTTCTCTTCATGTATTTATTTATATTTATTTATTAATTGTGGAGCTGCTGTGCGTGAGGGGCCATGGCCAGGATGGGGGGGGGGGGTAACGGTACAGTATGTGGGTAGGGGGTGAGGGTGGTTAGACCTCACAGTACATTATGCACATTGGGCCCCCCTCCTCCCCACATTTACATACTGTACACTACACGACATCAATGCAGGGAGGGTTTACCAATGCAGGGAGGGTTTACCAATGCAGGTAAGGCTTTAGGCCTTTATATCTCTCTCCCTTCAGTGTAATCTGCTTAACAGAAACATTAGGGGGGAAGGGGCTTTAGGCCTTTATATCTCTCTCCCTTCAGTGTAATCTGCTTAACAGAAACATTAGGGGGGAAGGGGCTTTAGGCCTTTATATCTCTCTCCCTTCAGTGTAATCTGCTTAACACAAACATTAGGGGGGAAGGGGTTTTTAAACAATGCTGCTGTGTATAATGTATAAGGTTTTTTACAATTAGATAGATGTAATCCTTGGTATTGTAAGGGTTAGTTTGTTTTTAAATTGTCTTTTCTGGTTGTTACTTACAGTATATATTGATTTTGGTTTACTTGCTTGGTTAAAATACTGTACAGTAGTTAAGTTGACTTGTTTGGAAGTGTTTGTACAGTATTTACTGGTAGAGTAGCTTGCAATTATATTGTTAACATTCATTTGCAGAATGTACAGTACTGTATATGGTGCATAGATTTAATGCTATGCATCATTTACAGTATACAATGTACTGTAAATGCAATGTACTGTGTGGATTGTAATGTTATGTTTTATACTGTACAGTATGCTATTCATTAACTTCATTGCTCTACACATCTAGGGATTTCATTCCACCTTACCACCTTTCCTACACATGATTTGTGCTTTAGGCATTGGTTATATTACTGTATGCTAATGCAGATGTGTGATGCTTTGAGACTGTCATTTATACTTTGACAAGTCTACCTTTTGGTGTGTAGTGTGCATTATCCTTAGCGTTGTATACTGTAGGTGCCTTTAAACCCAGTAACCTATTGTGATTCACTTTGATTCTCCCTAGTGTTTTTTGAGTCACTATCCTTTTCATGTTTAGGGTTGACAGTGTGTGTCGTTCCCTAGTGCTGTTCATTAGTGTTTAAGGGTCCATGCCTCTTTTTTAAGTGTTTTTAAGTCATGTACTGTACTGTTTATTCATCCCTTTTTGCACTGTGTCAAATAAATAAACAAATATATCAATTGCATACCTGAGTGCTCCCATACGGGTTACTTTTTTCTCTTTTCACTCACATACAGTATGTATATATATATATATATATATATATATATATATATATATAGCTGTATGATATATATATATATATATATACACAATGTATATATGTATACTGTATATATATATATATATATATATATATATATATATATATATATATATATATATATATATATATATATATATATACAGTGTATATATATATACAAAGTATATACTGTACAGTATATATTTATTTCTCTTCATGTCTTTATTTATTTATTTAGATTTATTTATTAATTGTGGGGCTGCTGTGCGTGAATTTTTTTTATTGGGGGTGAGGGGGGTGTTTGGCCCTTGGTGTGAGTTTACGACTTGCAGCAGCAGCACAATTAATAAATAAATATAAATAAATAAATAAATAAATGAAAAATAAATACATTTGAAATACATTTTTATTGATAGTGTACATGTGCAGAGGGTCTCCGGAGCAGAAGCGCACAGGTTTCAGGTCTGGGGACCCCGTGCCCCCCGAGATACAGGCCCCTTTAGGGGGTGCCGGTATCCCTCTGCTCTGCTTGGTTTACAGGCCGCGATCACGTGATCGGGACCTTTAAACGCAGAGCACTCAGCACTCAGAAACACAGGCCAGACAGATTTAAACACACACACAATAGGGGGAGGTTTTTTTACATAACTTGCAGGGAAGCTTAACGCACACACAATAGGGGGATAGGGGGAGGGTTTTTTTACATAGATTAGAGAGAAGGCAGGGCGTTTTAAAAGCGAGAATAGGGGAGGGGGTTTTACATAGATTTTATTTATTTATTTAGGTTTATTTATTAATTGTGGGGCTGCTGTGCGTGAATTTTTTTTATTGGGGGTGAGGGGGGTGTTTGGCCCTTGGTGTGAGTTTACGACTTGCAGCAGCAGCACAATGAATAAATAAATATAAATAAATAAATAAATAAATAAATGACAATAAATACATTTGAAATACATTTTTATTGATAGTGTACATGTGCAGGGGGTCTCCGGAGCTGAAGCGCACAGGTTTCAGGTCTGGGGACCCCGTGCCCCCCGAGATACAGGCCCCTTTAGGGGGTGCCGGTATCCCTCTGCTCTGCTTGGTTTACAGGCCGCGATCACGTGATCGGGACCTTTAAACGCAGAGCACTCAGCACTCAGAAACACAGGCCAGACAGATTTAAACACACACACAATAGGGGGAGGTTTTTTTACATAACTTGCAGGGAAGCTTAACGCACACACAATAGGGGGATAGGGGGAGGGTTTTTTACATAGATTAGAGAGAAGGCAGGGCGTTTTAAAAGCGAGAATAGGGGAGGGGGTTTTACATAGATTTTATTTATTTATTTAGATTTATTTATTAATTGTGGGGCTGCTGTGCGTGAATTTTTTTTATTGGGGGTGAGGGGGGTGTTTGGCCCTTGGTGTGAGTTTACGACTTGCAGCAGCAGCACAATGAATAAATAAATATAAATAAATAAATAAATAAATAAATGACAATAAATACATTTGAAATACATTTTTATTGATAGTGTACATGTGCAGGGGGTCTCCGGAGCTGAAGCGCACAGGTTTCAGGTCTGGGGACCCCGTGCCCCCCGAGATACAGGCCCCTTTAGGGGGTGCCGGTATCCCTCTGCTCTGCTTGGTTTACAGGCCGCGATCACGTGATCGGGACCTTTAAACGCAGAGCACTCAGCACTCAGAAACACAGGCCAGACAGATTTAAACACACACACAATAGGGGGAGGTTTTTTTACATAGCTTGCAGGGAAGCTTAACGCACACACACAATAGGGGGATAGGGGGAGGGTTTTTTACATAGATAAGAGAGAAGGCAGGGCGTTTTAAAAGCGAGAATAGGGGAGGGGGTTTTACATAGATTTTATTTATTTATTTAGATTTATTTATTAATTGTGGGGCTGCTGTGCGTGAATTTTTTTTATTGGGGGTGAGGGGGGTGTTTGGCCCTTGGTGTGAGTTTACGACTTGCAGCAGCAGCACAATGAATAAATAAATATAAATACAGTAAATAAATAAATAAATGACAATAAATACATTTGAAATACATTTTTATTGATAGTGTACATGTGCAGAGGGTCTCCAGAGCAGAAGCGCACAGGTTTCAGGTCTGGGGACACCGTGCCCCCCGAGATACAGGCCCCTTTAGGGGGTGCCGGTATCCCTCTGCTCTGCTTGGTTTACAGGCCGCGATCACGTGATCGGACCTTTAAACCAAGCAGAGGGCTACCGGCACCCCCTAAAGGGGCCTGTATCTCGGGGGGCACGGGGTCCCCAGACCTAAAACCAACGCGGTTCAGCTCCGGAGACCCCCTGCACATCTACACTATCAATAAAAATGTATTTCAAATGTATTTATTGTCATTTATTTATTTATTTTTTGGCGGCTGCTGTGTGTGTGTATTTTTTTATTGTGGGTAGCGGGAGGGTGGGTGAATGGGGTATTCGCCCCAACGATGGTTGGGGAGGGCTTGCGGGGGGGGGGGGGGGGGGGGTGGGGTAGCGGGAGGGCTTAACCTCTTCATGACCGTAGCGGTATTAACTGCTACGATCGTGAAGGGGTTAAGTGCACCCGCAACCCCCCCCCCCCTCCCGCAAGTCCTAAACTCACACCAAGGGCCAAATACCCCCCTCACCCATCCCCACTACACACAATAAAGCGGGCACGGTGGGTTAACCCCTTCATTGCCTTAGCGGCTATCCGCTATGGTAATGACGCAGCATTTTCCGTATTTTTAATAATATTGATCAGGAGCAGGGGGGGGGGGGTTCCCTGAGCATTAATCATTAATTTCTGGCTCAGGGAACCCCCTGCTCACTTTACAATATTATTAAAATAATGCTTCTTTACCATAGCGCATAGACGCTAAGGTAAAGAACGAGTGTTTATTTATACTGTATATTGTATGTGTTTTATTGATAGTGTACATGTGCAGAGGGTCTCCAGAGCAGAAGCGCACAGGTTTCAGGTCTGGGGAACCCTTGCCCCCCGAGATACAGGCCCCTTTAGGGGGTGCCGGTATCCCTCTGCTCTGCTTGGTTTACAGGCCGCGGTCACGTGATCGGGGCTTTTAACGCAGAGCTGGATACCGGCACCCCCTAAAGGGGCCTGTATCTCGGGGGGCACGGGGTCCCCAGACCTAAAACCAACGCGGTTCAGCTCCGGAGACCCCCTGCACATCTACACTATCAATAAAAATGTATTTCAAATAATTTTTAATGTGTGGATGTTTGCGCAGAGAGAGAGCAGCGGATCTCTCTCTGCTGCAAACACATCTCGCCCCCGCCGCCCATACAGTAGTATCATTTATGTATGTGCATATACAGTACAGTACAGTACTGTACAGTACTGTATGTTAGGGCTTACAGGGGTTGTTGTTATACAGTACTGTATATATATATATACTGTATACTGCATTACAATTCATTATAGGGGACGGCTTCACAGAGAATAGCTCGCAAGCGCCACCATGTGTATTTTGACGGCATTGCAGTATTGTAACCAGCCGGAATAAAAAGCTTAAATTCCTGCCGGAAAATAACGCAATGCACTCTGGCTGAAAAATATCAGAAACCTGAATACACCCGAGTATACCCGAATTCGCGGGACTAGCCGTGCTCGAATAAAGTGTGTCGCCAGTGTACTATCTGAGGGACCACCTAGGTCCATACACTTTTATTATTATGTATAGAGTGCAATAATTGGGGTACTTTGGATCTTGGATAAATTATATGCACCTTGTAATACTCCACATGCACCTTACTTATTTTATATAGGTTCTATGTAGATTAAGGCAGCACAAGATGAGCGGTATATCTCATGTTAAGTATCTTAGTACTTCTTGCAATAATGGACATCCTTTCTTTATCCTCAAGGTTAACCATATTTTTCCTCCTGAACTGGAAATAATATCTATGAAGTCTGTCAATTCCGGATCGGCATAGACAAAGTTGACAGTCTGAGATAAGGTTTAGAGAATCCCCCCTCCTTTTGGGAGAGACGATAACACATTTAGCTGTTAGTCCGTGGCCGCACTCTCCATCATTATGTTACAAAAATCTTTGCAATGTAATACTCAGGAATCAGGTTTCCACTTCAAATTCGAAAGTCTTTATTTCTTCAATCAGGTCAGCATTTTATATAGCAAGGATACTTGCATATAGCATAAACTGTAGATACTTATGTTCAGTTTCAAGTAACTGAATGTTGTGATTATGCTATGTTCAAAGTGATTCTTTATACTATCAGGACAAAGAGATATAAATCACATGTCTTAGCTAACTGCTTTTGCTGACTAAAACATTCTTGTTTTTAGTACCAGGCTGTATTTACTCTGTACTACAGGAAGTTGCCATCTGCAAACATCTGTCTGAAATGTTAGGAATTTATCTTATCACTAACATTTCTAGGTTTCAAGTTGTCCCTGAAGTTACAAACTGAAAATAAGATCCTTTATAAGAAAAATAACTTGAAAATGTTTAACCTATTGAGTGCTGAATATATATTGCTTTCCTACTTAATATAGAAAAATATATAGAAATAAAATAATATATCAATTTTCAGTTCGCAGTTACAGGAACAGTAAATCTTGCTGCATCTGTAGATGTGAGTATGTGAACATAGAATTACCTGTAGTGAAAAAAATAGGTGCAAAACCAGCGCTTATGCAAACAACAAATATATAAAAACAACCTTAGATTCAATGTCCAAATGGTAGTCCTGGAGCTGCCTAAAGAGATTGTTCTGGTATCTTCCTCCCAGACTTGGATTTGTAGAAAAAAGCAACTTCCTCTGGCGCTGAGGCAAGGATGTAGATAGATGAACTCTAGTTTCTTCTGTTAAACAGTGACCTCAGGAAAGAAGAAAAAGACAAAACACGCAGGAAGCCTGCAATAGTGTATTACCCAGGGATAACAAAGATATAAATGTGAAGAGCAATTTATTACACAGGGTTAAAATGACCGTTAAAAAGACAATGCTATACATACATTAATAAATAAATGAGTGCCTAAGCACTGATCAAGATCTTGAGCACTAGCCAAGATCTTTGAGATTGCTCCGCCTGGTTAAAACTGGAATCCTACTCACCAGGGATCCCTGACGAAGAAACACATTATTGGAGGTTTCGAAACGCGTTGGAAGGTTTTCTGGCACCGCAGGGACACCGTAGCAGTGGACATTCAGTGGTGACATAAGCGAGCGAGCGGATCGTGTGTTTTCCAGGAAGCAATACATTACGGAGCACAGAATTTGATCCCCCGACAGCAGCAGACAAATTACACCCCAAGGCAAACGGATGATCCGGCGGCAAAGACCATTAAACCAGTGCTCATGACCTAGTCACCTCTGGTGAGTAGGATTCCAGTTTTAACCAGGCGTAGCAATCTCAAAGATCTTGGCTAGTGCTCAAAACCTTGGTCAGTGCTTAGGCACTCATTTATTTATTAATGTATGTATAGCATTGTCTTTTTAACGGTCATTTTAACCCTGTGTAATAAATTGCTCTTCACATTTATATCTTTGTTATCCCTGGGTAATACACTATTGCAGGCTTCCTGCATGTTTTGTCTTTTTCTTCTTTCCTGAGGTCACTGTTTAACAGAAGAAACTAGAGTTCATTTTTCTATAGAATTACCTGTAACTAAATCCCACTACTTAAGTGTCCACTGCATGGTCTAACCATGGTATTTCCTGAACATAGGCCCATGATTATGTCAGGTGTGCAAAGAGTGACATTGCACAAACTGACATTGTTTATAATGGAAGTTTGAGACTTTAAAACCATAGCATACCCGTTATTCAAAATGTGTGTAAGATGTGTGTTTAAGATTCTCATTCAATAAACTTTGTGTTCCAATCAGCACTATTCTGACAATGAAGGCTACTAATGCCTGTAAGCAATAACATACATTGAGTAATAACATGGAGAAAGCAGAGATGTCGAACAATCACATTCAGAGCAGGACTCTAATATGACTTCCTGATATTGTGTCGCATGATCTGGGGCTGGTAACTGGTTTAGCTGGCCTGCCAGGTAGCTAGGGCCTGTCCGTCTAGTACGTCTCCCAAGGGGAGTGTAATGGGTGCTCACCACAAACAGGATGGCACCGCAAGGCTGAGGTGGGGATGTTAGTATGAACCGACCTCCAGCCGCGTGAGCGCGTCCAGAGTGCAGAGTGATAGTCGTGTAGCCAGGTCAGGGTTGGAGAAGGTAGGTTAGTTGTAATACTCATCGTGGTCAGTGTTTGAAGAAGTCGGATGGTCGTAGAGGATATCATTTGTCGAGGAGCGAAGATGGTAGAGGTCAGATGCAAGCCGAGGTCGAGTTAGAGAGAAGTCGGTTGTGGGGGCGGGACCTAATGCCGTAAACATAGGTTTTGATTTTATTATTATTTTATTACTTGGTTTTGCCTTAAAGAGACAGTGTGCCTATTTGTTTTATTTTGGAAAGTTAACCAATGCAGGTTTAAAGTCTAAAAACATACCGTTTTGACTCTTACTGACCCTACTGCAAGGCCGTACTGCCACAACAGTTAGACCCTTTATGTACGACACTATGTAACAGGGAAAAGCTATATTACTTAATCTGCGCTGTGTATGCAGCAATGCTAGAAATGAAACATTATAATATGTGACTCATGACTTTCCCTTGCATTCTCAGACCCCCCGTTCTGTGTGCAGTGAGAGCTGCCTGCCTGGGTACAGAAAAGCTCAGCAGGAAGGAAAGCCCAGATGCTGCTATGTCTGTGTTCAATGCACAGAGGGGGAGATCTCCAACAGCACTGGTTAGTAACTCCTAACTCATTCATATTCTGTTTTGCTCCCCATCAGCTAGTTTAGTACACACTGCTAGAGCTGCTACTCAGAATAGCAAATGTTCTAATATAGAGATGGGCAAAGTAAGTTTGTGTGTGTGTGTTCAGATTGTGAATTCAGTCCACGGATTGCTAAAATTCAAAATCCGGAGAACACGTTTGCAATGTTAAAAAAACAAAAATCTGCCTTTTTGTGACTGATTAAAGGAAATCCGCGGCTAAAAGGAAATGGCCAATCTTTAATAGATTTAAATTTGACCGCAAAATTCAGCCATGTCTATTTCTTATCCTGGTGAGCCGGACACCAGTAGCTCACAAGCTACCTTAGACTTATCAACTCAATATAGTTCTTATTGAAATCCTTTGGGCTGACAGACAAATACACAACTCTCTACCATAGTCCTATTATAAGCGTTATCCGTGGGACAGATCTTTAGTGATCAGAAAAAAAAAGAATCTGCCTTTTTTTTTTTTAAATCTCCACCAAAAAACGAAGCTAAAGGGAACGGGCTAGTCTGCAGTGGATTCGAATTCTGGTCAATTTGCGCCGATGTCCATTAACAGCAAGATTGAACTCCATGTTCTGTATCATGACTTCCGGCAAGAGAGTGCAGCATCATGAATCCTGCTTCATAACCGATTTACTCTGAGAAATCTGTCTGTTTATGCCTTAAAATAAAATACCTTAATTGCTAGTGCTATATTTGCTGTGCTCTTCTAAAACAATTACAATTATTCTTCATTAGACATTTGCACTAAAAGAACTGAACTTTGATGAGTGAGTGAAATGCGTAAGGCTCATAATGCTTAATTTGTGGCACTACTACAACTGTTACCGTATCTAACAATCCAGATTAAAGAGTCACTAAGGATGAAAATGCATTAAAAGTCAACTTCATTACCTTTGCGGCTAACCACAAAGGCAATGAAGGTGTTAAGGAACAACAGCAGCTTTATTGAAGGCAGAGGGGGTGGGTGAAGTAGGTACTTGTCCCTTCATTCACCCCCGCTGCCCCCAATAAACATTACAATATGTACTAACCACCAATACACAACCCACCCCCTTTGCCCCGACATAAAACCATAATTTGATTTTTTATACACATGATTGATACCAGAGGCCGGCAGGTATCTCAGGGTGGTCCTGTAGGTGTCCGGAGGCCCAATGTTTCCCTGGGTTGTCCCTGTGGGTGTCTAGGGGTCCTCAGGTGGTCCCCACTGGTTTCTGGTTGTCCTCATGTGTCACAGGAGACCAGGTTTATTAACACCTTTTTATACCGAGATCATTGATTGAGCGAAACAAGGAGGTAAAATAAATTGTTATTTATTTCACGAAAAGACATACACACAATGTAACACAATTTACAAGGTTAACACACTTACTTGGGTGTGACGATGAAGAGGCCACACAGGCCACTAAATAAAGTTATTATGCCTGGCAGGGTGCCCCTAAGCCAAGGGTCTCCAAACCTATCTTCAAGAGCCGCACAAAGGCCAGCTTTTATGGATATCCCTGTTTCAGCACAGGTGGCTCAATCAGTGCTTCAGTGCTTGACTGGGCCACTGATTGAGCCACCTGTGCTGAAACTGGGATATCCATAAAAGCTGGCCTTTGTGCGGCTCTTGAAGATAGGTTTGGAGACCCCTGTCCTAAGCCATATTGGTGAGTTGTGATTGTCAGCTCTTCAACCCAATCATGTCATGTAGCTGTATTTGTTATAAAGATGTATGTGTATTTTTACTGTTCCAGGAGTGCCAACCAGCGGAGAGGTGCAGGGCGTGAGTTTCAGGGGTGATTTTATGGTAACATTTTGTCAGGGTGTGTTTGCATAGAAGGGGGCCAGTGTTTCGGGTTACCCCAAAACATGTACTCCGGAATTCCTCCCAGATTCCAGAGGACATGAGGAACACAGACCACCGGATAAAATCCTCCCTAGAAAGCAGTTTGCAGCTCACTGCTAAATCTCCCTGCTTCAGCAGAGACCAGAACAGTTAGACCGGTTAGGGGAAGGAATCACATTTACAGTACTCCGGGATATGCCCAAAAAGCCCAGAACCCAGGATGGGGATCAGTGTATCTCCCACCAGGTATAAGGTGGCAAGAATAATGTTATTTCTATTATGAAATGTATTACTATAGCAGTGTTACCCTGTAGCCGTGCAAAGAAAAATGGTTTTAAAACCAGCAGCCCACTGCACAGCTTTTAGCTAACTTCTGCTAGGAAGGTCCTAGCACGCTGAGATTTTCTGTGAGCGCTGCTGGGGTAAAATCATGAAAATGGTTAAAGCGCTATTTATAAAAAGTTATATAAAAATTGATGAATGAAAGTCCCCCTATTTTAATTGTTCCAACATTATAGGCATAAGGGGATTTTCATTCAGGCGGTCGGAATAGAGGAAAACACTTAAGTTGTGATTACGGTACTTTAGAAGTGTATAGCAGGAAATTCCTGTGAGGTGAGCAGTGCATATGTAACTCAGACTTCTAAGACACCCCACTGGTTTGGTTCCACAGTGTCTGAAAAAGTCCGTAGTTGAAAAGCTTTAGCCGAATAAAGTGTGAAGTGTGGAGGGCTAATACAAATATCCCCATCTTAGTAAATGTCTGGGCAAATGGCCCAGATGTCCGGCCCATCTTAGTAAATGTCTGGGAAAATGGCCCAGATGTCGCCAGGTAAGGGAGGTGGCTCTGGTATGCTATGCGGCAGAGGTGCGAGGTTCGCGCATGCCCATAGCAAACTAAGAAGCCCCTCTTCCAGGTTTGCCATGTATGGGCAACTCTGGGATAGGTGGGAATATTAGTTCCCATGCAGAGATTGGCTGCAGAGGTTACAGATAAGGGTTTTGTATTGTATAAGAATCCCTGCATCAGATCGGGAGTCAAATTCATCATTCAGTGAAAGATTCATCCTGTAAGAAGATTTAACATTGTAACTAAGATTTGTACAAGCTTCAGTAGTTCGTAAGAACTAAGGAATTCAGAACCAATTCTACGACGGTAGAACGAGGAAAGCAGCTCTGGCAGAGAAACAGTGCTTGCGAGCGCGCCACTAGCCAAAGACTGTTTTCGGCTTTGTATGCGCACAACTCCCACTCCTGGGAAATTTTACCTAAAGACACTATTTCTAAAGATTTTGTTTTGGAAGTAGAAAATTTCGTTTTGCCCTGTCCCAGTTAGTGTATTTCAAGTGTTTTTTGTAAATTATTATGTGTGTGTTCATTCTGTAAATAAATAACAATTTATTTTATCTCTTGTATTACTCAGTCAAAGGATACGTGTAATTTTGGTGTTAAAAGTTCTGGTCTTCCGTGACATTGGGAATGGGGCTTACGAATAAATCTATCCTTGGAACGAAATTCACAAACATTACCTCTTTATGAGCCCTTTTTCTTGACCGGTAGTTACTCACAAAAGTCCTGGAACTGATTACGGTATGCAATTCCAGACGCGACCGCTACATTCTCAAAAGCGGGACTTAGAAACTTTCCTGAGTTTAAAATCCTTGAAGCCGTCCCGCGTCTATTCAGTCCAGAGAATCTTTGAATTTGCCACTGTTGGTTTGGCGCTTGGAATCTGCGCTCCTGAGTGGCTGCAAGCTCTCTTAAGGCTTTCAAGCTCTCATTCACTAACCTGTGCAGCCTATCAGAGTGTGGGAATCCATCCTATTTGCCGGTATTGTAAAGCCAGGAGGGCACCATTTCTCAGTCTGTAAAGGGACATGCGCCAACCTAGCATCTCTGCCTCTTTGCATACTGAGCCCACCCGCTGCCCAGGCTTCACAATCTGGGATCTGGCAAATGGTTGACGGATAGCCTTGTGTTAGCCCAGGATGTGGGTACTCACGCAGAACTACAGTACCCCTCCTGTTCTAACACCTTGGTATCCCTGAGGCTTTCAGGTATGGACTCCGCACAGACACAGAGGCACCAAGCTTGGTAGCCATCTATGTTTTCCAGAATCCATGACTTGGAAATCCCACAGTTCATATACAGGTTATCTAAATTTATACCTATTAAAAATATAACCATTTAATTAAATATATTGTGTCCTGTCTTCTGTGTGCTGAAAGATGTACATTCCTATTCTGGTGTTAGGCATGAAGTGAGTGTATAATTCAACTACATTCACTATCCTCATTCTTGGCACATTTTAGAAAAATAACTTTTAAAACTTGTATACACTACAATCATGCTCAGCTTTATCACTTAGCTGTAGCATCCCCCTGAACCCCAACACTAAGTTCGGTGCACCTGGGCATGATATGGGTACTTGTGCTATACTGGGGAAACCCTACTACACTAGGGACTCCCTACATAACTGCAGATACAGCTTAGCCCCTTCATACCAATTTACCTTGTCTGGAAGATGCTGCAGCAGGGATCCTGGTGGCGAGTCGCAAAAGCCCCTTCAGAGTCAGAGTTTGGCGGAGTAATGTGCTTGGCTGTATCTGAGAATCTCACTCAAGAGAACATGGCCAATGAATAAATCTATCCTCGGAACAAAATTCACAAAAACACCTCTTTAGTAGCACTTTTCCTTTACCATTAGTTACAGTGGCGGCACGATTTATTCTAACTCGGCTAGCTCCGCGAATTTCAGATTATCCCGGTCAAGTGCGGTTTTGTGTCTTTTTCAGCCGGGGTGAACTGCGGTATTTTCGCGCCAGGGATTAAAGCATTTTACTCTCGCTGTCTGCAATACTGCAATGCCGTGTAAAAACTCATGGGGGCGTTTGCGAGCTGTTGTCTATGAAGCAGAGAAGCCGTCCCCTGGTGAGATGTGTTTGCTGCAGAGAGAGATCCACTGCTCTCTCTCTGCGCAAACATCGGCACATTAAAAATGATGTAAAATACATTTTTATTCATAGTGTACATGTGCAGGGGGTCTCCAGAGCAGAACCGCTTTGGTTTCAGGTCCTGGGCCCCCCTGCTTCCCGAGATACAGACCCCTTTATGAGGTGCCGGTACCCGCCCTCACCCACCACTCGGCATGCCTATATACCCTCCCACACTAACCCCCCACCCCGTCAGGCCTAAACCACCCTCACCCACTACCACAAGGGAGGCCTACCCACATACCGTTGGGGAACACCCCTCCCCACCCCCAGTACCCACAATAAAAACAATACAGTGACCCACAATAAACATCATTATTTTTATTAAATACATTACCCACCCCCTGTGCCCCCTCCATAAATACAAGATTTATCCTTTTAAAAACAGGGTTCATAACGCAGCCCCACACGAGTCCCCGGTGGGCTGGCGGGGCACCTGGACTGACCTACAGGGTACCAGCAGCCCTTTTCAAACAGGTTCTGGAGGCCTGCTGGTGGGTCCCGCCAAGCGTCATGGCCCCCAGGTGGTCTCCTTGGGTCACCGTGGGCCACAATTGGGTCCCCATGGTAGGCCTGCGGATGTCTGGGAGCCCCGGGTCAGACCCACAGGTGTCTGCGGGGCCTCGGGTGGTTCCCACGGAGGTCTGGGGAACTCACGAGTGCTCGCTACGGGTCCACGGTGCCCCCACAGAAGTGGGACCACACATCTTCATCCCCGCACCTACGGGTCGGCGGTGCCCCCACAGAAGTGGGACCACACAGCTTCATCCCCGCAGACTACGGGTCGGCGGTGCCCCTACAGATTTGAGGCCACCGCTTCATCCCCGCATGTGTCACCTGTGGAGCCACCAGCCTGATACCCGTGGGATACCCGAAGAAACCACAGGTGGTCTCCAGAGGTCCCACGCAGAACCACGGAACAAACCCTGAATGTAAAAAAAATAAACCTGGCCTATACATTCAATAGATACACCCCCCCCCCCCCCAACACCTACAGTACAATAATGTGCAAAATAACTATTATCCAGATAGGGATAATAGATTATTTGCCCATTATTAAAAACATTAACTAGCATATTCAAATAAATAAAGTGCATCAAAAAGAAGTCTCCATCGCCAGCAACAGCCTTGTCTTGCCCACAAAATACATAGCCAATACATAGCAATAACATTCATTGGTTAAAAGAGTTTACTTGTTTGGAGGTATTTGTATTTTGCAGAATTTATATCGTGCATAGATTGTATGCATCATTATACAATGTAAATGCAATGTATTGATTAGAATGTGAGGTTTTTATTGGCATTTGATGATTTAGATTGTAAGATCAGTTCGGATTATTAAAGGAAATAGATTTTAATATAGTGTGTTTGTATGGAGAAGTGTTATTTGTAGTACAGTATGGTTTTGATAACCCTTCTACATTTATTTGTATATTGGTTAATCATGTGTGTGCGTATCTCTCTCTCTCTCTCTCTCTCTCTCTCTCTCTCTGTGTACATCTTTACAGTATATAGTTGCATGATGAAGCCACTGTACAAATTCATGGGTGAAGGGTGGGTATCGGGCCAGTGTGGCTTAATGCCTTAATTACCTTTGCGGTTATTATCCAATAAGGTGTTTAAGGGGTTAATTGATATCTGAATGTTATTGCTATGTATTGGCTATGTATTTTGTGGGCAAGACAAGGCTGTTGCTGGCGACGGAGACTTCTTATTGATGAGGTCAGTAGCACTTTATTTATTTGAATATGCTAGTTAATGTTTATAATAATGGGCAAATAATCTATTATCCCTATCTGGATAATAGTTATTTTGCACATTATTGTACTGTAGGTGTTGGGGGGTGTGTATCTATTGAATGTATAGGCCAGGTTTATTTTTTTTACATTAAGGGTTTGTTCCATGGTTCTGCATGGGACCTCTGGAGACCACCTGTGGCTGGTGGTTCCACGGGTGACACATGCGGGGATGAAGCGGTATGGTCCCTGTGGGGGCACCGCCGACCCGTAGTCTGTGGGGATGAAGCTGTGTGGTCCCACTTCTGTGGGGGCACCGCCGACCCGTAGGTGCGGGGATGAAGATGTGTGGTCCCACTTCTGTGGGGGCACCGCGGACCCATAGTGAGCACTCGTGAGTTCCCCAGACCCCCGTGGGAACCACCCGAGGCCCCGCAGACACCTGTGGGTCTGACCCGAGGCTCCCAGACATCCGCGGGCCTGCCGTGGGGACCCAATTGTGGCCCACGGTGACCCAAGGAGACCACCTGGGGGCCATGACGCTTGGCGGGACCCACCAGCAGGCCTCCAGAACCTGTTTGAAAAGGGATGCTGGTACCCTGTAGGTCTGTCCAGGTGCCCCGCCAGCCCACCGGGGACTCGCGTGGGGCTGCGTTATGAACCCTGTTTGTAAAAGGATAAATCTTGTATTTATAGGGGGGCACAGGGGGTGGGTAATGTATTTAATAAAAATAATGATGTTTATTGTGGGTTCTCGGGGTGGGGAGGGTGGGGGGTTTCCCAACGGTATGTGGGTAGGCCTCCCTTGTGGGTAGGGGGTGAGGGTGGTTAGGCCTGACGGGGTGGGGGGTTAGTGTGGGAGGGTATGTAGGTGTCCCGAGTGGTGGATGAGGGTGGGTTAACCCCTTAATGACTGTAGCGGTTAATAACCGCTATGGTGATTAAGGGGTTAGGGGACATTACTTTGGATGTTATAATTTTTGTCTCTGTTTTGCAGCAGCGGAGGGGCCATGGGCAGGATGGGGTGGTGGAGGGGGGGGCAACGGTATGTGGGTAGGCCTCCCTTGTGGGAAGTGGGTGAGGGTGGTTAGGACACACGGGGTGGGTGGGCCATTGGCAGTGAGGCGCTGCATTATAAAGTACTGTATGCACATCGGGTTCCCCCACCCCACATTTACATACACTGCACTCACAAAAAACACAGGCAAGGAGATTTAACTGACACAATAGGGGGAGGGGGCATTAACCAGATTACAGTCAAGGCAGGGAAGCTTAACAGACAAAATAGGGGGAGGGGGCTTTACACAGATTACAGTCAAGGCAGGGAAGCTTAACAGATACATTAAAAATATGTATTTCATGTATTAATTGTTGTTTATGTATTTTAAATACACAGGGGGTGTACTGTATGTTGTTTATTGCAATGTTTATTGGGGGCAAATGTCCCCAATAAACATACTATTCTGCCTTAACCCTTAGCCTAACTTAATCAAAGCTCAGAGTACCCCCTGCTCCTGCACAATATTATTAAAATACAGAAATGCTGCTTCATTACCATAGCTGATAGCCGCTAAGGCAATGAATTGCCTTAGCGGCTATCAGCTATGGTAATGAAGCAGCATTTCTGTATTTTAATAATATTGTGCAGGAGCAGGGGGTCCTCTGAGCTTTGATTTGTGGCTCAGGGAACCCCCTGCTCACTGTACAATATTATTAAAAATACATTCATGCTGCTTCGTTACCATAGCAGATAGCCGCTAAGGTAAGGAATGATTGTTTATTTATACACTGGCGACACACTTTATTCGAGCTCGGCTAGTCCCACGAATTCGGGTATACCCGGGTGTATTGAGGTTTGTGACTGTTTTCTGCCCGAGTGCATTGAGGTATTTTCCAGGCAGGGATTGAAGCATTTTATTCCCGCTGGCTGCAATACTGCACAGTATATATATATACTGCATTACAATTCATGAATTTATGCCATCTGGTAGACACGCGAAGCATTGCAGCCTATTAAATCCTAATCATTATCATTTAACAGATCAGCCGCCCGTCAGCCAGGCATGAACCCAGGCTGGGAAGGCAAACGCAACGGGGCTTGTCAGAGGTGAGGAGCGGCACATTCCAGGTATCTGCCAGGTACATACTGGGTATTTGCTCGAATAAAGTGTGTCGGTGCAGTATGTGTGTTTTATTTATACTGTAGATGTGCAGAGGGTCTCCGGAGCTGAACCGCATTGGTTTCAGGTCCGGGGCCCCCCTGCTCCCCGAGATACAGGCCCTTTAGGGTGTCCCGGTATCCCTCTGCTTGGTTTACATGCCGCGGTTACGTGATCGAGACCTTTAAATGCAGAGGGATACCGGCACCTCATAACAGGGCCTGTATCTCGGGGAGCAGGGGGGCCTCGGACCTGAAACCAATGCGGTTCTGCTCCGGAGACCCCCTGCACATGTACACTATGAATAAAAATGTATTTTACATAATTTTTAATGTGCCGATATTTATTTATATTCATGTATTTATTTATTTATTTATTTATTGCGGGAATGCTGTGTGTGAATTTTTTTATTGTGGGTAGCGGGGGTGGGTGAAGGGGGTATTAGCCCCAAAGGCGGTTGTTTAGGGCTTGCGGGGGGGTCGCGGGAGGGGTTAACCCATTCATGACCGTAGCGGTATTAACTGCTACGGTCGTGAAGGGGTTAAGTGCACCCGCAACCCCCCCGCAAGTCCTAAACTCACACCAAGGGCCAAATACCCCCTTCACCCACACCTGCTACCCACAATAAAGCGGGCACGGTGGGTTAACCCCTTCGTTGCTTTAGCGGATAGCCGCTAAGGTAATGAAGCAGCATTTCTGTATTTTAATAATATTGTGCAGGAGCAGGGGGTCCCCTGAGCTTTGATTTACGGCTCAGAGACCCCCTGCTCACTGTACAATATTATTAAAATTACATTCATGCGGCTTCGTTACCATAGCAGATAGCCGCTAAGGTAAGGAATAATTGTTTATTTATATGTGTTTTTTATTTATACTGTAGATGTGCAGAGGGTCTCCGGAGCTTAAGCGCGTTGGTTTCAGGTCCAGGGCCCCCCTGCTCCCCGCGATACAGGCCCCTTTAGGGTGTCCCGGTATCCCTCTGCTTGATTTACATGTCGCGGTCACGTGATCGGGACCTTTAAATGCAGAGGGATACCGGCACGTCATAACGGAGCCTGTATCTCGGGAAGCAGGGGGGCCTCGGACCTGAAACCAATGCGGTTCTGCTCCGTAGACCCCCTGCACATGTACACTATGAATAAAAATGTATTTTACATAATTTTTAATGTGCCGATATTTATTTATATTCATATATTTATTTATTTATTTATTTATTGCGGGGATGCTGTGTGTGAATTTTTTTTATTGTGGGTAGCGGGAGTGGGTGAAGGGGGTATTAGCCCCAAAGGCGGTTGTTTAGGTCTTGCGGGGGGGTCACGGGAGGGGTTAACCCATTCATGACCATAGCGGTATTAACTGCTATGGTCGTGAAGGGGTTACGTGCACCCGCAACCCCCCCGCAAGTCCTAAACTCCCACCAAGAGCCAAATACCCCCTTCACCCACCCCCGCTACCCACAATAAAGCGGGCACGGTGGGTAAACCCCTTCGTTGCTTTAGCGGTTAGCCGCTAAGGTAATGAAGCAGCATTTCTGTATTTTAATAATATTGTGCAGGAGCAGGGGGTCCCCTGAGCTTTGATTTGCGGCTCAGAGACCCCCTGCTCACTGTACAATATTATTAAAATTACATTCATGCGGCTTCGTTACCATAGCAGATAGCCGCTAAGGTAAGGAATGATTGTTTATTTATATGTGTGTTTTATTCATAGTGTAGATGTGCAGAGGGTCTCCGGAGCGTAAGCGTGTTGGTTTCAGGTCCGGGGCCCCCCTTCTCCCCGAGATACAGGCCCCTTTAGGGGGTCCGGTATCCTTCTGCTTGGTTTACATGTCGCGGTCATGTGATCTGGACCTTTAAATGCAGAGGGATACCGGCACCTCATAACGGGGCCTGTATCTCGGGGAGCAGGGGGGCCCCGGACCTGAAACCAATGCGGTTCTGTTCCAGAGACCCCCTGCACATGTACACTAGGAATAAAAATTTATTTTACATAATTTTTAATGTGGCGATATTTATTTATATTCATGTATTTATTTATTTATTTATTTTTTTGCGGGGATGCTGTGTGTGAATTTTTTTTATTGTGGGTAGCAGGGGTGGGTGAAGGGGGTATTAGCCCCAACGGCAGTTGTTTAGGGCTTGCGGGGGGGTCACGGGAGGGGTTAACCCATTCATGACCGTAGCGGTATTAACTGCTATGGTCGTGAAGGGGTTAAGTGCACCCGCAACCCCCCCGCAAGTCCTAAACTCACACCAAGGGCCAAATACCCCCTTCACCATCCCCCGCTACGCACAATAAAGCGGGCACGGTGGGTTAACCCCTTCGTTGCTTTAGCGGTTAGCCGCTAAGGTAATGAAGCAGCATTTCTGTATTTTAATAATATTGTGCAGGAGCAGGGGGTCCCCTGAGCTTTGATTTGCGGCTCAGAGACCCCCTGCTCACTGTAAAATATTATTAAAATTACATTCATGCTGCTTCGTTACAATAGCAGATAGCCGCTAAGGTAAGGAATGATTGTTTATTTATATGTGTGTTTTATTCATAGTGTAGATGTGCAGAGGGTCTCCGGAGCGTAAGCGTGTTGGTTTCAGGTCCGGGGCCCCCCTTCTCCCCGAGATACAGGCCCCTTTAGGGGGTCCGGTATCCTTCTGCTTGGTTTACATGTCGCGGTCACGTGATCTGGACCTTTAAATGCAGAGGGATACCGGCACCTCATAACGGGGCCTGTATCTCGGGGAGCAGGGGGGCCCCGGACCTGAAACCAATGCGGTTCTGCCCCGGAGACCCCCTGCACATGTACACTATGAATAAAAATGTATTTTACATAATTTTTAATGTGCCGATGTTTGCACAGAGAGAGCAGCGGATCTCTCTCTGGTGCTAACACATCTCGCCCCGCCGGCCTATAGTATCATTGATGTGCATATACAGTACTGTATGTGTACATTAGGGGTTATAGGGGTTGTTGTTATATACATATATATACATATATATATATATATATATATATATATATATATATATATATATATATATGTATATATGTATATATATATATATATATATATATATATATATATTGCATTACAATTCATGAATTTCTGCCATCTGGCGGACACGCAAAGCATTGCAGCCTATTAAATCCTGAACCATTATTAATTAACACATCAACCGCGCGTCAGCCGGGCATGACCCGTGGCTGGGAAAGCAAAAGGAACGCGGCATGCTTCGGGTGAACAGCGTCGCATTCCAGGAACAAGCCAGTGACAAACCGGTGATTTGTTAGAATAAAGTGTGCCGCAACAGTACTTACAAAAGTCCTGGAACTGATTTCGGCATGCAATGCCAGACGCGGCCGCTACATTCTCAAAAGCGGGACTTAGAAACTTTTCTGAGTTCAAAATCCTTGAAGCTGGCTTGCATCTATTCAGTCCAGAGCATCCTTGAATTTGCTGATGTTGGTTTGGTGCTTGGAATCTGCACTCTGGATTGGCTGCAAGCTCTCATTCACTAACTTGTGCAGCCTATCAGAGCGTGGGAATTCTCCTGCAAGCCAATCACCGATTTGCCGCTATTGTAAAGCCAGGAGGGCACCTTTTCTCAGTCAGTAAAGGGGCATGCGCCAACCTGACACCTCTGCCTTTATGCATACTGAGCCCACCCACTGCCCAGGCTCCAAAGAGTCTGGGTTCTGGCAAATGATTGCCAGATGATAGCCTTATGTTAACCCAGGATGTGGGTACTCAAGCAGAACTGCAGTACCCTTCCTGTTCTAACACCTTGGCATCCCTGAGGCTTTCAAGTACGGACTCCGCACAGACATACAGACACCAAGCTTGGCTACATCTGGGTTTTCCAGAATCCATGACTTGGAAATCCCTCCGTTCATATACAGGTTATCAATTTATATATACCTATTAAAAATATAACAATTTAATAAAATATATTGTGTCCTGTCTAATGTGTGCTAGAAGATGTACGTTCCTATTCTGGTGTCAGGGATGGAGTGAGTTTATAAATCACCTACATTCACTAGCCTCATTCTTGGCACACTTTAGAAAAATAACCCCTGCTACATTAGGGACTCTGTGTATAGCTGCAGATATAGTTTATCCCCTTCATACCAATTTACCTTGTCTGGATGATGCTGCAGCAGGGATCCTGGCAGTGAGTCGTAATAGTGCTTTCAGAGTCAAAGTTTGGCAGAGTAATGTGCTTGGCTGTATTCGAGAACCTCATTCAATTCCTGAATAAAACTTTTGGGGTATCCCATAACTCTGGAACCCCGATACATAGCCACATTCTGAAAAGACATTCTCCGACAAACCTACCCTGAAACTTACAGCCTAGAAATCTCCCAATCCCAGAACCCCAGTAAAGGCAAAAGACAAATAGATCTTTAATGTCACAAAAGTTCCACACCGTCTCAGCAATGCATTTTTGACATCTGGGTCCCACAGCTGACACTCTAGGACCCCAATACATGGGTCAGGGTTAACCATGTGGGCTTAACCTTTATTGATGAGCCTGGTTAACTCCTTCACCGTCACATCAGGTGGTTCCCATTGGTGTCTGGGGGCCCACGGATGAATCCCATGGGTGTCTGGGGGCCCCCAGGTGGTTCCCACAGGTGTTTGGGGGTCCTTAGTTGGTCCCTGTGGGTGTCAGGGGTCCTCGGGTGGTCCCTTTTGGTGTCCAGGGGTCCTCGGTGGTCCCCATAAATGTCCGGGGATCCTCGGGTGGTGCCTGCAGGTCAATCCTGTTGCAAAAATAATAAATGTGTGTAACAGTATGACACCTACCCAATCTCATATGGGCCCCTATGTGAGGAATCTGCCCCCAGTTACATGTCATGTCATGTGGTGCACCTGCTGGCTTACAGGACTCCGGAGTCTCCCACTTGATGGTATTGGGGAATTCAGTAGGACTGGCTCTTGACGTAGTGCTGAGAATGTACTCACTTTTGGTACAGCGCCTCCATCTCTTCCATGTCCCCATGACAGCAGGGAGGAGTCTCTGGAAGAGAACCCCTGGGTGAGACTTCTCCCTGAATGACCCCAGGCTCAGGCAAGAAGTTCTTTCAATCACGGCAATCTTTATTAACATCTGCATTGGCAGACTGCCCATCATAGCGGCTGGTACTTAGCCGCACATGTTGAAGTTGCCCACCTCAAGGAAGTCCCTCCCTGACTCTATAATAGAGAAAGGAGAATCTCTGCCACCTCTCCCCTAAGGGAGGGCCTTAAGCTGTGCCACAGCCCTGCATAGTGCTGGATCAGAGTGTCACACTATGCAACCACTTGATAGACTTGATCTTGAACTCCACTGAACAGAGCACTAAGTGAACACTTGATTCAACTGCTAAATTCAGGAAGTGATGCGTAATATATAGCTCCAGAAGGCCCACCCGTGTGTCACTGTCAGTGGACACAGAGCATTCTGTCACTTCCTTTGCTACACACTATACCTCACAGGGTGTTGAGGGCAAACCTCATGATTTCTTCTGGCAAACCTGCCCTAAAAGGGGTTACTGCACAGAAGGAGAGAGGCATGTAACCCTAAAATTACACAAGGCTACATGTGCATACATTTAAAAAAAGTGCACCTCCCTCCCACCCCCTCCCCCCCAAAACATACAGTACAGTAATGGGCAAAATAACTATTATCCCCATATGGATAATAGCTAATTTGCCCATTATTAAATCAAACATTTGGCTGCCAGCATAAATTAAGTAAATAAACCTTTCGACTTACCCCTGCCATTATGAAGGGCATCCTCGTCAGCATACTTCAGGGCCATGTCCTACGTTGACAGAAATAATACATGACATAAAACAATCTAATGGCCCCTTACCCCTTTATCACGTTAGAGGTTAATAACCACTATAGTAATTATGGGGTTAACCCACCCATCCCCGCTACCCACACTGGAGTCCTAACCACCCACCCCGGGCCCACTACATGCACCCTGTATTCATTGATTGGCATAGTGGTACTTCATACCTATATAATATGGGCATGATAAGCCACTATAGCACTCAATGGTCACCCTAATTAAAAAGCATGAATTCCAAAAAAACAAACAATAATCAAACATCTACACAAGCACATTAACACCACAATTCAAGAAATACAAACACTAGCCAACAAATGAAATTAAAAAAAGCAGTAACCAAAAAACAATTAATTTTATCCAGTAGCCAACAAATCAATTAATTAAGAAAACCACTCTGCAACACATCAATTGAAAGCAGGAGCCAACACACAAAATATTTAATTAAAAACACTAAACTATCGGAAACAATTATAAAACCAAACCAGGAAAATGACAAACAATTTTCAGCATTCCAAACAAAAAACTGAAATAAAAAAAATAACACTCAATAGAAAGCAAGATTTTTCCCAAAAATACATTGGCTATCACTGTATTAATGTTTACCCTAAACGGACACAAATTAATACATTAGCAGTAAATGGGCAATAAAAAAAACTTTAAAAGAAAGAAATTCAATAAAAAACCTGAAAAATGACAATTACTGTACATACATTCAAAATTTGTCTTACAGTACCTTTAGAATTCTTCACCCTCAGAATTCCGGCGTATCAGGAAGCTCTCAACCAAAGACATCGTCCGCCGCCATCCTCGGTGAAAATCAGCATCAGGTTAAAAATAATCTTCTTTTATCCATCTACTTTAATTGTTTTCTGCCATCTTGAATTTTCTTTCCTTGTAATCCATTCCCCATGTTAAATTCAAAACGGATGTTGACTCATCGGCATATTAAGCTAAAATGAGACGGAACAGGCCTTATACTGAATAAGGCTTGTGACATCACATTTTAGGGTCAGATGGTACAGGTTCAATCCGATTGGATGCCGACGAATCAACATACGTTTTGGATTTACCATGGGGTACATTAGATTACAAAGAAAGAAGATGGAAGAAAAGAAGGAAATAAGAAAAGAAGATGGAAGAAAGAAGATTTTTTTAACTGATGCTGATCATCACGGAGATGACGGCGGGTGATGTCGCGGGTTGAGAGCTTCCTGATACACCTGGATTCGGAGGGCGAAGAATTCTAAATGTAAGATAAATCTTGAATGTATTTAATTTAATTTTTTCAGATTTTTTTTATTGTATTTTTTTCTTTTTATGTTTTTGATTGCCCATTGACTGCTAATGTATTGATCGGTGCCACTTTAGAGTACAGATAAATACAGTAACACACAATGCATTTTTTTGGCAAATGCTTGTTTTGAATTGATTGTTATTTTTTCTATTTCTGTTTATTGTATTACTCGTTTTACAAGCGATATATAGGTATTGCACTGTGTATTTTTGTCACATTGGAAGTAGCTTTGGGCATTTTTGTTTTTTTGCTGTATACATTTAGCCACGCTCACTAGCACTCCTTTTGACACTTATATGCATATATATATATGATGTGGTAATGGTTGGGGTTTCTCAGAGCTTGTTGGGAATCTGTGTATTTTGTTAACTGTGTGCAGCTGGTCTCAGTTGCTTATGGGAGGGTAGTGCCCCCCCCCAAGGTTTAGGCTTTCCCTACCCCACTTTCCAAGTTGGCAGGTCAGTTTCATTTTGCCAGGTTACGTCAGATCCAATGTAGATCATTCTTCCTGTAATTATACAGGTAAAAATAATTTTAACTCAGGTGAGTGTTAGGACCTGCTTTGTCATGCCTTGTATATGGCAGCAGGCTTAATATGCTATGGCCAAAGGGTTAAACTATATGACCCTTTTTACAAGAGATATATAGGTATTGCACTGTGTATTTTTGTCACATTGGAAGTAGCTTTGGGCATTTTTGTTTTTTTGCTGTATACATTTAGCCATGCCCACTATCACTCCTTTTGACACTTATATGCATATATATATATATATATATATATATATATATATATATATATATATATATATATATATATATATATATATATGTATATATATTTATATGATGTGGTAATGGTTGGGGTTTCTCAGAGCTTGTTGGGAATCTGTGTATTTTGTTAACTGTGTGCAGCTGGTCTCAGTTGCTTATGGGAGGGTAGTGCCCCCCCCCCCAAGGTTTAGGCTTTCTCCACCCTACTTTCCAAGTTGGCAGGTCAGTTTAATTTTGCCAGGTTATGACAGATCCAGTGTCGATCATTCTTCCTGTAATTATACAGGTACAAATAATTTTAACTCAGGTGAGTGATATGACCTGCTTTGTCATGCCTTGTATGTGGCATTGTATGTGGCAGCAGGCTTAAGATGCTATGGCCAAAGGGTTAAACTATATGACCCTTTTTAAAAGAGTATATAGGTATTGCACTGTGTATTTTTGTCACATTGGAAGTAGCTTTGGGCATTTTTGTTTTTTTGCTGTATACATTTAGCCATGCCCACTTCATCCAATCACAATGAAGTATAGCATATTTATTTAGACCAGAAAGGCGCCGTAGATTATACTCCTGATGAAGCTTTTGTAAAGCGAAACGCGTAGAGTGACACTTCAGTAGGCGACGCAAGCCCCTGCACACTATCCAGCATCTGCCCAGCATCTCCCGTCTCAACGGCTCCCGATTCTAAGTTCACCCGCATCCGGAAGTGACGTCGACGATCGCGGACGAGAGATAGAAGTGACGTGACGGCGTGCGAGCGGCAAGAAAGATCAGAGGGTCAAAGCCACCATTAATTTTTATGTGCCTTATCCTTATTGCACAAATGTAAGTGCGATATTTATCTGCTAATATATTATGTTTTAAGAACTCACAGTCTTGCACTAAGTGTGATTTTTATCTCTAACCGAGGGACACCACACAGACTATCTGAGAGGATAATTTCATTCTGCTGTCATTTCACTGGGAGAATGTGAGTTTTCCTTCTGCTACTTAAGAGTCAAATTTGAGTTAAGAACTACTGCACTATACTGTATACAGTATATCTCTATTCTTTACATATGGTGACATCTGCGCTCCCAACAACCCCATTGGATAAGGTGAAGAAAAAGTGCGCAACTATTAAATTCTAACACACACGTGAAGTGATTAAATAGTGATAAAAAATAAGTAAATTACGTGACCTATTTTTATCAATTCTGAATGGAGCGTCTGCAGCTGTGGTACCAGGGATGGCTCAGAGCACCCCCTAGAACGTTAGACAAATAGACAGAAAAAAAAACACAGCGCACAACGCTCATAGTGCATTAAATATATTAATTCAAAAATTCAATAAGGTAAGTAATGTGCGTACATCAAGTTAAATACAAGTGAACATGTTAGGGATATGTTACCCATACACCAACAGATGTCATCAGTGGAAACCGGTTTGGATTTCACCAGGTTCTGTATCATCAAAAGAGGGGTGTCTTTATGAGATGGCTAATGTCCCGTGTTTGCAGTTCACAGAGAAGCAGCCCTGTCTCTGGGACATGCACGGCAGCTTCAATCCTCCTCCAAACCTCCGTTGCGGCAGGCACTTCCGGGTTGTGACGTCATCCGTCTATAGCAGCGCTGCTCGCGTGACTGTCCTCCGGTAGCCAGATAGAGAGTGCCAACGGGGTGGGTAACGGGTCTCTGGATACTTGCTATTCCAACGCGTTTCGAAACCGATGAAGAAACCTCTTCGGTTTCGAAACGCGTTGGAATAGCAAGTATCCAGAGACCCGTTACCCACCCCGTTGGCACTCTCTATCTGGCTACCGGAGGACAGTCACGCGAGCAGCGCTGCTATAGACGGATGACGTCACAACCCGGAAGTGCCTGCCGCAACGGAGGTTTGGAGGAGGATTGAAGCTGCCATGCATGTCCCAGAGACAGGGCTGCTTCTCTGTGAACTGCAAACACGGGACATTAGCCATCTCATAAAGACACCCCTCTTTTGATGATACAGAACCTGGTGAAATCCAAACCGGTTTCCACTGATGACATCTGTTGGTGTATGGGTAACATATCCCTAACATGTTCACTTGTATTTAACTTGATGTACGCACATTACTTACCTTATTGAATTTTTGAATTAATATATTTAATGCACTATGAGCGTTGTGCGCTGTGTTTTTTTCTGTCTATTTGTCTAACCCCATTGGATACTTGCAAAAAAGAGAACTGGACAATCTCTTCAGAGGGTTGTAGCTGCATTTTATTACCACTATTTATTATTAAACACATTGTACACATTTTTATTTTTAATCACTATTTAGTTTATATCACTTTATTTATTTAATTATTATCACTTTTAAGAGGAGCGCCTTAATCACAATTTTTTTGTAATAATCACCGTTATTGGGTGCCGGTATACCCATACAATGTTTAAATGTCCTGCTTCACGTGACTAGGACATTTAAATGTATAGGAGATACCGGCAACCCATAACAGGGAAGCAAATGATCCCTGGACCTGAAATCAATGCGGTTCTGCTCCTTGAGACCCCCTGCTCACATACTGTACACTATAATTAACATTTTTATAAGAACCCTGCGATCGCTTACAAGATATGTACAGGGAGAGGCGGCTCTCTCTATGCAGCTGTCCCAGATCGCACTAAGGAGAATTTTGAGTGAGGCTTGCGATCTTATCACTGCTGACTGCACGGTTTGGGCATTTTCATGCCTCATGGTTTGAGAGTGGTCACTGAGCTTTCTGAATACCGTGATAACTAAACTGACAAACCATTCAGCGAAAACATGCCAAATCTAGCGATGTAGCAGCAAACTTACCAAGGCTACTAGAATAGGCCCCTATATGTATCAACCTCATCAGTTGGTTCCTTGGCAGGCTCTTTTTTGTTCATTGGGGATGAAAGCTTGAGGCTAATATCATGTTGTGTATTTTTGCTTATTGAGTATAGATATCTGTTCTCAGACCCTTGTCGATTTTTATGTTTAATGATACCACGTTACTAATGCTAAGGTATGGATGCTAATGCAAAGCAAACAGTTTGAAATGTTTCCATAAAATGTAATGTTATAAATATTTGTAATTATTATTTTCTCTTGTCAGATATGGAAAACTGTTTGAAGTGCCCTGAGGATCACTGGCCTAATATAAGGAGAGATACTTGTAGCCCAAGAATGATAGATTTCCTTTCCTATGAGGAACCATTAGGTGCCGGTATTGCAGCCCTTACTGTTTCCTTTTCTGCTGTCACTGTTGCAGTGCTGGTGATCTTTATCAAGCACAAGGACACTCCAGTTGTAAGAGCCAATAACCAGAACCTCAGCTACATCCTTCTTACCTCTCTTGTGCTGTGTTTTCTCTGTTCTCTGCTTTTCATCGGTCGTCCTCTGAAGGTGACCTGCCTGCTACGACAAGCGGCTTTTGGGATTATTTTTACTGTTGCTGTGTCTTGTGTTCTGTCAAAAACCATCACAGTTGTCATCGCCTTTAATGCTATGAAACCCGACAGCAAATTGAGGAGGTGGGTGGGGAGCAGAGTATCCAGCTATCTAGTCCTCCTCCTCTCACTGGGTGAGGTTGTGATTTGCATTGTGTGGCTAATCCACTCTCCGCCATTTCCAGACTATGACACCCAATCAGAAGTTGGCAAGATGATATTACAGTGTAATGAAGGCTCGGTCACTATATTCTATATCGCCCTCAGTTATATGGGACTTTTGGCTTTCTCAAGCTTTATTGTTGCATTCCTAGCAAGGAACTTACCAGACACTTTCAATGAAGCTCAGTATATCACATTCAGCATGCTGGTGTTCTGCAGTGTTTGGGTCTCCTTTATCCCAGCATATCTGAGCACCAAAGGCAAATACATGGTGGCTGTGGAGGTATTTGCCATCCTGTCCTCCAGTGCAGGACTTCTGTGCTGTATCTTCATTCCCAAGTGCTATATTATCCTAATGAAACCTGAGCTGAACACTAAAGCCCATTTAACCACAAAAAATTAAAAATTATGGTTGGTGTCTTCTTATAAACATCTAATATACTCCAAAGAAAGTTATGACATAAAGGAACCAAAATATACTTAATACTCAAGTAAAACAATTTTGATCTATTTCCTTTTAGGGTTAGTATAATGTACTTTAATTTTGCATTAGAGGGAAATTAATTAAGAATTTTAAACTCTGTACATAATGTTTGAATTGTCCAAATTACCATGCTGTTATTAACACGTTTAGTGCCAGGGGTGTTTGCCACCTGCGTGGTGACAAAACTATTCAGCATTCGTTGTTAAGCTTTTCATTGGTATATCTCGTCTTGGGTGGATTTCATATCATGTGACCAATATATGATGTCATAAATATGGGGGTGAGGGGCTGTCTACTTACTTTCATAATATTGTTTCCGGATATTATTGCCTTATATCCCCTGATTTTACAGATACTAGGTATCCGAAAGCAAATTAGTAAGTTGTGTCACCTGAAACATTTAGGTCTGAATGCAAAAAGATAATTTGATTGTTTTTATTTAATTGATACAAATTATGATTGTGATGCTACTTTGACTAAGATAGTTAGTCATATAGTAGTAACATAACATATTAGCAAGTCTACTGATATTTGAAATGAATTACATACAAAACTGAATGAACTAGCACTCACCCTGTCTAACACAATTCAGCTAGAGGTGCTAAGTTGCTATGATGCTGCATCCACACCGCAAGATTCATATAACTGTACAAAACCCAAACTGAATCAGCACTCAAAATAATAATTAAGGACATACTCTACGTTTTGCTTTTGGTCTCACCAAGTTGTTTCTTTAATGAATAAAAAAAAGAAGCAATACAGAATAGATCAGAACACACAAGGATAGGAAATGTTAGCAGACACAGGGGGCTATGCACTAAGCTCAATGGCTTTGCGTTCTGATTTGGCCAAAAAGCAGGTTCGTTAAAAAGTGAAGCCTGGGACGCGATGCACTAAGGCCTGGAGGCCATTTTTTAACGTACCTGCTCAAAATAGCTCAAAACAGCCACAATGTGCTAGCGTTCTGAACCTTTCCGTTCGCTAGCTGATAGATAAAAAAGTCGCCTGTAACATTTGCATGGAGATTTGCTATCTCCATGCAAGGCTGTTACAGGCGATCGTAAACTAAATAAAAACATTTTAATAGTAGTGTACATGAGCAGGGGGTCTCCCGAGCTGAACCGCATTGGTTTCAGGTCCGAGGACCCCCTATTTCAGGAGATATAGGCCCCGTTATGGGTTGCTGGTATCCCCTGCAGTTTAAAGCTCCCGCGTCACGTGACCGGGTTATTTACATTCTGCAGGGGATACCGGCACCCCATAAAGGGGCCTGTATCTCCTGAAGTAGGGGGTCCTCGGACCTGAAACCAATGCGGTTCAGATCAGGAGACCCCCTGCACATCTACACTAGTATTAAAACACACATAACAATAAACAATAATTCATTACCGTAGCGGCTATCCGCTATGGTAATGAAGCTGCATTAAGGTATTTTTATTAAAAGTGTGTGGGAGCAGGGGGTCCCCTGAGCTGAACCGCATTGATTTCTGCCTCAGAGACACTCTGCTTCCGTGTTACAGGCCCCGGTATGGGGCATCGGGTGCCAGTGCCACCGCCATCTTTATAGCGTCCAAGACGCGACGTGGGCTCTATAAAGATGGCATCCTCACTGGCACCGATGCCCCAAACTGGGGCCTGTAACTCAGGAAGCAGAGGGTCTCTGAGGCAGAAATCAATGCAGTTCAGCTCAGGGGACCCCCTGCTCCCGCACACTATTAATAAAAATACATAAATGCAGCTTCATTACCTTAGCGGATAGCCGCTAAGGCAATGAAGGGGTTCAGGAAAATTAGCATGTTTATTGGGGACAATTGCCCCCAATAAACATTGCAATACACAACATACAATACAGTAATGGGCAAAATGACTATTATCCACATATGGATAATAATGCATTTGCCATTTTTAAGCACATAAACATTACAATAAATACAGTCAAAAAATATTACACTTACCTTTTACAGGCACCCACGATGAAGGCCGTCTTCATCCTCATCTTAATCCTGCCCATGACCCCTCCGGTGCTGCAAAACATGCACAACAATTACAATAGCCAATGTAATGTCCCCTAACCCCTTAATCACCATAGCGGTTATTAAATGCTACAGTCATTAAGGGGTTAACCCACCCTCACCCACCACTCGGGAGGCCTACATACCCCATCACTCTAACCCCACACCCCGTGAGGCCTAACCACCATCACCCACTACCCACAAGGGAGGCCTACCCATATACCCTTGGGGCCAATACACCCCTCCCCCCCCCCCAACACATACAGTACAATAATGTGCAAAATAACTATTATCCAGATATGGATAATATATTATTTGCCCATTATTAAACACATAAAACATCCACAAATCAAAACATGCATTTTTAATCTTAAAATCACCACATTGCATGTTACAATAAATCCAGCAGCCATTGCAAATATAAAAAAAACAAATTGCAGCTACACAAATGTATATGAAATGTCACACAATTGCATAGTGTGTACATGATGCAATTGATATGGGCATCATATAACACAATGCAAAATATATGTAACAATAACATACACTATGAACAATGTCCCCTAATCACCAATGCCATCCTGAAAATCAATTAGAAACTAACCAACATCAATACAATTAGCATCAATCAATTAATCCATTTCCTCAAACAATTAAAATACTATACAAATCAATTATACAATTCTCTATTCAATTTCTAAAGCCAAACCATTGCCAAAACATTTCTAATGTAAAATAACCACCATCATTCTAATCTTACTACCATAAAGCAGTCTTTAACTAAATACAAATGACATTATTAACTACAATGACAAAATAAAGATGCTAAATACATTATCCACTCTCCAGTTGTAATCCAGGGGGAGCATAGAGGGAAATAGAAAAAAAGACAAGAAAAACACAATCTAAGTGTAGACAATTTTTAAATAATGTATAAATTCTGTGTTCTGTCTTGGCTCGTATGTGATGGCTACTTACAAGATGTAAGTTAAAATCAAGCGGTTTTGACACACAATGGTCTCTGCTAGAAGGATTTCTCCACCAGGTAATGGGGTCTCCAACTCTCAGCTCAGCAGCAATGTGTATGTAAAAGAAATGATAACCATAGTGCAGACCAGTACAATAAAAAACTTGACTTTATAGGGTTAAAAATGAACACTTACAATAAAAACAAGTAATTTAAGCATGTGTCACAATCATTGTGATCAAGGAGAGAAGAGTTGGTTAACTTCAGGCTCACCCGCCTCCTCCGATGTGACTTGGTGTGGACCACCACTCCCTGGGACTCTGTACCTCCAGCGGTGGACGCCATCATCCAGGCCTTCCTCCCCTCGTAGGCTCCCTCTTGTGTGGGTTGTTCAGCTCCCGTAAACCAATGCTTGCAGGCACTTTACTCTGAACTGCCTCTCGGGTGGATGATTCTGCCTCCTTCTCTCGCCGGTGCGTCACTTCCGCTCCGTCCCGCTACGTCACTTCCGGTCGCGGTTGTGTGAGTATCTGTGTGTAAATCTCTCCTCCCTTATCCATACATGAAAAGAACATAAACATGAGCCAAACAATCAATTATTATCCCTGTATGTCTATCCATACAGATAAACATAACATACAGGGGCAATAATACAGAATAAAATACAAAGCATTTACATACAAAAATCACATACAATACACCCATTCAGTGTCCGTGAATGTATTATATAGATAGATACATTCACAGGCATTAAACGGTACTGAAAAAATAAAAGACATGAATAAAAAATCAGAAAAACCTGTAAAAGTAAAAATAATAACATTTTCTTTTGTTTACTCACATTAGATGTCCACTCACCGAAATCCAAGCGACACGGAAGCACAGGAACCCATCCACAGGTAAGCCATAAAATAAAAAACCATAACAAATCCACTGTCTGTGTCTTCTTTCTTCTTTTGGGTCTTTTGGGGTCTTCTTCCGTCTTTTGGGTTCTTCTCCGGCTTCTTCCGTCTTCTTCCAGCTTCTTCCGTCTTCTTCCATCTTCTTACGCCACGCCCTTCTTCTCTTCTTAGGAGGGGAGATGTTCCCTCCTCGGCGACTAGCTTCAAAATGAGGCGACATAGGCTTTTATAGGCCTATGAGGTCACATTTTGGTCAAATGTTTCCCACGGTCCTGATTGGGCCGTGAAAAACATGTGATTTGGCCGACTAAAAAAAAAATGATGACGTCATTTAAAGGCAATGAAAGCACAGCCAATCAGAATGGCTTTGCTTCAATTGCCTTTAAGATGACGTCATTAAAAGAAACATGGCCGGTCTCACATGGTACGGTAGCCAATCAGAGCATGGGAACTCCATCCCAACTCTGATTGGCTCTAGTAGACCATGTGACAGGCTTTTAAAGACGTCACATCCGTTCTCCCCAAGCCTCTGTCACATGGTCTACTAGAGCCAATCAGAGATGGGATGGAGTTCCCACGCTCTGCTTGGCTACGGTACCATGTGAGACCGGCCATGATTTTTTTAATGACGTCATCTTAAAGGCAATTGAAGCAAAGCCATTCTGATTGCCTGTGCTTTCATTGCTTTTAAATGACGTCATCATTTTTTTTTTGGTCGGCCAAATCACATGTTTTTCACGGCCCAATCAGGACTGTGGGAAACATTTGACCAAAATGTGACGTCATAGGCCTATAAAAGCCTATATCGCCTCATTTTGAAGCCAGTCGCTGAGGAGGGAACATCTCCCCTCCTAAGAAGAGAAGAAGGGCGTGGCGTACTGTAAGAAGATGGAAGAAGCTGGAAGAAGACGGAAGAAGCCAGGGAAGACCCCAAAAGACGGAAGGAGACCCAAAAAGACCAAAAAGAAGAAAGAAGACACAGACAGTGGATTTGTTATGGTTTTTTATTTTATGGCTTACCTGTGGATTGGTTCCTGTGGTTCCGTGTCTCTTGGATTTCGGTGAGTGGACATCTAATGGTGAGTAAACAAAAGAAAAGTTTATTATTTTTACTTTTACAGGTTTTTCTGATTTTTGATTCATGTCTTTTATTTTTTCAATACCATTTAATGCCTGTGAATGTATCTATCTATATAATACATTCACGGACTCTGAATGGGTGTATTGTATGTGATTTTTGTATGTAAATGCTTTGTATTTTATGCTGTATTATTGCCCCTGTATGTTATGTTTATCTATCTGTATGGATAGACATACAGGGATAATAATTGATTGTTTGGTTCATGTTTATGTTCTTTTCATGTATGGATAATGTATATAGCATCTTTATTTTGTCATTGTAGTTAATAATGTCATTTGTGTAACGGTATTTCTGGACTGGCCTGACCCACCCAATCTCACATTGGCCCCTGTGGACTAACCAGTCCCCATTACAGCGTGGTTGTGTCTGGTGGTGCACCTGTTGGCTACAGGACTCCTGAGTCTCCCGCATGATGGTGTATGGGGATGACCCGTCCAGACAGGCAGCTGAGGTAGTGTGCTGAGTCCTACCTATATCCAGTGCAGCGCCTCCACCTCATCAGGGTCCCTTCGGTGACTTGGGAATGGTCCTGGCGAGGAACTCCTCTGTGGTGCTCCTCTCTGTGCAATTACTCCACACATGCACACGAGAGGGTTGGTAATCAAGAGCATCTTTATTGTACGGTGGGCCATGCTGCCCTCCACAATGGGGTGTATTAGCCCTCCATTATCACCGTACTTCCCTTTGAAAGGTATTGTTCGCCTCAAATAGGGATTCCCTATCCCCGCCGGGATATCTTTTCCCTGTGCCAGGTCCCTGGACACAGTCTCCTCGTCAGCTACTATAACATAACCAGACTAGCTAGAACTTGCACTTGAACCAGAACTAGGACTAGAACTAGAACTACTTTTGGACACAGTGCTGTGCCTTATGTACACTCTGGGGGCTGATACAACTCTGACATCACCAATCAGGGAGTCAGAGTCTGTGACCACTCCCATCCTTACATAGGGCACCTCACCAGGGTGTGAGGGCAAACCTCCATAATTACTACTGGCATGCCCACAACTTACCAGGCCTTACTGCCAGCAGGAGAGATGACTGTAGCCATTTTACATGACCGCTACATTTGTATTTAGCTAAAGGCTTCTTTATGGTAGTAAGATTAGAATGATGGTGGTTATTTTAAATTAGAATTGTTTTGGCAATGGTTTGGCTTTAGCAATTGAATAGGGAATTGTATAATTGATTTGTATTGTATTTCAATTGTTTGAGGAAATGGATTAATTGATTGATGCTAATTGTATTGATGTTGGTTAGTTTCTAATTAATTTTCAGGATGGCATTGGTGGTTAGGGGACATTGTTCATAGTGTATATTATTGTTTCATATATTTTGCATAGTGTTATATGATGCACAGATTAATTGCATCATGTACACACTATGCAATTGTGTGACATGTCATAGACATTTGTGTAGCTGCAATTTGTTTTTTTTTATATTTGCAATGGCTGCTGGATTTATTGTAACATGCAATGTGGTGATTTTAAGATTAAAAATGCATGTTTTGATTTGTGGATGTTTTATGTGTTTAATAATGGGCAAATAATATATTATCCATATCTGGATAATAGTTATTTTGCACATTATTGTACTGTATGTGTTGGGGGTGGGTGTATTGGCCCCAAGGGAATGTGGGTAGGCATCCCTTGTGGGTAGTGGGTGAGGGTGGTTAGGCCTTACGGGGTGGGGGGTTAGAGTGGGAGGGTATGTAGGCCTCCCGAGTGGTGGGTGAGAGTGGGTTAACCCCTTAATGACTGTAGCGGTTAATAACCGCTATGGTGATTAAGGGGTTCGGGGACATTACATTGGCTATTGTAATTGTTGTGCATGTTTTGCAGCACCGGAGGGGTCATGGGCAGGATTAAGATAAGGATGAAGACGGCATTCATCGTGGGTGCCTGTAAAAGGTAAGTGTAATATGTTTTGACTGTATTTATTGTAATGTTTATGTATTTAAAATGGGCAAATGCATTATTATCCATATTTGGATAATAGTCATTTTGGCCATTACTGTTTTGTATGTGTTAGGGGGTGTATTTAGCTAGAATTGTTGTTTTTTATTTTTGGAGGTGCAACATTAGTACTGCAGGCCCGCGGGTACCCCAGGACTCCCGCGGGGACCCCGGGATGGCCACGGGGACCCCCAGACTCCCGCAGGGACCCCCGCACTCCCACACGGACCCCCGCTTGGTGAGCCGGGGACCCCCGCCGGCCTGTTGTATGGGTTTTGCGCATGCAAAAAAAAAAAACAGAGTCCAGATTTCTTTGCGTCTACTCTGACCTGACGTGTTCTAAACAACGCAACTTTCGCGTTTGCTAAGGTTGCGTTGCTTAGTGCATCCCGCTTAAGGGCAGAATTTCACGCAAACAGGGCTGCGATCGAGCAAAGTTGGACTTAGAAAAAATCCCTGAAAAAAGTCATTTTTAGAGCGCAAAGTGTCTGTTTGCGTTGCTTAGTGCATCGGGTTGAGCCAAAAAGCCCGATCGATGAGCACTTTGCGCTCTAAAAGTGACTTATCGGAGCTTAGTGCATAGCCCCCAAACACTGTTAAACAGTATGTTTCAAGGCCTCCTGACCCCTTCATCAGGCTTAATCATAATGTCCATCCAAGGAGGTTTAAATTGTCCCTGTGGATACACATGTGCCCCTGATCAGAGTCTCTCTGCACTGTGCAGCCATTACAGTGACGTCACACAGCTGCTGTTGGAGCTGGCTGCACTTCCTATCAGTACAAAGACAGGGCATCTGAAGCCTCACTGCAATACTGACAGACTGAACCAATAAACGCGACCATAGGAAAAAAAGGAGCGGCCCTGTGCAATGCACTCCAAAAGCAAAAGGGCTAATCCAGTTTGGATTTTGAGATGAATGATGTCACTTAAAGGGATTTGATTAATGACATCAGATAATTAACATTATCTGTACAAATTAGAACTGGATTGTGGGAAATGTATAGCTGTATTTAAACACTGATCTTGCACGTTTGATCTTTGTACACCTGAAAAAGGTTGAATTATTTTTACCCTGAGATGTTGTTCTATTGCTTGTCTTCTTGTATACTAATAAATGGTCAAAGGACCTTTTTGGACATCACAAATATGACTACATCTGCTTTATTTTTTATTGTTGGAAATTGTGGTGGTTTGAGGGGATCCCTCCACAGAGATGCAATGCACCACTGAAAATATATAGCTATTTTTCCCAACAACAGGAATTCAGAGCAAGTATACATTTTTCTGTATTAAATAAACAGTCCACATGTCGCGATTTTTTGGAGCGAGGAAATTGCTCTTGCAATTATCTTTCAGAGATGATCCGCATCCCCCTAACCTCTGTAGACACCCTGTTTCTGAGATATTAGCATTTATTCTCACAAGGTAAGAATAGTTTTCCGTTGGACACAATATGACAGAAGGACCAGGATGGCTTCTGCAGCTAACAGATATATGCAACATCATTGGTACTGTAGATCAGGGGAGCGCAAAGTGGGGGGCGAGCCCCACGGGGGGGGGGGGGCGCAAGATTTTCCGGTGGGGAGGGGTCTGGCTGTTACAGAGGCCCCGTGCTTCCCCGAAAGCACTTAATATAAATGCCAGGGATCACGCGAGGCCTCTATCACTTTTTACTTACCTTCCTTCCAGCGACGCGTCTCCATTGCCACCCGGCGTCAAATGACGCAGCGGACGTGACATCCCGTGACCCCGCTATGTCATTTGATGCCGGAGCTGTGCAGGGAGGGGAGGGGGGTGCGAGCCGGAGGGGAGAGGAGACAGGGGCGCATGTAGGAAACTTTGCGCACCCCGGCTGTAGATGATATTATGACTTTCTATTTGCAGGCAAAAAGTATTTGTACATTTTTTCTGTCAAACACAGACCTAAAAAACTCAAATATCAACTAGAGGGGTTCTGGCCATTACTCAAAAATTAAAGGGACTTAATCATTCATATCAATAACATACAAAAGACAATATTTGTATTACTGCATTAAAAATTGAATTTCTCTCATTTTCTTCATACTGATTAAATGCACGAGGCCTGAAGTGGCATTATCCTTTGCAACTATTAGTTTAAGTACTGGATACTGACACAAGGAAATTATTGCGCTGTGTAAATGCCTGTATTTATCATCAGTATGATACATAGCCTAATAGCCTCCAGATTCATCAAACTCTGCTATGGGTTAGTGCATCCGAATGGGACATAACTCTGATTCAAGGTGAAGGAGCTTGAAAAAATTGGGGTCTATGGGGGAATTTCTCTGCTATCAATCCCTTACAATTGTTCACTTTCTACAAGTCTTTCTACTTAAACAACCTCAGTTCTGTAATCTAGGAGTACAAGTTCATTTATGGAGTCTACTGGCTGGGCTACAATAATAGCTGATTGAAACCTGCATAACTTTAATTTGTGCTATTTCATCCTAAACAGTGGAGCATCTGGCAACCTCTTCTTCCACCTGTTCAACATCTCTCTAAATCACTCTCACTTGGGATATTCCTTCTTTCTGAGCTACTGTGCTTCATCATTGTGTTGTTTCTACAAGTTGCTATAATAGTGCAATCTCACTTCTAAACACACAGTATACTAGAGCTGCAATAAAGCCACAAAATATTCTATTCTGATTTTCAATACTGGTTCATAATTAGATATATGTGCACTGGTAATGCAAATTTAGACTGGAAGGCATAACTGTGAAGATCACATGAAACAGTGTAAGAAATGTAAAATGTGTGTACATATTGGTTGTGTTATAGGCTAATTAGTAAGTAGAGATGGGCAAATATTTTTTGAGGTTTTTGATCCAGTCTCCAGATGCTCTACCATGGCTAAGAGGGGGGAGAACAAGGATGTCCCAGCGGGAGGAGAGGTAAAGGGAAAAATGTAACCAAACAGAAAAAGTTGAAATCACAGAGGAGATTCTGAAAGAGAATGGAATCTATAATCTGTCTACGTTCCAGTTAACATGTGCACAATTCAGTTTATTTTAAACCAGAGACAGAACATGAAACACAGACAGAGCTCAGTGCACATGCAGTGAAACGTATACACGGTACAGTGCCTAAATATATATGTATAGATATCTATTAAATAAAATGGTCTTTTAGTTTAACATTTTGGCCAAAGTGTTGTAAGCCCCTGAGCCACTACACGGCAGACCACATCTCAAGGGTCCATAACACTAATATAAATTCTTAATAACCTGTGCATTACCATGGACTAATGATTTATAATAAATCTGTCAAAATGAGTTGCATAGTTCTAAGTCTAATTGAAGCTTTTATTAACCTGTACATTACCAGGAAAAGCACTCTGTATTAGATTTGTCACAATCATACTGCAAGCAAGCAAGTTCCCTTGAGAGTGGGAGATGCTATGGAGTGAGCTTTTAACCATTTAAATGTGGGAGGGGGTGAGCTTCAACAAGATAGGAAGAGCCACCCTCCTTTCCAGTCAGCTAAGACCAGCTGAACAAGAATTGTAAAACATACAGGACACCTGCAAGCTCATATTGAACCCCCAAAATAACCACAACATATATATAAGCATATAAGTGTCACAGAGGAGTGCTACTGAGCATGGCAATATATTTAAAACCAGAGACAGAACATGAAACACAGACAAAGCTCAGTGCACATCCAGTGAAACTTATACACGGTACAGTGCCTAAATATATATGTATAGATATCTATTAAATGTGGGAGGGGGTGAGCTTCAACAAGATAGCAAGAGCCACCCTCCTTTCTAATCAGCAAAGACCAGCTGAACAAGAATTGTAAAACATACTGGTTTTAAATATATATTTCCATGCTCAGTAGCACTCCTCTGTGACACTTATATGCTTATTATATATATATATATATATATATATATATATATATATATATATATATATATATATATATATATATATATATATATATATATATGTTGTGGTTATTTTGGGGGTTCAATATGAACTTGCAGCTGTCCTGTATGTTTTACAATTCTTGTTCAGCTGGTCTTAGCTGATTAGATAGGAGGAGGAGAATGGGGTTCACTTTAGAGAAGCAGCAACGTCGTAGAAGAGTTATGGAGAATTTGACCTGTGGATTTCCGGGAGAGCAGCGGCAGCATCGTCGTCAAGGAGTGATGAAGGAGGTGACCTGTGAGTTTGATGGGTTGGCTTCCATTTGTTTTGCTTTGTGTCTACATCAGCGAATTTCTTCTTGACATAATAAGGCTTCTTAAAACCCTTGCCTTTGGAGTCATCAGAAGGTTTTCTTTATTAGCCTTAGCCTTTTTCTTTGGCATTGGCTTGGAAATGGCTTCCGCCTTTTCACTTTTACTGCACAACAGGCACGGCATAAGAGAGTAGGTTCTTGCGTCCATAGAATCGGGGTTGATCCATGGAAGCAGATGGCACAATGCAGTATCTGGACAAGGGCAAGTTCAAATACAGATCATAGAGTGGGAGGCTATGCAATGTGGGTCACCTTTTATGCATGGCGACGAGGTGCAGGTGTTAAAAGTGGGCGTACTCTAATGTGAGTCATTAAAGTATAAATACACCATCAAATTTTTGGATTCACTGCACATTGATTTCACATCGACTAAACATCGTATATACATTCTTGTGCTTGAATTTCTTTCTACACGCAGCAATGCCTGTTAAAAAGATTTCTAAGGATCTCAGAGTGGCCTCTGCATGAGGCACGGGAACGGCCCATGGTACAGGTAACTGCAAAGGGAGAGGGCAGACCGGGCTAGGCACACCACAGGGCAGCACTGTCTGATAGGGAGGGAGGGAGGGAAGATGCTTTACTGTGGGAATCTTTGGTTCTTCCATGGTTATAACAGGACGTGCTGAACAGTGCGGAGTATGTTTGTTCCAGAAATGAATGGCTGAGAGACAGGGGCGGTTACCCTAGGCAGGGCATAGGGGACGAAAAAGGTACAACGGTCACTGAAGTGAGTATTTGAGTAGCAGCAGGAACTGGAGTAAGTTCTTCGATTGACTCAGAGGACGTTGTGCTTGTCTCTGAAGTAAGTATCAGAGAAACAGCAAGAGCCAAACTAGTTATTTTGATTGAGTCAGAAGGCTTTGCGCTAGCCTCTGAAGTGGGTATCTGTGAAACAGCAAGGGCCAGTCTAGATGTGTCAGTTGAATCAGAGGGCATTGTGGTTGTCTCTGAAGTGGGGGGTTGAGAAACAGCAGGAACTGAACAAGGTACTTCTATGGAATCAGGGGAAATTGCGCTTGTTACAGACGTGGGTCTTTGAGAATCCATAGTGGGTGCAACAGGCTCTATGGGAGACTCTGTGGCAAGGATCTTGGAATCAATTAACGAAACTGCAGGTATTACAGGCATGGCAGGGTAGACAGCATGTAAAACAGGAGCTTTAGCAAAGGTGATAGGCGCCTCACAGACTACAGGGGAGTCGGGGGACAGGAAGCCTGGCTTTAAATCAGCAGTGAGAGTAGTGGTGCAGGTTAACACAGGAAGTGCTGGATAAAACTTGGAAGTAATAAGGAAAGAGTCAGAGTGTACTAAGGAATCAGCAGCAGGTAAGCTGATTTCTGAAGTGATAGCCTGAGGGGCAGTAAAGGGGAAGCTAATCACTGTAAAGGGTTCTAAGGAGACTGACTCAGAGTCCAGGACAGGAATAGCAACAGTCTGAGACACAGGAGGAAACTCATTGGTGGTAGGAGTATCACATAATACTGGGGGGACAGAGACAGGGTGACCAGTTTTAACTTCAGGAATTTGAGCAGTAGCAGAGGTTAACACCGGGTGTGCTGGAGATTCTTAAATGCAGTGAGAGATACTTGAGGGTTTAAAAGAGTATAAGGGTACTTTGAAATAGAAACCTGATCCTCCACTGCAGGCAGGGAAGACTCCGACTTCACTAAGGAAACAGAGGCAGGTACGCGGACCGCTTAAGTGGTAGCTAGAGAAATAGCAACTAGAACCTCCGAGGACGCAAGATGTTCAATGTCTGCTTTTAACCCCAAGGGTAGAGAACTAACAGGGGTTAACGCAGGCAATGTCAGAGAGTCAGAGAAAAGGGGATCTGACTTTGGAACTGGGCGCATAGAAGGTTCATCTTCTGTTACTGGACACTTAACATTGGCATGGGAATTACAAGAATACACAGAGAAAGGCTCAATGGTTTCATTAGCAGGGGTTAAAGCAGGCAGTGCAGGAGAGTCTGAGTGCAGGAATTCTGATTTAGAAAGTGAAGGCAAAAAGGGTCCATACTCTGATACTAAAAGAGTAACATCAGCTTGTGCAATACAGGAATTTACAATGGAAGCCTCGCAGAGCTGACTAGCAGGGGATAAAGCAGGCATAAGCTCGGGGTCTAAACACAGGGAGGTTGAATCAGGGCTAGGAGATGGGAGCTTCTTCCTTAGGAGGCAGTGACAGAGGGTCAGAGGAAAGGGAGGTGGAGTCAGTAGCAGGGACCTTGGCAAATTCTCCTATTGGCTTAAGAGGAACAAAATCAGTTTTGTAATTTCCAGGAGAAGGTGGTACCCCCAAGGGTTTTGTAACAGGACTAGCAGCGCAGGGGAACAGTCCAGTAACAGCGTAGTTGGCGAGGAGAGGTTCATGTTCTTTTATGTACTCATCAAACGCTAGGGACAGTTCATGGAGCGAATCTTAAGCCCGCGCCAGTTGCACAGAATTCACATTGTCCCAGGTAACAGGTGAACCAGGAGAAGGGACACATGAGAGCAGGGTCTGTTTTATTTCCCTGAGGTGCTATGCCCTAATAAGGAGTTCCGTATGGAGCAGTCTTTCAGACAAAGTTAGACCTCCAAACAGGGACGGGATTTCAGGCGGGGGCATCATTTCAAACAGGAACCGGTCTGCAGATAGTATTTCCGACAGAAACATTCACACCTTCACCACTGGGCGGTCCGAGTTTGTGGGTCCGATCATACGGTAACAGTCATGCTCGCCACAAAATGGGACCGGACCGCGGGGCTGAGGTGGGGATGTGAACACACCGACCTTAGGCCGCGCAGCCGGTTCATGATTGTGCAGTTCATAGTCGTTCATAGCAGGTTCAGGATTGGAGACAGTAGCAGCATTGATATCCAAGCAGGGGTTCGGCAATGAGAAGTCAGGTGCGCTCCGTATCAGCAAAAGAGTAGCAGCAGCGCAGGAGTGGCCTCTGCGTGAGGCGCGGGAATGACCCATGGTACTGGTAACTGCAAAGTGAGAGGGCAGACCGGGCTCGGCACACCTCAGGGCAGCACTGGCAGACCAATGATTCAGCGCAGGAGTCCAGAACGGGCCTCTGCAAGGGGAGAGCAGCAGGCCTCAGGACTCAAAAGGCAGGCCTCTGCTATGGGAAAAGCAGCTGGCCTCAAGGAACAGAAAGCTGAACAATACACTGGGAATCCACCGCTTCAGCACTGGAACCAGGACACGGCCTCTGCAATAGAGATACACAGCAGGCCCCAGGAACCAGGAACTAGGAAACAGGAACTAGGAACATGGAAACATGGAAACATGGACAGGATGGCCAAACAGGTGTTTGTGGCAAACATAGTTACATCTTATGACTAAGGTTTTTGCTCGGCACTGAGGCAATGTAAGAGAGCAATATAAGAAGGCCAGCGGGCAAATCCCAGGAGAGAGGTGTGAGGGCATTCCTCCAATGAGAGAGCACCAAGGAAGGGCTGCAGTAATTGCCAGCACAAGTGGATGTGAGGGGAGGTTGTCTGGAAGCAGCACAGTTCTGTAAGGAAAGGGTTTCCACCAAACCCAGGAACAGATTCCTTACAATGCACTTAACTGCACTATTTTTTTCATTTCAGAGAGAGCTGCACTACCAATCCTGTTACAAAATATTTTACAGTAGTTTTACAGTAGTTCCAGTATACAGTAGTTTGACAGTAGTAAATGCATAGTCCAATATGGAGTAGTTATACTGTACACAATGCCATTATACAGAATGCACATAACTGCACTAATTTTTTCTTTCCTTTTCAGAGAGAGCTGAACTAAAAAAGGACAGGTGGGGGGAGGGGAGTATCCTGTTTAAATTGTGTGAACTGTGTGTATAGTGTATCTACAGTACAGTCATGATTTACACAACCCCCCCCCCCTCTCTCAATGAGCTACAGAATGCAATGTGGCCATGACGAATAAGAGAAAGACTAAAAAATTGTATTACTGTTTTATTATTATAAATGTGCATTATTCATGATAATTTGTATTTTTCATTCTTCCATGATTATCCACCGGCCCTCAATTTTCAACGGACAGAAGAGCTACAGTACGTGTACAAAGAAGATAAAGACTGAATTTTGTATTATTCATGATTATTTGTATTTTTTATTCCTGATAAAATAAATATTTCATTACATTCACGATAATCATAATCATTGAAACCACAACCCTCCCCCCCCCCAAAGAAAAAGAAAGAATGACAAAAATTGGTAATTTATCAAAAACATGGTTCAAATTATGGTTTTTATAAATCTCTTTTTTTTTCCTTTAACTTTAAATTCACTTTAAATGTGTGTGTGTGTGGGGGGGGGGGATTCTTAAAGAAGGCTTTGTGTTTGTGTGTGAAGTGCTTAGTACGTTGTAAACATCACAAGTCTACACAAGTTTCTGTAGTTGCCAAGAAGGGCTAATCAGATAAACATATTAAATTCGAGAAGGGTTTATCACAAGTGTGCATGCGTTACCGTAAACAAAGCCTCAAAGGGTTGGGGGGGGGGGTGGATGGATGAGTCATACTGTTTGAATGGTTTGTGAGTGGTCCCAAAGAGGATTACACGCAGGCGCAGAGATGTGACACCAGGCTTGGGACGATTAAAACCACAAAGCCAACCATTTGAAAATGAATGGTCTGTGAGAGGTGTCGATAAGAAGTTGAAATCCTTGAGCCTTGTGTGTGCGGGAAGGAGGGGGGTAAAGCTGCATGAAGGATTGCCTGTACTGTAGTTCAAATAAATTTTTTCAACAGGCCACCATTATGTTTTGATCCCCACACCCCCAAATAAATAAAAATCACATAAAGCATGTGCATTAAAAAGCTACAGTACTGATTGAATATCAGAAAATCAAGAATTTTTATGCAGGCACGTCTGGAAACGGAAAAAAAACAAAAACTAATTTTTTATTTATTTTTTCCAGACTTAACTTAAAAATGAATGTGAAGTTATACACGCATGCGCATTAATAATCAATTTGGTCCTTTCCCAAAGAGGATTACACGCAGGCGCAGAGATGTGACACCAAGCTAGGGACGATTAAAACCACAAAGTCAACCATTTGAAAATGAATGGTCTGTGAGAGGTGTCGATAAGAAGTTGAAATCCTTGAGCCTTGTGTGTGTGTGCGGGGGGGGGGGGAGGAGGGTAAAGCTGCATGAAGGATTACCTGTACTGTAGTTCAAAGAAATATTTTCAACAGGTAATCATAATGTTTTGATCCCCACACCCCCAAATAAATAAAAATCATATAAAGCATGTGCATGACTAGTGTCACATTAAAAAACTACAGTACCGATTGAATCTCAGAATATCAAGAATCATTTATTTTTTTCAGACTTGAACTTCTAAATGAATGTGAAGTTATACACGCATGCGTAGTAATGTGACACCAGGCTCTGTACATTACACACGCAGGAATGTCATGACATGTTCGGGAAGGTTGAAGCCAGAAAGCCATCCATTCCAAGGAATGGTGTGGAAGAGGTGTAATGTAGATAAGAAGCTGAAATAGTACTTTAGCCTTCTGTGTGTGCGGGGGCGAGAGGGAGAGCGCTGTATGCGCCGAAATGTTATACTGTAACACGCCTTTGCGTTTCAACAATGTTCAAATGAGACATACAGTACTGTACAGTACATGCATAATATAAAAACAGTATGAAAAGAAGTAAAAGTATTGATTACAAAATAATACAGTACATATAGAAATGTGATAATTTTATATTCGAAGAAGACGCAACGTTATATTTTTGTAATACTGTATACTGTAAATCTTCCATTTTACAATTACTGCACGCACACACATACACTACCGACACGTTTTATCCGAGCACGGCTAGCACCGCAAGCCGGGGGATGCCCCGGCGTGCTAGCCGCACTCCCTCAGCGTGCCGCGCATCACCGATGCGCGGTCACGCGTCATCGGGTGCCTGTGCCCCGTGCACGCGCGTCCAGGGCTCCCCGAGGGAGCCCTGGTGTCCCACGATGTGGGGGACAGTGGCAGGGGGTTCCGGGGGACCCGGCGGACCCGGCAGCGGGAGGGAGAGCGCCCCGATCGGAGGGCGCTCCTCCGCTGTTCGGCGCGCGCCCGGCACCCTCCGGCGCGCGCCAGGTTACTGCTGCGGCCGAGAATGGGCAAATGCTCGAATAAACTCGGCCGCAGCAGTAGACTTGCAGAAAATGTACGGCTGTACTGTAGGTTGAATTGCTATTAGACTTTTAAGACAACAGCTCACAAATGCCCACTTGTGTTTTTAGACAGTATTGCAGTATAGCATACAGCGCTAAAAATCCGAGCGCTAACATGCCGGGAACCGCTCCGGGAAAAAAAGAAAATATACCACATCTGGCTGCGGTTATCAGAGTGACGCGGCTACGGCCGCATTAGGATAAACGGGGCCGCAGCTGTAATACATGACGGGAGTGGGAGGATGGTGGCATTGTGGGAAGGAGGATGAGTTGGAGGGATGATGAGAGGTTGAGGGTAAAGGAGGTGGATGAGAGGGGTATATGTGAGGCTTAAGGAGATGGATGGGGAGAGGTGGAGGTATGAGAAATAGAGGGGTGTCATTGCACAGCCCCCTATTAGGGAGGCCCAGTGGAAATTGTAGTCCTGGGTCTCGTAAAATCTGTCTCCGGCCCTAGCGTGGTGTGTGAAGGGGGGGGAGGAGGGGGAGATATTCGATGTAAGCCAGAGAGGCTTTCTTGAAAAGGTGAGTTTTCAGGGAATTTTGGGAGAGAGTTGTGATGTGCGATATAGGGAATTCAAGAGAAAGGGTGCAGCATAGGAGAAGTCTTGTAGGCGAGATTAAGAGGACGTAATAAGGCAGGAGGAAAGGTGGATGTCATTTACAGAATGTTGGGACGTTTAGAGATATATTTTGGGATGAGGGATGAGATGTAAAGGGGGGCAGCATCGTTGAGAGCTTTGTTGGTCAGAACTTGGGATTGCAATTTGAGTCTAGAGGATACGGAAAGCCAATGAAGGGAATTGCATAGTGGCGTGGTAGAAATGGAACAAACATGAATTGCTACTTTATTTTCCCCTTTTTTTAATAAGCTTTAGACTACTAAAAAGGGCTATCCTTCCACAGAAAAGATAAGACTGAAAACTGTTTCTAAGAGAACTTTGAGCCCCATCCTAAACCGTTAAGTGACTGTATTGTTAAAAATCTGTACTAGATTATTTTTAAATGTTCCAGTCTTTATTACCTGTCTGTGATAATTTATCCTCAGCAGACCCAGCAAATACCTCACATCACCAAGTGGTTTGTTCTCCAAAAATACAGATACGTCGAATCATCATTATTACAAAAGTAAATTTTATCTCCTGTAATTATCAACAACATCTAAGGACTATTCTCAGGGCTCCGGACAGATAAACAAGTAGAAACATCAGGTGCCATAGCAATGAGGTTTCTATAAAGAGAGTCTGCTGAGATCAACATTTAGACGGTCAGTGACAATGTCGGGAGTCTCCAGATACTGTACGTGCATCAGAAGGAAACTACAAACAGGTAAGAGAAGCTCACTGCTAAATACACAGCACATCATAATATCAATGGGATGATCTCTGGTTATGCTGGGGCTAAAGCAGAATGTGTAGTATAGGAGAATATAATATAATGATGTGTCACTGAAAGTCATGCAAAAAAAGCCAGTACAGATGATTTGATGATAATAACTGTAACCACAGAAGGACACAAAAAGCAACAAAACAAATGTAATTCTATTCTTACTCTGTGCTTCTCAGACTGCTGCTCCTGACCGTTGTAACGTTCTTCTTCTGATATTAATACATGGCAGTTGCATAGTAACATAGAGCTGTGATTGCGCTGATTCAATGCAATCAAACTTAGTGAATACATCTAATAATTGATTAGTGTAGGTGAATTAGACATTTGTTGTGCACACCATAGGCTATCAATATTTAACTTTTAATTAATCACTAAAATAAATCCCAAAACATAAAAATAAATGAATAAATGAGTAACAATGTGAAGACATACATATTTAATATTTTTAAAACATAGAAGAGTGTCACTGGGAAGTGTAATGTTTGTTGAGAGAAACAATAATAGGTCCCATGTGTCATTGGGTTTGTACTCCAACTATGGTAGTGGTGGTATATATATATATATATATATATATATATATATATATATATATATATATATATATATATAAATTGATGTGTTAATGGTTGGAAACCACATCAACAGTGACACCCATTTAGACACTACACAAATCAGTGATAAATAGTAACAAAAGTATTCTGTAAACAAACATCTGGATCTAGCTATAGTATAATGCAATAGGCAGCTGAGGTTGGAAAGGCAAATAGATGTGCATTTCGGCATTTATGCTGGCTCCTAGGTCAAGGAAGAACCCCTACTTCTGTGCAGGTTAGATAATAATGTACTCTAATGTAGCGGTGAGAGAGCAGTATATTTCAAATGCCTGATGGATTGTGTTATGAATAAGCCCTCACAAACCTCACTAAAGAACAATGACATTTATATTCCGTATATTAAGTTTCAATATTACTCTTGATGTTTGATTGTATTATTTTAACTTGCAGCATACATGTCTTTTTCTGCCTAGAGATGGGCAAACTGGTCTCAATCTGCTCTGAGGATTTCCCCTAGTTTTTTAGACTAAATCCAATCCACACACCAAAATCCGCCTGTGGATTTGGTACTAAAATACCCGAGTATGATACTACTTAAGTTTTTTATTGCGTTGCTCACAAGGACTATTTGTAATTGTCACCTTTTCTGAATAGAATGTGAATACAATAAATCAGGCTATATTCAGCCTAAAGTATTTACCCTATCAGGCTGCACCAAGTATATTTGGCTGGAATACCATTCTTGTTCTGTATTAGAACATAACTACCACCTATCAGTGGGGTGCTTCTTGAAACCGCACCCTTCACTGTTTTCTTTTGCAGCCTACTTACAACATTTTTCTGAGTGACAATCTAATCAGGAGTGGTTTGGATGGTGTTAGGCTGTTACTTTAATACACATACACACCATACTTTCCGGACCTATATATATTCACCACCCTGAGGCATCTTTTACATTAGGATTAGAATTTATTTAAGTTGCCAGTCCCTATTAGTCTCTATGTATACCACCCCAACCACTGTGTTTTGATCTGGAGGTGCGTTGTTTAATACTTGTTTTAACTATTCATGTTGTTAGCTGTCCTAAGTGTTGTGTGTCTGTGTTTTGGTGTTCATCCTAACTTAATATATTATTTCATAAACCAATAAAGGTTACATTTTATTCCGTACATTTACATAATTATCCAATGAGTGCTAGTTATATAGGGGCCTTTTTCACCTGTCTAGGCAAGTGTAGTTTTGTTCATTATCTCTTTACCCCTGGCACCATCTTATAGACTGTAGCAAGAGCGAACTTTCTTCCCTCTCTCCCCATCTTCTCCACTCTCTCCCAATATTCATTATAATTTTAACTTCCAACGTACATGTCTTTTTCTGCCTAGAGATGGGTAAACTGGTCTCAATCCGGTCCATGGATTCCCCTAGTTTTTTAGACTAAATCCAATCCACATACCAAAATCTGTCTGTGTAATGGGTACTAAAATATCCGAGCCGATACCTTTCAAATGTACAACTCACTGGTATATGTTATTTTTTATACTAATAAGGGATAATCATGGCACTCCCGTTCTCACAAGTCCATAGAAGAGTAAGAACTACTTGAAGATCCTTTCACCCCAAGGCTGTATATCCTGTCTAGGATGTATCTCATACATTGCACATACAGAATAGTGTAGCATATGCTGTTGGTTGCAGTATTTTGTGTCCTCCTCCCTCTATGCAGTGGAAGAAATACATATGACAGTATAAAATTGGTATTGTAGGACCTACTGAAATGGGGTTACTGTGACGTGGTTGCAGCTTAAAATATTTTGGCCAAAGTATTGAACTAAATTTCTCATATTTATGAAGAAAGCATATAGATAAAATACAATTTAATTCTAAGGATATGGAACATCTAAGGTATTGGGGAGACTTATTATATGTATTTAGTGGAATAGGCAAAGTGAACAGTGCCAATTAATAAGATACTGTACCAACAACTTTTTATCCTGTTAGCTCGAAAGTAGTTCAAGTGGACATTGTTTACCACCTGCTATCGTTTTACATTTAAATATATATATATATAAATACATAAAAATTATCTTCTGCCATTTGCCTACATTGCATAAGGATTTGTTGAGACTATGAGACCTTTAATCTCTGGAATTAGGTCCAAAACAACAAATTTGACTGAGTACTGTAGGTCAATTACATTCTGTAGCCATTGGTTCCCTCCTCAGAGTCCCCTGTCACCCATATAAAGGACTCTAGTGATGTCATTCAGATTATTCAGTGACTTAGATGGGATTCACAAAGTTTACAGGTGACATGTGTCTTTGAGGCGTTCAACAGATGTGTCCAGACTTTCTGTTTTCGGTGCCACAGACCGACGTGAAAATTCTCGACCCGTTCGTGACACAAAAAAACGCATGGTTTGGGGCCCGGGAGGATAAAACACAGCATTAATGTCCCGGGCCAATCAGTCTGGAGGAGCTGCAAGTCTCCACAGAACAGCTGAAGAAGGTGAAGTTAAGAGGTGGTGAGAAGCAATCTCCATATATTTCCTTCCCCTTGGTGATGATGATGTAGATTAGTGTATATGGTCCTATAGTATTCCCTTCATTCCCCCTCCTATATGGTCATTTAAATCACCGAAGGGAAGAACATATATGGTGACTGTTTCTCACCACATCTTAACTTCCTCAGCTGTTCTGGGAAGACACCAAACTGGATTAGTTACATTAGCCGGTAGTAAATAATTGTCATGCAATGCCTTAAAAAACGCTAATGTAATTAAGGGGTTAAATCCTCCCGTTACCCCTCCTCCCCCCCAGGATAACTAACAGCCTACCCAAGTGAAGGTACCCTTTACCCGCCACCTCTACCCCAACAAAATACACCCCCTCCTATTTAGGGGGTTCCGAAGCAACAACTAATACCACCTACGGAGAAGTTCATAGGATGTTTGAAAAAATTAAAGTAAATAAGGCACCTGACCCCGATGGCATACTGATGCTGCGGCCGTTATTCGAACACTTCACGCGTCATGTACATCGGAATCCCGATTTGAAACCGCGGGATGAATTCCAGCCTTCCCGCACTAAGATGTGAGCGTGGCGAGTTCAGAAAAACTAATTTTAGTGTTTTGGCTTTTAAATACATGAAATTGACACAGTAGCACAGTAGCACAATACTGTACACATTACAATTCATCCATTTGATTGCAAACAAAGAAACAGAATCCATGGAATTCAAACAAAACAACTGCGATAAGCGCGGGTGCCTGGGGCGCTTGGCCGCATTCGTGCTGCGTGGGGAACAGCAGAGAACTCAAAATCGGCGCTGTTATTTGTTCGAATAACGGCCGCTGCATCAGTACATCCAATAGTTCTTAAGGAGTTAAGTTCAGTAATAGCCAAACCATTATATTTAATATTCAAGGACTCTATTTCCAAAGGCTCAGTACAACAAGATTGGCGTAAAGCAGATGTGGTGTGGTGCCTATATTTAAAATGGGAGCCAGTTCACAACTGGGGAATTACAAACCTGTAAGTCTGACTTCAATAGTGGAGAAACTACTTGAAGGTTTAATACAGGATAATATTCAGAATACATCATTGAAAACAAAATTATTAGAAATAGTCAACATGGATTTATGAAGTATAGATCATGCCAAACCAACCTTATTTGTTTCTTTGAGGAGGTAAGCAGGAATTTAGACCAGGGTAATGCAGTTGATGTGGTCTACTTAGATTTTGCAAAGGCTTTTGATACGGTGCCACACAAGATGTTGGCGTTCAAAATAAAGCAAATTGGACTCAGTAAAAATATATGCACCTAATTGAAAACTGGTTGAAGGATAGACAACCGAGAGTTGACAAAAATTGAACTTTTCAGGTTGGGCTAAAGTTGTGAGTGGAGTACCTCAGGGATCGATACTGGGACCCCTGCTTTTTAACTTATTTATTAATGACCTAGAGGTTGGCATCGAAAGCAAAGTCTCCATCTTTACTGATGATACTAAATCGTGTAAGGTGGTAGAATCAGAGCAGGATGCAATTTCTCTCCAGAAGAACTTGGGAGACTGGAAACATTGGCAGGTAAATTCCCCTTATGATATATCATTGGATGATATGACACTATGGTTTTTTGTTTGCCATTCTCTGGATCAATAAGTAAGTATAGATCTGGGATAAAGTATCTGTTGTCTAAATTTAGCATAGGTTGAACTTGATGGACGTATGTCTTTTTTCCACCTCATCTACTATGAAACTATGTAACTATGTAACTATATCTCCAGAAGTTTGAATTGCCCATTAATGTGAGGGGTGGTGGGGGTGGTGGTGGTGGTGGTGGGGGGGGGGGGGGGTTTAAGGCTAAAAATTGAAGGGGATACTTGCCCTGGGGTGAAGGGTTAGGTCTCCCAGGGATGGGGAATAGGAGGGGTAAACCCTTTAATTAATTTAGCGGTTACTACTTGATAAGGTAATTAAGGGGTTACTGTATGGTGGTGTTTAATGGTTGGGCATTAACTCGTTATAGGATGTTGGTACTGCTGAGCATGAGGAGGATGGCCTTCACTTCTTTTATATACTATAGGGTGTCCATTAATTGCCAATGCGGCTATTTATGCCCCCGTTAAATGACTAGTGTTTATTTACTGTACAGAATGTTCTTATTTTATTGAAATGTTTATTTTTTTAATTTATATTTTTTATACTTTAAAATGGGAAAAAGCACTATTAGCCAGATTTGGCTGATATGGCCCTTTCTTATTACTGTTTGTGTGTGGAGGTACTTTTGTTGTCGGTAGGAAGGTGGGTGATGGAGGTAGTTACCACTGGGTAAGTGGTTAGGCCTCCAGGGGGATTGCAGGAGGGGTTAACCCCTGAATTACTTTAGCAGTTAGTCACTAAAGTAATGAGTTGGGGCACGTAATATACATGTAAGTAATGTAAGTTCTGTAACTGCTACATACATCTATAATATATATTATCTATAACTGTGCATGCTATGTCTTGTATATAATGTATGCCCTGTTCACTTACTGTATGTAACTATATTTGTAACATTGTTTTATTTGTCATCTTGTTGTGCCCAGAAAATACTTGAAAACAAGAGGTAACTCTCAATGTATTCCTGGTAAAACATTTTTATAATAATGTACTTTTGAAACCACATGTGCAATCTACTGAAGGCACACATTGAGGGCCTAGGTATCCACAGTGCCTATCAATAGGTTTCTGGTTCCACATTTATATTTAAATGGTTTATACACTGAGGGGGCATCTATCTATCTATCTATCTATCCACACACACTGGCAAAATCCTGAAGAAAGTCCTGCCTCTTTATAGACAGGGGGCAAGTAACAAAGTGTTGGCAGATGTAAAGGACTGCGTAAAGGACGGTAAAGAGAGTAAAAGACTGCTAGGGAACACGATGAATGTCATGGCTTCAGTGTGGGTGATGACGGCGCTGACACCTCATATATACATACAGAGATTTTTAATTATTTATTATTTATAAAATGTTTTACCAGGAAGTAATACATTGAGAGTTACCTCTCTTTTTCAAGTATGTCCTGGACGCAGAGTTATGATGACCAGTAATAAATGACCAATGGTTACAAATACATAGTTACATTAAGTGAGCAAGATTTTACATTATATAGAAAACATTTCATGCACAGTAAGAGATAATATATGTTATAGGCGTATGTAACAGTTACAGACCAGATTAAAAAACCAGATTAAAATATAACAGTTACAGACCAGATTAAAATGTGAGCTTTAGTTTTGACAGAACTTAGACTGGTGGCGGCCGTGAGAGTCTCCAGTAGATTGTTCCAGTTGTGAGGTGCACGGTAAGAGAATGAGGAGCGGCCAGATACTATGTTGAACCTTGGGACCATGAGCAGTCTTTTGGAGTCAGATCTCAGATGATAAGTGCTGCATGTGCTAGGGGTGAGGAGCTTTTGCATATAGATGGGTAGCTTGCCCAGAAAGTATTTGATGGCAAGACAGAAAAGATTAACTTTGCACCTAGGCTCAAGTGATGACCAATCTATGTCTTTGAGCATTTCACAGTGATGTGTTTTGTAGTTGCATTGGAGGACAAAACGGCATATTGAATTGTGATTAATTATAGATACTGTAGGTACACAATGGGTTGAAAATGTAGCCCCACTGGATCAGGATTAAATAACTATCTACAGTAGCAATTTTCTCTGTACATGCCCCTCCTAATGGAGTGGGGACACAAAACACATCGAGGATATAAGCAGGTAAGTATGAAAGTACTGAAAGTACACTCATGTACACACTCATGTAAGCATGCATTCCACGAACAAGGTGTCAGAAGAGCCAACAATATCTCTTAAGCTTCAAATTCCAAAACAGTTTTTTAATTGTAACTCTGACCATTTTTGGAAAGGACAGTCAGGGATAATATATCCAGTACTGTATTCTATGTTGATTGTCTATCATTCCCTATTCCCTACTTGTACACTATTGGTGGGGGAAGGGCACTGCTTTAAATGCTTAGGGAACTATTCAGTAAAGTTTAATAAGTGACTTACCGACAGTTTTAAACACTTTTGTAGTTAGTTTGCATGTGTAGCTATTCAGAGAACTCCGATAACATGCCAAACTCTCAAGAAAAGTGCTTCTTCCCGATCAGTAGTACTCTTGCTCTGAGAAGCCAAGCGGGAGCTCCAAAAATGCTCTAACTCAATTTTTGAGAAATCGAGCTATTCAAGCAGCTCTGAGATGCACATCGCAGGTGCAGCTCTCAGATTCTGATCTCGCTACCTGAAGGGCTATCTGTAATAATAAGTTATGATAACTATAATAATCCTGCAACTACTTTACGTGCAGCACACCCCTTTCAACTTCTACAACTGTTTGAATCACAGCTCTGACCAGCTGACATCCAATATTCGGTTTCTATCCATGGATAATTAAGGTCAATTCTGTTAACAGAGAACTGATATACAGAACATAAATTAAATGCATTCTATTCAGATACATAGAATACACATGCCCGCAATGAACCGCATATGCGTTCCATTAATTTTACAGCATTGGAGAATAATGAATGCATCTATTCATTCTCAGTTATTAATAAATAACAATCTCACAATTAATTTACCTGCGAAACTGTATGAGAGACAGCCAGAAGAAGCTATTGGTTGAGGAAGGTTGTATTTCTTCACAAATGTTTTTTTTTTTTTCGCATAGATTATTGTTTTTAACATTATCTATTGTTCTTATCTTCCAGCACATACAAAATTATGTTTTTGTTTTCACTTAGTATTTCCCTGAAATAAAGCTGTATCTTGTGTAAAATTTACATTTATTGAGTGCTTACATTAGTGCATACTTTACACTCCCCCACACATCGTGCTTCTCTGAGACGCGGCTGTGCCTAGAAGCAAACAAAGACACACACAGCAAGTAACAGTGTCAAAGGTTCCTACAGTATTTTAAAGCTTTCATTCATGTGAAGGAAAGTTCCAACCCTCCCCCGAGGCTCGATTTGTCTATAGTTACAGATTTTCACAGAATAAGCTCAATGTATTGAAACTATTCAACACACCGTACAATAATATCCCTGCTACAGGTAGGTAAACAGAGACATAAAAATAATAATTTTGAAAACTTTTATACTGGTCTTTCACTGAAATAAAACTTGTAAAATAACGTACATTGCAAGACTCATTAGCACCACCTATCGTTACTGCAGAGTACTACGGCAGCTTCAAAACTCCAAGAGAAACTCCACTTGGATTAGCGTGGCCCTGAAAACTGTAAGTAAGGCCTTTTTTTGTGTTTATGTTTATTTTTTTACTTACATTTTTTATTGAGTTTTTCAACAACTGTGAAAGGGTGGGAGGGGAGTACAGAAATCAAAGGTGAACATTCCCAATGAGCACTGTCATGAGAGACCAGGCGTTTATACCTTTATACCGGGACCATGTCACTGAGTAAAACCAAGAAGTAAAACAAATTGTCATTTATTCCATTGAAACATATGTACACACAGTGGATGACAACGAACAGGAGAAAACACACTTACTGGGGGTCTGGGCTACAAAACTAACCTTTCCTAATTGCAATAGCACAGAAAACAAAGTATTTCGTTTGATCGGCTTGTACTCGCAAAAGTCCTGGAACTCTAATCGGCATGAAGTTCCACACGCCACCGCTCTTTCCGCTCCAGAGGTGCTGAAATCCCTTGACCGGGAGCGAGTACCAAACGTCCTGGTAATCTTTTCAGCTTGCAATCCCTGCTGCGACCGCTACGTTCCTTTCTCAGAACTTGGCCCCGAAAAGCTGGACTGAATTTATTGCCTTATAATTTCTGAAGCTGGCTCGTGTCTATTTCCCTTCGAGCATCTTTTGGTGGTTTCAAATTTACCGCTGCTGTTCTGGTACTTGAATCTTGGATGAATCTGAGGGCCAGATTGGCTGCTGTCTTTCTTATAGTATTTCAGACTCATTCATGAAATACTACAGCCAATCCGAGCATGGAAATGCTACAACCAGCCAATCAGAAGCCTGCCAGTATTCCAAAGCCGGGCAAGCGAGTCTTCTGAATAGAATAAAGGCATGCGGGAGTTTGCCACCATAACCACTTATTATTCAGAAGCCACCCGCTGGTTAGGTGCCTCCATGTTTGGGAAGGTGACTACTTGTCGGAGTGGCTTGTATTCATCTCAGGACGTGGATACTCCACCTAGCCATCCTGCTTAAATGGCTTTGACACCTCCGGCTACATCTGTGGCTTTCAAGTACGGACTAAGAGCAGACTTACTGGCACCAACTTTGTAGCCATTTGGTCTCATGTTCTCAGGCTTTAAAACCCCCAGCTTATTCTATAGTGCACCAAGCATCATACATATTAAACAATCCCTTTAATAAAATATACTTTTGCACTGTGCCTTGCTAAAAATGTCTAAGTCTTTTTGGTGTCAGGGCTACAATGAGAATTCATACTTTCGAATCTTACTAGCCATATGTCTGACACTCTGCAAAACCTGAGTTTACATTTATAACAAAAACCTCTTTGCTTTATCATATATTTGGAGCACCCCATGAACCCCTATACCTTGTTCAGGGTGACTTGGGCATTAACTGGGCATTCCTCTTTATACTAGGGACCCCTGTACGGTTCTGGGGATACTTTGCACCCCTATGCAACTTTTACCTTTCTGGTCTGTACTGAAGCAGGGACTCCGGGAGTCATAAGAAAGTTTCCAGGGCAGAATTTTCATGGGACCATTGTGCCTATATGTATCCGGGATTCCGACCTGATTCCCGGCTAAATTATAGGGGTATCCAGCAACTCTGTACCCCGACTATCTAGGCAAAATCTGACAACACATTCTCCGCGAAACCCAACCTGAAACCCATAGCCTTGCAATCTTTGCTTGCTGGCACTCCTGGAAAGGCAAAAACATAAAAATAATTTATTGTCGCACTTTATACATTCAGTAGAGCAGTATATGTACAAACAGTCAGGTCCAAAAGCTGACACTCTAGGACCCCAAAACATGGATCAGTTGTAACAAGACGAGCTTGACCTTTATTAATGAGCCTGATTACCCCCTTACCGTCACAAGAACATATTACAATTAGAGAATACACAATGAATGACCGGTGGCAAAAGTAAGTAAATATATACATACATACACTTCAAATCAAAATCATAACCCACTGTTCCTTTTACCGTTTTGGTTGGCTGTCTCCCTGGGTGAGGCGGGAAGCAGAGTGGGTCATTATCTTGTTTGTGTATGGTTTATTTATTCCTTACTGCAATCCAAAAATGAGAGTGCTAGCTTATTCCGTTCGCAAGTTAGCTTATTTAATTGAACGGGCTATGATGTAGTTTTGCTGCTTAACCCAATTCTCACGTCAATTGACTTTCCCTCTTTCAAGTTATGAAGCTAACAATATAGCGGATACATTTTTACAGCAACCACTTCAGGTAGGCCGCAAACCACTTACTCACTTAACCTTGCGGTTGTGAGGTCGAGCGCTTAGAAATGGATAACTATACTTTCAACGTGGCCACCCATACATAGCACGTGTCTTCAATCAGCGCTTGGTTTAGCGCTCACAGCTCCCTCTTGTGTCTCAAAACCAATTGGCACAGTTTGAATACATTTCTATTACTGCAGCCAGGGAATGGACTGCAAAATGGGGACAAGAAAGATGTTGTAGGGGCAAACATATCAGTGTGGTGCAAATACCGTTAACCCCTTCAGTCCCATTGATTTTTAGGGTTAATCAGCTGGGTATAATGCCTTTATAAATGGCCTGATTAACCCCTCCATCGCCACAGGGATTTCATAGTTAATGCCCCAGTCACCCAGAACCTGCATATGGGTTCATGGGTTTGTTCCCTGCTTCAGCACAGACCAAAAAGGTAAAAGGGGCATAGGGATGTGAGGTGTCCCTGAAAGAGTCATGGGGTGCCTAGGTTAATGGGGAAACCCAGTAAATGCCCAGGTCACCCAGAACTGGTATAGGGGTTCTGATGTGCTCCAACAATACACATAAGGTTGTGCGGGGACTCTTACAATCCATACTAAGTCTATGCAATAGTGTGTGGGGAATATGGCTAGTGAAAAATAAAGTGCAGCTTTTTATTCTATTTCCCATAGCAGAAAGACTTAGGTTTTTAAAGTGTATATTTTATTAACAAAGTATGTTAAGTACATATATGCTTTGTGCACAATAAGCGAGCTGGGACTCTCAGAATCAATGTTCTGACAGGCCACTGAGGCTACCAACATGGTGGAAAGTGAAGAAACAGGCACACGGTCTTAATCAGCAACAATGAGGTTTAATGTGCCATGAAAACCAACGTTTCGGCAGTACAATACTGCCTTTCTCAAGGTGAAGGCTACCAAATACAAGTGAGCTACACATATATATATACACAAATTCCCCCCTGTACTTACCCCTCCCTGCTCAGATTCACTGTCACGACGTCAACGCCCACGTGATGATGTCAGCGCGCCTCCGTGGCGCTTCGTGATTATGTCAGACGTCGTGGTGTGGGTCCCTGGTAGCACAGCACAGAGCTGCACTGGGAAAACATGGCCACACCACACACCAAGTTGTCGACGCCCCCGCGATGACGTCAGCGCGTCAGTGCGACGCCACGTGATGACGTCAGCCGTCGGGGGGGGGTGGAGTTGGAGAGGGTGGCGGGTCTCCACCAGTGCAGTACTCACGGGGCTGTGCTGGACATGTGATCCGTCGCCATGGTTACATAGTCTGAGCAGGGAGGACTGAGATTCTAAGTGCATAACCCTGTAAGTGCAGAATAACCAAAAATGAATAAAAAAATAAAGCATATGAAATATGTCAAACACACCATATACCTGTACTAATAGAAACAATGAACTGTTAGCTGCAGATGACAATATCCTGAAGGGCTATAGAGCCCTAAGTGTATATACATATACACATATCTTAACATGAGCATCAATATACTTGTAATGCTGTGTAACCTGGGGGAGAATACAAGGGGGAAACCCCAGGTTACACAGCATTACAAGTATTTTGATATACTGCTCATGGTAAGATATGGGTATATGTATATACACCGAGGGCTCTATAGCCCTTCAGGATGTTGTCATCTGCAGCTAACAGTTCATTGTTTTTATTAGCACAGGTATATGGTGTGTTTGACCTATTTCATATGCTTTATTTTTTATTCATTTTTGGTTATTCTGCACTTACAGGGTTATGCACTTAGAATCTCAGTCCTCCCTGCTCAGACTATGTACCCATGGTGACGGATCACATCTCCAGCACAGCCCCGTGAGTACTACACTGGTGGAGACCCGCCACTCTCTCCAACTCCACCCCCCCCCCGACGGCTGACATCATCATGTGGCATCGCACTGATGCGCTGACGTCATCGCAGGGGCATCGACAACTTGGTGTGTTGTGTGGCCATGTTTTCCCAGTGCAGCTCTATGCTGTGTTACCAGGGAACCACACCACGAAATCTAACGTTATCACCAAGAGCCACGGAGGCGCGCTGATGTCATCACGTGGGTGTCAACATCGTGACAGTGAAGCTGAGCAGGAAGGGGTGAGCACAGGTTGAGATTTGTGTATATATGTGTTGCTCACTTGTATTTAGTAGCCTTCACATTGAGAAAAGGCAGAATTGTACTGCCGAAATGTTGGTTTTCATGGCACATTAAACTTCATTGTTGATGATTAAGACAGTGTGCCTGTTTCTTCACTTTCCACTGGACTACCTTGGGACGTCAGGAGCTCCCCAGAACTGTGCACCGGCAGCTAAGTACCCCACATTCACCAGTATATCTGAGTGCGTGCACTACTTTCTATTTATGTATGCTACCAACATGGTGCCATTAGGTCTGGCAGGACACCAGAGATGAAAGCCACAGAGGATGTCTGAGGTGTCAAGACCATTTGGGCAGGAGGGATGAGCAAGTACCCACATCCTGGGATGAATGAAAGTTTTCTATATTAACATTTGCCCCACCAGACGTGGTGGAGCCCAATCAAGCGTTTGGTTTCTGAATAGCAAGTGGAAGAGGTGGCAACCTGGCTCATGCCCTTGGCAGATTCATAACCCCCACTTGCCATGCTTCACAAAACCTGCATCGCTCTGATTGTCTGAATCAGATTTGTAGATTCTAAGCAGTGTGTCCAGCAAGTAAATTCAAGTCCTCTAGAAAGAGGGGAGCGGTGGCATCAGGAATTGCAGTGTAAAATTGTCCTTTACTCCAACTCAGTATGGACCTTCCCCTACAACTCGGAAGACCCTCTCGAGAGGCCACAACCATCTAAGGTGCTGTATTAGGAAAAGAACGAGCGCTCGTAGGATGAAGTAAGCGAGACAGACAACAGCTCAAATACTTTCTCCTAGTTTATTAACAGTTTTCAATCAGGTTATATAGCTAAGCAAGTGAGCGAGTATACGTGCAGAAAACTTACTTCCCATTTACTAACATTAACTCCTTATCTAAAAGTCACACCAGTCTGTCTTTGAATGAAGTCATAAATTCTGACTTGAGACTTGAGACACTAAAATGCTGAGATAGTACAATGTGAAATTGTGTATGTGTCCAGACTTCCTGCTTTTACAGGAACTGCCATCTGAACACATACTTGGCATTCATCCAACATATAGGGGCAAGATGGTGAACAACAGAATGGCTAGATTATTACAAAGCAACTTTATAAATCAATATGGAGTACCCCCTATAAAATACACATTATCAATTCCCTCATTTTGTCATGAAAATGACAATTACTATTTTTGATCTTGTTGATATACTATGTCGTACTGAACTAGTGGTGCAGGTTTTGCGGGGGTCAGAGAGAAATATGAGTGCAGACACGCGGTGTGGGTGGGAGAAATATATGGTCACAGGAGCTCTTGTTTGTAGAGAGATGTGTATCGGTGTGACTGGTATAATGTATTTTCTGTTTACCAGGTTGACTATTACTACAAAACCCATTACCAATTTCTAAATTACTATTCACACTGTTCTTCTATAACTACTAGCACATTGTGGCGGCTAAAAATTTCTGTGAATTGGTGGGGGTTAATTTCTACTTGGAGCGACTGCACATGCATCCTGCTTGCACACATCTTTCATACTGCATTTATTCAGAATGGCAAAACAGCAAAATGGCTGCTATGATCAAAAATGGCTGACTTGGAATTCTTTCCTTGTGGTTGACTCAAACCCCTGGGTGACCTCACCACCTTCCTTATAGCTTCATATCCGATCCTCTGAGTCCCCTCTTATTCTTAAGAGAAAGTCTATTTAGAGAACAGTTAACCACTTTATTGTTCTGCTGGACCAAGAAAATTGTCCAATTGTGCATAACTTCATTCCTTTCCGGCCATTATGTCGGCCCAGTTGATTTCTTCTTTGGTCTCTGCTTCTGGGGGACTGCCGACATCTTTATCACCGAAAAGAGGCATTGCGTCGATGGGGGATTGCAGCGCACTTCTGGATTAAAATTTTGCTGTACTTAACACATACATAGAGAGTAATGAGTAGAACAGACACACATACAAAAACATCCGCTAGCTTCGCTTCCAGAGAACTAATCCAACCACCAAGTCCCAACTAATCCCATCCCTTATCTCTACCTTTAATCACTGGAACTACTTTTCCCAAAAATATAACCTGGTCTAGTTGCAGGGTTATTTTCTATCTGTCCTTCTACCCAGAGTTAATAACTTCCACAGGGCAAACTCGTAGTTCTACACCCTTCGTAACCAATTTCTTATAGATAGTTCTACAAATATCTTATATCATATTGTCCTTTTCTCAAGGGGTTAAATATAACACACATATTCCTGGGGTGCAACCTATTGAATATAGATAGTACATTGGGTTACATTATACATACAATATGGGCTTTGTCTACCAGGATTTCATTGTGTGACTAAAGAGAGTATATATATACCATTCACAAAACAATAAAAACAAAATAAAAAATACTAAACAAAATATACCTGTTACTACCCTATCATCTTTGTGTGTACACTACTTACATAAATCTAATAGAACATACATTATAATTAAAATAACAAAACCTGTAAAGAAAAAAAATTATTAAAAAGTTCAAAGTTCATGTGTTGAGGCCCAGACTTTTATCATGCAGGCTGATTTCAGTTCCAGAACATTTCAGGATAAGTTGCTGTCAGGGTAATCTTTGGATTTAGAAGCCCCAGCAACTAGGAAAGTATAGTTTTCACCCCCAGACTCCCAGTAAGTGTGTATTTTCTTATGTAGTTTTTGTAACATTGTGTGTCTGCCTTTTCCTGTGAATAAATTTACAATTTATTTCAATTACCTGTTTTGCTCAATGTATGATCCTGGTAAAAGGTGTAAATGCCTGGTCTCCCGTGACAGCAGGTACTGTATGAATTCAGCAAACTTAAAAAGCAATATCTATTTAATCTGATATAAACATTGAGTTTATTTATACTGAAGCATCAAGTTTGAACAAACCCCTTCACTGTCAATAGAGCCAGCCAGGGGAGTAGCCAACGCTGTTTGGGGCCCTCTCTCCCCCCCTGTCGGCGGCCATGCTGACCATCTCTCTCTTCTCACCCAGTTAGAGGCAGGCAGGGGGAGATGATGGTATGTGGCAGCGGGCCACAAGAAGGAAGTAGAGTAGCAGCTGGCAGAGGAGTTAGGAGTTACACAGAGGCAGAGCAGAACAGCCAGGGAGGAGCACGCTCCACCAGTCCAACCAGGACGTCTTTCTTATTTCCGGTGTCAATGCTGCTAGAGTGCACTCCTCCCCGGCTGTCCTGCTCTGCCTCCTTGCAACTCCTAACTCCTCTGCCGGCTGCTCCTCTGCTTAACTCTGGTGGCCATCACCGGCGCATACCATCATCTCAACCCCTGCCCCCCGTCTGCCTCAATCACCACCCTGTACCACAGGTAGGCATGGAGGGGAGGGAGAGGAGGGCAGAGAGCTGGGGGGGGGGGAGAGAGCTGAGGGGGAGAGCTGAGGAGAGATGAGGAGGGATGATGAGGAGAGGTGAAGAGGAGATATGAGGAGGAATGAGAGAGCTGAGTAGAGATGATGAGAGAGATCTTCCAATTTAAATCGAGACAAATTTTTCTGCTGTATCTATGGAAAAAGTTTACTTATAATGTGGCCCTGAAATATGTTTTTCCCGGGGGCCTGCACATGTCTAGCTACACCACTGGAGCCAGCAAAGTATAGCAAACATACAGCATTTCCTCTTCAAATAATTACACTAATCTTCAATTTGTTTCTCTTGTTTTCAGTATCTGGGCGTATTAGGAGGCCCTAAGTAAAATGTAACCCTTTCACTGCCAGAGTGACCAGCAACTAATCGCAAATATGTTCAGTATTGGTTTTGAATATACAGATGTAGCAGGCTTCACTGTTCCTTTCTGCTGTGATATTTTGGGATAGGTCGTCTGCCAGCACTGCCATTGAATGCTATGAAAACATTGTAATATTCTGCATTTTAACAGGTTTGAATTTTTTTGGGGGAAAAATGAAGCCTCATACATCATTAGGTACAATAGGGAAGGGTACCTTTATTTTGAATCTACTATAGAGTACAGTATAAAAGTAACATATCGAGTCTTGACTGATAACATCACTTTGTGATATCTCTCTATTAGAGAAATGTGGAAGATGTTGTGCCAAACAATCTTCCTGATCCTTGTCAGTATCATTGGAAGAGATTCTGTCAACAGTTCCGCATGTGACTTAGAGACTAATATGGAGCTTCTGAGCTACAGCAAACAGGGGGACCTCATCCTTGGAGGAATCATGCAGATGGCCATACTTAAGCTATATGAAGATTTTGCCCTGACAAGAAAGCCTGCAATCATTTGTGCTGTGTAAGTACACCCTTTCTGCTAAGTTTCACAATGGTTTTGATAACTAGGTAATTGTATAATGTACAATGCTACATCCAACGTGACAAAATACAAAGTAAAAAAAACAAACAATAAACGATTGTTTATTTTAGATTGACATACCTGTATACATTGAAACAAAACATAATATGAAAAAAAAGACATATGTTTACATCATATACTGTACATGGAAAGCCATACAGTATTGTAACTTCAAATCATTAGGATATCTGTCAGATACGTGAGAACTGGCTGCTTACAAATCTTCTCTCGTATTTTCACTTTTAAACATATTAACATTTAAACAAACAAACTTTTAAACAAAACAAAACTGATGGCCTCTAAGGGAATTTACGGATTAGGGTGGGGCACAGGGATATATCTTATCCTAAGCATACTGATATAAATAAAAAACACAAGTACCAGCATTGAACCAACTCGTGAGACAATTTTATTTATTTAGTTATAAAATGTTTTACCAGGAAGTAAAACATTGAGAGTTACCTCTTGTTTTCAAGTATGTACTAGGCACAGTTATGATGACAAATAATACATGGTTACAAATACAGTTACATAAGTGAACAGGGTATACATTACAGTATATACAAGACATAGCATTCACAGTTACAGATAATATATATTATAGGTGTACAGTATGTAATAGTTACAGATTAAAATGGGAGACAGCTTTAGTTTTGAAAGAACGTAAACTAGTGGCAACTGTGAGAGTCTCCAGTAGATTGTTCCAGTTTTGGGGTGCACAATAAGAGAAGGAGGAGCGGCCGGATACTTTTCTGAAACTTGGGACTATGAACATTTTTTGGGGGTCAGATCTCAGATTATATGTGCTGCATGTGGTAGGGGTGTGGATCTTGTTCAGATAGACGGGAAGCTTACTGTGGCGAAATTGTGGGTAATCAGTGCATTAATAAAGGCAGTATGCTTGGCTGGTTACCCCTATTTCATATTGGGAATGAAGGGGTTCATTTTATGTGCACTGGGCATGTATTAGTTTTCCCTCTGTCCCTTGTTATCCCCATTTTGCAGGATTGTATAGGCCTGCGGTAATGTATTGCATTGTATAACTGCATTACTGGGTTTGGACACAAGATGCCGCTGCTAGAGTCAAACCGCAAGTTAATTGGAGAAGCGTGGCGCGGTCTCTTTGTTCCATTGAGGAACATAGGTATCCATTACTGAGGCTTGACCTCGCAACCGCGAGGTCAATTGAATCAAAGGGTTGCGGTTTTCAGTCTCAAGTGGTTACCAGATACAATGTATCCCATCCCAGTGAGTAGCGTAACTTGAAAGGCGGCCGGCAATTGCCGTGGGTACTCGGTCAATTGACGTGGGAACTCTGTTAACCGCAAGTCAATTGACGTGAGAAGCCCATAGCCCAGCGTTGCCAGCTCAAGGAGAAGCCCTAACTCGGGAACAGAATGGACTAGCACCCTGAAATGTGGTGTGCAGCCCCAGAGTAACACCCCAAGCACACACATATCAAAAATATAACTTTAGGACAAGTAGAACATATATTTTTAATAAAGTACCTTTCTGACTGCAGTTTTAAATGTACAGGCAGGATTAAGTTTTTTCTACTTGCCTTTGTAATGCATCCATTGACCAAATGTTTCAACACCCATGAGCTGGGAGCACTTTCGTATCCAGACTTCAGAGACCCCATGTTGAGGCAGTGTCTATAAGTTTAGGGGAGTGTTACAAATTAAAGCCCCCAGAGCAGGATGTGTGAATTAGTCGGGATGCTCACTGAATGGGAGATCCTGTTAGTCATCGGGGCTTGTTCACACCTTTGGTCCAACTCCTAGCCTGGGAGACGTTAGGTAAAAATGGGAGTACACATATGGTAAGCAGCCCAGGTGTCAGAGTTGCACAAGCGCTGTATCATCCGGAAATCCCGGTTGTGCCCACACTGCAAACTGTGGGCAAGATAGAGATTGGTGGGATGGAGATTCCCACGAAGGGGATTGGGTGGGTACGTTGTGGATATGCTAGCAGACCTTATATCCCCATTGTCATTCATCTTTCTTTTACAATGTGAACAAATTTCCACTTTGCTTCTACAAGCGGATAAGAGCAGCAGCAACGATTCCCGAACACAACGAGTTAATTACACCGGAACTGGACGGTCTTAACCAAGCCTTCATCTTGAAGGTGGATGTGTGATGGTGAGGGGGTAACCTGCCTCAATAATAAAGGGTAAGACCACTTCATTACCCCTGATCCGTGTGTAAAGGTCCTAGAGTGTCGGCTCCTGGACCCAAATGTTGTGTATGCATCACTGAGACTGTGTATAAATTATGCGACCATTCAATATTTCTGTGTTTTTGCCTTTCCAGGTGTCCTGGGCAGCAGAGCTTGAAAGGTTGTGAGTTTAAGGGTGGTTTTTGGGGAGGAACTTCAATCATATTGTTGCTATGTAGTGGGGTTCCCGAGTTATGGGATACCACAAAGATGTACCCGGGAATCAGGTAAGATTCTCACAATGCTCCGGCAAAATCCTACTCTGGAAACGTTCTTGCGGCTCACCGGTAAGGTTCCCTGCTTCAGCACAAACTGGAAAAGTAAAAGGGCTGGGGGGATTATGTAATCCCCAGGACAGTCCTGGGTCCCTAGCCTAAGGTGGGATGCCCAGATCATGCCCAAAATTTCTTTTTCAATGGTGGCATAAGCAACTTCCCTGGGCAGCAGTTTCCTGCTCAGGTAAACCACAGGATGCTCTCCCCCCTGCTCCCCCACTTGACTGAGTACAGCACCAATACCGTAATCCGAGGCATTGGTCTGTACCAAAAACTTTTTTGAATAGTCTGGGGCTCCCAGGATATTCACGCTGGCTAGCTCTGTCTTCTGTGCCTGAAACGTTGTTTCACAGGCAGGAGACCAGGCTACCAGAACTGGGAGTCGCTCCTGTGTCAGGTCTGTCAAGGGTTTAGCCACAGCGCTGTACTGTGGGACAAACTCCCTATAGTAGCCAGCAGTGCCTGAAAAAGCCATAACCTGCTTCTTGGTTTTGGGAACTGGCCACTGCACTATAGCCTCCAGCTTTGGTGGCTCAGGCTTGAGATGCCCTCCACCCACCCTTTGCCCTAGGTACAATTCCTCCGCCATACTTCTAAACACTTGGTGGGTTTCAATGTAAGCCCTGCTGCCCTAATTCTGCTCAGCAGCACTGCTACATGCACTAGGTGACTACCCCACGACCCGCTAAAAACCACAAAGTCCTCCAGGTATGTCCTTGTAAAGCTTTGCATTCCTTCCAGCAACCTATTGACCAGGCGTTGGAAGGTAGCCAGGGCATTCTTCATCCCAAATGGCATCACTAACAATTCATAGAGGCCATTTGGAGTAATGAATGCTGACTTCTCCCTAGCCTCCTGGGTCAGTGGGATCTGCCAGTATCTTTTGCACATATCCATTGTCGTTAGATACGTTGCCCCCGTGAGCTCATCTAACAGCTCGTCCGTGTGGGGCATGGGATAAGCATCTGACACTGTTCCTGCATTGAGCTGCCGGTAGTCCACACAGAACCGGGTGGTCCCATCCTTCTTAGAGTGACAGTGAGGGGGTACCCAGGCCAGTAAATAAAGGTATTATGCCCGGCTGGGTGCCCCTGAGTCATATTGGGGCGTCAGGTCTGCAGTATTGCAACAGTTATATATCCATTATGAATAGTGCACCAGTGTTTCCCCCGCAGACCGAAGAATGAAAAAACATTTTTAAATTGCCAGCAGCATCTCGCATAGCGCATAATCATTGAGCAAACTTTGGTTAGGAACGTCCTAGAACTGCACATTTTTGCTATGAGCACGGCTGGGGGTTAATCATTAACACGGTCATATTTTACTTTTTATAAACTTTTATGGAAAGTCATGAATGAAAGTCCCCTCTTTTAAGTGTATTTATATTTTCAGAGCCAGGGAGTTTTCCTTCAAGCAGGGCGTTATAGCGGAAACACTTGATTCACAAGTACAGTTATCAAAAGCTATATGGCAGGACATTCCTGCGAATGAGTCATGTATAAGTTAACCTGGACTTCTAAGGCATCTTGCTGGGATGGCCCCAGAATGTCTGACCAAGCCCGGATTTAACAAAAGAACTGGCACATTAAAGTGTTAAGTGGGGAGGGGAAGATGTAAACAGCTTTCCCCTAGCATATGTCCAGGTGTCCGGGAGAAGGTATGTATGTATGTATGTATGTATGTATGTCTTTATTTGTATAGCGCCATAAAATGTACATAGCGCTTCACAGTAGTAATACATGTCATATAAATAACAAATATAAATAACAGATCATGGGAATAAGTGCTTCAGACATACTGTAAAAGTAACATTAAGGAAGGAGTCCCTGCTCCGAGGAGCTTACAATCTAATTGGTAGGTAGGGAGAACGTACAGAGACAGTAGGAGGGAATACTAGTAAGTGCGTCTGCAGGGGGCCAAGCTTTGTGTCATGTGTCCATGATTATCCAGTGCTACTCATATGCTTCTTTAAGCAGATGTGTCTTAAGGTGGGTCTTAAAGGTGGATAGCAAGGGGGCTAGTCGGGTATTGAGGGGAAGGGCATTCCAGAGGTGTGGGGCAGAAAGTGAGAAAGGTTTAAGGCGGGAGAGAGCTTTAGATACAAAGGGGGTAGAAAGAAGACATCCTTGAGAAGAACGCAAGAGTCGTGATGGTGCATAGCGAGAAATTAGGGCTGAGATGTAATGAGGGGCAGAAGAATGTAAAGCTTTAAAAGTGAGCAGTAGAATTGAGTGTGAGATACGCGATTTAATCGGAAGCCAGGAGAGGGATTTCAGCAGGGGAGACGCTGAGACAGATTTAGGAAAGAGTAGAGTGATTCTGGCAGTAGTGTTTAGGATAGATTGTAGGGGAGACAGGTGAGAGGTAGGAAGGCCGGACAGCAGGAGGTTGCAGTAATCGAGACGTGAGAGAATGAGGGCCTGAGTCAGAGTTTTGGCAGTTGAGTAACAGAGGAAAGGGCGTATCTTTGTGATATTGCGGAGGAAAAAGCGACAAGTTTTAGAAACGTTTTGAATATGAGAGGAGAATGAGAGAGAGGAATCAAGTGTGACCCCTAGGCAGCGTGCTTGGGCTACTGGGTGAATGATCGTATTTCCAATAGCAATGTGGAAGGATGCAGTAGGGCCAGGTTTGGGAGGTAGTATAAGGAGCTCTGTTTTTGCCATGTTAAGTTTCAGTCGGCGGATGGCCATCCAGGATGATATTCCAGAGAGGCATTCAGAAACTTTGGTCTGTATAGCAGGTGTAAGGTCAGGGGTTGAAAGGTAAATTTGTGTGTCGTCAGCATAGAGGTGATATTTAAACCCAAAAGATGTGATTAGGTCACCTAGAGAGAGTGTGTAGAGAGAAGAGGTATGTGCAGAGAGTGAGTAGAGAGGTAGACAAGATGTCGCTAGGGAAGTGGGCTTGGCAAGGTATGCTAAGTGGCAAAGGTGTGGAATTCGTGCATGCCGCAGCAAACCCTGAAGCCCTCTTCCCGGCTCCATGAACTGTGGGCAACCTTGCTATAGGCGGAATATTTGTTTCCCACGTAGCGATTGGCTGCAAAGTATACAGATAGGATTTTTGTGCCGCCAATCAGGAGATAGAATCATCTAAGCAGGATCCTAAACTTTATCACATCGTAACGCAAGTCTATAATTCTTAAGAACTAATAAATCCCAAACCAATCCTACAGCGGGAAAACGAAAAGATTATCTTCGGTGGATAAAAAGTGGTTGCGAGTGGCGCCGTGCTCCTGGGAATTTGTGCCAAGAGACATTATTTCTGTGAAGTTCGTTCCAGGGACATTTTATTTTGTTTTGCCCAGTCCCTGTAAGTGTTTATTCATAATATTTTGTAAATTAAGGTGTGTATGTTCATTTTGTAAATAAACCACAATTTATTTTATCTCTCACTTTGCTCAATCAGATGATCCGGGTATTAAGGTGTTAAGAGCTCTGGCCTCCCGTGAAACTTAGGCACTAGGACGACTGGGCAAGCCCAAGGTCTCTGGGATGGTACAATTAACCCTAGGACTAGCATCTCCTCTACCTCCCTCTCTATACTGCCATTCACTTCTGCTGATACTTGCTATGCATGCTTATGCAGAGGTCTCAGCACACAGGTGAGCACTGGGTGATTTGTGATATGTGTTCTGCCCGGCTTGTCCATGAACAGAACCCTATGCTTATCAAGCATAGCACTCACCTTGTACCCTCTGCCGCTCACTGAGCTCAGACCCTATCTCAACCTGCTATACTGTGCGCCCTTTCCTAGTCTCCCTTAGGAGGTCAGGCAGAGCATTGCTTGCCGGGTCCCCCATCGGTGGGCTACATATAGCCAGCACTGATACCACACTTGGTGCAAAAAACTCTTTCAGCATATTAATGTGATAAATTCTAGTTCTTCCTTTCTCGCCATCTAACTGCACAATATAGTTGTACTCATTCATCTTTCTGAGAACTGTGTACGGTTCAGAGCAGGCAGACATTAATTTGTTCTGCCGAGTGGGTTTAAGAACAAGTAGTTGCTGTCCTGTGATGAATGATCTGCTACGGTTATTTTGGTCATACTAAGCTTTCTGCTTGGTCTGAGCCTCCTTGAGGTTAGCCTGTACCAACCCCATAAGCATTTCTAGCCGGTCTCTGAGATCGGCTACATACTGAAGCACAGAAGCATCAGTATTTGTAGTCTCCCCTTCACATACCTCACGGAATAGGTTCAGAGGTCCCAGTACCTGCGACCATATCGCAGCTCAAAGGGAGAGAACCCTGTAGATTCTTGCGGTACTTCTCAGTATGCAAATAGCAATTGCTGTAAGTGAATCTCCCAGCCCATCCCATCTACTTCTATAAACGCTAAAAGCATCTGCTTCAGGGTAAGATTGAACCTCTCATATAGCCCGTTGGTCTGGGGGTGGTAATGGGTCATGCGCTGGTGCTTCACCTCGCATGCATCCCAGAGACACTGTAACAATTCACTCTTGAATCGTGACCGTTGATTGGTTAGAATCTCAGTAGGGAAACCTACTCTAGTGAAAATCACAAACAATGCTTTTGCTACTGCCCTAGCATCGATGGTGGAAAGAGGTACAGCCTCATGGTAACGGGTGGCAAAATCCACCACCGTGAGTATGTAACGCTTGCTTGACCAAATGGGGATCATGTCCATAGCTACCCTCTGGAAAGGTTCCCCAATTACCATAACGGGTTAATCACCTGATCATCTACCTTACCCACTCGCTGGCAGGAATCACAGAAGCGGCAGAAATCTGCCACTGCCCCAAATGCAAAATAGTGGAAAGAAACTAGGGCGCTCAAACAAAGCTCCCTCTGGAGAGAAACGTATACTCTAATGTGTCTGATATGATGTACAGATGGATGGAGTAGGGCAAAGAGTAATATAGATAATACTGGCCCATCGTAGATACTGCTGCTCGACCCGAGGAGTTTTGTCCCAGTGATCCTCAGTGGATAGTGAGAAGGAGAGTAGGGGAGCGCAAAAAAGGAAAGGTAAAAATACTATAAGTATTCCTGGTATCGACAGCTGGTATAATAATATCAGCATGCAATCCAAAAGGCCGGGGATGGGTGAGGAATGACACACAAACCCAATAAAGTGCAAGTCACAATACGATCCACCCGTAAAATAGGGGAATAGCCAGGGGTGACGGGAAAAATATATAAGAAATAGGGACTCACACGACCATGTGTGAGTCTGTACCACACAGGGTGTCTTGGGCACTGATAGTCTATCGTCGCATCTCTCTGCGTGTACAGTGGTATTATAGTGCTGGGAGATAAGTCCTCGTGATGCACCAGATGTCAAATAGGGTAGAGAATGCCCAGATGGTATGGTTAAAGTACAAAGTTTAATAAAATCGCAATACATAAGTAACAAGGCACTCACATGTGAAAAAGCAGCAGTGCTCCTGACTTGTCCGGGCTGCGTCTCACTAGAAGCTACTCTTTATACCTCGTACGGTCCACAGAGCTGATGGGTAGTGATGACGAAGCGCTACGGTGGTCAGCAGGAGCCAGGACAGTGAACGTTGCCCGAACTACGCCTTTCGTATTTCGCAATACTTCATCAGGTTCGGCAACGTTCACAAATGGCAGGGCATCTCTTAAGTAGCCCACAGTCAATTGAAATAATTAAACACCTGAACTACTTACACTATAAAGCCCTAATCTATATTCTGGGCATTAGCGACAGTTGCGTCACACACAGTAGATGTGCAGTGAAAATACCCACACGAGTATTATATAAATTTATAAAATCAAACATAAACATACTGTAACTTCATACTGGGACTGATTGCAAATCCAGTACCCATAGTAGAAATACATGGCAGTGAATTACAACGTTCACTAATGACAGGACGTCTCTTGAATATCCCACAGTCAATTGCAATAATTAAAACACCTCAACTACTTAACAGTGGAGCCCTAAATTATATTCAGGGCATTGGCGACAGCTACGTCACCCACGGTAGATATTACAGAGTGATGTAAAGTGCAAACACCCACACCAGTAAAATAAAAATAAAATCACATCTGGACATAGCTACATACTGGGACTGATTACAAATCAAGTACCCATAGTCAGGGCCACCAACAGAAATCATGGGGCCGAGGACAAATGAAAGAAGCAGGCCCCCCCCCCCGAACCTATAGCACACCTACCGCAAAAAAATATTTTTACATACTGTTTTCTTATTGTGATACAGAAAAAAACATTACAATGCAACCTATTTATTTTTATATTTTCAACAAAAGATAGGTGACTGGGTGTGAGGATTCGGGGATCGCGGAGCTCACAGCGCGACCCCTCCTCACATCCTTTACCTCCTGCTGCTGCCGTGGTGCGTCCCCTTCGCTGGCGCCGGTAATCTCCCGCTGCCCTGGGGTTTCCCCGCCGTCTCCGGCGGTCCGCCTCTGCTCCAAGGCTGCCTCTCTGTCATGCGGCGGCCATTTGTCCCGGGCGCGCGTGGACAGCTAGCGCCGGGTAAAGATAATTTATTCACTGCACTAGCAGTGAAACCACACCCCCAACTGACTTACAGGCTATTTCCCCAGACCAAACTAACTCACCTACCTGCCAATCAAGGGGACCTATCCAAGACAGGTTCACGCACTCCTCCAGGTCTGTCCCCGCTTCTGATTGGTCAGCTGCAATTTATATTGCCTGTCCTGCCACTTACTCATTGCTCGACGTAGTCTCCGACCATTCACTCAGGTCATGACTCGGCTTGACGGACGGCAATCTCTGGCTATAGACCCCTGCCTGGACAACGACCTTCCGGAATTCTCCAATCCCTGACCTTGGCTAACGGCAACGACTATGTCTCTTCTTTACCGGAACCGGCAAGTATTGCAAAAGCTATCACCACCTGGCCTGGCAACGCCTAAAACACCACACTACGGACGCGCTCCTTTTGCTGCAGGTGCGTGCAAGTATACATCCCCACCTCAGTAATAGGGACGGGTCTGGTCTGCGGGCAGCACCGTCATAACATTATGTCGGGCCCACAAGACACAGACCAGACTGATCTGGCCTCCATGATAACGACCATCTATCAAAAAATCCAGGCCTTAACGGATCAAGTGGCTCTCCTCACCCAACAGGTACAGGACCTTACTCTTCAGGCACCGGCGCAGGCAGAACCGGTATCCATATCGTCCCCAGATCTAAAGATTCCAGCCCCGAAGCCATACGCAGGGGATCCACACGCCTGTCGTGGTTTCCTCAACCAATGCAAGATCCTGTTCGAGATGGCCCCGCAACAGTATTCCACTGGTCGTAAAAAGGTGGCTTATGTCTACAGCCTACTAACAGGTAAAGCACTGGCATGGGCCTCCCCAATTTGAGAACTGCGTCCTGAGATCACCCGAGATTACAAAGCCTTTAGACGAGACTTTCGACAGGTCTTCGATACCCCCGAACATCAAGAAATTGCTTCTGACTCTCTGCTTCAGCTTTCACAGGGACGTCGGCCTGTGGCCCAATACGCCTTGGAATTCAGGAACATAGCAGCTGACACGATAGGATCAGGAGGCTTTAGTCTCTGTCTTCTGGCAAAGCTTATCGAATTTTGTGAAGGACGAACTTGCATCACAACCCAGGCCAGGACTTCTGGAGGACTTAATCTCTCAAGCCATTCGTATGGATCAGCGTCTTCAGGTACGCTGCGCTCAGTGCCAGCTACCCCAGTCTATGCCCTTCTGTGCCCCTTTTTTCAGGTTCTCTACTACCACGGGACCCGCCGTCTTCCCGCTGCCCGTTCTGGATGCCGATGCAATCCGGAGTCCCGCGTCCTAGGCTACCCTCACACCAATGGCGCCCAACCGGAGGCTTGTGTTACCATTGCGGGTCTTCCAAGCAACTGACCCATGAATGTCCACCATGTCCGGGAAACAACCACGCCCAGTGAGTATGAAGGGGCTCTCCCTAGGTGCTAGATCTCTTTGTCCCCTTTTAAGGAAGGAACTTCCAAAAAGATTGACCATTCTCTATCTGGTCCTACCTTCCGCACCTCCACAGCAGCATTTATCGATTCTGGCGCAGGAGGGAACTTTGTGGACCAGATTCTCTCTGAACAGAACTAGATTCCACTCTTTAAGAAGAAGTCTCCCGTTGCCTTGGTCGGGATAGACAATCGTCCGCTCACCCCGGCATATATCTCCTTGGAGACTGGCCCCATCACCCTTTCTTCTCATTCCCACAAGGAAACCCTGGACTTTTACGTGATCCATGCTCCTGGTACACCAGTCACCCTTGGACTGGAAGACCTGGCATGGTATCCGCCTCAACAAGCCGGGAGCTTTGAAACAGAAAATCCTTTCTGTTTTTGGCGCTGCAATCTGTGCAATAATAGGACCGTGTGCATTTGTGGCCCTGAATACATTAAGGCTAACTACATTTGTATCTTCATAAGGACATAACAATTAGAGGTTGTTCAATTATTATTTTTTTACTATAATTGTGCATGATGTGAAAACTACCAGGAAAGAAGAAAAGATCTCAAAATGTACAGTTAGAGAAGAGAAGGGAGTGGGGGATGTGATAGAAATTTTGAAATACTGTACCTCAAGGGTTTAAACAAACTACAGAAGAAAAGCACATTTCAGAGATCGAGAATTGCTAAAACAAGTGATCACACATTCAAACTTGAGATTGGGAGGCTCAGAGTAAAATGTGAGTACTTCTTTATAGAAATAGTGGTGGATTCATGGAATAGTCTCCCAACAGAGCTGGTACAGGCTAATAAAGGAAGGAGCTCAACATAATACATATTACATTGTATAGCTTGCCATCCTATGTATCCTATCTTCTTACAGATATTCTATTCGTTATTTCCGACACTTCATGGCCTTTGTTTTCGCTGTTGAAGAGATAAATAAACAGTCAAAGCTCCTACCAAACATTACCCTTGGATTCCAGATTTACGACTCTTGTCTGATGGAAAATAAAGCCATAGAGAGCGCACTAAGCATATTAACAGGAGCGGTGAAAGCTGTTCCCAACTACAGCTGCTACTTGAATAGTAATGTGGTGGCCTTTATAGGACACATGATGTCTTCATCCACCTACTCACTAGCAGGTCTTACTGGGATCTACAGATATGCACAGGTAAGCAGGAGATACAACTGGTGTATTCTGGTGTCAGGGTTTGTAGGCTGCACTATTTCTTCTTTATGACTTTTTTTTCAAATAGAATAGACTGAAATGGTTCCTAAATTCCTGAATACTCAATTATAATAGGAATTATAGGACATCTCTGTAAGAGCTTTGCTTGCATATTTGAAATGTAAGTAAAGTAAAACTTAGCTAAAAAGAGAAGAAAACTGTCAAATACCCTCAATACTTTGAACATTTATTGTCAGGTCAACCTGTGGAAGAACAAAAAGGGTGATCAGTGCGCAGCTAAAACATGGTAATACAAACAGTGCTATTAAATGCAGTGTAGCGTGAAAATAAACAATAGTTGAACCTTGTGAGGGAAGTCACTATAGTAGCATCTGCAGCCTTTCTTGAGGGGTGGCTCGACACCACTTGAGCTGGAGAAAAGACATAAAGACAGGGTGCACAACGCACATAGTGAAGCACAGTAAAAAAGATAAATTTTACTAAAAGATTAAAAAACAAGCACTGGATTCGTGGGGTTACCACACAGAGGGAGGGTTGGAATCACAGCTCTTCAACACATAGGATGGAAGACACAGGATAGGAATCTCCGTGTATCCTTGAACTACGTTTCCCTCATCTCAGGGTAACCAGATGGTGGGCACAAATGAATAAGTCCCGCAAAAAGTCCCATAGCGAGGCACAAATGCCTCCTCGAGTCCCACAGCTGCAGAGCACCGACAGCACGCCTCTCAGTCCCGTGGAGTACCTCCTGATGACGTCACAGGATTCTCCTCTATTGCAATGCAGAGAGGAGTGTCCACAGCGGTGTACAGCACACAGGGCGGCGTATGGAACACAAAACAGCAAGCGGTGATACAGGGGACAGGGAGGAATACACCAAGAATATACTTGGCTAGAGTTGGGTCAGACAAATGAGCATAAAGACCTTTCAACGCGTTTCGTAACTGGAAGTTACTGCTTTCCAGTTACGAAACGCGTTGGAAGGTCTTTATGCTCATTTGTCTGACCCAACTCTAGCCAATAAGTGCAGCAAAATCAGACAATAGGAAAGGGAATCCCTGCCCGGAAGAGTTTACAATCTAAGTGATTGGAGACTTACAGAGACAGCAGGTGAGGGAATAAGTGCGGTGGCTAGCAGTGCTTTGCCTCAGTGACTGTGGGTGTTGAACACTAGCCATGAGTGCAGGTTATTGGGATGTGTGATTTGTGACGTAAGTTTTAAGGTTTGTCAGTATTAGATCAATCAGATAGGTTAACACCATTAGCAAGGAAAGAGTTGGTAGGGAGGCGAGGATGAGAGCAGGTATGTATATGGCTGGGTCCAGTATTTGGAGAGATATCCCCTGCAGAAAGAAGGAGTAGATAGAGGTTGTGAATAGAGGATTTGTGGGTGTGTCTACTATTAAGGGGTAAAGAAGTTGTTGGGAGGGAGAGGTGTATAGATAATTGTGCAGTGCATGGGCACAGGCTTAGACAGAGGGGAGGATAGAGGAAGAAATAGGGATAGGAGGGGAGAGGGGAAGTTGGAGAAAACAGAAGTGTTTACAAAGATGTGAAGAAACAGTATACAGAAAAAGCAGTAGGGATAGCCTACTCAAACCTTGGAGACCTGGTATTTTTAACAGACTATAATGATAATAATTGTAAATATAATATTTGCATTCTTTCTTTCTTGTTCCTGAATATTCATGCTTTGGAGACAGAAGTATAAAACATTATCTGTATCTTGTCTTTATATATTAAGACATTCTTAAACAATGTGGTAATAATCTGATTTATTGGCTATCATGGTGTTGCCTGTTTTCATTATATTATTTTCCTGTTCTCTGCAGATCAGTTATGGAGCTATGGATCCCATTTTTAATGACAGAATACGATTTCCATCATTTTACCGCACTGTGCCCAATGAGCGAATCCAGTATAAGGCCATCATTCAGTTATTACAGCATTTTGGCTGGAACTGGGTTGGGATTATCACTTCAGATGATGAAAGTAACTACAGAGTCGGCAGGGAACTACGAGATGAAATAATTAACAGCGGAAGCTGTGTTGAATTCCTCATAACTGTTCTCGCTGAAGACTGGTACTACAAAAATATGGATATTGTCCTAAAATCCAGCTGTAAGGTGGTCATTGTATATACCAACCCAGCACGTTTAATATCCATCTTTAAATATTCTTCCGATGTATCTGGATTAGGGAAAGTTTTAATTCTACCTGCCACATTGCTGACAGTCACAGAATTACATGAGCTCTATGGCATTGAACAGTTGAATGGCGCTCTGAGGTTTTCTGTGCAAAGAGGGGATATCCCAGGTCTGCGAGATTTCCTACAAAGTGCAGATCTCTATAAATATCCAGACAATATATTTCTCAAGTATATCTGGGGAGACACATTTGATTGTTTGCCTCAAAATATGACATTATTACCAGGCCCTTATAAGACAATAATTCCAGTCTCTGAATGTAAAGGTAATAGTGACCTCAGTGTGTTGGATCCCTCGATGTACGATGTGAATAATTTCCGATTCACCCACAGCGTATATACAGCAGTTTATGCTGTTGCACATGCATTGCATGACATGTATTTACACACTAACCACAAGCTCCCAAAAACTGATATCCCAAGTCAGACCTGGCAGCCATGGAAGGTAAATATTTGGGTGAAGATGTATATCATGAATAGGGATGGATTTTCCTTGTGAAAATGAGCAAATATCAGGAAAAAATTATGTACATGTGTTTTACTAAAGTGTAATATAGGAATTTACATCTTAAATATTACACTTTTTTCTTGACTCCTTCAGGTTGATGAGATTAATAGTTTGCATAACGCGACAGAAATTAAACAAAATATAGCTACATCTGTACATAAGTAAAGAGAAAGTTGAAAAAAGGCGCTTCCGCAAAGAGTGGTCACTAACAATAACGTGATCTGTATTAAGTGCTCTAATACACAATAATAACTTCAAGTGACAGAGCTAAAATTACCATATAAACATAATTGTGCAAAAATAGTGCAGTGAAAAAACAAATATGGTTGTTACTCCCTGCTCAAACCCTCTGGTGGGTCCTGTTTCCGCTGGTCCCAAAACACTGCATTTCTTCTTACAATCCAGGTACAATGTAATGCTGTTCCCCCTGGATTGTGAGAAGAAATACATCTGCACATAGAAGGGGAGAGAATATTACACAGGAGGGTTAAAAGGAAAATATTTTCATACTAGAAAATCCTTGATTTAAGTGATTATTTTTCCTAATTATTTTGAATATAGTAATGTTAGCGAATCTGGCAATAACTCTTTATAATATGATATCAAATGAAATTGTCACTTTATTAATGGAATTTAGTGAGTAGGGGTGCTTCAATACTATGTAATAAAATAAAATAAAAGCAGCGCTATTGCCTGTTAGAGATGTGCAGGGAGAGGGATCGCTTCTGTCTGCTCTCACTGCACAGCTCGTCTAGACTGGTGTAGCCCGGTAGGATTGCCACAGTGAGGGTCCCATTCAGAAGCAGGGAGCCCGCTATGTTAATCCTGATGGGAAATTAGTCTGGCCGCGGGAAAGCCGCGAGCAGGCAGTGGTCAGGCAGCTTTCAACTGTGGTTTCCTGGCTGAATACTCAACAATACCTCTTACTGCCTCTGTAGTAAGTTACCAAAACCAATAAAACTGAATATACCAAAATAAAAATGTTTCACAAATGGCCCTAAAGTCTAGATGTGTTTTTTATTTTTAAATATAAAGATATTGATTTATCTAAATCATGAAAACATTTTTACCACACTAATTTTCTTCAAATTGCATTAGAGTGAGTCCTCGCTTATCCGACACAAAGCGTCCCGCAAACCCCTGCCGGATAGCAGATTGTCGGAAAGCGGGACCAATGTTAACAGGTGGTGATTTCCGTCGGGTACGCGAAACTTGCGACGGATGATGCATTTTTTTATTGAATTAGCCGCTGTCGGAAAAATCATCCGACGGAAAGCGAAACGTCGTAAACCGAGGACTACCTGTATATAGTTACTGTACTTCTAATAAGTAGGGCATGCTTAATATCTATTGAGAATATCAATAAAAAAAGAGGAATCCTCATGGGATGAAGGCTCTGCACAGTAAGAACCACGAGAAAGCCTTCCCTGTTGCTGCTCCCAAACTCCAACCGCGGAGAAACTCAGAGCTCCTGAACCAGCAGGTGAGCTATAGTTCCCATGGAAACAACCATGCAGTGGCCAGATCTTCCATGGCAGGGGGGAACAGGTACTATACACTATACAGTGGTGGCGCAGCTGAGTCTAAAGGGGCTGGCGCCGCAACCCGCGTGAAGACGCGGGTTTGTTATTTTTTTCCCTCAGCGTGCCGCGCGTCACTGATGCGCGGTCACGCTTCATCGGGTGCGTGCGCACGTGGCGCGCGTGCCCAGGGCTCCCCGAAGGGAGCCCTGGTTACGGGAGATGTGGGGGAAGGCGGTGGGGGGCCCTGGGGACCCGGTGGACCCGGAGAGGGGAGGGGAGAGGCACTGATCGGAGGACCAATCTGCGAGGCTTCGGCTGGCGCGCGGGAAAATTCGGCGCCAGCCCAAAATCTGCCGCGGCACAAACCGGGTGAGAATTAGACTCAGCTCGGCCGCGACAATATTTGGAGGCACTGCTGAGATGAGCAACGGGGGCGGCAAAGTATTGCTGGAAAACCCGCTATAGGAGAAGTTAATGGGAGCATTCACCGTATCCAGGCCAGAGCATTTCTTTTCGTTTGCAAGCGGTGTTCCCTGGATGGAACTCGCTCATAACACAACCCCACCCTCTGCTGCATGAGATGTGCCTGAACCCACTGTTTCAAGGCCATCGTTTTACCTTGTCCGGGATGTTATGCAGATCTGAGAGGTGTCAGAATCACACTGTATCAGGGCCGGGTCACATCCTCTTCCAAAGGTGGAGAAGTGTCTAAACCTCACAGTATCATGACAGGAGCCGCAGATGGTATGCCTTTAGGGGATAGTCTTGAAAGATAGCACCCCGCGTTGGACTATCTGTTTGGTGCCTTTACAGTGCTATGTTCCAGGGTTGAGAGGTGCCTGAACATAACCATTTCAGCCAAGGGCACGCTGCAGCACATGCCCCAGGGGGTTGTGACTTAAAGATATCAATCCCCGCAATGGGACAGCAGTATGTGCTCAACTACTATGAGCTAGATCCCCGGGTGGGATAGGGTGCTCGAATGGGGACCTGGCGTGAAAGTTAGCCCCCCATATTGGGACTATGCGCTTGCAGTTGGGGAGGAAAAGAGTGCCTGTGGAGCATGCCAGCCGGTGTGGGGGCTTGAAACATAGCCCCCAAATGATGGAGCTTGTTGCAGGCACTAAAGGAGGAGAGTTCAGGGTCCCTTAGCAGGATAGTGATGAAAAGTGGTGCTAAGGCGCTCCTATACAGAGTAATTAAATGTGCTCAAATAGTAAACAATATTGAAACGCTAACAAGTGTATAATAAAGTGCTGAAAATTAAATACAAATAAGTGAATGTGCAAGTGCAGTAAATAGGTAATAGGTCGCAGCTCAACCCTCTGAAGAAAGATCCTGGTTTTCTTCTGTGTAGTTATATTTAAAGTTTGGGGAGTGCAGATATCACCATTTATGAAAAACATACTGTATATACTACATAGTGTAATCAGCTTCACAAGTGTTCTTAATTCTAGGATTCAGCCAAAAGGGTACTCACAATCTCTCAGATCAAAAAACATAATTTCCCACATAACATGTGGCTCAGGGTAGTCAGATGTTAGTTTATCTAGTCGTTTGGTGATGGTGGTCACAGTGTGATGTATCCTCAATGAAACAGAAAATTCCACAGTAGTGCAACACTGTATAAAATTCAGGGGTGTGTATTTAATAATATATCATACTTACATGAATAAAAGGTATCATAGGCACATAAAAATAAAGATGAGTGGCTAGTCGATATCTCCACTGCTCAGTGAGTGTCACTTCCGGTGGCGGGTCGCGTCCCTTCTGGTGCCTTCGGGATCGTGGAGGAGGACGGGCAGCAATTCTCATGGAGGATATCAGTAACGCCGACTCTTGAAGAAGCTGCAAAGTGAAACGCGTAGAGTAGGCGGGTGTGATCGGATGCGAAGCCAGTAAAGCCCAGACGCACATGTTGCTCAGTGTCGGAAGGTTAACCATTGAACTATCTCTGGTTCTACTACTATGGATATGTTTCCATTCAAGCGATATGCACTGCCTGGAGGCATTCTAATGATGTGGGACAGAGAGGAGAAATTCCTGCACTATGTGTGCCTGATTTGTGGTTACCCGGGGGGCGAGATAGGAGATGACACCCGTTGCCTGCGGTGCGATGTGGCCTATTTGCAACCGTGGCTGCCGGCCTGTTACTGGCCTATATTGGCCTTATCCGAGCGGAGGTGCGGAGTCTGTCAAACTGATCCGTAAGCTCCAGTGAGTGGCGGAGACTTCCTCTGTGGACGCAAAGAGGGACTTCCTGACAATACTGTACGATCTCTTCCACTCTGGCCGCAATGCTTCCCGCATTGTCTTTTGCGGGGAATACTATAACTCCAGCCCAGACCCCTATTGCCCGTATTACCATCCCCGCCACCTTCCCAGAGACCAAAGATTTAGATAATAAATAACGTCCCCTATCCCCTCTGCCACGATCATCTACCATGACTGTAGCACCAGAACGTACTGTTAGAAAAGTATAGGATATGTATGAATCTGATGATGCCAATGATGTGTACAGGTGATGGGATCCTATGTTCAGGGGTTATGTACCACATTTAAACAGGACATGCTTTGTTCTGGAAAGGGACAATCACTGGTGGCAGAATGCAAAGTTTACTCCAGAGCAGGAGGCGGAGATAATGAGGAAACATAACCAATGTGTAGATCAGGGACTGCTTGCACAACCAGAAAAGGGGAGGATTTCTGTGTTTCCCCTTTGGATGGACCACTATTCTGGTATTGCGTGGCCGGGCATGTGGGCAGAATCTCATGAATAGTAGCCGTGCAGAGCGAGTTCTAGTACAGCAGTTTAAGCGTTCCCATGGTATGAGTATCCTTATCTCCCCGAAGAGCTCATGAGAGTCACTGAGGCTCATAGGGATGAGTGGGTAAGGGTGGCAGTGATTGAATATATTGCTCCTAAATATAATACCACAGCTGTTATTAGGGCGGACAGCGCTGAATATCTGGTAGGTCTGGTAGGTAGGACACAATATTAATCTAGACCGGGTAGAGTATATTTTCACAGGAGAACAGTACTTTTACACCAAAACCACTGGGACCACTAGCAGCAGGCAGGGAAAAGTTGTTGAATAAAATGGGGTTTATTCTGGCACGCCAGCAGACAAAACAAAGATGTACAAAACAAGATACAATACAAACTGGGGACCTGGGGAGTAGACTCTAGCCTCAATAGGTACAGGAGCCTGCTTCATGTAGGCTTGCCCTGTCCTCTTCTCATCCAGGATACAAGAGGGCTGATCACACAGCAGCCCCTCAGAGATACATCTCCAGCTGGTCACCGTCAAGATCAAACTCCTTCACAGAATGACTCTCACTCTCTCATATAGTCTCTCATATGCTCTGAGATGCTATCAGATGTTCTCCCCACTCCTTCCCAGAGTGTCTCTTCAAATGGTCCTCTGACGGAATCTGCTCACACCTTCCCAGAGTGTCTCCCGGTCTCTGTTAGCCTCTCTTGCTCTCTGGTGCTCTCTGAAGGTAGATCTCATTCTCTGATCATCAGCACCCCTTATATAGCCCTCTGTGGCTATCCCTTGCCTGGGAGGGGGCTGCCCGCCAATCAGAGCATCGATTAGGTTGGGGCCACAACAGCCAGAAGGTGTGCTAAGAACCCATCCCCATATTGTTCAATCTTTTTCACTCAACAAATGTCTGTAACACCTCTGTTGTTGTTTGCAAACTCACAAACAAGGGTTCGTTGAATAATGAGAAGTTTATTTAATACAAAGTATGATCATACACCAAAGTCAAATAGACTCTCTGCCAGGGAGTGTCCAGGCAGTAAATGTTATACACTTTTGGATCCTTTGTCTAAAACTGTTACTAGGCAGATTATACTAACCACTCCTTAATTCTTAAACCAATCATATTACAGCTCATTAAACCTGGTTAGAACTAGCCTCAAAACAACTATGAATGGTTCCAGGTACCAAGTCTCACTAGGAATGTGGGCGTTACTTTAGGCACAATCATAATCTACAGTACTCAGAAACGAAACTCATTCACACCACATACACATTTTTACTCACAAAATGGATACTGGACATGACTGACTTTGCAAAATGGAAACTGAACATCACTTTCAATCCTTCTCCAGAGACCCCAACCAGTCCATTTCAATAATATATCAACAGTATCTTCATTTTAGCAATATTATTTTGTCACCTTCATGCTCCCAACCATTGTCTCAATACACATTTATTTGCAGGATCCTCAGATGATTAAATCAGGGTCCCCTCCATACAAATGTACATATTATCCAAATAATCCTTTACAAGGCTGTCTCCCAAATCACATCACAGTGCTTACACAAAGATCACAAACCCTTTATCTCATATTGCTTGTTCAACTAGACTTGGGAAATGAATTAACAGGGAATAAAGTGCTTTGGACTACATTCTCACATACATAGTGCATTTGGTTGAAATAAGCCTTACATAGGTGGCCAAGTTACATGGATTTAAGGGTACAGTAGCTAGCTGGGCTTCATTTCAGTTTTGTGATGCCATCAACCCCTACCGTCACATATATCAGTGAGTATGGCAAGTGCCACTCCATAACAGTGCCGGATAAAGATGGTAAGCTAGTCTGGATTCCAGACTCTGATCACTACTATTGATACAGCAGGGCAGTAATGCAAATTGTAAAGAGAGATACAGCAGGGATATAGAGCATATTGAGCCAGGAGGTAATTACAGCAGGAACTGTACTGCAACTGGGCAAAAGTTTATTTTGGATAAGAGGAACTAGTTATGTCACCAGTTATTCTAATGTATTGTAATGCTATGTGTTTTATAATTTTGTGGGCCTGCACAATTATTGATGGTGCATACTTATGCTCCTCATGAGGTTCGTGAGGAGGATTTTCACCAGAGGGAGGATGTAACCAAGTGACCCTGGCTATAGTATTCTACTGGCCTCAACACTATAAGTCTTGAGAGGAACAGGCAGAGTTGGGGTTAAACTCCTTGTGCAGGACCTGCCCTGTTATGGGGCGCGGTTACAGGCCCTTCCCCACAGGTATAAAACTCAACCCCCCAAATTGAATGTTAATGATTATGGAATTGTGTGATACCCTTTTTCCCTAGCAGAGAGTTAAGGTGATTGGGAAGGGCTCTTGGGGTCTCAAGCTCCGGTGGTCTGATCCAGGGATGGAGGACGAGCATGCAGTTGTATAATAAAACTGCCTTTGGACATACTATGGTATGTGATCATTGGAACGGAGTATTGCCTGTGGAGACCATCCTTCATCCAGCAGGATCCTCATGGAATGAAGGCGCTGCACAGTAAGAACCACGAGAAAGCTTGCCCTGTTGCTGCTCCCAAACTCCAATGCGGAGCAACTCAGAGCTCCTGAATCAACAGGTGATCTACAGAACCCAGGAAAACACCCATGTAGTGGCCAGATATTCTGTGGCAGGGGGAAACAGGTGCTACATATACAGCTGCAGCAGCCTTTATCCTAATATGGCCGTATCGGCTCAACTCTGATAACCGCGGCCAGATGCAGTATTTTTTTTTCCCCGGAATATGTTCAGGTATTTTAGCGCTCATAATATTAGCATTTTATTAGCGCTGTCTGCAACACTGCAATACCGTCTAAAAACTCAGGGGCACGTTCGCGAGCTATTGTCTTTAAAGTCTAATACTTTAGCAGTTCAACCTACAGTTCGTCAATACACAGTCTGCGTGTGTGCGTGCAGAAATTGTAAATTTGCATATTTATATATGTATGTTCAGTGCTGTACAGTATGTCTCATTTGAACATTGTTGAAACGCATAGGCGTGTATTGTAACTGTACCACATTTCGTCATATACAGCGCTCTCCCCTCGCTCGCCCCCACACACACACAGGCCAATTTACTGCACTTCAGTATTTCAACTTCTTATCTTATCTACAGTACAGTACACCTCTCCACACCATTCCTTTGAATGTGTGTCTTTCTGGTTTCAATCACATTCCTGCTTGCTAGCTGATGATTACTGCGCATGCGTCTATAACTTCACCACTGCTGCTTGCAAAGTTCAAGAGTGAGTGACCAAAAAAAAAAATATTTTTTTTTCTTGTCATTTTTTATTTTTCTCCACAAGCCTGCCTAAATCATCTTAATATTACGATATTCAATCTGTGCTGTAGCTTTTGACTGCGACACTGCGTTTGAATGCACATCGTTGATTTGTGTGGTTTTTATGTATTTGGGGGTGTGGATAGCAAATTATTATGATGACCTGCCTGTTGAAAATATGTCATGTCTTTAAAATACAATTCAGCTAATCCTTCATGCAGCTTTAGCCCCCTCCCCAACCCCCCTCCGCAGACACACACAGGGCTCGCTCAAGGATTACAACCTCTTATCGACACCTCTCCAGAACCATTTCGTTTCTAAAGCTTGTCATTGTGTTTTTAATCGTCCCTAGCCAAGCATCACCTCTCTGCGCCTGCGTGTAATCCTCTTTGGGAAGGGAGCTACATAGCTGATGATTACTGCGCATGCGTCTATAACTTCATCACTGCTTGCTTGCAAAGTTCAAGAGTGAGTGACCAAAAAAAAATATATTTTTTTTTTCTCGTCATTTTTTATTTTCTCCACAAGCCTGCCTAAGCAATCTTGATATTACAATATTCAATCTGTGCTGTAGCTTTTGACTGTGACACTGTGCGTTTGACTGCACATGGTTGATTTGTGTGGTTTTTATGTATTTGGGGGTGTAGTGATCAAATTATTATGATGACTGCCTGTTGAAAATATGTCATGTATTTGAACTACAATACAGCTAATCCTTCATGCAGCTTTAGCCCCCTCCCCCCCACCCCCACAGATACACACAGGGCTCGCTCAAGGATTATAACCTCTTATCGACACCTCTCCAGAACCATTCCATTTCTAAAGCTTGTCATTGTGCTTTTCAACCTCTCTCACATCATTCGTTAATTTTCCTATTGTTGGCTTGCCCTTATGTTAATCTGATTATGTAACCAATTATTAAAAAGGTAACCAATTATTAAAACTTTTGTCTTCTTGAAGAATCCCCCCCACACACATTCACAGTGAATTTAAAGTTCAAAGATATAAAAGCTTAATGTAATTAAATATGTATTTTATTTTATCGTGAAAGAAAAATACAAATAATCATTGAGAGAGGAGGGGGGGTGAAAATTGAGGGCCGGTGGATAATCATGAATAATGAACATTGATAATAAAAAAAACAGTAATACAAATTTTCAGTCTTTATCTTCTTCCTCATTCTGTGTAGTTCATTGAGAGAGGGGAGGGTTTGTGTAAATTATGACTGCAGTTAGATTCACTTAACTGTAGACACAGTTCACAAACTTTACACATGATACCCCCCCCACTCCCCCAGCCCATCCTTTTTTTCTGAAAAGACAAGAAATTAAAAAATGAGTGCAGTTTTGTGCATACTGTATTATGGCATTGTGTACTGTATAGCTACTCCATATTGGACTACAGTATGCAGTTAGTACTGTCAAACTAGTCTATACTTCAACTACTGTATACTGTAATTACTGTTAAATACTTTGCAACCTGATGGCTAGTGCTGCTCTCTCAGGAAAGAAAAAAAATTGTGCAGTTACTGTAGGTGCATATTATGGCATTGTGTACTGTATAGCTACTCCATATTGGACTACAGTATGCAGTTAGTACGGTCAAACTAGTCTATACTGGAACTACTGTATACTGTAACTACTGTTAAATACTTTGCAACCAGGTGGCTAGTGCTACTCTCTCAGGAAAGAAAACATCTGTGCCATACTTACCTGTATCATACTGTACTTACAGTACCATACGACAGTACAGTACTTTACCATACTACCTTCCTGATGCTTGCCCATTACGCGCGATCACAATGGGCAACACAGTCACAATATCGTCAATATATTTATTGCATCATTCCACGGTGAGTACATCGTTCCAAAAACTCAGGATGCCTTGCGCCAACTCATCCTTTCTGGAGGGTTTCACGACTTTTCGGATATGGTCCTTCAGCTCATGCCAGAACATTTCGATAGGATTGAAGTCTGGCGATCTGTCATTGGAGGGGGAAAATAAGGACAATTAGTTAAAGAGATACAGTACACAGTAAAAACAGTGGGAAAAAATGAGACACGGTTACCGCACCTACTCCGCTAGCGTCTTCACCCAGTTGATACCGCGCTCAAGAATATGCACTGTTGACGCGGTGTGCTTCGGATCGTTGTCCTGGTAGAAACATTGACCATCTGGGAACTCACGTGTGATATTCCACAATCTCAGGCACAATTTGCTCTTGGAGAAAAGCTTTATTCATGATTCCTATAACAAGAAAAGAAAAGTGCTCAAAAAACTGCACACTAGTAAAGTATAAGGCATAAGTATTTTGCATAAGGCAAAAGCGTGTGACTTATTTTACCTTCAAAGATGACAATGCATCCTGGTCCACGCCTAGAGATGGCACCCCACACATACATCTTCACTGGGTGTTTTGGACGTGGCTTCATAGAAATGCGACCTTTTTTGTGGAATACAAAGGTGGCAAATCTCTCCAGCGATACAGTAGACTTGTCAGTGCAGATGCAATCCTGGAAAGTTTCTCCACTGTCGATCCATGCCTGGGCCTGGACCACTCTCTTGATCTTGTTAACGTCCCTTATCATAGGGTACGCACTTTAACCTCCTGTACTGTCCAGTACTAACCTCACACGTCCATATTTCCATCCAATTCTGCGTCTCATCTTCTTTATGCTGGTCTCGGATACAGTGAGATTGTGATTTTGCAGCAGAGTGTATTTGACAATTAAGGCACTCTTCTCATCAGTCTCTTCACTTATTTTGTCGACCAGAAGAGTTGTCTCCCTACAGTGTACAGAAAAACAACAATCCGGTAAGATACAGTGCAGTAGGCCACAAGTACAGCACATCATTTACAGTAAACAATTATAGATGCAACAATATAAAAAATAATAGATATACTGTATTATATACTGTAGTTATATAAATATACCGAAATAACTATAAAATTAGATAGATCTATACTATATAGTTATATTAATATGCAACAATATAAACAATAATAGATATACTGTATTATATACTGTAGTTATATAAATATACCAAAATAAGTTTAAAATTAGATAAATCTGTACTATATAGATATATTAATATGCAGCAATATAAACAATAATAGATATACTGTATTATATAGTGATATAAATATACTTACTCGTTAGTTACCGTTGGTGTCCTCATGCGTTGTTTGGTTTTTCCGTGTGCACACGGTGGTTGATGGCACAACAAGGCCAGAAGCAGCTAACCAGCGTTGGATATCTGCAATTTGTTGTCTGCTCGTGTACATCTTAATTCTCATGCTGAGATCCTTTGAAATCTTTTTAACAGGCATAGCTGTGAGTAGAAAGAAATACAAGCACAAGAATGTATATTCGATGTTTAGTCGATGTGTATTCAATGTGCAGTGAATCCACAAAATGGATGGTGTATTTATACGTTAATGACTCACATTAGAGTACGCCCACTTTCAACACCTGTACCTCGTCGCCATGCATTAAAGGTTACAAACGTTGCATAGCCCACCACTCGATGATCTTTATCTGAACTTGCCCTTGTCCAGATACTGCATTGTGCCATCTGCTTCCATGGATCAACCCAGATACTACGGACACAGGAAGCCACTCGCCTCTACCGTGCCTATCACACAGAAAAAGCAAAAGGCGGCGGCAGCCGTTTCCAAGCAAGGCCAAAACGACAGGCTAAGGCTTATAAAGAAAACCTTCTGCTAGCCCCAAAGGCTAAGGGTTTTAATACACGTAAGCCTTATAATGTCGCAGAAGAAATTCGGTGATGTTCACTCAAGGCAAAACAAAAGGCAGCCAACCAATCGAACCCACAGGCCACTTCCTCGATTACGCTTCGACGTCTCTGCCGCTGCTCTCCCGGAAATCTACAGCCCATCTTCTCCACTACTCGTCCACGACGCTGCCTCTGCTCTCCCGGAAACCCACAGCCCATCTTCTCCACTACTCTTCTACAACGCTGCCGCTGGTCTCCCGGAAATCCACGGGTCACTTTCTCCATTACGCTTAGATGACTCTGCCGCTTCTCGTCCAGAAATCCACAGGTCACTTTCTCCATCCCTCTTCGACGACGCTGCCGCTTTTCTCCCGGAAATCCACAGGTCACCTCCTCCATTCTTATTCGACAACGCTGCCGCTTCTCTCCAGGGAACCCCCATCTCATCCTCCGTAGCACCCATCCATCAAGATGTCCACAGCACCCCATGCACAAGACCCAGCACGTTAGATCGCATGCTGAATGGGTTAAGAGTCGATATCCCTGGGAACTCTACTTTGCTGGTAGAGATAGATCTTCTTTTAGAGACCATGCTAAATATGGATCAACGGATGGAGAAGATGGATCAATGTATGGAGAAGATGGATCAACGGATGGAGAAGATAGAGACTGATATAGCGGGGATACATCATTTGCTCGGTGTTCATGCCCTTGTATCCCCAAAGCCGGAGCAGGAGGGTGGAATGGATGTGATGAATGGGACCTTCGACCATCTTCCAACACCAAGCACACCCCCTACACCAGAAGAATTTGTGTACATGTATGCTGTTGACAAGGAGGATAACATGACAACCCCATCAAGACCACACCAGAAGACAACACGGCGACCAAGACAGGAGGAAAGCTTCCTCCCAGACAACCAACCCTCGCCCGCCGCCACAAGCACGCCCGCTCCCAGAAGAACACCCACTTCCAGAATCAAACTTACATACGCTTGCATCGATACGGTGCCCGACATCATCCTGCGCGAGCAGCCACCGGCACTCAGGGAGAAGTATAGGGTGATGAGTGCTGGTTTACCCCAGAAGTATGGCATGCTAATTTTTAAGCATCACGTGTCCTACTTGGTGTACTGCGGGTGGGCCAAAAATGTCAACTATGAAGGAAATTGCGAAAAACGGACGCTTCCTGACTATTGTGGAGGAATTGCGGTGCTATTTTTCAATTTCAGATCCTTTAATGAAAATCGTTCGAGACTCCATTCATGGCATTTTGCATCATACAAGGCATCGGCTCTGGAAGGACAATCTGGTGGAGATTGAATTTGCATGATTGTTCAACTGTTGTTTATTTTTTGACTTGTTGCTTGTTTTAACTTGTATTAATAAAGAAATGTTTTTACTTACACAAGACCTGAACAACTCCAGTCCTCGAGGGCCACAAACATGCCCAGTTTTAAGGATAAAACCGGGCTTGTTTGCGGCCCTCGAGGACTGGAGTTGTGCAGGCCTGACTTACTGTACTGTATACCATCCTACTGTAAATATTTTGACTTTCTGTACTTTAATAAAGGAGATGTTGCGTGTTTTAACTTGTATTAATAAAGAAATGTTTTTACTTACACAAGACCTGCACAACTCCAGTCCTCGTGGGCCACAAACAGGCCCGGTTTTCATGGTTATCCTGAAAACCGGGCCTGTTTGCGGCCCTCGATGACTGGAGTTGCGCAGGCCTGACTGACTGTTCTGTACACCAACCTACTGTAAATGTTTTGACTTTCTGTACATAAATGTTTTCACTAGCAGTAAACCATACACCTTTTAATATTTTGAATTGCTGTACACATTAAATGTTTTTAAATTGTATTTGTAAATAAATGTTTTTGTACTTACTCCACCAATAACAGAAAATGTTGATTTGTTTTAAATTGTTCCATTGTCTCCTTTTATACTGTAACAAAATATAGTGTTTCTAGAACATACAGTACTGTCCAGGCATACTGTACAGTACTGTACTATATACTGTAGGCATGTTCAGTACTGTACATCATAAGAGTATTAAAACAATACATGCTGTATGGGTATAGAATACACATATGTACGGGAATAAATGTAGAATAAATGCATACTTTTTATTTTTCGGGTTTATTATACAGTATATATATATAAAAAAAAGTATTCTATACGGTCTGAAAACAACAGCATACTGTTTCAGGTATTCTATGAAGCTCTCAGTTTCAGTATTCTATCCTAATCAATAACAATGGCCACTAAACTGTAGACTTCGGTACGGGGTTTTTTAAATCCGATTCAGCAATGTGCAGGCATTGTTACACAAAGCGATATTATCCATCGAAATCCCTCCATTTGCCGTTTTCCGCATGAGATGATAATATTTTCTTTTCTGAGGAAAAACAAAAGTAAAAGTTTTACTGTAATTGTCAGGCAGTCCCTAAAGAAGTTCCCACAACAATTTTCTCTGGGGGCGTCTCCTGTTCACATGCGCATGCGCCTACTGTCGATGTGATGACACGCATATGCATTTCAAGAAGGTTCCAATGCGCATGCGCCTAGTTTTCCACCAATTGTGCAGTATCTACTGTAGAAGCTGCTCAGCCAATGATATTGCTTTACAGGAGAATCGCTTGACTGTGCATTGATATTGATATTTCAAAAATAGAATAAAATACGGCAACATTACTCACCATAGACTTTTCCAATCAGCTGGCGCCGAGCCACTGCCAGTCCTGTATTCTCGATTATACATGTAGTTGACAGGTGACAGCGGGACTACTACACCTGCAGTTGACAGCTTGGAAATCGCTTTGGTACATGCAAGCTTGCTGGACTCTGTATGCAAAATCCGGCTCAGGCTGCAGGTATCCGGGCGGGGACAGACAGCAAGGGTTGCCAGGTTTTCACTGCCAGCGACTGACGTTTCTTAGTTGGTTTTAACATGACCTTACGCCTTTTGAAGTCTCCATGATCAAAGATACGGGAAAAATCTGGTGATACACACCAATACCCTCTAATAACACCGGGATCAATACGAAAAAAACACGGATCGATACATAACTTTTTCCTTTTTGCACGCCTCTACACATGAGCATCTGGTAAAAATTTGTAAAAGTCATAGTTTTCGATAAAATACTGATAAAGTTGACCAACTGTTGCCATCTTATCATCTGTTGCATTAATCGCGGCCCATATTAAATAAGCGTACGTTCTGTCAGGTTTTTGGAACACGGACTGCGGTGGTGCACTCATTTCGGGACTCTCAGGACAATAAAACACCAGACACTGTGCATGTATTTTTTAATATGAAAGCCTAAATTGATACATTATTGTAACTTCTTCAGTACCAAGGCCAATTTACAATGGTCCACTGTGGTATTTTTTTAAACACCTGCAAGTCGACACATTACTGAAACGCATGCGCTTTACAATTCATGAAAATCTGCCACCTGGCGGATATGCGAAGAATTGCAACCAATTAAATCCGAACCATTATCAATAAACACATCAATAAACACATCAACCGCGGGTGACGCCGGCATGAATGCAACATGAATGCGGTATTAATGCGGCATGAATGTCGTGAATTGCGTTGAAGTGCGGTGAAGTGCGTGGCATTCGGCAAAATCCCGGAGATGTTGGAGAATAAAAAGGGCCGCGGCTGTACATGAAAGTTTTATAGAATATCAAACTGAACAATGATCAAATGTAATCACTGTGGGAAACACTATAAAGACGAGTGCTAATCATTGTCCTGCAACATATTTGTTGTTTCTTTCTATTTAGGTAAACTATTACTTGAAAAAAGTTCATTTCAAAACCCCAGGGGGTGAGGAAGTATACTTTGATGATGAGGAAAACTCTTTTGCAAAGTTTGACATTCTAAACTACATTATACTGCCTAACAAGACTGTGAGAGAAATTCAAGTTGGACATTTTTATTCAACTGGAAGTCAAGGTTCTCAAATCCTAATCAATGACAGTGCAATTCAATGGAATTCTTCATTTACTCAGGTAAGAAACAATTCTTTATTTAGGAAGGTTAGTAGCCCAAATGAAGAGAATATATATTCATATTCTGTAAGGAAGCTTTTCACCAGAGGACAGACTCAAATAGATGCCAGAAGACATGCCTATTGTAATTTAGAGCAGTGGGTCACGGTTAGCAGCCTTTTAGGCTTAAAGTAAACAAAGCCGCTAGTGACATTGCCCTTACACAAAGAAACCAGGAGGGCAATATTCAGCACACTGCCTTCCCTTTACTTGGTTTTGGTGCAGTACAGCAGAATTGAATAAAGTACATTTTGTTTAATACAATTAAAAAGGAAACAGTATGAAGACTTACAGTACAATGTATTATTTTGATTACATCCCTGTTCCCATCCTGTTTCTTTGTATAACTACTGGAAACACATTTGTGATATGACACCCAGGCACTGATCCCAGAATGTATTTATCCCATTAACTTTTTCATCTACAGTAGGTGAATAATAACATGGCAATTATAAAGATGGTGAACACTTTCATCCATTTCTCCAGTTCCCAGGAATTGTATTTTCTTTTATTATGTTTCATTTTGGAATGACCTGAATAAGGATCAAATGTACTATGAGTTTTTAGTAGTTAATTACTCATTCACAGCTATCCCTTGCATAATTCTTTTATGGTTCTTATAATGATGACTGGGATTTTATCAAAGTCGGACACCTACAAAATAATATTGACAGTATATTGTTTTGTTATTATGGATTTGTTTCTCTCTGACTGCCTCATTTTATACACTATGATGTTACTATGCATTCAGCAACGGTTTGCACAGTCTGAGACTCTCTCTTTCCTTAACTTTATTAGGACACTGTGATAAGAACAGGGTAAACTAAGCCTTAGAGATGGGCAAATGTGATATAAAATGCTAGGTGGACTATCCAGGGATTTCATGTCCAATCTGATCCGTGGTGTGAAATCTGGAGGGGGACTATGCCCTTGTTAGTTTGGGAGAAATGTGCATAAGCCACTGATGGATTTGGCCTGATGTAATCCACTTTTACAAGTGACATGTAGTTTGAAGCCGAAAGTATATAAATTGACACCTGCTTCCTCCCTGCACACACTTTCTGATATTTGCTTTTTAAATGTGGTTTATTTTTGGTCTTTAGCTTTTTAATAATGGTGTTAATTTGGAGTTTTCTTTAATTTATTTATGGGTTTTTTGGTGTTTTGATTTTTAATTCTGGGGCTTATTTGGCTATTGCTTTATTGATTTCTGGTATTTTTTTTGTTTACTTTGTTATTGTTGTTTATTTGGTGATTGTTTTGATTGAATTTTATATTGTTGGGGTTCTTTTTTTTTTAGGTTGACCATTGACTGTGATAGTGTTATAAAATGCATATATTATATGGGCATGATTTATCACTGTGCCAAACAATTGGTTTATTGGCATTTGGAATGTGTATATTTTTTATGTAATGTGTTTTATTTTGGGCCTGTTATTTTTTGACTTCCCCATTTATCCTAAAGTGTTAAAGCAGGCCCATATTATATGGGCCTGCTTTAACACTGTGCCAATCAATGTGTAGCGGGGTGGTGTCCCAGGGTAGGGTGGGTGGTTAGCGGGGGAGGGTGGGTTAACCTCTTAATTACTATAGCGGTAGCTAAACACTAAAGTGATTAAGGGGTTAGGGGCCATTAGATTGTATTTTTTATTGTATTCTCGATGCCCCCGGAGGACAAAGATGGTGATGTGGATGAGGACAGCAAAGGGGTTTATTGATCCGCGCTCATGCATCCTACAGTCTCTGGTGTAAAACAACTCCTTCCTTTTGCTGCTTCTGTGCATTGAGATATTCCCCTTCTCCACTGAAGACCCACCGAGGATTACTCCACAAGTAGACAAGTCATAGAAAACAAACAGCACAGAGCGCACCGAGGTTGAATAATATTATAATAAAAGTGAATACACATAACAATTATCAACTTACATATAATGAATCTGTTATCCAGTGAGCTCTTAAGAGGTACAGTCCATGCTGCCCCACCTGTGGCGAGAAGGGAAGAAACACCAAGCTCGAGACAGTCTATCCCGCGCACTGGGATCGAGTAGTATCTCCGTCTTGCTCTGCACTGCTACTTCCGGGTATGTGCAGTACCGCGCGACCGTGTGCTGTTTTGTGCATGTATCCCAAGTTCACAGTCTCTCTCTCAAGCCAAGTGGCAATTAGCCAAGGGGTTGATTTGCATGCAGTGTCCACAGTGCACTTACTACAACATGTTTCGCAGACTAATCTACTTCGTCAGGCAAGAGTGGAAAGCATCCACATCAACTTTAATATACTATCTCACACAGGTGTATTTAGATATAATCCTATTTCTTGCATGTAATTGGGTCTCATAAGAAACTCCAAGCAGAAATTCCAAACAGGTGTGTCAGATATAATCCAATTTCCTGCAAGCAATTGGGTCTATAGATCTCATAAGAAACCCCAAGTAGAAATTATAATAATCTCTATATCGATCAATTGGACAATTACAATGGCAGAGTGTGATGGTGCCGTCATTGTAATACAGATCATATGAAATTTATCTGATGTGAGTGATGCAAAGAAGCATATAAAACAATATCAATTAATATAATGATAAATAAATAAAACATAGTTCCAATACCAACCAAACAAACAAACTATGCCATCACAACAAAAAAAGGTAAATGGGAAGGGGAAAAAAGAGGGGGGTGAGAGAAGAAAAGAGAAGATGTAAAATGGGGGATGGGGAACCGAGAAGAGACAAAACAGAAAAGAAGAACAAATGTAAACATATATACAGTATATATGCATACATATATGTATATACATAACCAAAAAAATATGCATATACAGTATGTATATACATAACCAAAAAAATATTGGATTTAAAACAGGGGTTAATAACTATCCTGAAGGAATGTAAAATCTCTAAATAGACACACACGCACATAAGTGTAAGTAACTGCGTGCATAAACCATAGGTGCCAGTTCCATTAGTATAATAGATAAGTGCATGAACATATGTAGAAAACATATCCCATACACTCAAAACAAATGACCAAGCCAATATGAGTGTGAGCCCAATATTAAAGGGGGGTTAATGAAGATTACCTCCCTATTTTAGAAAGGGGGTAAGTTCTATGTAATCATTCAACCCTCCTGGAAATTTACTTTACAATGTAAAAATCCAGTACTGCTCCCTTCTGGCAATATGGAGATCACTGTCCCCTGCTCTAATGTTCTCCTTAATTCTCTCAATGCCCATATAGTTAACCCCCTCTATGCTGCATCCATGGACATCCCTAAAATGGGACAATAGATGTGTCAGTGGTTTTGATGCCTCTTCCAACTTGTGGATGTTCTGAATATTCTGCAGATGTTCCATAATCTGTATTTTAAGATTACGCTTTGTTCTGATTATGTACTGTAGTCCGCAGCTGCATTGCAGCACACATACTATGTATGTAGACAGACAGTCACTGTAGTGTTTAATGTGATACTCACTACCAGTAACATGGGATTTTATAATCTTTTCGGATTTCAGTTTCAGACAGATTTTGCATCTATTGCATTTATAATTGCCGATTATGTACAAAGTATCTCTTAAATCCTTTTTCTGAATGTTATAAGTACCTTTAAGGAGGCATGGTGCAAAAATAGTTTGGATTGTCTTTGATTTTCTAAAAACTACAGGGGTTTTGGTGGAAAGAGCTTCATTGAGAATGGGATCCATTTGTAAAATACACCAGTGACGGGATAGTGCCTTTTTAATTAATGCAGGTGAACTATTGAATTGTTTAATAAAATAGGGAAATTGTTGTTTCAGTTTTTTTGTATCAACACTAGTGTCAATTGCTGAAAGAGGATTAATAGTTACGGTATTAATTTCACCTCTCACTAGATTACCCACATTTTGTTACTTTTAATCTTTCTTGTGAAACAATGTTTCCCTGTTTTTATTCAACGCTTTCTGATATGCGGTCAGTATTAATTGTTCCTTGTATCCCTTCTGTCTGAATCTTTATTTTAAGAATTCCGATTGTTCTTCAAAGATTCTAATATATGCACAATTGAACCTTAAGCGGAGGAACTGACTGTAGGGAATATTGTCAGTGCATTTGCATTCATGGCCATTAGTAGGATGTAAATTTTGAATTGACAATTGTGGTTTTAAAATAAGTTTTGGTGAGGATACTGTTTCTCTCAATATAGATGATCAGTTCCAGAAATGTAATTTGGTCGCTACTAATCTCACTCGTAAATAGCAGATAAAATTTGTTATTATTGATGTTCTTAACAAAAGAGTCAAAGGAATCATTATCTCCGTTCCAGATAATGAGAATGTCATCGATGTATCTCCTCCACAGCACGAGCTGTGGAGGAGATACACTGGTTTTCCGTATATGCTTTTTAGGATGAGAACAGCCTTTTTACTGGCAGGGGTAAGTGCAAGTTTTATTTACTTTATGCGGTGTATTTATGTTTTATTTTAAATGGGCAAATGCACTATTATCCATATCTGGATAATAGTCATTTTGACCATTACTGTACTGTATGTATTGGGGCGGGGGGGGGAGTGTACCAATTTGAATTTTATTTTATTATGCACAGGATTGATACCGCAAGCCAGCGGGAATTCCAGACACCCGTGGGGTCCACTCGAGGACCCCCGGACACATTTGGGGCCCCCGGACACCATGGGGACCACATAAGGACACCCACAAGCCCCTGTGATCAATCCAGTGCAGAAAAGAAATGCTTTATGTGGGGGTACAGGGGTGGATTAGTTGTATATTGTTGGGTAGTACATATTGTAATGTTTATTGTCGGCAGAGGGGGTTAGTTATGGGCCAAGTACCCCCTTCACTCACCCCCTCTGCCCCCAATAAACCTACTATAGTGCCTTAACCCCTTCATTGTCTTAAGTAATGAAGCTGCTTTAATGTAATTTGTAATAATAATGTGTGGGAGCTGGGGGTCTCCTGAGCTGATCTGCTTTGATTTATGCCACAGAGACCCCCTGCTTCCTGAGTTACTGGCCCTAGTATGGGGCAACGTGTGCCAGTATCGCCGCCATTTTTAGATTGTCCACGTCACGGACCGAGGGATTTAAAAAATGGAGGAGATACCAGCACCCTATATAAGGGCCTGTAACTCAGGAAGTAGGGTTCCCTGAGGCTGAAATAAATGCGGTTCATCTCAGGAGATCTCCAGCTCCCGCGCATTATTAATAAAAATTACATTAAAGCAGCTTCATTGCTATGTGTATTATATATATGTAAGTGATCCAATGCTAGGTAAAAAACATCTCTAAATCCTCATTGAAGCCTTTGCTGTGTGTATTATATATATGCAAGTGATCCAATGCTAGGTAAAAACCATATTTGAATGCTGTTTTCTGTCTACCCCTAATCAAATTAAGTGTTGCCACCTAGGCAGGGAACACCCTGTGTAGAAAACCATCTGTTTGAATGTGCCTCAGATGTGCTAATTAAGCAGACAGAACCACACTGCCAGGTGACTTTTTAGGCCTATATAACCCCAGATAGAACAGCCCTATGCTGCCTGCAGCCCATATTCAAAGTGGCCCATTATAAGTTGCATGACTACTGAACAACTCAAGTTTAAAAGGAAGTGGCCCATTATTAGTGGCATGACTACTGAAAAACTCAAGTTTAAAAGGAAGTGGCCCATTATAAGTGGCATGATTACTGCCCAACTCAAGTTTAAAAGGAAGTGGCCCATTATAAGTGGCATGACTACTGAACAACTCAAGTTTAAAAGGAAGTTCAAAAGAAGTGAAGAAGAAGTGGACACACCAACAGGCCCTGATTCCTGCATTTGAACTACGCTGGAAAGGAGGATATCATCTATACCAGACTGCATCATTACGGCTGTGATGCTGCCTTTTCCATTTATATTTGCTGTGACTTCACTTCTTCTCAAATTATGCACTTCTTTTTACCAGCCTCAGTATGTATCTAACTCTATTCATATATCTCCATCTCTCCTTCCTTCCCCACTTCTCAGTTCACATGAACTCCTTTCTTACCTGCATCCTCTGACACCACACAGCTGTATCCCCTGCACTAAAAAACACCCCTACAAATCATCCTCACACATCCTCTTTCTATCCATGCTTCTCCTCCTTGCTTCTGGGGATATCTCTCCCAATCCTGGTCCCTGTCTTATTCCTACATGCGCTCGTCCTTGCCTGCCAATTGCAACCTCTACTCCTTCTGGTGTCAACCCCTCCAACCTCATACCCATCCCCTGCCACCCTCCCTCCTCTCTCCCTTTCTCCTGTGCCCTTTGGAATGCTCGCTCCCTTTCTAACAAGTTCCTCTCTGTACATGACTTTTTTCTCTCACTGTCTGCTCCTATTTGCTATAACTGAGACCTGGCTCACTCAGTCTGACTCTGCTCTGGAAGCTGCCCTCTCCTATGGTGGCCATTCCTTCTCCCTCATTCCGCGCACTGATGGCAGGGGTGGAGGCGTGGGTCTCCTGCTCTCCTCTCTCTGCCGGTACCGAACCCTTCCTATTCCTCCCTCTCTTGCTTTTCCCTCCTTTGAGGCTCACACTGTCCAGATTTTCTCTCCTCTCCCTGTTCATGTGGCGGTCATCTATCGTCCACCTACCTCTACTCATCCCCCTTCTGCCTTTCTCTCTCACTTTGAATCATGGCTCTCTTTCCTTCTCTCCTTAGACTCCCCTGTTCTTCTTGTTGGGGACTTCAATTGCAACATTGATGACCCCTCTCTCCCTTGGGCTTCCCGCTTTCTTTCTCTAACCTCTTCTTTTGGCCTTCAACAGTGAACTGCAGCCAGCACCCACAAGGATGGCCACTACTTAGACCTGGTTTTCACTAAGAACTTCTCTCTCTCCAATTTCTCCATTTCCCCTTTTCCTCTCTCTGACCATCATCTCATCTCATTCTCTCTATCTCGCTTCTCCCCTTCTCCACCTCCATCTACCCCCCGGTTCTGCAGAAACCTGTGCTCTATTCACTTACCTGACTTTGAGTCCACTTTACGCTCCTCCCTCTCCTCTCTCAGCTCTGCTACAGACCCCGACAACCTGGTCAGGAACTACAACTCTGTCTTGTCCTCGTCTCTTGATCTACATGCCCTGCTTTCTCTCTGCCGCACTCGCCCTTCTAACCCTAGACCCTGGCTAAATTCCCACACACGCATGCTGTGTTCCTAAACTCGTTCCTCTGAACGCATCTGGAGGAAGTCTTACACTCTCACAGACTTCCTTCACTACAAATTTATGCTATCCTGTTTCAACTCTGCCCTCTTGCAAGCTAAATAAGCCTACTTTTCTGCACTAATCAACATGCACAAGTCTAACCCACGCCGACTGTTTTCTGTATTTGATACTCTACTCAAACCACCCTCAGCTGCCTCTCCTTCCTCCATCTCTGCCTAGGACTTTGCTGACTATTTTAAGGAAAGGTGGAATCCATACGTCAGAACATCCCCTCTGTTTCTTCCTCCCATCCTACACCTCTTCCTAACTCTCCTCCTGCCTTCCTTGACTCTTTTTCCACTGTCTCAGAGGAGGATGATGATCGCCTCTTCTCCCTCTACCACTTGCCCTCTTGACCCCATTCCCTCCCATCTCCTAAAACCTCTTGCTCCTACTATAATCCCTATGCTCACACAAATTTTTAACTCCTCCCTCTGCTCTGGAACCTTTCCATCCTCCTTCAAACATGCAACAGTCATACCATTACTCAAAAACAGCAAGCTTGACCCTACCTGTCTTCTAACTATTGACCTGTCTCCCTCCTGCCTTTTGCCTCTGAACTCCTTGAACGTCTTGTATTCTCATGCTTGCTCAATTTTCTCAACACCTATTCTCTGCTAGACCCTCTACAATCTGGCTTCCACACTGCTCACTTCACGGAAACAGCCCTCACTAAAATAACTGACGACCTCCATGCTGCCAAAAACAGAGGTCATTACACTCTGCTCATATTACTCGACCTCTCTGCAGCATTTGACACTGTGTACCACCCTCTTCTCCTTCATATTCTCCATACTCTTGGAATTTGGAACAAAGCTCTATCCTGGATCTCATCCTACCTCTCCCATCGTACTTTCAGTGTCTCTTCTGCTAACACCCCCTCCTTCTCTATTGATGTCTCTGTGGGGGTACCCCAGGGCTCTGTCCTGGGACCTCTTCTCTTTTCTCTGTACACACTCTCTCTAGGTGACCTAATAACATATTTTGGGTTAAAATATCACCTCTATGCTGACGATACACAAATGTACGTTTCAACACCCGACCTTACACCTGCTGTACAAACCAAAGTTTCTGAATGTCTCTCTGCTATATCATCCTGGATGGCCCTCCACAGCCTTAAACTCAACATGGCTAAAACAGAGCACCTCATACTTCCTCCCAAACCTGGCCCTACTACCTCCTTCCACATTACTGTTGGAACTACGATCATTCACCCTGTAGCCCAAGAACGCTGCCTAGGGGTCACACTCGACTCCTCTCTCACATTCGCCCTTCACATTCAAAACATTTCTAAAACGTGTCGCTTTTTCCTTTGCAATATACCAAAGATACGCCCTTTCCTCTGTTGCTCAACTGCTAAAACTCTGACTCAGGCCCTCATTCTCTCCGTCTTGATTACTGTAACCTCCTGCTGTCCGGCCTTCCTGCTTCTCACCTGTCTCCCCTACAATCTATCCTAAATGCTGTTGCCAGAATCACTCTACTCTTTCCTAGATCTGTCTCAGCATCTCCCCTCATGAAATCCCTCTCCTGGCTTCCGATCAAATCCCGCATCTCACACTCCATTCTTCTCCTCACTTTTAAAGCTTTACAATCTTCTGCCCCTCCTTACATCTCAGCCCTAATTTCTCGCTATGCACCATCCCGACTCTTGCGTTCTGCTCAAGGATGTCTCCTTTCTACCCCCTTTGTATCTAAAGCCCTCTCCCGCCTTTAACCTTTTTCACTGACTGCCCCACACCTCTGGAATGCCCTTCCCCTCAGTACCCGACTAGCACCCTCTCTATCCACCTTTAAGACCCACCTTAAGACACACTTGCTTAAAGAAGCATATGAATAGCACTGTGAATATTCTGAACACATGATACATTAAGCTTGGCCCCCTGCAGACGCACTTACCAGAACTCTCACCTACTGTCTCTGTACGTTCTCCCTACCTACCAATTAGACTGTAAGCTCCTCGGGGCAGGGACTCCTCTTCCTTAATGTTACTTTTATGTCTAAAGCACTTATTCCCATGATCTGTTATTTATATTATCTGTTATTTATTTGATTTCCACATGTATTACTACTGTGAAGCGCTATGTACATTAATGGCGCTATATAAATAAAGACATACAATACAATACAATACCGTATAGCCACTATAGTAACAATTGTTTTTTTTATTTTTATGAGTTTTTTTCTACTAGTGTGCGGAAGCAGGGTCTCCTGAGGTTAACGCGTTGATTTCAGCATCGGGAACCGATGTGATACAGGCTCTGTTATGGGCTGCCGATATCCCAGTACAGGATTTAAATCCCACGGTTACGTGACACGGGAGATTCAAAGCACTGGGATACCGGCACCCCATAACGGGGCCTTTATCTCGGGAAGAAGGGGTCACCGAGGCTGAAAACAATGCAGTTCAGGTCAGGAGACCCCCTACTCCCACACACTATTATCAAAATCATCTTTTTTATTGCAAGATCGCTTGTAAGAGCCATGCAGTTATCGCACTATTGGATTTATAGCGCGAAAGCACAGATACAAAAAACACGTCGGACGAAAGTGAATTTTTTCAATCGATTTAAAAAAAGTGGTGTTCCTTCTTAGTGAATACCATTTTTGGCCTCATGTCTTAGTGCGCAATAAATAAATGCATAGGGAACTATGCACTAATCACTGATAAGCCACTTATCGAGGCCTTTTCGCCAATAAGGCCAACTGCTATTCAGTTAGCCCCGATAAGTCGACGATAAAAGGCCTTTTCTGCAAAAAAAAATTCAGAGAAAAAAAAAACACCAAACAAACAGCGACAAGTCACTTATCTGCAGGTTTTCAAACTTGTGTAATTGTAATAGCCCGATTAGCTTATCGAGGCTATTCGCGGCTCTAGAATAGAGATTTCCTCACTGAAGCGGCGAGGGGGACTTAGAAAAAAAGATGCTTTTATCCTTTATTGGATTGATGCCAGGAGTCTCCTGAGCGGATATCCATTAATATCAGCACCGGAGGCCCCCGACATGAATCCCATGCATTATAAATATATTTACAGGCAAATCCAATACCTTAGCGGCTAACCGCTAAGGCAATGAAGGAGTTAAGGAACAACAGCAGCTTTATTGGTGGCTGAGGGGGTCAGTGAAATGGGTACTTGGCCCTTCACTCACCCCCTCTGCCCCCCAAAAAACATTACAATATTGTCACAGGAGACCAGGTTTATCAACATCTTTTTATACCGGGATTATTGATTGAGCAAAGCAAGGAGATAAAATAAATTGTAATTTATTTCAGGAAAAGACATACACACGATGTAACACAATTTACAGGGTTAACACACTTACTGGGAACTGGGCTAATAAATAAATCTATCCTTTAAACGAAATTCACAAAAATGACTTCTATAGGGGCCTTTTCCAATGATCGGTAGGTACTCAGAGAAAATTCTGGAACTGATTTCAGCATGCATTGCCAGACGCGGCCGCTGTGTTCTTCAAAAGTGGGACTTACAGTAGCAGAATTCTTGAGTCAAAATCTTTGTAGCCGGCTCGCATCTATTCATTACAGAGCATCTTTGAATTTGCTGCTGTTGGTTTGGCACTTGGAATCTGCGCTCCGCAGCCTATCAGAGCATGGGAATTCTCCTGCCAGCAATCACCGATTTGCCGGTATTGTAAATTCGGGAGGGCACCTTTTTTAATTCTGCAAAGGGGCATGCGCCAACCTGGCACCACTGCCTCTTTGCACACTGAGCCCATTTGCTGTCCAGGCTCCACAGAGTCTGGGATCTGGCAAATGGTGGCCGGATAGCCCTGTGTTAGCCTAGGATGCGGGTACTCAAGCAGAACTGCTGAACCCCTCCAGTTCTAACGCCTTGGCATCCCTGAGACTTTCTAGTCTGTACTCCACACAGACCAATAGGCACCGAGCTTGGTAGCCAACTAGTCCCTCAAAATCCATGACTTGAAAATCCCACAGTTTATTCACAGGTTATCAGTACATATAACTATTAAACATAACTCTTTAATAAAATATACTGTTTCCTGTATCTTGTGTGATAAATGTGTAAGTCCCTTTTCTGTTGTCAGGGATGGTGTGAGGGGATATACTGCTTACACTCACTAGCCTCATTCTTGGCACACATTAGAAAATACATTTTAAAACTTTTTACACACAAGAAATCACTCTCAGCTTTAGCACGTAGATGGAGCACACCCTGAACCCGTATCTCAGGTTCAGGGTACCTGGGCATGTATCTGGGCACACTTCCTTATGCTAGGAAGCCCTCTTTATACTTGGGACCTGTGTATGGTTGCAGGTATACATTAACCCCTTCATGCCTTTACCTTTTCTGAATGATTGTCACGGGAGACCAGCACTTTTAACACCAAATTATCGGGATCATTGATTGAGCAAAGAGATACAATTATTTGTAATTTATTTCCACAAAATGACATACACACTATGATACACAATTACACTTGAAATACCCTTACTGGAATGGGGTAAAATGAAATATCTTGTTCCCAAAACAAAATCTTTGAAATCAGACCGAGGAGCAATTTCCGAGAAGCAGGAGTTGCTCGCAAACAGAGCTGGAAACAGTCCTCGGTCAGTGGCGCCTGTCGCAACCGCTGTTACTCCGCTGGAGCTGCTTTGTTTGTTCTGCCTCTTTGGTATTGGTACCTGGAACCTTAGTTCTTACGAACTCCAGAATCTTGTCACAATCTTAGTTACCGTGTTAATCTTAGGATGAGTCTCACTCTCGATGGGCTGGAGGGATTCTTATAGGGTTAAATTGTATTGTATTGTATGTCTTTATTTATATAGCGCCATTAATATACATAGCGCTACAAAGTAGTAATACATGTGGTAATCAAATAAATAACAGATAATATAAATAACAGATCATGGGAATAAGTGCTTTAAACATAAAAGTAACATTTCGGTAGAGGAGTCCCTGCCCCGAGGAGCTTACAGTCTAATTGGTAGGTAGGTAGAACGTACAGAGACAGGAGGGAGTTCTGGTAAGTGCGTCTGCAGGGGGCCAAGCTTTATGTATCGTGTTCAGAATATCCACAGTGCTATTCTCCTATACCTAACCCATGCAGCCAATCTCTCTGTGGGAATAATATTTCTCACCTGTCCTGAGTTGCCAATACCTCAGAGCCCTGGCAGAGGAGGCTTCTAATTCTGCCATGGGCATGTGCGAACCTCGCACCTTTGCCGCTTACCTTATGAGACCCGGCCCCTCTTACCTGGTGACACTATGTGTGGCCTGGGACGCCATCTTGCCCATCTGCCAGACATTCACTAAGATGGGGATACTTGGGATATCCCTCGCAACCCGACACCTTAGTCGGTCTGAAATATATATATATCTTTTAAAGAGGACAGCGCGATTGCAAGAATCTTTATTGTGACTCAAAGGTAAATCCATCTTGTCTATACTAGATATACAGTACTGTACACCACTTTCCTTGTATATACTGAGGTTTCCCTTTTAGTACATATACACCCATATCTGTATGCTGCTACACCAGTTGCTTTTGATTAGAGTTGGTATATTCACTCTTTGCTCTAACATCTACCTCTACATAGGGGTTTACCTATCATCTGATTAGGTTTATGCCAACTGTTGTATATTTATATATACAGTAGGGCACACACTTCCAAGAGGATTTTATTTACTCCACACTTTATATGTTCATTTATTGCTATCATATGTTTATTAAAACTCTATTATTTTGTCACTTTTAGTCCTACTGTATGTGGACATATGTGTATATATATATCAGCTGATGGTTAGCCTTTGGTTAGAAACCATTTGTTAGAGATATTTATATCTCTTGGAGTAATTACTCCTTTTACTACTTTCCCCAGCGAGTGCTAGATATTGGATTCTTTTGGGTTCTCTTTGAACCCACCTTGTTAATATTACTGGGAACCAAACAATTTACTTCAGAATCATAGTCTGCATGTTTAACTTGATTATCACTGATGCTGTTCTATTAAATCTTCAACATTCCAAATTATGTATGCTTACTGTATTATTTGATCAATTCTTCTTTAGGCCTCGGCCATGTTTACCGCTTGCTCGCGGAAGCGTGCTGACGAGCGCTCCCGCTCAGCACTGAGCCCCTAGAGCTGCAATTAGAGCGGCTTTAGTAGGGGCTCACCTGCGCTTCCGCAAGCGTGCGGAAGCGCAGGTCTTAGGGGAATTTAAAATTCCCCCACTTGCCGGGCGACAGGCCGGTCACGTGAGTGGTTTGCCCAATGAGGGCGAACCAGCTCTGTGACATCACTGGCCTTCCCCCGGCCAGTGACGTGCCCACCCTCGGCCCGCCCCCGGCCCACCCCCTGACGGCCTGCTGACAGCACTTGCGGTAAGCAACCGCAAGGCCAGGGAAAGCAACCGCTTTCCCTGCGCCTCAGCGCGCCAAAAGCACGCCAGCAGGGAGCCTGGCCGAGGCCTTATCCTTCTGTAAAACCCGGGTATCATGGCTATCATCACTTAAAATTCCTGTAAAGACACACTCAGCTGGAGCAGCGGCGGTGTCCAGCGGCTCCCGGGAGAGGGTGGGAAATGGCAGGGGTTGTGCAGGGTGGCGCCATCTTGCGCGAGTTCGCACATGTGCAGTTGGAGCTCCGGCGGCCCTTTCCAGTTGCGGATGCGCGAGGACAAGCGCACGAAGGGCTAGCCTACTAGGGAAGGCTGTTGGAAGGGACAACAAGTCCCTTGAGCCTCAGGAGTGCCCCACATGACGCCCGGGAGCCAATAGTGCTGGAGTATCTCCCTACTCTCAGGGATTGATACATTTTGCGTGTTGGAGACACGGCAGTCAGCGCCAGGAGAGTCTAGGGGAAGGAGGTGAGGGTGCAGGGGTCAGTGACCCACTGCATTAGGCCAGCAGCCCCCTAGGCCCGAGTTAGCCCCTGAGCCCCTCAGTAGATTGTGTCACTGCAGGGACAGGCCCTAGGTTAGGGACCCTGCCCCTTTTAGTGTCAGTAGCACAGTTAGGGACACAGCGGACGCTGCGTTTCCCATTCTGAGGCTTGGGATCAGGCCTACTCTGCAACAAGAGCGGAATAATCCCACAGTGGACATCCCTGACTGAGCACCGCGCTGGTGGAACCGGCATCGCCAAGGAGGTCGTTGGATCCTTTTCGAAGATTTGTTGAATGCCCAGGTGCAGCCGCACAGAGCAGGTATTGTAAATTAAGTGCACCAACTACAGAGAACTCACACATTGTGGCAGCGCTAACCACGGGACAAGGGTTATACTGTGGACACAGTGTGGGGGTACACGGTGGTGGGTACAAGGTTTACACTCCTAAGTGAGAGTGAATGACATTTGAGACTTCGGTACATGGTGTGGAGTTATCCCCCAGGGGGAGAAGTATTACAGAGTGACACAGTTATTGTTGCTGATACGGGTGTAATGTGTTATGTTTATTCTGCATTTAGTAAACTGTTATATTTATACTTCTGTGTATGTGGTTACTATATGTGGGTCCTGTGTGGGGTACATTCTACACTCCTAAAATCCTACACAGGTGGAGGCACTGTAAGAAAGATCATTCCAGAGGATTCACCCCAGGTTCCCTTCAGCGGAGGCTCAGGCCTCCTGTGAACCTGCAGGTATACTCACCACACCAGGTAACATATAGGTTCCCCCCCTCACATGCACTCTATCTGCGATTGGGACTGGGGGAATACCCGTTACATATATATCTACTATATATTTCTGAAAGCATTGTATGTATGTATGTATGTATGTATGTATGTATGTATGTATGTATTTTTCCCTGGTGTGTTCCCTGTCCCTAGCGGCAATCTCATTGGTCCCTTGCCCCACCCGCCCCCGCCCGCCCCCACACACCTCTCATTGGCCTCACACACTTACACCACCCCCTTGGCCCGCCCCCCACACCTCTCATTGGCGTCACACACTCACACCACCCCCTTGGCCCGCCCCCTCACACACTAACACCACCCCCTCACACACTGACACCACCACATTGGCCCACCCCCCACACCTCTCATTGGCCTGACACACTCACACCACTGTTTCAAGGCCCCCTTGGCCTGCCCCCGCACACCTCACCACTGCCTCACTCTCCCAGCCCTCACTGAGCTTTGGGAACGCACCTAACTCTCACTGCTCTGGGAGACGACGCTTCACAGCTCTCATCTCTGAATGCACTAAACCCTCTCACCTCTCAACGCACTAAACCGTCAGCAGCTGCTACCACCAAAAGGAATCAGGTACAGACTCTCTATATATTGTGTAAGCACCTGAAAACCGCAGGACACAACATAACTCACCTTCAGCCTCATGCGACACACTGCTTCACCGGAAAAATAAAGCCTTCCTGTCGGCACCAAATTTATTCATATACCGTCCAACACAACACTCCAAAAACACTCCGTTGCCACACAAACCCACCCCCCACCCCGCCACCCCCCACATCCCCCCACAACCCTCCCCCCCCACAAACACCCCCCCAAACACCCCCCACTCACAAACACCCCCCCCCTCACAAACACCCCCCCCAAACACCCCCCCCCCCCACAAACACCCCACCCCCGACTCACCTTCAGCCTCATGCGACACACTGCTTAACCGTTACAATAAAGCCTTCCTGTCGTAAAACCCCTTATAACAGGGTCGCGGAAAATACAAAATGGCCGCCGCATCAGCGCGTCTTCACCCCTTCACACCGCAGGACAGGAGATGGGAGGGGGGATGCCCCTCCGGTCCCGGCTCCCCCCTGTCACCACGTGACAGGCCGCGGGACGTGAGATGGGAGGGGGGATGCCCCTCAGGTCCCGGCTCCCCCCGTCACCGCGTGACAGGCCGCGGGACGTGAGATGGGAGGGGGCATGCCCCTCCGCTCCCGGCTCCCCCCTGTCACCGCGTGACAGGCTGTGGGACGTGAGATGGGAGGGGGGATGCCCCTCCGGTCCCGGCTCCCCCCTGTCACCGCGTGACAGGCTGCGGGACGTGAGATGGGAGGGGGGATGCCCCTCTGGTCCCCGCTTCACCTTCTCCCCACCGTTGTCCCCGCTGCCTGTGCAGGAGGAGGGGGGGGAGCGGGTGTTGGTGCTGGTGTGTGTAATTGTGTGAGACTGTGTGTGAGTGTCTGTGAGTGTGTGTAAGTGTGTGTAAGTGTCTGTGACTGTGTGAAACTGTGTGTAAGTGTCTGTGACTGTGTGTGACTGTGTGTAACTTTGTGTGACAGTGTGTGTAAGTGTTTCACAGTGTGAGAGTGTGTGTGAGTGTGTGTAAGTCTGTGTAAGTGTCTATGACTGCGTGAAACTGTTTGAAACTGTGTGAAAGTGTGTGTAAGTGTGTGTGACTGTGTGTGATTGTGTGTGAGTCTGTGTAACACTGTGTGTGTGTGTGTGTGTGTGTGTGTGTGTGTGTGTGTGTGTGTGTGTGTGTGTGTGTGTGTGTGTGTGTGTGTGTGTGTGTGTGTGTGTGTGTGTGTGTGTGTGTGTGTGATGCACTGTGCAGTGTGAGCAATGAGCAGTGTGTCAGTGTGTGCAGTGTGAGCAATGACCACTGTGTGTGCAGTGTGAGCAGTGTGTGTGCAGTGTGCAGTGTGTGTCAGTGTGAGCAGTGTGTGTGCAGTGTGCAGTGTGTGCAGTGTGAGCAATGAGCAGTGTGTGTGAACTGTGTGCAGTGTGAGCAATGAGCAGTGTGTCAGTGTGTGCAGTGTGACCAATGAGCAGTGTGTGTGCAGTATGCAGTGTGTGTCAGTCTGAGCAGTGTGTGTGCAGTGTGCAGTGTGACCATTGAGCAGTGTGTGTGCAGTATGCAGTGTGTGTCAGTGTGAGCAGTGTGTGTCAGTGTGAGCAGTGTGTGTGCAGTGTGAGCAGTGTGTGTGCAGTGTGCAGTGTGTGTCAGTGTCAGCAATGAGCTGTGTATGTGTGTGTGCAGTGTGAGCAGTGAGCAGTGTGTGTGCAGTGTGCAGTGTGTGTCAGTGTGACCAGTGTGTGTGCAGTGTGTGTCACTGTGAGCTGTGTGTGTGCAGTGTGCGTCAGTGCGAGCAATGAGCAGTGTGTGTGCAGTGTGCAGTGTGTGTGTGCAGTGTGCAGTGTGTGCAATGTGAACAATGAGCAGTGTGTGTGCAGTATGAGCAGTGTGTGTCAGTGTGAGCACTGTGGGCCTCATGCAGTAAGCCCCGATAAGGCTTTTTCGGCATTTTATAGCCGTTTTTTGCCCTCCTGATTCAGTAAGCCCCGATAAGTGGGAATTATCGGCAACTTTTCTTCCGAAAAAAAAAATTTCGCCACCCGGCTGCCGATAAGCCACTTATCGGGACTTTTTTTTCCCGCCTGAATTCAGTAAGCCCCGATCAGCTTTTCTGTGCTGATCGGCAGGCCAGATTGGAGATTTTATGGCCAATCCAGCCCGCCAACTAAAGTTGGCAACTTGCTGAAGGAGAAGCATCGGCAAGGGCGACACTTAGGAAAAATCAGCCCTTTTTCCTGCCTGTGATTGATGCCGGGGGTCTCCGGAGCTGATACCCGCACCGGAGCCCCCCGGCATGCATCCGAGGCAGGAAAAAGGCATTTAAAAGCCACTTCATTACCTTAGCGGCTAACCGCTAAGGCAATGAAGGGGTTAACCCACCGTGCCAGCGTTATTGTGGGTAGCGGGGATGGGTTAGGGGGGTATTTGGCCCTGGGTGTGAGTTTAGGACTTGCGGGGGGGATGCGGGGGCACTTAACCCCTTCACGACCGTAGCGGTTAATACCGCTACGGTCCTGAAGGGGTTAAGGCCTCCCGCTACCCACCCACAAGCCCTAAACAACCACCGTTGGGGCTAATGCCCCCTTCACACACCCCCACTACCCACAATAATAAAAAAACACACCCCAGCCACACAATAACGAAATAAATAAATAATTAAATAATTATATATATATATATATATATATATATATATATATACCCAACAACACCTATACCCCCCTAACATACAGTATAGTAATGGGCAGAATGACTATTATCCACAAATGGATAATAGTGCAGTTGTCCATTTACAATACATACACAACAATAAAGACTTTAAATACATATAGCACTCACCCATGTCCCACTGCCACGATGAAGGCCTTCCTCATCTTCATCCTGCCCATGCCCCATCCGCTTCTGCAAAACAAACACAAGAATTACAACATCCAAATTAATGTCCCCTAACCCCTTAATCACCATAGCGGTTATTAACCGCTACAGTTATTAAGGGGTTAAGCCACCATCACCCACATACCCTCCCCCACAAAGCCCCCCAACCACCCTCACCCAATACCCACAGCGGAGTCCTACCAAATACCCTTGGGCCTAATACCCCCTCCCCCAGCACATACAGTACAATAATGTGCCAAATAACTATTATCCACATAGGGATAATACATTATTTGGCCATTATTAAACACATTCAATACCGTTAAAATGTAAAGAAAATTGTACTAACCTCATCAATAAGAAGTCTCCGTCGCCAGCATCATCCTTGGGGTCCGTTGCCAACATTATAAATAGCCACAACATTTGAATATCATTAACATAACACTGAACCCCTTAATCACCTTATCGGGTACTAACCTGAAAGGTAATTAAGGGGTGAAGCCATCCTGCAATGCCTACAACAGTTATGCATAACATCCTCAGTGAAATAAAAACCAATTGCCTAACCAAATTCCATTTAATCATTCAATCTGTAGGCTCACATGCCTCATAAAACATTGCATTTACAGTGTAAACATGTAGCATAACATGTAAACTGCATGTACACGCTGCAAATCAATGTTAACAATACAATAATCTCACTCAAATCGCCATACATCACAAGAAGTATATTATTTAATCCAATAAACTCACCATCAATGAATTACCACACATCACTTACATCCCTAAACAATTAAAATACCATCCATACCAATTACACAATGAACTAAAGCTATCCTAACAGAGAACAACTTCAAAACATAGTCAAAAGTACACCAACAATTTCAATATACTAAAGCAAGGCTTTCCATATCCTACTGTATGGCCTGGAAGCCCAAAACTTACATCTGTCTAAAAATAAAATACATTTAGTACACATCAATGCATAGCCTCAATGATTAACAATACAGAATTAGAAGCTTTAACAACACTATCATTTCTTACCCTGTATATATATCTGTACACATACATACAGACATACATACAGTGGGAAGAAATGATATGCATTATAAAAAATGAAAACATGAAAAAGCAACACAAAAAACAGTTACATTAAGTACATTTCTTTATTTAACTTACCATTACTTGCCCCCACCGACTCCCGTTGATCAGCTTACTCACGTACCAATCCACGACACCATCCACGACACCATCCACGACACCATCCACGACACAATCCAGGAACAAATCCACGAACCAAACCAGGAACCAATCCAAGAACAAGTGCAGGAACCAATCCAGGAAGCAAGCCACGAAGAAATCCACGAAACAATCCACGACACGATCCAGGAACAGGAACCCATAAAAGAAAAGAAAAAAACAAATTAAACATTAAAATAATAAAACATGACAATCAAGGGTTGTACTAGTTTTATTCTTAGTGAATCTGTATTAAAATACCTTGTTCCGGGGTCTTCTTGATGTCCGGTGCCACGCCCTGGTCTTCAGTCTTCAGGAGGAGGTCCGTCCTCCTCGGCATCTGCCTTCAAAATGAGACGACATAGGCTTTTAAAGGCCTATGACGTCACATTTGTCGTCATATGGTTCCCACGTGTAAGGATGTGCTCACCACAAACGAGACGGGACCGCGGTGCTGAGGTGGGATAGGAAAGAACGCCACCCACAGCCACGAGGGCACGTCTTGATTGAAGAGTGGTCTGGGATTCCGGATCGGGGTAGGAGAGGTACGGTAGGTAGAGAGGCCGTTAGCCAGGTCCGGGGTTAGAGAGAGGGACGTTGTCGTTTACCGTAAGCCAGGATCGGGATTCCAGAGGTGCGGAGAGTCGTGTAGCCGTATGCCGAGTTCGGGATGCCAGAGGTACAGGAAGACGTAGCGGAAGCCGGTTCAGTTCACGAGGAAGTCTGCGAAATAGAATAAGGAGGCAGAGAGAGGTGAGAACAACTGGTTCTATGCTCAGCCAACGAGTCAGTGATTCTGCCAGGTATATATAGGAGAGAGGGTCCAATAGCAGTGCAGCAAGGTGGAGGTGTGTGGAAGGGCCAGGCTACCGCAGGGATAGGTCCAGAATGAGTCCCATGGGAGGAGCCATAAAGCCCAGTAGTCTGAGTGCATTTGATTGCAGCAATGTTTTGATGCGCTGTACCTTTAAGGGGTTGGAGCGACGTCGTGTGGCCAGGCCTCCGTATAGCAGGGTTTGCGTGCGCGTGACCGGGTGAAGCCGTCAGCCCGAGATTAGAAGTGCAGTCCTGGCGTGCGCGCGCGCGCCCACGTGAAGCAGTGACCGGTGCTCCGGTGAGGGAATGAGAGTGTGCTGCGGGGATCACCGTCGGAGCTGTAGGTGAGTGAGGAGCACGCCGAGGGCGGCGTGACTCCCAAACCCTCACAGTACCCCCCCCTTCAGGGGCGACCTCCGGGCGTCCATGACATGGCTTGGAGGGATGCTTGCGATGGAAAGCCTGAACGAGGCGAGGCGCGTGGAGATCCCGGTGGGAAATCCAGGAACGTTCCTCAGGTCCAAAGCCCTTCCAGTGAACCAAATATTGTAACCCTCCTCTGGAGATCCTAGAATCCAGGATAAACTGAACCTCGTACTCCTCTTGACCTTGGACCAGAAGAGGAAGTGGAGATGCCGTGGACTTAGAAAAGCGAGAACTCCGGAATGCAGGTTTAAGTAAGGAAACATGAAAGACTGAAGGAATCTTCAACGAGGGTGGAAGACGCAAACGATAAGCCACAGGATTAATCCTCTTGACCACAGGAAAGGGGCAGAGAAACTTAGGTGCTAACTTCATGGTAGGAACCTTTAAACGAATGTTCCTGGAGGAAAGCCAAACACTGTCTCCTGGGACGAATTCCGGAACCTGGCGTCGAAGACGATCTGCCTGAAGTTTCTGTCTCCCAGTAGCCACCCTTAAGTTCTCCTGAGTCCTTGTCCATAAGTCCTTTAAGCGGGAGATGCGTTTATCAACTGCTGGTACTCCTGAGGGTATAGGAGAGAAGGGTAGGCGGGAAGGGTGAAAGCCATAATTTATGAAGAAGGGCGATTCTTGAGTGGAGTCATTGCGAAGGGAGTTAAGAGCAAACTCAGCCCAAGGAAGTAGATCTACCCAATCATCCTGAGTCTCGGCTATGAAACACTGAAGGTATTGTTCCAGGTTTTGGCTGGCCCTCTCCGTCTGCCCATTGGTCTGTGGGTGGTAACCCGAGGAAAAATGAAGTGAAATACCCAACCTTCGAGAAAAGGCTCTCCAAAATCTTGACACAAACTGGGACCCACGATCAGAGACGATGGTTGCAGGTACTCCGTGAAGACGAAAAATCTCCTGGATAAAAATGTCCGCAAGCCTGGAGGAATTTGGAAGACCCCTTAAGGGCACCAGGTGAGTTTGTTTGGAAAAACGATCAATTACCACAAGGATGGTATTCTTTCCTTTGGAGTCTGGGAGCTCCACAATGAAATCCATAGAAATATGGTTCCAAGGACGGTCTGGAATGGGTAAGGGAAGAAGAAGGCCTGCAGGTCTAACCCGGGGTACTTTATTGCGAGCACAAGTGCCACATGCTTTGACGAACTCCTCCACATCCTTAGCCCTCTCAGGCCACCAGAAGGTACGTTGAACAAGGTCGTTGGTTTTCCGTATCCCTGGATGTCCTGCAGACTTAGAGGAATGGCACCACTCGAGAACCCTTTTGCGGTGTTGAGGCGCCGTGTAGAGTCTTCCCTCTGGAACCTTGAGCCCCATAGGAATCTGTGATTGCTCGGATTGGATCTTGCCCATGATATCAAACGAGTTGGCGGACAGGATACATCTAGAGGGAATAATTGTCTCTAGCTGCTCTTCAGACTTGTCTTCAGCAATGAATTGTCGAGACAGAGCATCCGCCTTTAGATTTTTGGAGCCAGGGATGAAGGAGATGAGAAAATTGAATCGAGAAAAAAATAATGCCCAGCGGGCTTGTCGAGAGTTCAAACGACGTGCCCCTTCTAAGTAGAGAAGGTTCTTATGGTCTGTAAGAATGGTTATAGGTGTCTCAGTACCTTCTAAGAAGTGTCTCCACTCTTCTAGTGCCAATTTGATCGCCAAAAGCTCCCGGTTCCCGACATCATAATTCCGTTCTGCGGCCGAAAATTTCTTCGAAAAGAAGGCACATGGATGCAGTTTAGCTAAGGGAGATGTCCTCTGTGACAAGACGGCCCCAGCCCCGATGTCCGATGCATCTACCTCCAAGGTAAATGGAAGTTTAGGATCCGGGTGGTTGAGGATGGGAGCAGACACAAAAGCCTTTTTTAGCAGATCAAATGCCCGTATGGCGGTTTCAGACCATGATGAAGGATCTACACCTTTCTTAGTGAGAGCCGTTATGGGAGATACTGTAGAGGAAAAATTGCGGATGAAACGTCGGTAATAGTTTGCAAAACCCAGAAAGCGTTGCACGGCTTTGAGAGTGGTAGGACGAGGCCAGTCCAAAATAGCCTTAAGTTTCTCTGGATCCATGTTGAAACCGGAGTCAGAGATAACGTATCCCAAAAACGCCACCGATTTGAGGTGGAACTGACATTTCTCCAATTTCGCAAAGAGATGGTTCTCCCGAAGGCGTAACAGCACTTGTTGAACATGGTCGATGTGTTCTTGAACGGATTTAGAAAAGATGAGGATGTCATCTAAGTAAACAATAAGAAATGAATTAAGAATGTCCCGAAAGATCTCGTTAACAAAATCCTGAAAAACTGCTGGTGCGTTGCACAAACCGAATGGCATAACCAGATACTCGTAGTGGCCGTCATGGGTGTTAAAAGCAGTCTTCCACTCGTCCCCCTCTCGTATCCTTACTAAATTGTAAGCACCTCTCAGGTCCAGTTTAGAAAAGATAGTAGCTCCCTGGAGGCGGTCGAAGAGTTCCGGAATCAAAGGCAGAGGGTATCGATTTTTGCGTGTGATATTATTCAAACCCCGGTAGTCGATGCATAGACGGAGAGAACCGTCCTTCTTCTTGACGAAGAAGAATCCTGCTCCGACCGGGGAGGAAGATTTTCTGATGAAACCCCTTTCTAAGTTCTCGGCAATATAAATGTTCATGGCTTTAGTCTCTGGAAGAGAGAGAGGGTAGGATCTTCCCCTGGGAAGAGGTGCTCCAGGAAGTAGGTCAATGGGACAATCAAAAGACCGATGCGGTGGTAGTACCTCGGAACGTGCTTTATCGAATACGTCACGAAATTCCCAGTACACAGAAGGTAAGGAGTTGATCTTCTCTGATATGGTAGATACGCCACCGATCTTCTGGAAAACCCTGGTACATGTCTTGACACAAGAAGGAGCCCACTGTACAGGTTCCCGATCCGTCCAGTCGATGCGAGGATTATGAAGTTGGAGCCAAGGAAGACCCAAAATCAACTCAGCAGAGGGAGTGTGGATTACATCGAGAGTAATGATCTCCGTATGGACGTCGACGAACTGCAGTAGAAGAGGTACCGTCTGTAGTGTGATGAATGCCGGATTTAGAGGTCGACCGTCAATGGCCTCCAGACCTACAGGCGTCCTCCTGTTGATAAATGGAATATTGTTCTGTCTAGCAAAAGTCTCATCAATGAAATTACCTGCAGAACCGGAATCAATGAACGCACGTGCCCGGGTGTGAAACCCTTCTCCAGACAGTATTATAGGCAAGACTATCCTGGTAGGAAGGATGTTTTGGACGATGGGAGAAAGGGTCAGTATTCCCAATGAAACTCTCCGGGATCTCATTGGGAGCTGGCGTTTCCCGGTCTGTGGGGACACTGGGGTAAAGCGTGAGTGGAATTGCCACAATACATACAAAGTCCGGCCGTGCGCCGACGTTGCTTCTCAGCAGACGACAGCCTGTTGCCCCCCAACTGCATTGGTTCAGGAATGTCCCCGGAAGAAGGTGACGGAGCCACGAAGGTGGGAGCAAGACTTCTTGGAACCCGTTGACGGTAATGAGAACGTTCGTATCTCCGCTCCAGTAGGCGCTGATCCACACGGATAGCCAGAGCGATTAACTCCTCCAGGTTAGTAGGACGATCTCGTGCGGCGAGTTCATCCTTTAGAGTTTCAGCCAGACCTTGCCAGAACGCAGAAGATAGAGCCTCGTTGTTCCAACCCGTCTCAGCAGCAAGAGTGCGGAACTCCACGGCATACACGGCAACCGAACGATCTCCTTGAGTTATGTGGTGTAGAGCAGAAGCTGCCGTTAACTTCCGTGCTGGAGTATCGAAAACTCTTCGGAATTCCTCGACGAAAAGATCGATGTCCTGCGTGAGAGCCCCCTGTTGTTCCCAGATGGGAGAGGCCCATGCCAGTGCCTGGTCGGTGAGAAGGGAGTAGATGTAGCCAACCTTGGAGACAGAAGACACAAAGCGAGAGGGGGAGAGACGAAATTGAACGAGACATTGGTTAATGAAACCCCGGCATCCTTGTGGATCCCCCGCGTAGTGTTTGGGAGGAGGAATACGTGGTTCTGGAGTGAACGGAGGTATCGGGAAAGGATTTGCCGGTGCCACGGGTGGAGATTGGCGCGTGAGGCCTCGAACTTGAAGAGTAAGGGCGTGGACGCTTTGCTGTAAAGCATCCATTCGTTTATCAGATTGGTCCAGATAAGACTCTAATCTTGTAAAAAGAGCAGTATGGGCATTTAAAGTCCGCTCCACCTCAGCGGGGTCCATTTTTGGTGGGCTGAGCATAATGTAAGGATGTGCTCACCACAAACGAGACGGGACCGCGGTGCTGAGGTGGGATAGGAAAGAACGCCACCCACAGCCACGAGGGCACGTCTTGATTGAAGAGTGGTCTGGGATTCCGGATCGGGGTAGGAGAGGTACGGTAGGTAGAGAGGCCGTTAGCCAGGTCCGGGGTTAGAGAGAGGGACGTTGTCGTTTACCGTAAGCCAGGATCGGGATTCCAGAGGTGCGGAGAGTCGTGTAGCCGTATGCCGAGTTCGGGATGCCAGAGGTACAGGAAGACGTAGCGGAAGCCGGTTCAGTTCACGAGGAAGTCTGCGAAATAGAATAAGGAGGCAGAGAGAGGTGAGAACAACTGGTTCTATGCTCAGCCAACGAGTCAGTGATTCTGCCAGGTATATATAGGAGAGAGGGTCCAATAGCAGTGCAGCAAGGTGGAGGTGTGTGGAAGGGCCAGGCTACCGCAGGGATAGGTCCAGAATGAGTCCCATGGGAGGAGCCATAAAGCCCAGTAGTCTGAGTGCATTTGATTGCAGCAATGTTTTGATGCGCTGTACCTTTAAGGGGTTGGAGCGACGTCGTGTGGCCAGGCCTCCGTATAGCAGGGTTTGCGTGCGCGTGACCGGGTGAAGCCATCAGCCCGAGATTAGAAGTGCAGTCCTGGCGTGCGCGCGCGCGCCCACGTGAAGCAGTGACCGGTGCTCCGGTGAGGGAATGAGAGTGTGCTGCGGGGATCACCGTCGGAGCTGTAGGTGAGTGAGGAGCACGCCGAGGGCGGCGTGACTCCCAAACCCTCACACCACGGCCCTGATTGGGCCGTGAAAACCATGTGTTTTGGCCGATGTAAAAAAATTGATGACGTCACTTAAAGGCAATGCCAGCACAGCCAATCAGAATGGCTTTGCTGCTATTGCCTTTAAGAAAACGTCATGAAATGACACATGGCCGGACTCACATGGTAAGCCAGCCAATCAGAGTAGGGATGGAGTTGCCACGCTCTGATTGGCTGGCTTACCATGTGAGTCCGGCCATGTGTCATTTCATGACGTTTTCTTAAAGGCAATAGCAGCAAAGCCATTCTGATTGGCTGTGCTGGCATTGCCTTTAAGTGACGTCATCAATTTTTTTACATCGGCCAAAACACATGGTTTTCACGGCCCAATCAGGGCCGTGGGAACCATATGACGACAAATGTGACGTCATAGGCCTTTAAAAGCCTATGTCGTCTCATTTTGAAGGCAGATGCCGAGGAGGACGGACCTCCTCCTGAAGACTGAAGACCAGGGCGTGGCACCGGACATCAAGAAGACCCCGGAACAAGGTATTTTAATACAGATTCACTAAGAATAAAACTAGTACAACCCTTGATTGTCATGTTTTATTATTTTAATGTTTAATTTGTTTTTTTCTTTTCTTTTATGGGTTCCTGTTCCTGGATCGTGTCGTGGATTGTTTCGTGGATTTCTTCGTGGCTTGCTTCCTGGATTGGTTCCTGCACTTGTTCTTGGATTGGTTCCTGGTTTGGTTCGTGGATTTGTTCCTGGATTGTGTCGTGGATGGTGTCGTGGATGGTGTCGTGGATGGTGTCGTGGATTGGTACGTGAGTAAGCTGATCAACGGGAGTCGGTGGGGGCAAGTAATGGTAAGTTAAATAAAGAAATGTACTTAATGTAACTGTTTTTTGTGTTGCTTTTTCATGTTTTCATTTTTTATAATGCATATCATTTCTTCCCACTGTATGTATGTCTGTATGTATGTGTACAGATATATATACAGGGTAAGAAATGATAGTGTTGTTAAAGCTTCTAATTCTGTATTGTTAATCATTGTGGCTATGCATTGATGTGTACTAAATGTATTTTATTTTTAGACAGATGTAAGTTTTGGGCTTCCAGGCCGTACAGTAGGATATGGAAAGCCTTGCTTTAGTATATTGTAATTGTTGGTGTACTTTTGACTATGTTTTGAAGTTGTTCTCTGTTAGGATAGCTTTAGTTCAATGTGTAATTGGTATGGATGGTATTTTAATTGTTTAGGGATGTAAGTGATGTGTGGTAATTCATTGATGGTGAGTTTATTGGATTAAATAATATACTTCTTGTGATGTATGGCGATTTGAGTGAGATTATTGTATTGTTAACATTGATTTGCAGCGTGTACATGCAGTTTACATGTTATGCTACATGTATACACTGTAAATGCAATGTTTTATGAGGCATGTGAGCCTACAGATTGAATGATTAAATGGAATTTGGTTAGGCAATTGGTTTTTATTTCACTGAGGATGTTATGCATAACTGTTGTAGGCATTGCAGGATGGCTTCACCCCTTAATTACCTTTCAGGTTAGTACCCGATAAGGTGATTAAGGGGTTCAGTGTTATGTTAATGATATTCAAATGTTGTGGCTATTTATAATGTTGGCAACGGACACCAAGGATGATGCTGGCGACGGAGACTTCTTATTGATGAGGTTAGTACAATTTTCTTTACATTTTAACGGTATTGAATGTGTTTAATAATGGCCAAATAATGTATTATCCCTATGTGGATAATAGTTATTTGGCACATTATTGTACTGTATGTGCTGGGGGAGGGGGTATTAGACCCAAGGGTATTTGGTAGGACTCCGCTGTGGGTATTGGGTGAGGGTGGTTGGGGGGCTTTGTGGGGGAGGGTATGTGGGTGATGGTGGCTTAACCCCTTAATAACTGTAGCGGTTAATAACCGCTATGGCGATTAAGGGGTTAGGGGACATTAATTTGGATGTTGTAATTCTTGTGTTTGTTTTGCAGAAGCGGATGGGGCATGGGCAGGATGAAGATGAGGATGGCCTTCATCGTGGCAGTGGGACATGGGTGAGTGCTATATGTATTTAATGTCTTTATTGTTGTGTATGTATTTTAAATGGACAACTGCACTATTATCCATTTGTGGATAATAGTCATTGTGCCCATTACTATACTGTATGTTGTGTATTGCTGCTATGTTTATTGGGGGCATTTGTCCCCAATAAACATGCTACTATGCGTTAACCCCTTCATTGCCTTAGCGGCTATCCGCTATGGTAATGAAGCAGCATTAATGTATTTTAATAATATTGTGCGGAAGCAGGAGGCCCCCTGAGCTGAAGCGCATTTATTTGTGGCTCAGAGACCCCCTGCCTCCCGAGTTACAGGCCCTGGTTTGGGCCATCGGTTACAGTGTGGACGCCATGTTTATTGCGGGGACGCTATAAACATGGCGGCGACACTGCCACCCGATGACACATACCGGGGCCTGTAACTCGGGAAGCAGGGGGTCCCTGCTCCACAAAGCAATGCGGTTCAGCTCAGGGGACCCCCTGCTCACTGTACAGTATAATTAAAAAGACATTCATGCTGCTTCATTACGGTTGCACATAGCCGCCAAGGTAAGGAACGAGTCTTTATTGATGTGTGTGTATTTTATTCATACTGTACATGTGCAGAGGGTCTCCGGAGCAGAACCGCGTTGGTTTGAGGTCCGGGGACCCCCTGCCCCCCGAGATACAGGCCCCTTTATGGGTGCCGGTATCCCTCTGGTTTGTTTACAGGTCGCGGTCACGTGATCGGGACTTTTAAACGCCGAGGGATACCGGCACCTCATAAAGGGGCCTGTATCTCGGGGGGCAGCGGGTCCCCGGACCTCAAACCAACGCGGTTGAGCTCCGAAGACCCCCTGCACATGTACAGTATGAATAAAAGTTGTTTTTAAATACTTTTTTTGGTGCCTATGTTTGCGCTGAGAGAGCGGCTTGTCTCTCTCAGCTGCAAACATCTATCGGCACCAAAGGCTTATCGGGAGCCTTATCGGGAGCCAGGCTGTATCGCCACAGGTCATCGGCAGCTTTGCTTTCGCAGTGCTTCAGCAGGGATCGGAAGGATTCGGCCCTTACTGAATACTGCGAGGGCAAATCGCCCAAAAAAAACATTTTCGCAATTCGTGCCGAAAATTTTGTATCGGGGCTTACTGCATGAGGCCCTGTGTGTGCAGTGAGCAGTGTGTGTGCAGTCTGTGCAGTGACAGTGTGTGCAGTGTGTGCACTGTGCAAAAAATACAAAATAAAAACATTTATTTCAATTTACAAATTTATTTATTTATTTATTTCGCCGTATAACGAGGCGCGTTATAACGGCCTTTCCCTGTACATTTATATACTGTTTGCAAACACTCCGGTGCCACACAACCCCCCCCCCCACCACAACCCCCCCCCCCCCCACCACCACAACCCCCCCCACTCACCTTCAGCCTCATGCGACACACTACTACACCAGAAAAATAAAGCCTTCCTGTCAGCACCAAATTAATTAATATACCGTGCAACACAACACTCCACAAACACTCCGGTGCGACACAAACCCACCCCCCCCCACCCTACCACCCCCCCTCCCCCCAAAAACCCCACAACCCCCCACAAACACCCCACCCCCAACTCACCTTAGGCCTCATGCGCCACACTGCTTAACCTTTAAAATAAAGCCTTCCTGTCGGCACCAAATACACGTAAACCCCCCCCACCCCCCCACAAACCAAACCCCCCACACACACCCCCAACAACCCACCCCCCCATACCCCCCCCCCACCTTTCCTAGCGGGAAATTTAACTCACGGGCAACGCCGGGTCTCTCATTTTATATATATATATATATATATATTTTTATATATATATATATATATATATATATATATATATATATACTAGCTGAGAGACCCGGCGTTGCCCGTGAGTTAAATTTCCCGCTAGGGAATACTCTATAAGAATAGTGTGAGAGCAGCCAAAGACCCCTTTATCTACATCAAATACCCACCACTATGGACTAACTATTGAAGGACTGGTTGTACTTTTTTATACATTTTTCTTGTTCTTTTTTTAGCACCTTTTTGCACTTTTAAGCTTATTTATATTGGTTGTGTTTTAATAGAGTTTATTAGGCAGTATAGTTTATATTTATATGTAATTATATATATATTATCATGCACTTTACACAATCCATTTGATTGATGGAACTATAGTTCACTTATTATATAATATATCACGTTACTGTTTTTGGCGCTACAATTTTTTGCTTTTATATATATATATATATATATATATATACTGTATATATATATTAAAATTGCTGACTTCTCTATAACAGCAAGCAAAACAAGATACTTTATTTAAACTTTTTATTTTTAGTCACATATTCTACTTTTGTTCATATTGGTTCTCACAAACCTCGGGGGGCCACAACTAATACTTTGGTCTGGTAAAAAATATATTAGTGAACTATACAGTACAATCATTTAAACTGGTTACAAAAGAATCTTAAAATAATATTCCATACAGTACCTCTAATAGGTATTTCATACACTGTGATGTCCCGTAGAACACAGACACAGTGCTTTCACTCAAATCACTAAATGTGGCAAACTAACATTTCACTCCATGACATATAATAATTACTCCTAAACTATTTACCATAATCTATCTAAAACAAAAAACAAACCAACAAACAAAAAACAAACCAACAAACAAAAAACATTTGAAAGGATGTCCCCTTTTGCCAATTCTGCGATCTTTCGCAACTGGAAGTGACGCGATGGACCAAACCGGAAGTGATGCGGCACGATCTCGGGAGTGGGGTTGAAAGCGAACTCGAAAGCTGCGCTCCTTTAATTTTTATGTGTCTATGCACATAGTGCTAAATGTGAGTGTAATATTTATTGCTTTATAAATATATATACAGTGAACATGCAATGTTGCACTAAGAGTGTCATCTCTTTTATTGAGAGTCTGTCCTGCTGAAGCCTGGCACTTCATATCAAGAAAGTCTTCCATACTACTTACACACTGCTGGTATTTTATTAAGAAATTGAGAGTCCCCACTTGTGATTTTTGAAGTTGTTTTTCCTGTAGAACATACTACACTATATATTTTCATTTTTTCCACATACGGTGACATCTGCGCTCCCCACGAGTTTCTTTGAGCATATAAACGGCAGGTGCCCAATGATCAGCTAGCAGCGAAGAGCTTAACCGCCCACTGTCACGGTAGACCAGGTTTTACCAACACATTTATACCGGGATTCTGGATTGAGCACAACAAGAAGGGCAAAATACATTGTACTTTATTTATTTTCAGACAAACACACAAAATTCACAATTACACTGGATAAAACACTTACTGGGATGGGGAAACGAAATCAAATGTCCATTGAACGAAACAAAGTCTCTGGACACCCCTGCACTCATGCAAGTAGGTGCGAGCTTTGAGTCGTGTGACAGTCCTTGGCTAGGGGCGCAACTTGTCACCCCTATATCATTGCTGAAGGGAAAGATTTTGTAATGTAATGTGAATCCCCAGCTCAAGCTAATTCTGGTAGAGGGTGTAAACCTTCGTTACGATGTAGGTTAATCCCTCACACTCCAGAACCGTTGATGCTAAATCTTGGACGTTTCTTGGTTGCTCTTAGGTGAATCTCACTAAGACTGGACTGCAGGCATGTTTATAGGGTTTAGCGCCCTATCCCTAACATCCACAGTCAATCTTCCCGTTTGAACAATGTTTCCCACCTATCCCAGACTTGCCAGTAGTTTGCAAAGAGGGCAGAAGTTGCTTCCCTGTTTTCTCCGAGCATGTGCCAACTTGACACCTGAGCTAGTTAACATACCGGTCCCAACCTTCTACCTGACGACAGCAAGTCTGGGGTTTGGCTACCAAGTGTGAAGTGTCCGTACTTCACACCGGTATATGGCACTTACAAATATCCTGGGTACCCTAACACCTCAGGTCTCTGAGGCTTTTCAACTCCGGACTTCTCATAGACACTGGGGCACACCTTAGCAGGGTGCCTTTTGAAGTTCGGAGATGAAAAATCCCTCAGCTCATTCATCTATAACACAGGGGCGTGTTAATAGATTCATTGCCGGGCTGGCAGGAAAAGATTCCTGCCTGTACATTTAAAACTCATTGAAATACATTTTATTGATAAATCTATGTTCTGTGTATGGAACAAACATAAAACTCATGTGTATCTTAATGGTTTCTTTTCCACTAGCTGCACTCCAAAAATTAGAGAGCTAGATCTTTCCTAGCGTGAGCTATCCACTTAATTGAAGGGGCTCTGTGATATGGGTTGCGGTTTGATCTATAATCGGTCTGGGTTACAAGCCGGCATACAATGTATCCGTCCTGGCTTTTGATCAGTAACCGCAGACGGGAGCCACCAATTCAGCTCAAGTGGATAACGAGACAGCAGGATAGTAAGTATCAAGAAGGCACTTCAGCTAAACCGCAGACCACTTATTCAATTGACTTTGTGATTTCAATGTCTGGGGTCTGAAAACTGATACTTATCTTTAACACAGTTACTTATTCACAGTCACACTACTTCAATCAGCACTTGGCACAGTGCCAGCAGCTCCCCCTTGTGCTGCAAATACAGTTAGCACATTTTTCATTCATTCCTTTAACTGCAGCTAGCTGCTAAGCTGCAAATCAGGGAAAATAAAGGTAGTGTAGGGGAAAACATGGTGTTATGTTGGCAATACATTTTAACCCCTTCTGTCCCAACACAGTTTAGGGTTAACCAGCTGGGCATAATACCTTTATTATTGGCCTGGTTAACCCTTCCACCACCACACCCACTCAGTAGTGAGCGGCCAATGGTGGAGTGGAGGCAGAAAGAGCTGCAGGTGCATTTGATTAAGGATGATGTGAGTAACGATTAACTCGTTGTGTGCTGTTAGTTGCACAACACTGGTGCGTGGTTCACTTTGTGCGTAAAGCATCACAGGACGTGGTGCAGGGGTGGGGCCTGGATATGGCAGTGTCCTCTTGTCTGATGACGTGGCACCTGGGAGTAGCTTCCCTGGTCTGATGGAGCTTGTTGCAGTGGTGGGACCTAACGCTGATCCTTACAGGGAGTAGGTTTTGATTTTGCCTTAAAAGGAAAGTGTGCCTATTTGTTTTATTTTGGAAAGTAAACAACTGCAGGTTTAAAGTCTAAAAACATACCTTTCGACTCTTACTGACCCTACCACGAGGCCATACTGCCCCAAAAGTTAGACCCTTTATGCGCTGACACTATGTAACAGGGAACGGCTGTATTACTTATTCTGCGCTGTGTATGCAGCAATGCTAGAAATGAAACATTATTATATGGGACTCATGGCTTTCCATTGTATGACACTACTGATAAAACCGCCATTATTCGACCTCTTCACGCGTTGTGTATATCGGAATACCGATGTCATGACATGGGATGTCTTCCAAACTTCTCGCGAGTTCCTGTGAGTGTAGCGAGTGTAGAAAATTGCATTTTAGTGTTCTGTTTTTTAAACACATAAAATAGACACATGAAATAGATACAGTAGCACAGTGCTGTACACATTGCAATTCATTCATTTCATTGCAACCAAAGAAACAGAATCCGTGAAATTCAAATAAAGTATCCGCGATAAGCACCGGTGCCTGGGGCGATTGGCCGCGTTCATGCCACGTGGAGTACAGCAGAGCAGGTGAAATTGGCACCGTGATTTGATCGAATAACGGCCACTGTATGAGTATGTAACAGGGAAAGGCTGTATTACTCATTCTGCGCAATGCTAGAAATAAAACATTATTATATGTGACTCATGACTTTCCATTGTATTTTTTAGAAACCCCGCTCTGTGTGCACTGAGAGCTGCCTGCCTGGGTACAGAAAAGCTCAGCAGGAAGGAAGACCCAGATGCTGCTATGACTGTGTTCAATGCACAGAGGGGGAGATCTCCAACAGCACTGGTTAGTAACCCCTAACTCAGTCATATTCTGTTTTGCTGCCCATCACCTGGTTTAGGTCACACTGCTAGAGTTGCTAATCAGAATAGCAAATGTTCTAATTAGAAATGGGCAAAGCAAGTGTGTGTGCGTGCGTGTGTGTGTGTGTGTGTGTGTGTGTGTGTGTGTGTGTGTGTGTGTGTGTGTGTGTGTGTGTGTGTGTGTGTGTCTGAGTGTGTGTGTGTGTATAGATTGTGAATTCAGTCCACGGATTGCTAAAATACGGAATCCAAAAAACACGTTTGCAATGTTAAAAATACAAAAATCTGAGGCGCATGCGTGAAGCCAGAGTAGATGGAAGCTTAGGTTTCTAGCTCTGCTCGCATCGGCACAATAATCTATTAAAAGCGGCAATCAAAGTGACCCCCCACGAATCAGTCCAGTGAATTCAAGTAGGGGAATACCTGGTGATGCCGGCACGGGGAAAAGCAAAGCCGAAAGACCCCTCGGTCACGACTTATTTCAATTAAAAAAAACCTGCAGCAGGAGACAGCCCTGATCCCCCTACAGCAGGGATGGCAGCAGAGGCTGAGGTTGCCAGGCCGGCTGCAAGAGCGGATGACAATGAACCAGTAACTAGAAAAGACTTCAGGGAGCTCTGCGCAGAGATGAAACAGTTCTTCAACAGAGAGCTGTGGAATCTGCGGAGGGACCTCGATGGACTGGGGGAGAGGACCGGGTCCCTAGAGACCAAAATGGACGCTAACACGAGGGCCATCCAACAGACAAACAAAACAGTAGCCCAGTTACAGGATAAGTTCCGTGACCTCTCAGACAAACAAGAGGACACCGAAAATCGGGACAGACGAAATAATGTCCGTATCCGTGGGGTGCCTGAGACAGTAACAGACGCTGAGGAATTTGTTCAGCAGTGGCTGGAGCATATACTGCCTGATAAATCTGCCCAGGACTTGCACCTTGATAGGTGCCATAGAGCCCTCCGTTCAAGACCACAGGCAGGAGCCCCCCCTCGGGATATCATAGTACGCTTTCATTTTTATAAAATAAAAGATGCAGTTTGCCGGATGGCCAGGGAGGCCAGGTCCATGGAGTATGAGGGTGTCAAGCTTCAGATCTTTCAGGATCTATCCCCGGCTACCCTCCTAAGACGACGTAGCCTGGGACCGGTAACTAAAACCCTGCAGGACAGGGGGGTCAGGTACAGATGGCTGTTTCCCTTTGCCCTGCTAGTGGTGAAGAACGGTGTGGCGAATACCCTACGGAGGGCCGAGGACGGCAACAGCTTCCTCAAGAAGCTGGGACTACAGCAAAGCCCCCACAGCCCTGGCCCCTCTCATCCACCTTACCTGGAATCCGAGGCTGATCCGACCCCGTCGATGTCCCGGAACAGAGTGGGAGCCGCGCTGGAGGAAACCCTGTGAAACCACGAGTTCTACACAGCTCCGCCGGTCTGGTAGAGCTCTTAAAGGGACCTGATTCATGTCTCCCTCCCTCGTGTCAAAATGGCCGGCCATGGGTACTCCTGCGATGTCCCCCCCTGGTGGTCTTCTCCGAATACTGCAGCTGGGAGACGCCGGATCCCTTCTTCTCCGACAGGCAGTGAAGATGAGAGCGGGAAAGCAGGATAAAGGCGCGAACAGGAGGAGGGAGGAGCTCCAGACCGGCACACACCGCGACGTCATCATCAAGACTCCCTGGCGCTCGGGCACTTCCACCCATTGAGGAGACTTCCGGGTCAGAGGGTATCGGATGCGGAGGGAGGGACACTGAGCCTGATGGGAGAGGGGGGGAAACGGGACTGGATGCTGAGGCGGGGGTCGGCGGCTGTGAGGGGCTAGCTCCCCTGAGAACCCGGGGCGGGCCTCAGAGTAGGGGGCAGCCCTTCATTGGCGACGCATCAGAAGGGTTTGGAAAATGCTCACCCGTGCCGCTCCCCCCCTCTCGGCCCCCCCCTCCTCTTGCCGCCTCTCCCTTGTTATCTCCTCTTACCCATGGCCTCCTCCCTCCTGCCTTCCCCCCCCCCACCTGTCTGCCCCATCCCCCCCCGCCTTCCCCCCCTTCTCCTTCCTCTCCCCCCCCTCTCCGCTCTCCCCGCCACCCCCCTCCCCCCCCCTTAACCTTCCCCATTTATCCCTTCCCCTCCCACTATCCTCCCCTCCCTCTCCCCTCACCACCCCCCCACATCATTTCCCCTCCTCTGCACCACCCCACCTTTTGCCCCTAACCCCTCCACCCCCCTCCCTCCACCCCTCCCCCCACAGGTTATACTAACAGTATGCAGGGGGAGATGAGCAATACGCCCTAGGCTGAGAGGAGAGCAGTTAAGGGAGAGAAAGAAGTTCCGCCATAGGGGTGCTCCTGCCAAGGCCAGACTGACACATATACATCTTAAAGGGATGTTGCATATAGGAGACATTACAGGCTCAAGAGAGATAGATTATTGTTGGGTTCATGTTTGACCCAGGTTTGTTCGTTCAACCTTAATGACTTTGACTCTACATGATGACTATTGATTAATGCACTTTGTCTACCTTAGGGTCAGGAATCGCTCACGGCGGTCGGCTGGCGGGGTATCGGGGTGCTCGGGGGCACCCTCGATGGGGTCCCATCTCGGTGGACAGCTCCGTGACCGAGACACAGGCCCCCACTCGGCATGAGATCTACGGATGGGGCAAGCGAGGATACGTAAGCCACCAACGCAGAATCCCACAGAGGCATTAACTTCGGGAGTGGGGAGACGTCGGTCTGGGGAGGCCCCCTAGCGCCGGGATGCGCCCGTGGAGCCGAAGCTGAATTACGCTAAGTCTATAGTTATTGTTTTACTATTTGAAGTTGTAATAAAGAATGTTATGTGATGCCGCAATACACACACAAAGTTCAATGTCGGTGCGAGACACCTTTGGTCTTCGCCGGTGCCTCACAAGGTATCTCATGGAGGTAGTCCATGGGAGCCAACACGCCCTACAGAGGACTTGCCCACAAAGACTGGCACTCCCGTTTGATGGGTGCCAGTCGGCGGTCCGACAAACAGGGCATAAGAGCCGACTCTGGATCAGCCCAGACAAGGCTTTTCCCTTTTTCTTTTTATTTACCCAGTTCTTCCCCCTCTCCTTCCCTCTCTCCTCCCCCCCTTCCCTATCCTTGGGGCTGCGGGCCTACCATCAGAGCAGGGCAAGGCCAACCCAGGGGCACATACCTATCACAGGTCACACTCACGATAATAGGAGGCCCAGATTTGGACCGCCTCAGAACCATAACATCTGTACGCAGATCCCAGACACCAACCTAACTATATGGCGCTGAATTTTATATCTATAAACGTAAAGGGATTTAACAACCCTACGAAAAGAAAAGTCGCCTTTACAGATTTTAAGGCAAAACAGGCCGACATCCTCCTAATACAGGAAACACATTTTAGCCGTAACAGTGTACCCAAATTCCTAGATAGACAATTCACACAATTCTATTGGGCGTCCGCTGCAGAAAAAAAAAGAGAGGTCGGAGTTATCTTCCACAACAGGGTTCCATTCACACTGGACACGATTAGGAGAGACAATGAAGGCAGATACTTAATAGTAGTGGGTTCAATACAAGAACAGCCACTGACAATAGCCTCGGTGTATGCCCCGGGTGAGCAAGGACACAAATTTATCAAGGATTTTTTTCAGAAACTGACGCAGGTAGCCAAAGGTCAGATAATCCTAGCGGGAGACTTCAACCTTACTATGAACCCCAAGCTAGATTGAACGGGAATTGCTAGAAACGGTCGTAAGAAAGTGATTGACACCCTAAAATCAGGTCTCAAGAAAGCCCAGCTAGTAGATATCTGGAGGGAACTTCACCCCACAGAAAAAAACTATACTTTTTACTCCCACCCCCACGACGTCTATAGCAGAATCGACTACTTCTTCATTTCTAGTAGACTGGTTCCCTTGGTCGCCCAGGCTTTGATCCATGATATTTCATGGTCAGACCATGCGCCTATAGAGCTGAGGTGCAACCAAATTCGCCCTGATAGACCCGGTGCAAATTGGAAAATAAATGAGTCACTCCTTAAGATCCCAGCTATATGCGACTCAGTCGGAGAGGAGATAGATAAATTCTTCACGACTAATTATGGTTCGGTGAGCTCCGACCTCACCCTCTAGGAGGCCCATAAGGCAACCATAAGGGGCACTTTAATTGGTATTGCCGCCCGTAGAAAGAGAGAGCGTAGTAACAAGATAGCAGCCCTCCAATCCAAATTAAATTCCCTCACATCAAGACACAAACTGACGCAGGATCCGAGGGTCCTATTGGAGTTAAAGAACATCAAAATCGAACTAAACCTACTATTGGTCTCCCAGGCTGATAAGTCTCTGAGTTGGTCACGGAGGAAATTTTACGAAAAGGCGAACAGGCCGGATACCATGCTAGCGCGCAAACTAAACACTAGACAGCCTAATTATAACATACAGGCGGTGCGTCTGAAGGACGGCTCCTCCACATCCAACCCAAAAAGCATAGTCGAGGAATTTAAATCATTCTACGAAAATTTATATAATGGAGAGAAAGTGGCACATAACTCCAAAACGGCAAGGGCCACGGAAGATTTTATAGCACGTTCCAACCTAACAGGGCTGAGCGAGCAGGACAGGGAGGGGTTGGAGGCTGATTTCACATTAGAAGAACTTACCCAGGTCATCACGGACCTTAAACCCTCAAAGGCCCCGGGGCCAGATGGGTTTTCGGGGCAGTATTATAAGGCGTTCGCAGAGAACCTTGCCCCATGGCTGCTCCGAATGTATAATGCTGTATTAGCAGGAGCCCCGTTCCCGGAGCAGATGCTCCAGGCATCAATCTCAGTTATCTATAAACCTGGGAAAGATCCGCAGGACTGTAAAAGTTATAGACCAATTTCCCTAATTAATACAGATGTTAAAATATACGCCAAACTACTGGCCAATAGATTAAGTCTTATCCTGCCCAGACTCATACATCCAGATCAAGTTGGCTTTATAATGGGTAGACAAGCTGCGGACAACACCCGACGAATCATTGTTCTGCTAGAAATAGCCACTAATCAGAAATTAAGCGTTATGATGTTGAGTCTGGATGCGGAAAAAGCGTTTGACAGGATTGACTGGCCCTACTTAAAACAGACGCTTGGGGCATTCGGCTTTGGGGAAAGGGTAAGTGGGGCGATAATGTCGCTATACTCGGGCCCCACAGCCAAGGTCATACATCAGGGTTTCCCCTCTAATTTATTTCAAATTAAAAGCGACACACGTCAGGGGTGCCCGTTATCACCCCTGTTATTCGCCCTATGTATGGAACCTTTAGCTGCGCAAATCCGTAACAACCCGGATATTTCAGGGATTACGGTGCATTCACAATCACATAAGATTGCCCTGTACGCAGACGATATACTGCTGCTAATCTCCAGGCCTCTAACCTCCCTGCCGAACCTATTTGACCTGTTGGATAAATTTAATAGAATATCAGGATTCAAAATAAATCAAACCAAATCAGAGGCCCTGAATATCAGCCTCCCAAAGGAAACTGAAAAACTACTGAGTCTGAACTTTAATTTCAATTGGCAACCAAAACATATTAAATATCTAGGGATCTACATCACTAAAGATTACAAGGGCGTCTATGATGCTAATTACCCCAAACTAATCAAGACACTAAAAGCAGATTTAAAAAAATGGACGCCCTACAAGATCTCCTGGATAGTAAGGATACATAGTGTCAAGATGAATCTCCTCCCCCGTATCCTATATTTGTTTCAGACTCTACCAGTGCCACTTAGACTGAAGTATATACTCTCACTTCAGTCTGATATCTCCGAATTTATCTGGGGAGGGAAAAAACCTAGAGTAAATAAGACAATTATGAAAAAAAACACCCGGACAGGAGGCCTAGCGGTACCTTGCCTGGTCTCTTACTACAAAGCGGCGCAATTGTGTCAACTCACACAATGGCAGACCAACCCCGATCTGAAAAGATGGGTGGATCTGGAAAAGAGGGCTTGTGCCCCACTAGAGATAGAGAATTTGCTATGGTTACCCAAAACAGCTATTAAATGGGCTGAACGACCGCTCTCATCGGTGGCCAACTCACTGTCGGTATGGGAGACCACAAAATATAAACATACCCTGACCACAAGGCGCTCTATGATGGCCCCCTTGTGGGGCAAACCTAACTTTGCACCGGGACTAGTGGCAAATGCCGCAGGGCCCTGGAAAAAATATGGATATCTTAGGTTAAGAGATCTGGAGGGTATACCGAACAGAGTTAAATCATTCGAACAAATTAGATCTGAAAAAAACATCCCACATTCCGAATTTTTTTGCTACCTCCAGATACGAGCGTTCTTCGCCAAAAACTCCCCCTTCCCACCATTAACCACATTCGAAAAGCTCTGTCTGATGAAAACAGACACACAGGGACTTACATCGCACATCTATAGAGAAGTGATCGGTTCTGGGAGCTCACAGCAACGACAAAAACTGACGTACCAACTTAGATGGGAAACAGATATTGGGGAGGAATTGGAGGAGGACGACTGGACTGCTATAATAGAGGCTACTGCCAAGAGCTCCATATGCACTACTTTGAAGGAGAATGCATATAAAGTATTGATGAGGTGGTACCTCACCCCATTAAAATTATCAAGGTTTGTCACAGGATACTCCCCGCTGTGTCCCAAACAGTGCGGAGAATCGGCGGACCTGTTGCACATGCTGTGGTCTTGCCCTCGGATCTCACACCTGTGGGATGAAATTAGACATTGGATCCAGAGGATTTTTGACCTCACAATTCCCCCTGATCCATGGCTGTTCCTATTGAACAGACCATGGAAGGGTCTTTCAAAATCAGGTAATAAACTAGTTGCACATTTTGCAACAGCAACGAGGTGCGAGATCGCAGCTATGTGGAAACAACCAGAGATCCCAAATATCCCAAAAATTCGGAATCGATTATGGTACATATGCCAGATGGAGAAATTGACGAGTCTGGTCAATAACACTGGCGAAAAATATCTAAAAGTCTGGACGCCTTGGCTGGAACAGACAGACATCCCGGGGGTTGAGGTAGCCACGATATGGCAGTGATTATTCCAAGTGCATTCTCGTACAAAGTAAGCGGAACGGACTACGAGACCTAGTTGAGGACACACCATGTGAACACTTTGCGCGGCCCTAGAAGTCGGCAAACAAACGGTGTATAGTAAATCTACCAGCCACCTATGGGAAAGTGGCAGTGCAGCGTGCCCGCGCCCCCCCCCTCCCCTTCCCTCCTTCCCACCCTACCCTTCCTTAATTTACTTTTTTTTTGTGTTGTTCCCCCAAGTTTAACCTACTGGTTTTAGAGATATCATGTGCAACGCATGAACGCTTGTGGCTCCAGAAGGAGAATGTAGCAGTATCGTACATGACTGTAATACTGTGAATGTTCGTGTTATTTGTATTGCGATGCTATTTATATTGAAAATATTCCAATAAACTTGAAGTTATAAAAAAAAAAAAAAAATACAAAAATCTGCATTTTTGTGACTGATTAATGGATTAATCCGCGGCTAAAAGGAGCTGGCCAATCTTCAGCAGATTGAAATTTGACCGCAAAATTCTGCCATGTCTATTTCTTATCCTTGGTGGGCCGGACACCAGTAGCTCACACGCTACCTTAGACTTATCAACTCAATATAGTTCTTATTGAAATCCTTTGGGCTGACAGACAATTACACCACTCTCTACCATAGCCCCATTTTAAGCGTTTTCTGCGGGACAGATCTTTAGTGATCAGGGGAAAAAAAGAATCAGCCTTTTTTTAAACATCTCCACCAAAATCCGCAGCTGAAGGGAACTGGCTAGTCTGCAGTGTATTCGAATTCCGGTCAATTTTCGCCGATGTCCAGTAACAGCAAGATTGAACGCCATGTTCTGTATCAGGACTTCTGGCAAGAGAGTGCAGCATCATGAATCCTGCTTCATAACCAATTTACTCTGAGAAATCTGTCTCTATATGCCTTAGAATAAAATACCTTAATTGTTAGTGCTGTATTTGCTTTGCTGTTAAAAACCAATTAACATTATTCTTCATCAGACATTTGCACTAAAAGAACTGAACTTTGATGTGTGAGTGTAATGCGTGAGGCTCATAATGCTTAAATTGCTAATGATGGAGTGTCCAATAAATGTGTCCACTTACATTTTTCTGCACCCTTTCATTGATTGTTTTAAGTGACTGTGAATTGTGTATATTTCCAAGATTTACTGTCCCTAAACTTTTACCACATGACAAAGAGTCAACGCACACTGGGGTTTTTCCACGGAAGCAATTACAAATAGCAGATTGCTGCCTGCTGAATTTTGCAGCTTCCATTATTATTTTGTGGCACTGCTACAACTGTTACCGTTTCTAACAATCCAGATTAAAGAGTCACTAAGGATGAAAATGCATTAATATTCAACTTCATTACTTTTGCAAAGCAAAGACAATGGAGGGGTTAAAGAACAACAGCAGCTTTATTGAAGGCAGTGGGTGTGGGTGAAGTAGGTACTTGGCCCTTCATTCACCCCCTCTGACCCCAATAAACATTACAATATGTACTACCCACTAATACACAACCCATCCCCTGTGACCCCACATAAAACCATAATTGAATTATTTATACACATGATTGATACCAGAGTCCAGCAGGTGTCTCCGGGTGGTCCCCGCAGGTGTCTGGGGGCCCCAAAGGGTCCCGGGTGGTTCCTGTGGGTGTACGGGGGTCCTCAGGTGGTCCCCACTGGTTTCTGGGGGCCCCCAGGTGTCACAGGAGACCAGGTTTATTAATACCTTTTTATACGGGGATCATTGATTGAGCGAAACAAGGAGGTAAAATAAATTGTAATTTATTTCACGAAAAGACATACACACAATGTAACACAATTTACAAGGTTAACACACCTACTGGGTGTGATGGTGAAGGGGTACCCAGGCCAGTAAATAAAGGTATTATGCCCGGCAGGGTGCCCCTAAACCATATTGGGGAATTGTGATTGTCAGCTCTTCAACCCAATCATGGCATGTAACTGCATTTGTAATAAAGATGTATGTGTATTTTTACTGTTCCAGGAGTGCCAACCATTGGAGAAGTGCAGGGCGTGAGTTTCAGGGGTGATTTTATGGTAAAATTTGTCAGGGTGTGTTTGGGTATGAGGGGGCCAGTGTTGCGGGTTACCTTGAAACATGTACTCAGGAATCCCCCCAGATTCCAGAAGACATGAGGAACACAGACCACCGGATAAAATCCTCCCTAGAAAGCATAGATGTGTAGAACGCTAGTGCATCAGAAAGACAAGTCCGTAGTGTATTCGTAACATCTGCAGTTGAGAAGCTCCCAATAATCTGTATAACACAATAAAGTTAGCCTAATAGGGTTTAAGGGACTAGTACTTAATGCCACAGGCACCAATAAAGAATTGTACAATAAATGTCCCATGTAGTGAGAATGAAGGGGTGTGGCAACCCACAGGTATAACTCACTTTTGAATTGCAGAATCCAGGGGAGTGTTCTTCAGCAGGTATCAATAGCATGCATTCCACCAGTAACAGGAGCAAGAACAGGAGAAAAAACGACAGTGCACTGCCAAGAAAACCAAGAGGAGGCTCACGGCAGCAAAAGCAAAAATGTATTTATGCCATAAAAATATTGGACAAAGGTCCCCCCTAGCCCCAACAAGTATCCACCTACGCGTTTCGGGCACGAAATGCATAGGTGGATACTTGTTGGGGCTAGGGGGGACCTTTGTCCAATCTTTTTATGGCATAAATAAATTTTTGCTTTTGCTCCCGTGAGCCTCCTCCTGGTTTTCTTGGCAGTGCACTGCCGTTTTCTCTCCTCTCCCTAGAAAGCAGTTTGCAGCTCACCGCCAAATCTCCATGCTTCAGCACAGACCAGAACAGTAAGACCGGGCAGGGGAAGGAATCAAATGGAAGAGCAGGAAAGAAATCCCAGAAGCAGCGCTTCAGCATGTTAGATACATACGTAGGCAATTAATATCAATGTATAGCCAAGATAAGGAGAAATAGAATAAAGCTATGTCAAGTATTGGACCCAGTGCAATTGAGAGCAGGAATATTCAATAAGATATAATGTCTTTAGGTGAAGAAGTATCCAAAACCTTGATGGCACTTCACCAGACCAGAAAAAACAATACAGACCGGCGCCTTAGAGTCCAAATAGTGGGATAAATAAAAGTCCAATGGATGGCTTAGGATATCCAATAGATGACAATCAAGTCCAGTGGACAGCAGATTCCTCAGCAGCAAACAATGTATGATATGCAGGGGAGACAAAAGAACAAGATCATAGTGTACCAAAATATGGTTAGAACATGTAACACATAAACAAACAGGCACATACAACAATAAACATGTAGGCTGACTAATAACAATTTATTTTAATGAACACAATAAAATTCAGCAACTGATTGCGAGCAGATCCAGGATCCGGTTGTGCAAAACCGGAATCCTACTTACAGCCAGTCCTCAGGATATGCGCAGATATAGGGATTAAAGATGATCCGGTGGTGGGTGATACTGGATGCGTGCCTGTATGTGATTCCCCGCAGGTGACTCCTCAGTAAGTATAGGCAGACTTGCCTTCCGCTCCACGAGGCGCCCTCCGCTCGCGGCCGGAACTGCGTCACAGCCCGGATACACGTCACAGGGGGCGGGACACCGCTCCGAATCTCCCAACCTCGCCGGGTCTCGCTGACAATATAATCCAAAATTGCTGCTGTTCCAGGGACTGCTATAGCGATCTGCTCATCTGTCAGTTAAAAGCTGATGAATGATACTCAAAGGCCCACACACTCTGACGCGTTTCAGGCTGGGACGCCCTTTATCAAAAAATAAAGATAAAGGGCGTCCCAGCCTGAAACGCGTCAGAGTGTGTTCTGTCTCCCCCCCCTCCATACCATGTACTAATAAATCTACGTTTTTAACCCTTCATTGATGGTGCTGTCCCCATTCTTTAGCTGTGCTCCGCTGCAATCTTTGGATTTCGTGCTAGGGGAAGGAATCATATTCACAGTACCCATGGATATGCCCAAATACCCAGAACCCAGGTTAGGGTTCAGTGTATCTCCCACCAGGTATAAGGTGGCGAGAATTATGTTATTTCTACTATGACATGTATTACTATATCAGGATTTTCCTGTAACCGTGCAAAGGAAAAATGGTTTTAAAACCCAGAAGCCAACAGCACAGCGTACAACTTTTAGCTAACTTCTGCTAAGAAGGTCCTAGCGCGCTGAAATTTGCCGTGAGCGCTGCTGGGGTAAAATCATGAAAATGGTTATAGGGCAATTTGTATAAAGTAATATAAAAATTGATAAATGAAAGTCACCCAATTTTAATTGTTCCAACATTATAGGCATAAGGGGATTTTCATTCAGGAGGCCGGAACAGAGGAAAACACTTAAGTTGTGATTACGGTACTTTAGAAATGTATAGCAGGAAATTCCTGTGAGGTGAGCAATGCATATGTAACTCAGAACTCTAAGACACCCCGCTGGTTTGGTTCCACAGTGTCTGAAAACGCCCGTAGTTGAAAAGCTTTAGCCGACTAAAGTGTGAAGTGTAGAGGGGTAATACAAGTATCCCCATCTTAGTAAATGTCCAGGCAAATGGCCCAGATATCCGTCCAGCTCAATTAAAATGTCGCAAGGTAAGGGGGTGGCTCTGGTACGCTAAGCAGCAGAGGTGCGAGGTTCGACATGCCCTTAGCAAACTAAGAAGCCCCTCTTACAGGTTTGCAAAGTATGGGCAACTCTGGGATAGTTGGGAATATTAGTTCCCACGCAGAGATTGGCAGCAGTGGTACAGATAGGGGTTTTGTATTGTATAAGAATCCCTGCAGTCGATCGGGGGGTGGGGGGGTCAGATTCATCATGCAGTGAAAGATTCATCCTGTAACAAAATTTAACATTATAACTAAGTGTAACGGGTATTCCACCCCACCCAATCTCATATATAGTGTGGGTGAGTAGAACATGCGGTGTTACCGGTGTGGTGCGTATACCTGCAGGCTCACAGGAAGTCTGAGCCTCCGCTAGTGAGAGCCTGGGGTGAATCCTCTGGAACGTTTCTTCTTTCAGCGCCTCCACCTATGTAGGATTCTAGAGAAGTGTAGAATGACCCTACATAGGAACCCACTCAGAAACCACACACACAGTGATTATATAACTAAGGACTTTACTAACAAATAATAATGACCTGTGTCTCTCTCACGAGGAGACACTAACAGTGACGTCTCGCAGGACGATTCCCAAACACTAAGTGATCCCACCCAGTGTCCCAAGAACCCCACCCAGTGTCCCGTACTCCTACAGAGATAGTCAATGGGTGACTGCGCAGTCACTAAGAACCTCTAGGCCTGTTGGTGCACATGTGATTGTATAATACCTGCCGAGCACTCCGGTGCTCGGGTCAGCAACAAACTTCTCAAAGGGTCAGACGTGTGATGAATCCGTCTGATCCTCCAACCGAACTCCTTGCACGTGCGGACCGCTAGGGCGGTCCCACTCTGGAATCGTCTCTGTGGACCCCACCGTGGGTCCAACCGCTTCCACAGGAACAGCAGCAGCCGCTGTGTCCCTATCTATCTAAGTGGTACTAACGTGACAGGAACCCTAACCTAGGGCCTGTCCCTGTAGTACAGCAACCTGTAGTGGCTTGGGGAACTCCTATGGGCCTGCAGGGGTTATGACCTGTCCCACTCCCCTAACTACCCAAGTCCCTTCAGCCTCACTACTGTCTGACTAGTCCCAGCGCCTACAGCAGCAAGCTGTAGCTCACTGGAGGCTGCAGCCAACGTGCTGCGCAACAAGGTGCCTGCCTGTCAGACCTCACAGCACTGCCCGCTGTGACTCTGACAAGGCAGCACTCCAAACTAGGGTCCGCGTCCCTCTCTAGGACTTCCCTAAGCAGTTACCCACCCAACTAGTGGGGAGTTGGGGCCTACCTGGAGTGTAGGTACCTATATGGGGCAGAAGCTGCACTCGCTCCCCGCACCCTACTTCCCTCACAGCTCCCTGACTCCAACTCTCTTAACTGCAGACTTCCTTCTTCCAGCTCCCACTAATGTAAGTGGCAGGGTCCCTAACCTGAGGGCTGCCCCTGGCAACACTCACCTTACTGGGGAGCTGAGCTATCTCGGACCAAGGGGGTGCTGGCCTAATACAGGGGAGTCCCTCTCTCCTGTACCCTACCTCCTTCCCTTGTCTGTTCCTTCCGCTGACTGACTAGCGTGGTGCAAGCCCGCGAAATGTATCCTTTCCTCCAGCGCAATCCTGCAGCCCTATTGGCTCCTATGAGGCACCTGGTGCCTCCCTCGCTATGCTCCATGGGAGTTGTAGTCCCATAGAGCCTATCCTGGCATTTTGGCCGCGTGCGCGCCTTTCCTGCGCATGCGCGAGCTATAGGGGGCTTCCTCAACCTTTCCCTACTCTGTTCTGGCCCTCGCGCGACTTTCCCTGACTCTGGGGCTCCAACTGCGCCTGCGCGATCACTGCGCATGCGCGAGTGGCTAATTAATGGCGGCGCTCTCCTCGCCGGCCGCCGGGACCTTAGAGACGCAACCGCAGCCTTAGCAACGGCCCGATCGCGTCCCCGGCAACCGGCCAGCTCGCTGAGACAGCGCACCGCTCCCTGCAACGGCCCCCACCCTTGGGATGGCCGTCGGGTCTGCCACTGGCCTCCGGCAGTACCCAGCATCTCTCCTGGCCACGGAGGCTCCCTAGGAGGTCGCTGGGGGAAACAGGTGACCTGGCTACATAAGATTTGTACAAGCTTCAGTAGTTCGTAAGAACTAAGGAATCCAGAACTAATTTTATAGCGGTAGAAAGAGGAAAGCAGATCCGGTGGAGAAATAGTGGTTGCGAGCGCACCACTAGTCAAAGACTAACAAATCAAAAGATAGTACCAGCACTCTCTGTCTCACAGCTACAGATATAAGCAAATACCAGTGTAGGGAATATGAATAATTTAATGACACTAATAATAAACTGAAAATATAGCAACAATAGCCAATATGCCAATGCAAGAATAAATATCACCATAAAGAAAATCAAAAAATAAAAGGGGGTAGAGGGGAAAGAAGGAGGAGGGGAAAAAACACAAAAGAAAAGCAAAATATCACAAAAATGGAAAAAGGAAAGCAATCTAGGGGGGCAATGTTTCGAGGGGTGACCTCTTCATCTGGCCCATTCCCCCTGGTCCCAAAGGGTCCCAGAGGTACTTCCCTAAGCCTTCCCTCCCCACTGTCAAATAATCCCACACTCAGCTAATGATATAAATCTAAAGTCTAAAGAGGGCAAATCACATAAGCAGATATCAAATATCAAACAATAAATGTAAATACAAGAATATTGTAAAAGACACAGAACATATGCAGATATCAGATGTCTATCAGTGAACAAGTATAAGCAAACCCTCTTCCTGGTTTTGATATTTGATATCTGCTTATGTGATTTGCCCTCTTTAGACTTTAGATTTATATCATTAGCTGAGTGTGGGATTATTTGACAGTGGGGAGGGAAGGCTTAGGGAAGTACCTCTGGGACCATTTGGGACCAGGGGGAATGGGCCAGATGAAGAGGTCACCCCTCGAAACATCGCCCCCCTAGTTTGCTTTCCTTTTTCCATTTTTGTGATTTTTTGCTTTTCTTTTGTGTTTTTTCCCCTCCTCCTTCTTTCCCCTCTACCCCCTTTTATTTTTTGATTTTCTCTATGGTGATATTTATTCTTGCATTGGCGTATTGGCTATTGTTGCTATATTTTCAGTTTATTATTAGTGTCATTAAATTATTCATATTCCCTACACTGGTATTTGCTTATATCTGTAGCTATGAGACAGAGAGTGCTGGTACTATCTTTTGATTTGTTCGTACTTCTGAAGGGAATTAGGGTCCCTTCCTGTTCCGTGCATCCTGCAACCTTGCTGAGTCAGTGTGTCAGAGTGCTGTCTATCACCCCCCCACCCCCTTTTCTACACTAGTCAAAGACAGTTTTCGGCTCTGTTTGCGCACAACTCCCGCTCCTGGAAATTTTTGCCTGGAGACTCTATTTCTAAAGATTTTGTTTTGGAAGTAGAAGATTTCGTTTTGCCCCGTCCCAGTAAGTGTATTTCAAGTGTTTTTTGTCAACTATTGTGTGTGTGTTCATTCTGTAAATAATTCACAATTTATTTTATCTCTTGCTTTGCTCAGTCAAAGGATCCGGGTAATTTTGATATTAAAAGTTCTGTCTACCGTGACACTGGGAACGGGGCTAACGAATAAGTCTATCCTCAGAATGAAATTCTCAAAAATTACCACTTTATGAGCCCTTTTCCTTGACCGGTACAGTAGTTACTCACGAAAGTCCTGGAACTGATTTCGGCATGCAATGCCAGATGCGACAGATGCGATCACTACATTCTCAAAGGCAGGACTTAGAAACTTTTCTGAGTTCAAAATCCTTGAAGCCGGCTTGCGTCTATTTAGTCCAGAGCATCTTTGAATTTGCCGCTGTTGGTTTGGCGCTTGAAATCTGCGCTCCTAATTGGCTGCAAGCTCACTTAAGTCTTTCAGGCTCTCATTTACTAACCAGTGCAGCCTATAAGAGCATGGGAATTCTCCTTCCAGCCAATCACCGATTTGCCGGTATTGTAAAGCCGGGAGGGCACCTTTTCTCAGTCTGTAAAGGGGCATGTGCCAACCTGACACTTCTGCCTTTTTGCATACTGAGCCCACCTGCTGCCCAGCTCCAAAGAGTCTAGGTTCTGGCAAATTATTGCCGTATAGCCTTGTGTTAGCCAAGGATGTGGGTACTCACGCAGAATTGCAGTATCCCTCCTGTTCTAACACCTTGGCATCCCTGAGGCTTTCAATACGGAATCCGCACAGACACAGTGGCACCAAGGTTCGTAGCCATCTAGGTTTTCCGGAATCTATGACTTGGAAATCCCTCAGTTCATATACAGGTTTTCAATAAATATACCCATTAAAAATATAACCATTTAATAAAATATATTGTGTCCTGTCTTCTGTGTGCTAAAAGATGTAAATTCCTATTCTGGTGTCAGAGATGAAGTGAGTGTATAATTCACCTACATTCACTAGCCTCATTCTTGGAACACTTTATAAAAATAACTTTTAAAACTTTTAGACAATGCAATCATGCTCAGCTTTATCACTTAGCTGGAGCATCCCCATGAACCCCTACACTAGGTTCAGGGCACCTGGGCATATATCTGGGTACCTCTGCTATACTGGGGAACCCCTGCTACATTAGAGACTCTGTGTATAGCTGCAGATATAGTTTATCCCCTTCAAACCCATTTACCATGTCTGGATGATGCTGCAGCAGGGATCTTGGCGTGAGTCGTAATAGCGCTTTCAGAGTCAGAGTTTAATGTGCTTGGCTGTAATCTGGAACCCCGATACATAGACACATTCTGTAAAGACTTTCTCTGACAAACTGTAACACCTGTATGCCCGCAGACCTGACCAGTCCCCAATACTGAGGTGGGAAGGGTATTATCACGCACCCACAGCAGTGAGGGCATGTCCGGAGTGTGGTATGGCATTCCCGGGCCTGTAGAAAGATGGTTAATAATACTTGCAAAGCCTTTGGGGTTCAGAGTAAGAGTAGTGGTGTCCGTGTGCCAGGGTCCAGGTATATAGAGATCAGGATCGTGATGTTCATAAGCCAGAGTCCAGGGATCACAGAAGTTAGCAGAGTCGTATTCATAAGCAGGTTCCAAGGGCAGTAGCGAGCAGGGTAATCCAGTACAAGCAGAGGTCAAGCCAGGGAAATCTAGGGGTAAGCAGGAGCAGGAACAGAAGCTGGAAAACACAGGGGAGCCAAGCATAGGACTGCACACACAGAGGTTACAAAGAACTATGCAGAGCAATGAAACACAGGACAGTCAGGGTTTATAAAGGAGGGAACACCAATGGGAGAGAGAGGAGGAGCAGAAGGTGAAGTGGGAGGCAGCAGGGATAGGTGAGGAGGAGAAGAGGAGGAGACAGGTGAGCCAGTGAGGGAGAGAGCCTGAAGGGTATGAGAGGAGGAGCCAGGGGTCTGAGAGAGCCTACAAGAGGAGCGTGTGCGCGCCCTCTGTAAGGTGAGAGTGCACACGCACAGGCTGTGTCATGAGGCGCGCGGAGCGCCGCGCCACGGGGACATCTGCCGAGGGTAGAGAAAGGACAAGAGGGGAGACCGCAGGAGGTAAGGAGGCAGGAACGGGAGATGAGGGGGCCTTGAGCAGGCAGCACCGCGACGGGGAACGGGAACGCAAGAAGGTGCGCGTGTCTTGCGGGGTGTACGCGCAGATGCCGAGAGAGCGTCAGAGGCAGCCGCAGAGGGGAGAACGGGTAAATAAGGGACAGGAGAGGCAGGCATGAGCGGAACTTCAGGGATACATAGAGGGGAAGGACTCCCCTGAATCATCACAGTATCCCACCCTTGAGGATCGATCTCTGAACGATCCAGCCACGGCTTCTGGGGAAATTTTAGATTGAACTGCTGAAGAAGCTTGGGAGTATGGATGTGACGTTCTGGAACCCATGAACGTTCCTCTGGGCCATACCCCTTCCAGTGGATGAGGAACTGAAGCTTGTTTCTTGACAAACGAGGGTCGATTAAAGAGTGAATTTCGTACTCTTGTTGTCCTAGGGTAGAGATTGGGTTGGTTTTTGGGAAGGATCCGGAAAGTGTGAACTCTGGATGAAAGTCTTGAGTAGGGACAAATGAAATACGGACGGGATCCTCATGGTGGGAGGTAGTGCTAGACAGTAGGCGACTGGATTGATCTTTTCTGTTATCTTGAAAGGGCCAAGGAATCTTTGGGCCAACTTTGGAGATGGAGTTTTAAGCCTAATATTCTTAGAGGAGAACCAAACTCTGTCACCCGGTTTAAATGAAGGACCAGGTTGGCAATGTCAATCCGCTTTAGTTTTTTTCCTAGAGACGGCGGTTTGTAGAGACTTAAGGATCCTTTTCCAAGAATTCTGAAGGGTTGTAACATGGGAGTCTGCAGCGGCAACGCCAGAAGGGGGGGAGGAGAGGGGAAGGGTGCTAGGATGAAAAACAAAATTGATGAAAAAAGAAGACTCTTGTGTAGATTCATTGTTAAATGAGTTGATAGCAAATTCGGTTCATGGTAACAGGTCCACCCAGTTGTCTTGTGACTCAGAGACAAAACATCTAAGATATTGCTCTAAGGTTTGATTCATCCTTTCAGTCTGACCATTGGTCTGAGGGTGGTATCTGGAAGAAAAAAGAAGAGAAATTCCGAGTCTCTGGGAAAACGCCCGCCAAAACTTAGAGATAAATTGAGAACCTCCGTCAGAGACAATCGAAATGGGATCGCCATGTAATCTGAAAATCTCCTTGTAAAAAATATCTGCCAAAGTAGCAGAATTAGGTAGACCCTTGAGGGGAATAAAGTGTGAGTGTTTAGAAAATCTGTCTATTACGAAAAGAAAGGTATTCATTCCTTTGGAATTGGGAAGTTCGACAATGAAATCCTTAGAGATGTGTTTCCAGGGTTGCTCCGGATGGGAAGAGGCATGAAAAGACCCGAAGGTTTGTGATGGGCAGTTTTACTCTGGGCACATACCGGACAAGCACTAGTGAAATAAAAAATGTCCTTGTGCATCTTAGGCCACCGAAATGTCCGTTTAATAAGATCCACTGTCCTCTTGAAGCCTGGATGAACGGCAGACCTAGAAGAAAGATCCCCAAAGTAAGATCTTGTGGCGAAATGTGGAGATGCGTATAGACGTCTCGCTTGTACCCTGAACCTGCTGGGAATATGAAGAATCCAATGCAGTGTTTGTTCGTGCAACGCACAGCAAAAAAGGGGTAATAGCAGGTCTGGCAAAAAATTCTTTATTCAAAGGGACATAAAACGGAAGGCTGCAACCTTCTACGCGTTTCGTGCAATCAGATGCACTGTATCAACAAGTGAATTTAATATGGTACATACAACATTATATATAGCACGTCAGTCTGCCGATTTGGCGCCAAAAACTTACTAATTAGTGACCTCATACTTGATTAGAGATGTGTGACAGCCGCGCAGCGCAAGCGCCAAGTAGACCGCCTAGTTACCCAGTCACACTACGAGAAGCGTGCCTAACAACACACAGATCGGTGACACGCACCACAGGGCAATGGAAGGCCAACTCTCGCGAGATGCGGCTCAGGCAGGCCACGTCCGCTCGCGCATGCGCAGACAGTGCTTGAAGAGAAAAAATCAACCAGTATGTTAAACGCGGACAAAGTCCCGCGAGAAGGGACCAAGGAGGTCCTGAATACTCGCACATACGTACAAAATGCACTTAATATGGTTAGTAACTACAAGAAATCATTGAATAAACAATTAATAATAATTAAAATGTGCCACCAGTTACTGCTAGAGGGCCAAGTGTGGGCTCTTCTCATGTTTGAATAAGAACACCCACAGATATGCCATATCAGAAAAGGGGAGATATATAAAGTGTATATACATTTAAAGAGCAAAGTGCAGGGACTGGTCAATATTGGTGAGCCCAATCAGGCAGACTGCGCCATATATTTACAAAACATACACTAATAATACAATATAATCACAAACAAAATAAATAAAAATCAAATGAAAAAATAATTCTAATCTAATACCTATATTAAAAACATATATATACAGCCTTCCAGTAAAGCAGAGGATAACTAAATTGACTAATTGTTCTACTGTATAACAGAGATATAAACTCATAGAGAAAAAAACTCATAAAGAAAAAACACATATAGTACTCAAATATACCTATAATAAATAAAGGATATGATTATGATTTTATATTTAAATTCCTTGTTGCACTAGGTGATATTCTTTGAGTACAGTAGTGTGACATAACTAATTGTTTGAAGTCATTAATGACTCATCAAATAATTTCATAAAACTTATTTGATCACAATAGGGATCTGAAATTATTATTCGTGGGACAGTTATATAGTTAGGAGAAGTACACCATCATATATTATTCAAGTATTACATCAGAATATTTGTCTAATCTTGAGAGAAAAATAAACAAGTTTATATATATAAAATTATTAAAATACATATATATAAAAAAGAAGAAAAGACCAGTCTGTTTGCTGAATCGTTCAGGTCAAAAAATGATTAATGCTCCATTCAATGTTCATTCCGTCTGGAAACCGGGTTCTAAGCATGAATATCCAGAATGACTCTCTGCAATCTAACCATTTGACCTGATCACCCCCCCTTACTTTTGGTAAGATTTTCTCAATGCCCATAAAAGAAAAGTTCTCAATGCCCCCCTTCCCACTTTCTGAAAAATGTTTAGAAACAGGATGCATTAAGTCTCCCTTCTTAACGAGTCTACAATGCTCCTGCATTCTGATTTTTAGGGCCCTTGTTGTCCTTCCGACGTATCTTTTCCCACAGCCACAATTGATGACATAGACCACAAAGGACGTATTACAATCAATAAAACTATTAATGTTAAACCGTCTATGGGGGCTGTGGGAAAAGACACATCTGGAAGGTTTCATATATTTACACACATTGCAATTGTTGCATCTGAACGATCCCTTTGTAATGAATGTGTTTGTATTAGTGATTAGATCAGGAATAACACTTGGGGATACATAGTTGGCTATGGTTTTCGCTTTCCTATACACAATCTTAGGTCCCTTTTTGGTGTACTCACCAAGAATAGGGTCCATACGTAATAGACCCCAATGTTTATTGATTATCCTATTCACTTGGCCACTGGCCTTGCTGAATTGTGAGATAAACAAGGGGGATGTGTTTCCCAACCCTTCCATATCTCTTTTATGGCCACCGTCCTTCACCCTCGATCCTTTAATGGGAAGCAATGTATTTCTATCCCTTCTAGTTATTTCATCCACTATGGATTGGAGGGTCTCCCTGTCATAACCCCTTTCAATAAAACGATTAGTGAGAGCCTCAGACTGGGACAGGAACCCGCTAAGAGTGGAGCAGTTCTTCCTCAGTCTGAGGTACTGACTTTTGGGAATGCCAGTAATTACCGATCTGGGGTGACAACTGTCCGCCCTAAGAATTGAGTTCCTTGAGTTGCTTTTCCTAAAAATGTCTTTTTGAATCTATTGATTCATATCTACAAATAGTAGAATGTCCAGGAAGCTAATGTGATGTGGATTGAAATTAGAAGTGAATTGAATATTAAGATCATTATCATTAACATATTCGAAAAATAATTTTAAAGTGTCTGTGCTCCGTACCAAATGATAAGTAAGTCGTCAATAAAACGTTTGTAAAAAACAATATTGTGTCTAAATTTATTTGTGCTATTATAGATGAAAACATGCTCCCACCACCCCATAAAAAGGTTTGCATAAGAGGGGGCAAAACTTGTCCCCATTGCTGTTCCCCGCTGTTGTAAGTAAAATTGGTGCTCAAAAAGAAAATAATTGTGCGTGAGAAGAAAAAGAATGGATTCAGTGATAAAAGTGGTCATTAAGATTGAGCTCCCTGGACATTCAATGAAATGGCGAACAGCCGTCAACCCCAGATCGTGCTCTATAAATGAATACAGGGAGACCACATCCATAATCACCCATAGAAAGTCAGGTTTCCATGAGATACTTTCCAGTTGTACCAATAAATCCCCAGAATCGAGGATAAAGGACGGCAAGGCTAACAAATGGCTGCAAATAAGAATTAACAATAACGGGATAAGCCATCTCCCAAAGATCCAATGCTAGAGACAATTGGCCGACCAGGAGGGTCGACCAATGTCTTATGGATCTTTGGGAGATGGTGAAAGATAGGGATAACCGGATGGGGGTTAACCAAGAATCCAATCTCTTTTTTATTAAGAACTTGAGTTGCAGACCCTAAATCAATAAGATCCAACAATTCCTTCAAAAAGGGGGCAGTTGGATCATATGGTAGTTCAGAGTAGGAGGACACATCCCCAAGTTGGCGAAAAGCTTCCTTGAGATATTCTGTCCTACTCTGAACCACCACGGCACCCCCTTTATCTGCATTTTTGATGACTAACATAGGGTTATTTCGTAATGTCTTAAGGGCCAGACGCTCCTCCCCATTCAAATTGTCATTGCTTAAACTGGAAAATGAAAAACCCTGAGCCAAAAGCCTAAGGTCACGAATGACCAGGTTTTCGAACATGGAAAGATAGGGGCCTTTGACAAAAGAGGGGTAGAAAACAGACTTTTCTTTAAACTTAGAACCCCAGTCACCAAAAGTATAGGTCTGGGAATCCTCAACATAATTACCCTGTTCAGCAAGATCGTCCAAGTCTCTCAAGGCACATATATCTTGAAAAGAGTTCAGAGAAACCTGAAGAGGGGGAGTATCAGAAGTTGCTTGGGGTGAGGCAGAGTCAATGGAATTCCCCAGAGGAAGATCCTCAGGAGAAGTCTCAGTCAGAGATTTGTCTCCACTATCATGCTGATGAAAAAAAAAATTTAATGTTAACTTGCGGACATACTTGTGTACATCCACAACTGTTCCAAAAAGATCAATGCCCATGGAGGGCGCGTACTTCAACCCTTTGTTGAGGAGAGAAATCTCTGACTGGCAGAGATTATGCACTTGGAAGGAAGAATAGGTTCCGTGGATTCATTGGATTCGTTCTCCGTGGCGAACTGGCGAGAGAGAGCATCTGCTTTGATATTTTTGGTACCTGGAATATACGAAATGGTATAGATAAAACGTGAAAAAAAAAGAGACCAACAGGCCTGACAGGATCCCAAACGACGAGCCCCCTCAATATACAGCAAATTTTTGTGGTCGGTGAGGATGGAAATAGGTTCCTTAGTGCCTTCTAAAAGATGCCTCCACTCCTGAAGAGCCAACTTAATGGCCAGTAGCTCACGATTCCCAACATCATAGTTTCTCTCGGCAGACGAGAATTTCCGAGAAAAAAAAACACAGGGAGGGAGTTTTTCTTGGGGGGAGGACCTCTGAGAAAGAACTGCACTGGCTCCCACATCTGAGGCGTCAACTTCCAAAGTGAAGGGAAGAGAGGTACAGTATCAGGAGGACGTAGGATGGGTGCAGAGACTAAGGCTTTTTTGAGGAATTCAAATGTGTCAATAGCTTTGGAGGACCAAGACGTGGGGTCGGCACCTTTTTTAGTCAAAGCAGTGATGGGGAGAGCAATGGAAGAAAAATTACGGATGAATTTCCTGTAATAATTGGCAAAACCAAGAAAACGCTGCACGGCTTTGAGAGAACTTGGCAGCGGCCAGTCGAAAACCGACTTCACCTTCTCTGGGTCCATAGAAAAACCTTGGTTAGAGATAATATAGCCTAAAAAGGCAGTAGATGTCTGGTGGAACAAACATTTCTCCATCTTGGCGTATAGGCGGTTAGCACGGAGCCTAGAGAATACTAGTTTGGTATGGTGAATGTGTTCCTCTAAGTTTCTAGAAAAAATGAGAATGTCATCCAAGTATACGATAACAAATGTTCCCAATACATCCCGGAAGATGTCGTTCATGAACTCTTGGAAGACGGCAGGAGCATTGCATAATCCAAAGGGCATTACTAGATACTAATAATGTCCAGATCGCGTATTAAACGCGGTTTTCCATTCGTCCCCCTCCCTTATGCGGATGAGATTAAGGGAAGGGGATACCGATTCTTTACCGTGATTTTATTGAGTCCACGAAAGTCGATACAACGTCTTAATGATCCATCCTTCTTTTTCACGAAGAAGAAGTGTGCCCCAGCGGGGGAGGTAGAATTGCGGATGAATCCTTTCTCCAAATTTTCTTTGATGTAAGACGTCATGGCCTCCGTTTCAGGAACAGACAACGGGTAAGATTTCGACTTTGGGAGAATGGTTCCTGGAATTAAATCAATAGGACAATCGTATGGACGATGGGGAGGTAAAACCTCAGCCTGTACCTTATTAACACGTCCAGGAATTCATGATACACGGTTGGAAGAATCGAGAGATTGGAAGGGACAGAATCCAGACTGGCAAGATCCGCAACAGGAGGAACGGGAGAAGCAGACTCAGCGGAAGGAGGCCATTGGATAGGCATGGTGCCGGTCCAATCAATGCACGGATTGTGGAGTTGAAGCCAAGGCAATCCTAAAATAAGTTGAACGGTAAGAGAATGGAAGATATCAAAAACAATTACCTCCTTATGACCATCGGCCAAGGTCAGTGTAAGAGGAATGGACTCCCAGATGATAAATGCTGGCTGGAGAGCATGACCGTCAATGACCTCGAGACCAATAGGTGATTTTCTCTTGACCATAGGAATTTGGTTCTCTGAGGCGAAGGTCTGATCCAGGAAGTTACCGCCAGATCCAGAGTCAATGAAGGCCTTTTCTTCCAGTAGGAGGTCAGGGCCCCCCAGAGTAGCAGGAAGCAGGGATAGAGGGGCAAGAAGAGAATGTACCCAGTAGAAGCGCCTCTACCTTTACTGGGTGTTCCCGTTTCCCGGCTTCAGGGAAAAGTTCTGGAGGCGATGTTCCAAAGAACCACAGTAGAAACAGAGTCAATTCTGACGGCGTCGCATTCTCTCCGCGGCCCGAAGTTGTTGGCTACCGATTTGCATCGGCTCCGGAGAGTCCAACGCCAGGAGAGGCGAAGAGGGCGACCTGTGTGAGACAACAGGGGAAAAAAGAGAACGAGAACAGTGTCTCTCGTGTCATCATTCCTGGGTGCGCTGGTCCATTCGTACACTGAGGGTAATCAACTCCTCCAAGGAAGAAGGCCGGGCATGAGTAGCAAGATCATCCTTCAAGGTATCAGAGAGACCATGCCAGTAAGCGGCGGCGAGCGCCTCATCATTCCAGTGTGTCTCCACGGCGAGGGTACGGAACGCAGATCGCGTACTTGGCAGCCGATCTTGGAGCCTGTGAAATATGGAAGAGAGAGAATGCGGCCATTTTGCGCCGTGCGGGAGTGTCAAATATTTGCTGCAATTCATGCCTAAATTTGGAGTAATCTTGTGTCAATTCACTCTTGTGTTCCCAGAGGGGAGAGGCCCAAGCGAGGGCGTCACCGGTGAGCAGAGCATAGATGTAAGCCACCTTAGAACGGCCAGTAGGAAATTGAGAGGGAGACATTTCGAATTGCACCTCGCATTGGTTAATGTAACCGCGACAAGTGAGGGGGTCCCCATCATAACGATTAGGCGGAGGAAATCGGGGTCCAGCGTTAGCATAAGTCATAGCAACAGGAGGTGACGGAACCATAGGAGACTCCTGAAGGGAGAGGTTAGCAAGCTGCTGGGAAACAGTGGACTAGTAGAAATTGATAAACAATTTATCCCATCAGGTGCATCAGAAATGATGTGGTAGGCGCTGCAGACATGAATACATAATGTGTGAATATATAGCACGATATAGCAACTGGCCCAGCTCTGGGCACCAATTGTTGCAGACACTCACGGTTAGGAGAATAAAAAGCGCCGTGGCTCGGTCCTCAGTATCTTCAGTGTTGCACCGCCAACCCTTCCGTGACTGTGACGTCACGTGGGGCGTCATGTGACCGGCGGTGATCTCCTCCGGGAGCAGCGACTACCCGGCATGCAGTCCAGCAGGGAAATGCAGGGAAACTCCTCCAGCAGCAGCAGGAATCACAGCAGAGCACAGCCGTAAAGCAGACAGGGTGTAGACGTGGGTGGTGACTAAAAAAAGTTTATTGCAACAGACATGTGTAGCTGATGGATCCTCTGACGCGTTTCAGCCCTCAGGCCTTTGTCAAAGAAGTCAGCAGAGTCGTATTCGTAACCAGGGTCCAAGGGCAGTAGCGAGCAGGGTAATCCAGTACAAGCAGAGGTCAAGCCAGGGAAATCTAGGGGTAAGCAGGAGCAGGAACAGAAGCTGGAAAACACAGGAGAGCCAAGCATAGAACTGCACACACAGAGGTTAACCCACCCATCCCCGCTACCCACACTGGAGTCCTAACCACTCACCCCGGGCCCACTACATGCACCCTGTATTCATTGATTGGCATAGTGGTACTTCATACCTATATAATATGGGCATGATAAGCCACTATAGCACTCAATGGTCACCCTAATTAAAAAGCATGAATTCCAAAAAAACAAACAATAATCAAACATCTACACAAGCACATTAACACCACAATTCAAGAAATACAAACACTAGCCAACAAATGAAATAAATAAAAGCAGTAACCAAAAAACAATTAATTAATTTTATCCAGTAGCCAGCAAATCAATTAATTAAGAAAACCACTATGCAACACATCAATTGAAAGCAGGAGCCAACACAAAAAATATTTAATTAAAAACACTAAACTATCGGAAACAATAATAAAACCAAGCCATGAAAATGACAAACAATTTTCAGTATTCCAAACAATAAACTGAAATAAAAAAAATAACACTCAATAGAAAGCAAGAATTTGCCCAAAAATACATTGGCTATCACTGTATTAATGTTTACCCTAAACGGACACAGATTAATACATTAAAAGAAAGAAATTCAATAAAAAACCTGAAAAAGACAATTACTGTACATACATTCAAAATTTGTCTTACAGTACCTTTAGAATTCTTCACCCTCAGAATTCCGGCGTATCAGGAAGCTCTCAATCAAAGACATCGTCCGCCGCCATCCTCGGTGAAAATCAGCATCATGTTAAAAAAAAATCTTCTTTTTTCCATCTTCTTTAATTGTTTTCTGCCATCTTGAATCTTCTATCCTTGTAATCCATTCCCCATGTTAAATTCAAAACGGATGTTGACTTATCGGCATATAAAGCTAAAATGAGATGAAACAGGCCTTACATAAGGCCTGTGACGTCACATTTTAGGGTCAGATGGGAGAGGTCCAATCCGATTGGACGTTGTATCATGTTACAGGCTTTTTTAATTTATTTTTATTTTTTTATGGATGTGACATACAGTAATCCCTTAAAGTGATGTCACATAATTTGTTAAAAAATGGAACATATCGGGGAACTTCCGGTGACGTCACCCGGCATGGACGGCTGCTAGAGGAGCTCCTGAAACCCGCGGGTTAAACAGCGCAAAAACCCCTACTTAAACTTAAAATTTTCGGACGAAATTAGTCCCTCCGGATAGACAAACAGAAGGGGAATGTCAAAAACGAAAAAAGCGAACAACCAGCCTGTTTCTAAATTTTTCACACCGTCTCAACGAGGTAAGGACAGCACTATGAATCCCCAAGATGGCGGCGGACCGCATGGCGCTACCTCCCAATCTGGGAAAAAGACCCAGCCAAGCGAAAAAACCCCTACAAGCCCAGAACACACAATAACCAGGGCATATTTGGAGGAACTGATGGCTGGCATGGCTGCTACGCTCAAAACTTCCTTCCAAACGGAATTGCGGGCTGCAGTGAGCAACATTAGGAGAGAAATATCAGGGCTGACAGAAAAGACCACGACCCTGGAGAACAGGCTCTCCGAATCCCTACAAAGACAGGGAGAGGCAGAAGAAGAGATCAGCCGCCTAGGTGAAGAGATCTCCCTCCTCAAGGAAGGCATGGAGGAGCAGGAAAATCGTGACCGGCGACAGAACATTCGTGTGAGGAATGTTCCAGAGTCGGTCACGCAGGAACAGATCCGGCCTTACCTCCTGGAGCTCTTCAATATGGTCTGCGGGGAGCTGGAAGAAAAGGAGTTAGAAATGGACAGAGCCCATCGTGCGCTGGGACCCAAGTCTGATGATCCAAAACGAAGAAGGGACATCATAATAAAAATACATAAATACACCTCCAAAGAAAAAATCATCTCAGCATGCCGAGACATGGGAGAAATAACATTTCAAAACGAGACCCTACAAGTCTACAATGATTTGTCAAAAGCAACAAGAGACCGCAGACGGGAGTTAAAGCCGCTGACTAACTTGCTCCGTGAGAAGGGAATACTGTACAGATGGGGCTTTCCGTTTAAGATCTTGGTGAACAGAAATGGAAAGTTCCTGTCCCTGAAGTACCCCGCGGACATGGCTCCATTTGCAAAGGCCTTGGGCCTAACTCCTCCACAAGGATGGCTACCAGGCAACCCGTCATCTAGTGAAGCTGCAGGAGACCCGCCTCGGATATATCGGAGAGGATCGCGGCCCAGCACTCCAGGGACAAGCAGTAACAGCCGACACCGCACTCAAACAACACCCCCCCCTCCCTATGTGATCCCGAGGAAGAGGGGAGACCCACAGCCACATTGGAAGGCACCCCATCGGACCGGAGCAGTACCTGGAGAGGAGCCGCCGACTTCCCGAACGAGACGACACTGGACACCGCTCCCCACACTGAACCACGTGTCACCTACTCCCACGATGGCACCGGAGCTGATCCCGCCAGCTGCTTTAAAATCCTGGTGCACACCCGGCTCGATCGGATGGAGCAGGAGCGTGATCTCCCCAATTCCAATATGCGAGGAGAGCCGGGTCCTCAGCCTTGCTCTGCTAAGCCCCGACCTCCAGTCTTTCTGGTGGCCCCGCGGGGATGTGTGCCCCCCCCCCCTCTCTCCAGCCAGTTGCCCCGATTTTTCGGGATGGTTTTTTTTTGGCATACGGGGGGGGGGGGGGGGGGGGGTATGGCCCATCGGCGGGTGGGCCCGATCCGACAGGGAGCACACCGGCTCAGGCGACGAAGGACAATTATGGCCCAGGGGAACCGGACCACCCGAGTTGACTTAAGGGACGCAAAAAACACAAATTGAGGTTTGGCGCCCTGGAGGCCGTGAGTAATGTGATAAAATGTTATGTTATGGAAGGCACCCCACAGCCCCCCCCCCTCCCCATTTCAACCATAACCTAAGCACATAGCCCCCCTCCCTCCCCATCCTCCCCCCCCCCATACATAAAAGCAAAGAAGTGTAAACAATAAATAAAATACCCCTATGTCCCCCATCATACTTTCCCCCCCCCCTGGAACGACTCCCAGAGGATCACAGAGGTAATATACAAAACTGGGAAACACCTGTCCTGTTGGAAGTGGGCCGTTACCCTCCCCCCCCCATTCACATCCCCCCCTCTCCCCCCCTCCCCCCCCCGGTGCTATATAAAAGTTGAGAAGTACATGCAAAGTAAGATGTGCACCCATGCCTCCCCTTGGAATAACACCCGGGGGAAGCAGGGGTATATAAGGAAACTAAATGGGCCTCGGCCGATTGCCAGGCAGTATACAGTATATTTATGGTATAGAGTGGTACTAGAGACGCAACATACAAGAAAGTGAAATGCCCACACTGTCTGAAATGTTCCGCCAACCCACCCCCCCCCTACCCCCCTACCCCCCCATACCCCCCCACCCTCCCCCCACCCCACCCCCACCCTCCCCCACCCCACCCCGGCACGATATAAAAGTTGAGAAGTATATGCAAAATGTGACCTGTACCTAGGTATTCCCTTGGAACAGCACCCAGGAGAAGCAAGGGTATATAAGGAAACCAAATGTATCGGGGCTGAGTCCCAGACAATATATGGTATACCTATTGCAAAGAGTGGTAAAACAGAAGCAATATATAAAAATGTGAAATGACTGCTCTGTCAGTAAGGCTTCATCGAACCCCCCCCCACCCCTTACCCCCACCCCCCCCACCCCTCACCCCCACCCCAGTATTATATAAAAGATGAGAAGCATATGCAATAGGTGAGGTGCACCTAAGCCTTCCCACCCCTCCTCCTCCCCCCTCCTCCCCCCCCTGTATTAAACAAAAGCTGAGGAGTATATACAATGGGTGAGACGCACCTATGCCTTCCCACCCCCCCGCCCCTCCTCCCCCTCCCCCTCCTCCCCACCCCAGTATTAAATAAAAGCTAAGGAGTACATGCAACGGGTTAGGTGCACCTATATCTTCCCGTGGGATAGCACTCAGAGGAAGCAAAGATATATAAGGAAATTAAATGTGCCTTGGCTGATTTCCAGACAGCATATAATATACTTATTGGATAAAGTGGTACTATTGAGGCAACATACAAAAATGTGAAATGTCTTTATTGCTGGAAATGTTTCGTCAACCCTCCCCCACCCCCCCCCCCCCCACACACCCTCTCCCCCCTCCCCCCCCTCCCCCCCCGCCGTTTCCCCCCCCCCCCTCCCCCCACCGCCGTCCCCCCCCCCTTCCCCCCCCCCACTCCCCCCCCCCACTCCCCACCTCCCCCCCCCACTCCCCACCTCCCCCCCCTTCACCCCCCCCCCCCTGGGTGCTATACAAAAGTTGAAAAATGTATGCAATAAATGATATGTACCTATGTCCTCCCTTGGAACAGCACCTAGAGGAAGCAAAGGCTCATAGGAAAACTAAATGTGCCTAGGCTAATTTCCAGACAGTGTATAGTATACTTATTGTATAGAGTGGTACAACAGACGCAGCACACAAAAATGTGAAATGCCCACACTGTTGGAGAGGCTCTGTCAAACCCCCCCCACCCCCACCCCCACCCCCCTCCCCTCACCCTTCCAGCCCCCCCCCTCCCCTCACCCCCCTGCCCACTCCCCCCGGTATTATATAAAAGTTGTGAATTAAACGCAACGTGATATATGCACCTATGCCTTCCCTTGAAACAGAACCCAGGGGATGCAAGGGTCTATAAGAAAACAAAGGTGCCTTGGCTGATCTCCAGATAATACATAGCATACTTATTGCAAAGAGTGATATAATAGATGAAGCATACAAAAATGTGAAAGGCCCATACTGTTGGAAAGGTTCCGTCAACCCCCCCCCCCAAACCCCCCCCACACACCCCATCCACACCCCCCCCCCCACCCCCCCCCCCAACCACCCCCCCCAACCCCCCCCTCACCCCCCCCACCCCCTACCACCCCCAACCCCCCCCCACCCCCCCCACCCCCCCCCACCCCCCCCCACCCCATCCCCCACCCCCCCACCCCATCCCCCCCTCCCCCCCCCCACTCAGACGAAGCAAATTTACAGAAGAAAGTTGAAATTGCTTGGGTGGAAAATCAAAATGTGCACAGTGGGTCCATGATGTAATGTTACATAACAGATGCTGTACAAAAATGCGAAATGTTTAAACTGCCTGAATTACACCTTCACCCCCCCCCATCCCCCCTCACCTGTGGACTGAGGATCTACGTAAAAAAGGGGTTAAGTAAATTCTATAGAGGGTTTGGACCCCTCAGACGTCCAACGGTGGACTGACCCGGAACCACCCCAGAAGGGCTCTTATAGCCCAAATGCCGGCTGTTTTTAAAGCTGGCAAAAGTTTGTTGAGGCCTTCTCAAGGCCTCATTACAACCTATTTCTATCAGCTGACTCTGTCCCAGCTGATCTCTGCCCTACCCCCACTGACCCTCCCCCACGCCCCCCCACCTCAGCTTAAAATAGCCATTCCAGCCAAAAAAAAACTCGCAACTCCCACACCTACAGAGATATAAACTAGACTCAGACTTACTGAATCAGGGCCTCTCAAATGGGAAAGATGAGGCCTCACGGTACCATCTAAAAAAGAACCCAAATGACTAGCCAAACCACAATTAAATTCACCTCACTCAATGTGAAGGGCCTCCAGAATAACCGAAAAAGGAGACTAGCACTCCAAGATATGAAAAGATCAGGGGGGGACATCATATTTCTACAGGAGACCCACTTCACATCACAAGACCCCCCAAATTTATTCAAAAAAGTGTTCCCAATGTGTTTTTTCGCATCATTTACTAGCAAAAAAAGGGGTGTAGCTGTCCTGATCAGACAGGGCACCCCATTCAATCATATCAAAACAACTGCGGACCCAGAGGGTAGATTCTTAGTGGTATATGGCTCCTTAGCGGGCTCAGCGATCGCTCTTATTAATGTATATGCCCCAAACGAGAACCAAACCGAATTCCTAAAGAAAGTACTCGAGGGCATAGACCCGGGATATCTGTCATCGATGATAGTGGGAGGGGACCTAAACATGGTCCTCAACCCTACCGAGGACAGATCGACCACAATGGGTCCCCCCCGTACAACCCCCTCCCAGATCACAGGGAAAAAGTTTAGGGGAATCTTGAGCGAGTTTTCACTAGTGGACATCTGGAGAACCCAACACCAGGGCCAGAGAGACTATACTTTCTACTCAGCACCTCACCAGACCTACTCTCGAATAGACCACTTTCTGGCCACAAAAAATGTGGTGGTGGCAACAACTGACTCCGACATAGGACCGATCACATGGTCTGATCATGCCCCGATTACCATAACCTTGACAACACCCTTCGAAAAGACAATAAATTACTCATGGAGGCTAAATGACTCACTACTCAACCATCCTGAGATAGAAAGAGAGATCAGAGCTGCCATTCGAGACAACTTTTTTTTTAACTCAGGATCCGTCTCCTCACCAGCAATCCTGTGGGAAGCCCATAAGGCAAGCATTAGAGGGAAAATCATCTCCATCGCATCCCACAGGAAAAAAGCCCGCCAAAAACTAATAAAGGAGCTCACAGATGATATCAAAATAATAAAACAAACTCATAAAGCTAACCCCTCAAAAAAAATATATAAAACATTGACAACAGCTAGAGCAAAACTTAGACAAATCCAGCTGGAGGATGTTGAGAAAGCCCTCAAGTGGACCAACCAACAATATTATGATAAAGGTAACAAAGCAGACAGACTTCTAGCTACTAAATTAAGAGGGGTGCATAAACGGTCCCAAATCACGGCGATCAAGAGTAGGTCTGGTGAGATACAACATAGTGACAATAAAATGGCAGCCGAATTCACAAAATTTTACACCGAACTTTATAACTTAAGATCCAAAAAAGGCCGCCCCGAATCAGTAGCATCCGAATTAATAGCACAATACTTAGATAAGTGTCAGCTTCCCACACTAACGGAGGAGGAAAACACAGTCCTCAATGCTGAGATTTCAAAAGAGGAACTGGAAGAGGCGGTCAAATCATTAAAAATCACTAAGTCTCCTGGCCCAGTTGGCTTCACTAATGTCTACTATAAGAGATCCTTGCCAGTATTATCCACGCATCTCCTAAGAACATTTAACGATTTTATGGAAGGAAATCAAATCCCTACGTCAATGTCCCTGGCCACCCTGGCCATAATACACAAAGAAGGCAGGGACCCGATGCAATGTGGAAGCTACCGTCCAATCTCCCTGCTTAATTGTGATCTCAAACTATATAGCAAAATACTCGCAAATAGATAGAATCCCATTTTACCAAGATTAATAGATAAAGATCAAGTGGGATTCGTAGCAGGCAGACAGGCCTCGGACAATACCCGAAAGATAATTGACATTATTGAACATGTCCATCTCACAGGGACCAAAGCACTACTCCTTAGCTTGGACGCAGAGAAGGCGTTCGATAGAATAGACTGGCTACTCATGGACCAAGTTATGCGCAAATTCGGCTTCAAAGACGCATATCTAGAAGGAGTCCGTAGATTATATCAAAATCCATCTGCAACAGTAAAACTACCAGGGGGCAGTAACCAGAGATTCGAGATTACTAATGGAACTCGACAGGGATGCCCCCTATCTCCTCTTCTCTTTGCATTAACCATAGAACCCCTAGCAGCGGCAATAAGAACCAATAGAGACATCAAAGGAATAGAAATTGGACACAGGCAGCACAAAATATCACTATTTGCAGATGATGTCATTTTAACCCTGACGCAACCCCAAACATCCCTGCCTAACCTCCAAAAAGAACTCCGAGATTTTGGAGACATATCAGGCTATAAAATCAATAACGATAAATCGGAAGCACTAAATTTAAGCCTGCCAGAGGTGAAACTCCTCAAATTAAACTTTAATTACCATTGGAGCTCCTCGAGTATCAAATATCTGCGAGTAAAGATAGCGAGGAACTACCAATCCCTATATCAACAAAATTACCCGACCCTGTTCCGGAAAATTAAACAAGATTTAGCGAAATGGGGAGGATATCAAATATCATGGATCGGGAGGATGATCTCGGTTAAAATGAACATACTCCCCAGATTATTATATTATTTCCAGACACTCCCGGTCCACATCCCTGGCTCAGAATTAAAGAATATACAAAAACTAATCTTCCACTTCATTTGGCAAGGTAAGAAACCTAGAACCGCTAGGACAGTTCTCCTGGCATCAAGGGGTAGAGGAGGACTTGGGGTCCCAGACATCACAAAATACTACCTAGCCGCACAATTGAGACAGGTAGTAGTCTGGAATGCCAACCCAAACCAATACTGTTGGCTAGATATAGAATCATACTACGCCGGGACGCCTTCACTACCAGCTTGCCTTTGGTCCCTGAGCAGGGAAGACATGCAGAATAGTAAACTTAAATTAGGCCCAATGAGACACACATGGGAGACCTGGACGAGATGCAAATATAAATTTAAGCTCACTTCGCCCCAATCCCAACTCATACCAATTCACAAAAATCCGAAATTCCCTCCTGGTTGTGAGCCCAGACAATTTGACCAATTCAAAGCAAAAAATATTAGAGCGATCGCTGACCTCTTGAGTATTGGAGAATTCCTGAGCTATCAAAATCTACAAACCAAATATGAAATAGCAAGGTTGGACGTGTTCAAGTATCTACAAATTCGGCACTTTATTCGAACCTTATCCCCAACGTTGAAATTTCCCCCTCTCACAGTTTTTGAGCGGCTCTGTTGAGAAACAGGCCACCAGAAAGGTCTTATAACACAAATTTACGCAGAATTGGAAAGGGCTATAGAAGCCCCCACACATGACTATATGCTGCATTGGGCAGCAGAATTGGGAATAGTTATAGACCGAGAGGACTGGGAAAGAATTTGGGAGAACGCCTCAGGAACTTCCATATGTACCACAATCAAAGAAAATATATATAAAATACTGTTCCGCTGGTATCTTACCCCAGTTAGAATAAATCAAATCTACCCCCAGGCGTCCGATCTATGCTGGAGAGGTTGCGGTCAAAAGGGGGACATGGCACACATTTGGTGGACATGTCCGGAAATTCAAAAATACTGGGGAACCACTCAAAAATTAATAGAAGAGGTCACCGGCCTCAAAATCCCTGTTGACCCGCTGACCTACCTGTTGGCCAGGCCCCTAGAAAATGTGGACCGACCAACAAGTAAATTAATCTCCTTCATCCTAACAGCGGCTAGATGTGCAGTGGTGGCCGCCTGGAAGAAAGTGTCTCCCCCCTCAAAACAAACGATAAAAAATAGGATACAAGAGGTAATGAATATGGAGAAACTATCGGCCTTTTTGAAAAGATCCACGGACTCCTTTAATAAAACATGGGACCCGTGGCTAACCCATATGGCACCCCCACGCCCCTAACTCAAAAATGAAAAGTAAAAAGAACGAGTCTAGAAACTCCAATAGAAATATTCTGAGGATGCGATAAGCAACAGGTATTCCCCCTCCCCCCTTCCCCCCCCCCTCCCCACCTTCCCTTCTCTCCCTTTCCATACTCTGACTCTCTGTTTCCATACTCGCGCCCCCCTCACAACCCCAGGAGGGTCAGGGGGGCGATGAGCTTTCCTCTCTCTTTCTGGTTTCTTTAACCAAAAAATGGAGAAAATTTGTATTAGGCTGTATTAACATATATGACATGTACATTGTGAAATAAGTATTTGCCTAATAAAAATCTTTGGAAAAAAAAAAAAAAAATGGAACATATCCATGGTACAGGAACCAATGGTATTGTCTTCGATCCCATTGTGGGTAGTACCATGTGATATCAGCCATTTGGTTTTAAGGATGTGAAGTACCTCCCTTGGAGATGACATCATACTCTTATTTGTTTTTAAAGCCTATCACATGATACAGCATCCAATCAGATTGAACCTGTACCATCTGACCCTAAAATGTGATGTCACAAGCCTTATTCAGTATAAGGCCTGTTCAGTCTCATTTTAGCTTAATGGCGCGTTCCTTCATTTTCTATATCTACTCCCATTGCGGTTATATATTATTGCACTTGTTTTATTTGGGACTTGTTCGGGACTTTCCTAATCACTCGAGAAACTATCATGTGGGAGAGACGCACCAAAGACGCGACCGGCTGAGAGACGCCGCCAGATGACGTCAGACGCAAGCGTGGACTAACCCGGAAGCGACTAGGAGATTACCCCTTCTGAACTACCGGTTGGAGTATCTCCAGCACACGGGAAGGCTCCCTAAAGCAGAGCTGCATACACCGCTCTTGGATACCAACAGCTAGAGGGAGGACGTCCAACATACATCTGTCCGTGTTCTGCTGTCCCTGCCGAGCGGTAACATGTCCCTAACATGTCATGCTGTTAACCTTTTTTATTGATGTACGTGCAACACTCACCCCCACCCTATAAATAGTTTTTTAAATATACTACACTATGGTTTTTTTGCGCTGTCTTTTCTCTGTTTCCATGTAGCCTGGTGTTTGAGCCATCCTAATTGACCAGCAGCACAAAACCTCACCCTAATCAGGTTGTAATTTATACCGTATTTCTAAGTCACTATCACCCATCACTGATCACTTACTGTATGAGCGCAGGTCTTTTTGTTTTACAGTAACACACAATGCATTTTTTTTGGCAAATATTTGTTTTGAATTGATTGTTATTTTTTCTTTTTCTGTTTATTGTATGACCGTTTTACAAGAGATATATAGGTATTGCACTGTGTATTTTTGTCACATTGGAAGTAGCTTTGGGCATTTTTGTTTTTTTGCTGTATACATTTAGCCACGCTCACTAGAACTCCTTTTGACACTTATATGCATATATATATATATATATATGATGTGGTAATGGTTGGGGTTTCTCAGAGCTTGTTGGGAATCTGTGTATTTTGTTAACTGTGTGCAGCTGGTCTCAGTTGCTTATGGGAGGGTAGTGCCCCCCCCAAGGTTTAGGCTTTCCCTACCCCACTTTCCAAGTTGGCAGGTCAGTTTCATTTTGCCAGGTTACGACAGATCCAGTGTAGATCATTCTTCCTGTAATTATACAGGTAAAAATAATTTTAACTCAGGTGAGTGTTAGGACCTGCTTTGTCATGCCTTGTATATGGCAGCAGGCTTAATATGCTATGGCCAAAGGGTTAAACTATATGACCCTTTTTACAAGAGATATATAGGTATTGCACTGTGTATTTTTGTCACATTAGAAGTAGCTTTGGGCATTTTTGTTTTTTTGCTGCATACATTTAGCCATGCCCACTATCACTCCTTTTGACACTTATATGCATATATATATATATATATATATATATATATATATATATATATATATATATATATATATATATATATATATATATATATATATAAATATATATATATATATATATATATATATATATATATATATATATATATATATAATGTGGCAATGGTTGTGGTTTCTCATAACTTGTTGGGAATATGTGTACTCTGTGTATTTTTTTATTTTCACTTAATTGTTATGTATTTGTAGGTCTTGGTTTTATTACATTTTAGGATTGATTAGGGGTTACATTTCTTTAATTGTTCTGTTGGCTAGGTGTTTATTTAATGGTATTCTTGTTGAATTTTGGGATTACATTAATTTCATAATTTTTTTTGGTGTTAGATTAATTGTATTGATGTGTTGGCTAAGCTTTTTAGTTGTTTTCTTCTTCTGGTATTTAGGTGCTTGTGTATTTATTTTATTTTTGAGCCTTTTTGGTGAGGTTGTTTTTTTTCTTGTTGCCCATTGACTGCCATAGTGGCTTATCATTCCCATATTTTATGGGCATGAAGTACCACTGTGCCAATCAATGGGTAGAGGATGGGATAGTGGCCCCAGGTGGGTGGTTAGGCCTCCTGGGTGGGTATCGGGGGGAGGGTTTACCCCTTAATTACTATAGCGTCTATTAACCTCTAAGGTGATTAAGAAGTTAGGGCAATTAGATTGTATTTTTTATTGTTCTGTTCCTGCAAACCGAGGACATGCACATGGAGGATGATGATGAGGATGTCTCATCCTGATCATCAGGATGTCACAGTTAAATGCAAGTTTTATGTACTCTATTTATGCTGGCTGGCTAATGTTTTATTTAGAATGGGCAAATTAGCTATTATCCATATCTGGATAAGAGTAATTTTGCCAATTACTGTACTGTATGTGTTGGGGGGAGGAAGGGGGTTGTTGAGGTTAGAGGAGGAGGGTACTAGGGTTGTTGTATTTATTTATGTTTATTGGGGGTAGAGTGAGTAGGTAGTTGCCCCAAGGTATGTGTTTAGGCCTACTAGGTGGGTAGCGGGACTGGTTACCCCTTCATTACCATAGCGGTTCCAACCGCAATGGTAGTGAAAGGGTTAACACCTCCCGCAACCTTCCAGGCAGGCTTAAAAACCCATCCTGAGCTACTACCCCCTTCATCCACCCACTCTGCTCTCAATAAAATGACTATTCAAGTTTAACCCCTTCATTGCTTTAGCGAATACCCACTAAGGTAATTAAGCTATTTTTATAAAAATGTTAATACTAGTGCATGAGATCGGGGTCTCTGGAGCAGAACATAATTGATTTGAGATCCGGGACCCCATGCTTCCCGAGATGCAGGCACCATTATTGGGTATCCAATGGTGGTTGTGGGGAGCGCAGATGTCACCATATGTAAAGAATAGAGATATACAGTATATAGTGCAGTAGTTCTTAACTCAAATTTGACTCTTAAGTAGCAGAATGAAAACTCACATTCTCCCAGTGAAATGACAGCAGTATGAAATTATCCTCTCAGGTACAGTAGTCTGTGTGGTGTCCCTCGGTTAGAGATAAAAATCACACTTAGTGCAACACTGTGAGTTCTTAAAACATAATATATTAGCAGATAGATATCGCACTTACATTTGTGCAATAAGGATAAGGCACATAAAAATTAAAGGTGGCTTTGTCCCTCTGCTCCTTCTTGCCGCTCGCACACTGTCACGTCACTTCCGTTTCACGTCTACGATCGTCGACGTCACTTCCAGATGCGGGTGAACTTAGAATCGGGAGCCGTGGTGACGGGAGTTGCTGGGCAGATTCTGGATAGTATGCAGGGGCTTGCGTAGCCTACTGATGTGTCACACTTCGCGTTTCGCTTTACAAAAGCTTCATCAGGAGTATAATCTACGGCGCCTCTCTGGTCTAAATAAATATGCTATACTTCATTGTGATTGGATAAAGTGGGAATTGCTAGAATGCTATTGGTCAATTTATTGCATTGTGATTGGGTGATAGGGGCTAATACATAATAATACTACACTATCTTTTTTTATATAATACAAACAAGTACAACTTTATTGACATTTATACAATCTCATAAAAACTAAAATAAGTTAGTAACCTATACAGAATGGATGAATTAAAACAATTAAATATTTAATATTTTTAATATTATAAGGGATAGGGGACTTCCTAACTAGTTGCTATTTATACTCCAAATAAGTGATCATCAATAAATACAACGGGGATATAAATAGGAAAGGAAGAGCAAGAAACAAGAATTAACATTACTCATAAATTATAAAATACATTAATTTTAAATACAAAATAGACATTAACAACAAGGGATACATATTAAAGAACTATAGACACATAAAAGGGTACATTTAATTTATACCTATAAAATAAATTAATTTAAAAATATTAAAAGGTTAAAACTTGAATAAAAGTTTTTAATTATTTTTAAATGAATGCACCAATCTCGATATCTACATTTAACTCCTTTGGATTCAGCGTTTTGAGGCAGTGAATCCAAAAGGTTTCTCTTTTTAACAATTCAATCGCTCTATTTCCTCCTCTCCAATTTTGAGGAATATGTTCTATCCCTTTTAGAATTAGATCTTTGGGATTGGATTGGTGAAATAAGTTAAAATGCTTAGGGACACTATGTGTGTCCATTTTTCTTCATATATATTCCCTATATGTTCTAAGGCTCTAATTTTTAAAGTTCTAATGGCCTTGCCTCTTATTGTAGCCCGCAAGGACTTTCGAGCATATAAATCATAAAATCAGTATTACAGTTTAAAAATTGTTTAATTTTAAACTCCTCATTGGTGACGTATATCATACGTATGAAGAGCAATCAGAGATACTAATGGATAAATTTAAAGAAAAGAAATATAATAAATCCATTATGATAGATGCAAAAGATAGAACGGATAAGCTTGACAGACAGCTTCTAATTATACTGTAAGGAAAAATAGTAAAATAGATTTCACAACCACGTTTATGACAAAATATAATAAGGATGCCAATAAAATAAAACAGGCTATAAACAAACATTGGCACATTTTACAAAACGATCCAGTACTTGTAAGTATATTACCACCACGGCCAAATATAATTTTTACAAAGGCAAAACAATTTAAAACAAAAAATTAGCACCAAGTATCCTCAAACCAATAAGGGAGGATACACAAGATAAAAATTGGTTGAAACTTCCAAAAGGATTTTTTTCATGTGGTAACTCTACGGCCTGTAATTTTTGTTCAAAAGGGAACAAAGATATTTTTAAATCACACGTCACCAATGAGGAGTTTAAAATTAAACAATTTTTAAACTGTAATACTGATTTTATGATTTATATGCTCAAATGTCCATGCGGGCTACAATACATAGGCAAGACCATTAGAACTTTAAAAATTAGAGCCTTAGAACATATAGGGAACATATGAAGAAAAATGGACACACATAGTGTCCCTAAACATTTTAACTTATCTCACCAATCCAATCCCAAAGATCTAATTCTAAAAGGGATAGAACATATTCCTCAAAATTGGAGAGGAGGAAATCGAGCGATTGAATTGTTAAAAAGAGAAACCTTTTGGATTCACTGCCTCAAAACGCTGAATCCAAAGGGGTTAAACGTAGATATTGAGATTGGTGCATTCATTTAAAAATAATTAAAAACTTTTATTCAAGTGTAACGGGTTTTCCCCCACCCAATCTCACATTGGCCAGTGTGGTCTAACCAGTCCCCATTACATGTTCGTGTCTGATGGTGCACCTGTAAACCAGTCCCCATTACATGTTCGTGTCTGATGGTGCACCTGTAGGCAACAGGGCTCCTGAGTCTCCCGCTTGATGGTATTAGGGGATGTCATCCAGACAGGCAGCTGAGGTAGTGTGTGCGAGTCCTACCTATATCCAGTGCAGCTCCTCCACCTCATCAGGATCTGTGCTTCCACAGGGAGATGGTCCTGGTGAGGAACTCCTTCTTGGTGGTGCCATCCACTGCTGAGTAATTTCACACTCACACAGTGGAGGTATATTCAAACAGGGCATCTTTATTGGCATGGTGATGTGGGCCAGCTGCCCCTCACAGATAACAGCTCAGCCACTCATCTCTTTGTAGCACTCCCTTAGGAAGGTCCCTTCTCTAATAGAGCTGCTTTCCACCTACTGCTGCGGCACAGTTTATTCGAGCATTTGCCCGTTCTGTGCCGCAGCAGTAGCCTGGCGCGCGCCCGAGTGTGACGGGCGCGCGCCGAAGCAGCGGAAGAGCGCCCTCCGATCGGGGCGCTCTCCCTACCGCTGCCGGGTCCGCCGGGTCCCCCGGAACCCCCTGCCGCTGTCCCGCGATCGCGGGACACCAGGGCTCCCTCGGGGAGCCCCTGGACACTGAAGTATAGCATATTTATTTAGACCAGAGAGGCGCCGTAGATTATACTCCTGATGAAGCTTTTGTAAAGCGAAACGCGAAGTGTGACACATCAGTAGGCTACGCAAGCCCCTGCACACTATCCAGCATCTGCCCAGCATCTCCCGTCTCCACGGCTCCCGATTTTAAGTTCACCCGCATCCGGAAGTGACGTCGACGATCGCGGATGAGAGACGGATGTGACGTGACGGTGTGCGAGCGGCAAGAAAGAGCAGAGGGTCAAAGCCACCTTTAATTTGTATGTGCCTTATCCTTATTGCACAAATGTAAGTGCGATATTTATCTGCTAATATATTATATTTTAAGAACTCACAGTGTTGCACTAAGTGTGATTTTTATCTCTTACCGAGGGACACCACACAGATTTCATTCTGCTACTTAAGAGTCAAATTTGAGTTAAGAACTACTGCACTATATATATCTCCATTCTTTACATATGGTGACATCTGCGCTCCCCACAACCCCATTGGATACTTGCAAAAAAGAGAACTGGACCATCTCTTCAGAGGGTTGTAGCTGCATTTTATCACTACTATTTATTATTAAACACATTGTACACATTTTTATTTTTAATCACTATTTAGTTTATATCACTTTATTTATTTAATTATTATCACTTTTAAGAGGAGCGCCTTAATCACAATTTTTTTGTAATAATCACCGTTATTGGGTGCCGGTATCCCCATACAATGTTTAAATGTCCTGCTTCACGTGACTAGGACATTTAAATGTATAGGAGATACCGGCAACCCATTACAGGGAAGCAAGTGGTCCCTGGACCTGAAATCAATGCGGTTCTGCTCCTTGAGACCCCCTGCTCACATACTGTACATTAGAATTAACATTTTTATAAAAACCCTGCGATCGCATGTGAGATATGTACAGGGAGAGGCGGCTCTCTCTATGCAGCTGTCCCAGATCGCATTAGGGAGAATTTTGAGTGAGGCTTGCGATCTTATCGCTGCTGACCACACGGTTTGGGCATTTTCCTGCCTCATGGTTTGAGAGTGGTCACTGAGCTTTCTGAATACCATGATAACTAAACTGACAAACCATTCAGCGAAAACATTCCAAACCTAGCGATGTACAGTAGCAGCAAACTTATCAAGGCTAGTAGAATAGGCCCCTATATGTATCAACCTCATCAGTTGGTTCCTTGGCAGGCTCTTTTTTGTTCATTGGGGATGAAAGCTTGAGGCTAATAACATGTTGTGTATTTTTTGCTTATTGAGTATAGATATCTGTTCTCAGACCCTTGTCAATTTGTATGTTTAATGATACCACGTTATTAATGCTGAGGTATGGATGCTAATGCAAAGCAAACTGTTTGAAATGTTTCCATAAAATGTAATGTTATAAATATTTGTAATTATTTTCTCTTGTCAGATATGGAAAACTGTTTGAAGTGCCCTGAGGATCACTGGCCTAATATAAGGAGAGATAATTGTATCCCAAGAATGATAGATTTCCTTTCCTACGAGGAACCACTAGGTGGCGGTATTGCAGCCCTTGCTGTTTCCTTTTCTGCTGTCACTGTTGCAGTGCTGGTGATCTTTATCAAGCACAAGGACACTCCAGTTGTACGAGCCAACAACCAGAACCTCAGCTACATCCTTCTTATCTCTCTTGCGCTGTGTTTTCTCTGTTCTCTGCTTTTCATCGGTCGTCCTCTGAAGGTGACCTGCCTGCTACGGCAAGTGACTTTTGGGATTATTTTTACTGTTGCTGTGTCTTGTGTTCTGTCAAAAACCATCACAGTTGTCATCGCCTTTAATGCTATGAAGCCTGACAGCAAATTGAGGAGGTGGGTGGGGAGCAGAGTATCCAGCTGTCTTGTCCTCCTCTGCTCACTAGGGGAGGTTGTGATTTGCATTGTGTGGCTAATGCACTCTCCTCCATTTCAAGACTATGACACCCAATCACAAGTTGGCAAGATGATATTACAGTGTAATGAAGGCTCGGTCACTATATTCTATTTCTCCCTCAGTTATATGGGACTTCTGGCTTTCTCAAGCTTTATTGTTGCATTCCTAGCCAGGAACTTACCAGACACTTTCAATGAAGCTCAGTATATCACCTTCAGCATGCTGGTGTTCTGCAGTGTTTGGGTCTCCTTTATCCCAGCATATCTGAGCACCAAAGGCAAATACATGGTGGCCGTGGAGGTATTTGCCATCCTGGCCTCCAGTGCAGGACTTCTGTGCTGTATCTTCATTCCCAAGTGCTATATTATCCTAATGAGACCTGAGCTGAACACTAAAGCCCATTTAACTATAAAAATGTAAAAATTATGGTGGGAGTCTTCTTATATACATCTAATATACTCCAAAGAAAGTTATGACTTAAAGGAACCAAAATATACTTAATACTAAAGTAAAACAATTTTGATCTATTTCCTTTTAGGGTTAGTATAATGTGCTTTAATTTTGCATTAGAGGGAACTTAATTAAGAATTTTAAACTCTGTACATAATGTTAGAATTGTCCAAATTAGCACGCTGTTATTAACACGTTTAGTGCCAGGGGTGTTTGCCACCTGCGTGGTGACAAAACTATTCAGCATTCGTTGTTAAGCTTTTCATTGGTATCTCTCACCTTGGGTTGATTTCATATCATGTGACCAAGATATGCTGTCATAAATATGGGCGTGAGGGGCTGTCTATTTAATTTTCATAATATTGTTTCTGGATAGTATTGCCTTATATCCCCTAATTATACGGATACTAGATATGTATAGATTTACTATTCTATCCAACACCGAAAACAAATTAGCAATTCGTGTAACCTGAAACATTTAGATCTGAATGCAAAAAGATAATTTGATTGTTTTTATATAATTGATACAAATTATGATTGTGATGCTACTTTGACTAAGAAAGCCATTATATAGTAGTAACATAACATATTAGCAAGTCTACTGATGTTTGAAATTAATTACATACAAAAATTGAATGAATTAGCACTCACCCTGTATAACACAATTCAGCTAGATGTGCTATGATGCTGCATCCACACCGCAACATGCATATAACTGTACAAAAAACAAACTGGATCAGCACTCCAAAAAATAATTAAGGACATACTGTACGTTTCTCTTTTGGTCTCGCCAAGTTTTTCTTTAATGTATAAAAAAAAGAATCAACACAGAAAAGATAATCACACACAAAGATAGGAAATGTTAGCAGACACTGTTATACAGTATGTGCGCAATAGAGCAACGTTTCAAGTCCTCCTGGCCCCTTCATCAGGCTTAATCATAGGTGTAAAATAAGTGTATACAAGCGCTAGTGCAACAATTGCAAACAAACAGGAGAAACAAAACCTGAGATACAGTCCTAGGGGGTAGGTAGTCCTGGAGCTGCCGTCATAATGTACATCCAAGGAGGTTTAAATAGTCCCTGTGGACACACATGTGCCCCTGATCAGTGTCTCTCTGCACTGTGCAGCCATTACAGTGACGTCACACAGCTGCTGTTGGAGCTGGCTGCACTTCCTATCATACACAGACAGGGCATCTGAAGCCTCACAGCAATACTGACAGACTGAACCATTAGGTCGCCGAGCATAGGAGATAATGGAGCGGACCTGTGCAATGCACTCCAAAAGCAAGAGAGCTAATCCAGTTTGGATTTTGAAATGATTGACGTCACTTAAAGGGATGTGATTAATGACATCAGATAATTAACATTTGCTGTACATATTAGAACTGGATTGTGGGAAATGTATACCTGTATTTAAACACTGATCTTGCACGTTTGATCTCTATACACCTGAAAAAGGTTTAATTATTTTTACCCGGAAATGTTGTTCTATTGCTTGTCTTCTTGTATACTAATAAATGGTTGGAGGACCTTTTTGGACATCACAAATATGACTACATCTGCTTTATTTTTTATTGTTGGAAATTGTGATGGTTTGAGGGGATCCCTCCACAGATATGCAATGCACCACTGAAAATATATAGCTATTTTTCCCAACAACAGGAATTCAGAGCAAGTATACATTTTTCTGTATTAAATAAACAGTCCACATGTCTCTATTTTTTGGAGGGAGGAAATTGCTCTTGCAATTATCTTTCAGAGATGATCGCATCCCTCTAACCTCTGTAGAGACCCTGTTTCCAAGATACAAGCATTTATTCTCACAAGGTAAGAATAGGTTACCGTTGGACACAATATGACAGAAGGACCAGGATGGCTTCTGCAGCTAACAGATATATGCAACATCATTGGTACTGTAGATCAGGGGGTGCGCAAAGTGGGGGGCGTGCCCCACAGGGGGGGCACAAGATTTTCTGGGTGGTCATGGCTGTTACAGGGGCTGCACGTTTCCCCTGAAAGCATTTAAAATAAATGCCGGGGACCACGCGAGGCCTCTATCACTTTTTACTTACCTTTCTTCCAGCGACGCGTCTCCATTGTCACCCGGCATCAAATGACGCAGCGGACGTGACTTTCCGTGACCCCGCTACGTCATTTGATGTCGGAGCTGTGCAGGGAGGGGGTGTGCGAGCCGGAGGGGAGAGGAGACAGGGGGGTGCATGTAGGAAACTTTGCGCACCCCGGCTGTAGGTGATATTATGACTTTCTATTTGCAGGCATAGAAAATTTGTACGTTTTTTCTCTTAAACACAGACCTAAAAAACTCAGATATCAACTCGAGGGGTTCTGGCCATTACTCAAAAACTTAAAAGGACTTCCTCATTCACATCAATAACATACAAAAGACAATATTTGTATTACTGCATTAAAAATGGAATCTCTGTCATTTTCTTCATACTGATTAAATGCATGAGGCCTGAAGTGGCATTAACCTTTGCAACTATAAGTTTAAGTACTGTATACTGACACAAGGAAAGGATTGCGCTGTGTAAATGCCTATTTATCATCAGTGTGATACATAGCCTACCATATTCATCAGACTCTGTTATGGGTCAGTGCAAATGAATGGGACTTAACTCTGATTCAAGGTGAAGGAGCTTTAAAAAATTGGGGTCTAGTGAGGTAATTACTCTGCTATCAATCCCTTACAATTGTTCACTTTCTACAAGTTGTTCTACATAAACAACCTCAGTTCTGTAATCTAGGAGTAGAAGTTCCTGGCTGAGCTTCAATAGCTGATTGAAACCTGCATAACTTTAATTTGTGCTAATTCATCCTAAACAATGGGGCATCTGGCAACCTCTTCTTCCACCTGTTCAACATCTCTCTAAATCACTCTCACTAGGGATATTCCTTCTTTCTGAGCTGCTGTGCTTCATCTTTGTGTTGTTTCTACTAGTTGCTATAACTGTGCAATCTCACTTCTAAACACACCATATACTGGAACTGCAATAAAGCCACAAAATATTCTCTACTGACTTTCAATATTAGTTCATAATTAGAAATATGTGCACTGGTAAGGAAAATTTAGACTAGAAGGCATAACTGTGAAGATCACACGAAAAAGTGTAAGAAATGTAAATGTGTGTACATATTGCTTATGTTATAGGCTAATTAGTAAGTAGAGATGGGCAAATTTATTTTGTGGTTTTGGATCCAGTCTCCAGATGCTCTACCATGGCTCAGAGGGGGGAGGAACAAGGATGTCCCAGTGGGAGGAGAGGTAAAGGGAAAAATGTACCCAAACAGAAAATGTTGAAATCACAGAGGAGAATCTGAAAGAGAATGGAATCTATAATCTGTCTGAGTTCCAGTTAACATGTGCACAATTCAGTTTACTCAAAAAGAGCTTAACTTTTGCACCGGTGAACAAACGGAGCGAATTTAACTTATATTTAGATATGTAGAAATTCCTGTGAAAATTAACACTGAAAAGGCATTTTGTTACAAGTGCACCTACAGTCATTTGGATTTGCCAGAGACAAATATGGGTGAATCAAATGTAGAAAGTACTGATAGAGAGAACTGTAAGAGAAAACACAAGAGAAGTAAGATCTCAAGGAACAATAGATTCCATAGGGAATGTACAGATTGCTGTTAATACTTCATTTGACTGGTTGAATAATTTTGGGGAATCCACTTATAACGCGATGCAAGCGTGGCTCCCAATTGTTTTGAAAGTACTGCAATGTGGATTTTTCTTGTTAACACTGATAAGTGATATACATATATACAGCATATACAGTAACATGCAGATCTTCCTATCACGCTGTTTTCCGATGCCACCTGCCCCTGATTCCCTCTACCCTGCACCCTCCGCCCCTCTGCCCCCAGACACCAGGCCAGATCTAGTCTTACCTGTGCCCTGCAGGGGTGACCAGGTCTTATCATGTCTCAGGTGGCAGGGAGCTGGGTGTCTCTAGCTGCTTCTGTTGTCCTGTGACCTGTGTGCATCAGCAGCCTATAGGATTCTGTTTCCTGTTTTTACCCTGGCTTTGTATTGGAGGATCTCCCTTTATATAATCTCTTATTCCAGACTTTCATTGCTGAGCATAGTCTAGTGTGACGCTGTGCCATGCTGCATTCAGTTCTTGTTTCTCCTGCCTTGCCTGTTTTTCCTGCCGCTGCTTGTCCCTGCTATGTACCTTGGACTCCGCACCGCTCTACTTCCGATCCAGCTTACGTACGACCATCATCCAGTCTCCAGTACCCCGACAATCCCCTACACTCCAATCCTGAACTTGGCTACTTATCCTGACGATCCACTACTCTCCAATCCTGATATGGCAGGTACCCTCTACTACTCTCACATCCCTACTCCTGACCTTGCTTGTACAACCAATCTACAATCTAGGCGTGCCCGCGTGGCTGTGGGTTGGTGTTACTCAATTCCCTACCTCAGCACTGCTGTCGCGCTTCTTTGTGGTGAGCATGCGTTACAGTGGGATACCCCAGACACAGTGATGTTCTATGCTGTCAATTATTGGACGTGAAACTTGCGTTGGTGTGTGACGCCATAGCGCTAACGTCCCCATGTGATAAAGCAGCGGGACGGCTGAATAAGCAAGCAATTTACTGGCAGCGACTTGCATACTTAATCCTGAGTATTGCAGAGGAGTTAGATGTTCACTTGTTCTAATAGGGACACAGAGCTGCCAGTACCTTTGTTGATAAATAACCTACCTTGAATTATCAAGTTCAATGATAGCTGTATGCTGCGGGCTATCTGAGCCAGAGGAACTTTGCTTGACGCACACTTTGTGTTTACATACACTTCCACTGCTGTTTATAGTATGGTGAAGCTCATGTGAAATCTTTATGTCTGCATAGTTGACACAAAAATAATTACACTATTGTGTTTTCTCTCTCATTGCATATCCTTGTAAACATTGAGTAATAAAGCTAGTTTCTTACCCACTCCTGAGCCTCCACGAGTCCCTGATGGCGTGTCAAGCCGCTAATGTGAAGATCCAATGCAAAAAGAAGAGACCAGCATCACACTGCCAGGGAGCCAGGTGGTTAAAAATCAATAAATGTATTAATCAAATAAACATCACCCACGGGGTATTGCTACCCTCCTACGCATTTCGGACATAAATCCTTTAACAAGGAGTATAATACAATGGTGCCCTGGACCCTACTTATATACCAAATATCACTGTATTAAAATAATTGAATTTCACGCCAAAACTGGCTCCTAGTGTGACGCACACATCAGGGAACTCGTGCCCGCGTGCACACTGAAGATGGCATGCGCATGCCCCCGAGCAATCTCCGTCGCATCCGCACGCGCCTATCATATCCCTGCCTGGGTTGGATGTCAGCAGCATGGCAATAAGAACCTCCCACCCACCCGAGGCCCCCAAGGGACGAACGGAGACCCACGGCCATACACTCACCATCTAGGAACAATGACAGGTCTCCATGGAAAAAAAGTTTATGGCCGTCATAAAGGGTAACCCCAAAGGCCAATTCCTCAGACTGAGGAGAAATTGCTCCAATACTGAGGATTTTGTCCGTCAGTCTGGGGAGTTGTGCTCAAGATTTATCCAAAGGGTATACAAACATGAGGAATTATCACAGACTTTTAATGAAGTGTTAGCGATGGATAGACAGCTACTGTATTACTGAGTCCACAAAGTGAGGGCACCCTGGCGTATGGAGGTAGAGCTGGAAAATCCTCAATGAAGAAAAAGTTAGATTATACAGGCATACCCCGGTTTAAGGACACTCACTTTAAGTACACTCGCAATTAAGGACATATCGCCCAATAGGCAAAAGGCATCTCGTGTATGCGCCTGTTAGCACGTCCTGAACTGCAATACAGGCTTCCTACCTGTACCAAAGCTGTGCGCAAGTGGGGTGACTATAGAGCCTGTTACAAATGCGTTATTTACATCAGTTATGCGCGCGTATGAAGTTTGCAGTACAGTAGATGCACAAGAGGAAAAAAGGTAGTGATTCACTTTAAGTACATTTTCGCTTTACATAAATGCTCCGGTTCCATTACGTACGTTAATGCGGGGTATGCCTGTAAACAAATGTAGTAGAAAACAGGGTCAAGTTGGAGACAGGACAAGACTGGAAGGGGATGATGTCCCTTTATTCATTTTACAATTTAATAGACCAAGCCATCAGGTCCAACTGATCATATGCAAACATTGGGATCTTCTTTGTATGGACCGGAGTCTGGTCCAATATGTAGAAAATGGGCCCCGTTTTGTTTACCGTAAAGCTAGAACTATTAGGTCCGTTGTAGCCCCCAGTTATGTGGCCTCTTCGCGTGCAGTGACCAAGACCTTCACTACTAAGGGTTCCTTCAGGTGTGAGGGCTGTCTTATTTGTCAATATATGTGACCCTCTTCACATTTTTCTAGTACCCCTTCAAGTAAACAATTTCCCATCAAATCTTATATTAATTGCAATACGCAATACGTCGTGAACATTCTAACATGTATGCGGAGCCAACTACAGTATGTTGGCCGAATGACTAGAGCTCTTAAAATAAGAGTGATGGAGCATGTGAGACTAATAAAAAAATGTGATTGCTCACATCCTGTATCTAAACATTTTTCTGAATGTACATCAGGGAGTATTAGGAACTTAACAGTTAGAGGAATTGAAAAGTTTTCCCTGGATGAACGAGGGGGAGATGGACTCAATCATTTGGACCGCAGGGAGGCCTATTGGATCTTCATTTTGAGGACCCGGGCCCCCTGTGGTCTGAATGTTAAATGGAATTTATGCCATTTTTACGTTCTTTATGTGGAGTCCACTCTTGTTATACATATGGAATTGTTCTGTTTATCTGATTCAATTGTGTTTTCCTGACAGATCCTTATATATTTCTGTTGGTTTTCCAAAAAGTGATGACTTCCCCATTTTTCCTTCTCCTTTCCCCCTCCCCTTCGCCATCCCCTTTTCCTTATCCTCTTCCTTCCTTCTTCTCCTTCCCTCTCCCCCTTCCTCCCCTTCCCTTCCTTCCCTTTTCCCATTTTCCCCTTCTTTCATTTCCACATGAAATTAGTAGTCATTATTACATCTTAAAAGTTTTGAACTTAATATTTAAGGTGGCAACATATCCATGTATCCTGCATTTAACTATAACCTGCACTTTAGGGAGTTGTTCTTTAATTAACCAGATATTTATGTACCCTATTAACTGAATAAATGCTTGAGATGTTGAAGGTTATTTATATATCCTCTATTAGAGTTTTTATTTATGTTTCTATATAAATTTAGTATAATATTGTTAGGAGGTTTTATTACAGATGTTATTTGGTTCTATTATGGTCCTACTGGACTTTATGTATAAATTATGAGTTTATATATTTAATGTTCATGTTGTATTAACTTGTTTTATGCTATACTTTTTATTGTGGTTCGTGCCAATCCCTGTTATGACAGGTCTCTATTCTATGGGAAGGCTTAGCCACTTCCCCCGCCTTGTTGTTATTGTTTTGACAGGTTTCCATGGAGACCAGTCCTTGTTCCTGGATGGTGAGTGTATGCCCGTGGGTGTCGGGCTCAGTGCCTGCCGGGCGATGACCCCCGAGGAGAGGAGGGGCACAGATGGCTATTGTGGGGATTGGGAAGAGTGTGTTTTTGCCGCTCACTGGCATGGGTCTCTGTTCTTCACCCGGGAGCCTCGGGCAGGTGGGAGGGGCTTGGTGCAGTGCGGCTGACATCCACCCCAGTCAGGGATATGATAGGCGCGTGCGGACGCGACGGAGGTTGCTCGGGGGCGCACGCATGCACATCTTCAGTGCGCATGCGGGCACGAGAACCCTGACTATCGCGTCACGCTAGGAGCCGCTTTGGCGCGAAATTCAATTATTTTAATACAGGGATATTGGATATTTAAGTACAGTCCAGTGCCCCATTGGATTATACTCCTTGTTAAAGGACTTATGTCCGAAACGCGTAGGAGGGTGGCACTACCCCTGTGGGTGATGTTTATTTGATTAATACATTTATTGGTTTTTAACCACCTGGCTCCCGGCAGTGAGGTAGAAGAGAATCGGGTTTGAAGAGGAGATCTCATTTCTTCCCCTCATTCATGAAAGGCAAATTTTTGTCAACATTTGAGAGTCTCGTTGAACGAGACTTAATTCTTTTACATAAGGGTTTCACTTTTGATTCTCCCTCACATACTCACTTTGGCAACAATTTAACTATAGGTGAACGTAAAGCACTTAATGATCTTAAAGCCAATACATCGCTTATTATTAAAAATGCTGATAAAGGGGGGGCGGTTGTAGTGCAGCATAGGGATGACTATCACAGGGAGGCTTTACGCCAACTTTGCGATACTTGTTCCTATGCTGTACTGCAATCTGACCCTACCCCTAAATTTCTTGCTGAATTGAGGAACCTCCTTGATGAGGGTTCTATGTTGGGTATCCTTAATGATATTGATATGGAATTTCTTTATAACTCCACTCCTACCACGGCCATGTTTCACCATCCCCCAAAGATTCATAAATCATTAGTCTCCCCTCCTGGAAGACCTATTATATCCAGCATTGATTCTTTGGGAGATGGTGTCTCACGGTACGTGGATTGTTTCCTACAGCCATTGGTACAATTATTACCTTCTTACATCTTAGACAACGGAGATCTTCTTAAACAAATTGAATGTGTTGTCTGGAAAAAGAACTGCTTATGGGTAACCCTGGATGTTACGTCACTTTATACTGTAAGCTCTCATTCTCACGGGGTGGCAGCTGTTAGACACTTTTTGAGTCGTTCTGATTTATCACATGCACAAATTGCTTTTATTTTGGATTCAATTTGGTTTCTTCTCACTCACAATTATTTTTTATTTGATGGGGTTCATTATCTCCAAACGCATGGAACGGCCATGGGGACAAGCTTTGCCCCCTCACACGCCAATCTTTTTATGGGTTGGTGGGAGTCGTTCCACGTGTTTGGAGATTTGAACATTTATAGGGAGCACATTTTATTTTATCGGCGGTTTATTGACGATCTATTGTTTATTTGGGAGGGTGATGTCCCCACTTAATTATTATTTATTAATACACTTAATACTAATGATTTCAATCTCAAATTCACGTACACTTATAATTATCACCATATACACTATTTAGATTTATACTTGTATATTGATAATTCACTAAAAATTAATACTGATGTTTTTCATAAACCTAACTCACAAAACACTTTTTTACGTGCGAACAACTGCCACTCTAAAGCCTTAATTAAAAGCATTCCGAAGGGCCAAATGATACGCCTCCGGTGCAATTGCTCTACAGATGAGCTATTTAACGTTCAGGTTAAAGACCTATATAATCGCTTTATTAAGCAAGGTTATAGTCATAGTGACCTAATAAAAACAATACAGGAAGTTTCCTCTATGGATAGAAGATGTTTGCTCCAACGGTCCCCTAAAAAAACTGTATTAAATGATTGTCCATTGTTCATCACATCTTTTGGTATTCAGGGAGAACAGATTAAACGCATTCTGAAAAAACATTGGTCTATCTTGTCGTTAGACCCTGTTCTCAGACCTATAGTTTCTTCGGGTACTAGAGTTATTTTTAAAAAAGCTAGGACGTTAGCAAATACTCTCTCACCTAGTCTCTTTAAAATATCAGCTGAAAAACATTTGAAACTCCCTAGGAGGTCATTTAGATGCAATAAATACAAGATTTGCTCTAAAATGAAACAAGGTAGAACTTTCACTTCCACTGTGAATAGAACAACTCATAAAAATATGATGTTTATTAATTGCAATTCATCATTTGTTGTATATTTAATCACATGCGGATGTGGATGTCAATATGTGGGTCAAACAACCAGATGTCTTAAGATCAGAATGATGGAACACTTCAGACTCATATCAAATGGGGATCTCAGTCTTCCGGTTTCAAAACATTTTTCCAGCTGTATTAGGGGCGGTCCTGACAACTTTTCCTTCCAAGGAATTGAGATGGTTGCACCTTTGACAAGAGGTGGCAACAGGACCTTACAGCTGGATCGCCGTGAGGCATTCTGGATCTTTACTCTAAGGACCAGAATGCCTCACGGAATGAACATATACTGGGATCTTACTCATTTTTTGTAATTATTTTTTTGTAATTAAACTTTTTAAAAAAAATTGTTTTATTTTACAAATTTATATAGTTGGGAAAAGTATATATTTTATATATTTTTTATCTTAATTACACTTTATTGTTTGTAAATTTTACATATTGGTCTGTAGTGTTCCATTGTCATTCTGGGATATTATCAGATGTTCTAATGTTTTTGATTATAATCATTTAATGTCTCTGGTGTGTTAGTTATTAAAACTTATTTTTAATATAATCCCCTTATCTTTCAGGATTCCTGTAGATCTGATTATAAGTAATATTTTTTTCTCTTAGGGAGAGACGATCTCTGCTTTGACCCTTGACCCTTGACCCTGTCATAGGTCTGGCAGATTTCTATCTCACCCTGAGTTAACATATATTTATATATGTAGAATTATTATCTATTATTATCTTTTATTAGATATATTTCTTTTTTTCCTTTTTTTTAAGTTATATTTCTATTTTCTATTATTTGTGCAGTTTCTATATTGGCAAATATGTATGTGCCATGAATATGTGGATTAACATATATCTATGTTAGCTGATCTATTGATTTGGTTATGTTGACCATTAACTGACACATGCATGTTTTCCTTTTCCTTTGTTAATAGGACGGAGGGTTTTTGTATCCTCTTGGAACTTCACTTTTATATATGTTGGGTGTAGGGTTGTCAGTGTATGTAGGTATGACAATATGAAAAAAATATATTTTTCTATATAGATTTCCTATATGGATGTTTCTTTTTTGGCTATACATCTTCTACTATATTCTGACAATCACTGCACCATGCATATTGCATATAATTTATTTATATTCTCATTTGTTCTTCCTTTTCTTCTTTTTTCTTCTACTGTATAATAATTTTTCTTTTTTGTTCTAGAGGTTTATAGTTATACCATTTGTTTATCTTATTTGTTCTTCATATGATATTTGTTTCGTTATCCTTTTTTTAAACAATGTGTTTATTAAAGTTTTTTTATTCAATGTTTTGTTCGAACAGCTAATCCAGACACTCTGTGTACTTCCTCTATTGCGAGCGCGACCCAGTATTGAGCCGCGCAGTAATATTGCGACTCTGCTTGGAGACACATATAGATGACGTCACGAGTGCCGAGTTTTGGCGCAAATTCTTGTTTAGATAAATGGTGTGCTATTATGTCCCTCATTATACCTTGAGAAAGTCTCGAGGGATGAAACGCGTAGGTGCGTTGTCCTATTTTTGTGTCTGTACTGACCATTAAAGGTTTATTTATATTTTATCCCCGGTTGGAGTTGCCCTTATTTTTTGCGTCTGACTCGCTGTGAGCTGTGCTCCTTTCCACTTCTACTATTGATTTTTAACCACCTGGCTCTCTGGCAGTGCGCTGCTGTTCTCTTCTTTTTGCGTTTGATCTTCACATCAGCGGCTTGACACGCCATCAGGGAATCGTGGAGGCTCAGGAGTGGGTTAGAAACTAGCTTTATTTCTCAATGTTTACAAGGATATGCAATGAGAGAGAAAACACAATAGGGTAATTCTGTATATATTCGGTATAGATAAATATGGTAATGCACTCACATCTAGTAAGATAAAGCAGGCATCTCGGTTAATCAGTTTAACCAAACTGTAATAGAGAAACGTCAGGAATCAGGTTACTTCTTATAAGGTCTCTGACGGCAGGATATTCCCAATTTCTCCCAAGCTCACAGGCCGTAGGATATTATGCAGATATAGAGAAATAAACACATATAGTGTAATACTGTATATATAGAAATAAATTCTATAAACATATAGTGTATCAACTCACATTGTGTGTATAGATAATACGCATTTAGGTTGTTAAAGTAACCAATTCTTATAAGGTCTCTGACGGCAGGATATTTCCAATTTCTCCCAAGTTCACAGGCAGCAGGATATTGTGCGGATATATAGAAATAAACACACATAGTGTGATACTGTATATATAGACATAAATTCTATAACCATATAGTGTATCAACTCACATTGTGTGTATAGGTAGTACGCCTTTAGGTTGTTAAAGTAACCAACTTTAGATGTCGTCTGGAATCACAGGAAAAATCCCAGGCAAAAAAAGAGGAAAAGGATGCAGGAAAAGGTAGAACAAACTTTATAAACAAAAAAGCACTTACAGAGCTGAATACAAAAAAAAATCCCTGAAGAAGTCTTTTTCGGACGAAACGCGTTGAAGCAGCTGCTGACAATCTATAGACTTTGAGGAGCTGTCTGAAGCTCTGTACCCCCTCAGTGTGGTATTCCCGGGTGCATGGCCAGCACTAGGTTTTACTGAGAGTGGGGTTACATGTTTTGGACTACCTTGAATTCTTCTTTTTTTTGTATTCAGCTCTGTAAGTGCTTTAAAGTTTACTCTTAAATTTGTTTGTTAATGTATGCTTTCGTAATAGTAGAATAATCATGGAGTGCATTATGTTTTCCCTTGTCTTCAGAATTACAGCCCCATAGTTAATTTTAAAACACGAATGTAACTGTAATGTTGAAAAGCAGTTGTGAGTACAGTACTATATCTTACTGTACAGAATGTGTTTTTGTCTATGCGGAGCCAAGCTCTGAGGAATCCTTGAAAACCCTCCATGGGTGCGCACGCTATGTAAGATGCACAGGAGGTTGCACAGTGGGAGGAATAGGAAGCACGCTGCGGGGGACGTGCAATATGATGCTCTGCAGGAGGCTGTGCAGCAGAAGATAAAGAAGGAGCGCTCCGCGGGGGACATGCTCCCTGATTCCTTACACATACATGCCGTCTCTTAAAGGGAGCTGGCTCTTGCGCTGATTTTTTTCTCTCCCTGTCAGTTGGAAGCTTACGCCAGAAGCAGGGAGAGGAGAGAGCTTCCAGCTGATGCCAGGTCAGTCCTGCATGGGGGTGCCGCTGCTTTGCCGAAGCTGGGACAGCTGTGAGAGTTCTCTCTGTTCTCCCACTCCGGCAGACATGGAAACCCTGAGGGGTACAATTCTGTCGCACAAAAATTAGACCCGCTTATAACGCGAACCGCTTATAACACCATATGATTCTTTGGACCCCAAGCAGCGCTTTATAACGGTGTTGAGTTGTTTTATGAGTAGTCTAGACAATGATATGAGATACCAGGATCGATTGATGAGACTTTACAAGACCTAATGCACATTTTTGAAGAATGTGATGGGAATAAGGATATAGCACAATACATACACAATTGAGATATAAAATCGATTTTTTTATCCTTATGAATCGTGCGACCTAACATTGAATTCTTCGGCAAATATAGTAGAAAAAGTATTTAAGAATCTATGCAGCAATAATAGGTATTAAGTATTTAATTACAAACTAACCCATTGTGAATGTCAAGCCTAAAGGAATTAAATATATGGTTTGACTCCCACTTAACATTCGGAATGCACACTGATACCCTGACATCCCAAACCTATGCCAAACTTGGGGTACTTTACAGGAACAAATCATCCCTATGTCTGCTGGTCAGAAAGCATATCGCACAGCAGATGCTAATGCCAATTATCGACTAAGGAGACATAGTATATGGCTCGGCACCCCAAACCCACCTTAGCAAACTTGACATCCTGTACAATTCAATATGCCGTTTTGTTCTCCAATGTAACTACAACACACATCACTGTGAAATGCTCAAAGAACTAGATTGGTCATCACTTGAGTCTAGGCAAAAAGTTCACATTTCCTGTCTTGCCTTCAAATTCTTTCTGGGCAAGCTACGGGCACACACGTGCGCGGGCGCGCAGAGACATCCTGTGAAACCGGAGGAGGAAGTGAGGAGAGCGGCCACACGTGGTGCAGAGCTGTGGACCCCACTAACTAGCCTCCGCCACCGGCACTGTTCCGGTGAATACCTGAAGGGTGGTTTCGGACTTGAGTCGCGGCGGAGCAGAGATACAACTCTGCAAGGATACCATCTGCGCCAAGAGGACTCGTTCCTAACAACGCGTGTTTATGCCTTGCTGCATGTAAGTAGGGCTCCAATTTTTCTATCCCGGATGACCTGCGGTTCTTTGTATTTGTCAATACCATTTTATGGCATGGTTCACAACTAAGGCTATCTCACATTTTAATCTGTAAATGTTTCATAAGCCTGTAATATATATTATCTTTAACTGTGCATGCAATGACTTGTATATAATGTATACCCTGTTGATTTATGTAACTGTATTTGTAACCATGTATTATTTGTCTTAACTCTATGCCCAGGACATAATTGAAAACGAGAGGTAACTGTCAATGTATTACTTCCTGGTAAAATATTTTATAAATAAATAAAAAACAGGCATTTTATTATCCACCAAGCGGATAAAGGGAGAGTTACGGTACTATAGAACCGGCTGAATTATTTAAAAGAAGCTAACCGTCTCCTAGGGGATGATGTTTCATATCGCTGCCCAGATAAAGATCCAACGGCATCCTAACTCTAAAGGAGTTTCACTACATATTTAATGCCCATCCCCGCATTCCGATTTTAAACCACATCCCACAAATGCATAAAACCTTGAAGAACCCGCCGGGCTTTCCCATTGTGTCTGGAATTGGTTCTATGACCTCCAATTTATCACGTTATGTTGAAACCTTTTTAGCTCCCCTCACTTGTGCACTGCCTTCAAGTTTAAGAGACAGTAAGAATGTTTTAAACTCACTACAGACTATCGCACACACACACTTTATTTGGGTCTTGTTTGATGTAACTTCACTGTACACTTGCATACGTCACACACAAGGTATTGAAGCAGTAGCACATTTTCTTTATCACCAGGATCATTTAAACGACTTAAACAGAAATGTATAATTAACAGTATCACATTTATACTTAATCATATTTTATTTTTTTAAGGCAGGTATTATATCCAGACCAATGGGACGGCCATGGGTACACGCTTCTCCCCTAATTCTGCAGGATTGTTAATGGGTTTATGGGAGTGTGAGTATATATGGGAAGAACATAGATTTAGGAAGTATATCCAAAACTATTGAAGATATATTGATGACATTTTAGTCATCTGGTCAGAGTCCATAGAAGAGCTAGACGCATTCACTATATATTTGATAATAAACATCATTCAAAGTGGAGAACAAAAAGGAATATTCATTTTTATTTTCAGACAGCCCCAAAACTCTTATTATTTATCATCTGCCCAAGATACATAAATCCCTCACAGCCCCACCTGAGAGACCTGTTGTGTCAGGTATTGATTGATTCATTAACATCAAACCTGTCACAATATGTTGATTTTTTCTTACAGAATTTTTTTGGTTTATTACCTTCTTACATTAAATACAGGACACCGGTGCTTTGTTTATTTAAAGATTTGAAATGGAAGACAAGCTACAGATGGGCCACGTTTGATGTACAGTACAGTCTCTATATACAAATATTCCCCATATGAAAGGTGTACAGTAGCTGCAATAGCACTGTATTTGATAAACGATCCTGAATTATATGTACAAAATGGGCATTTTATTCTGGAGTCAATTAGATTCATACTCTCACATCATTATTTTATATTTTTAACACAGTGTTTTATCCAAGTCTGTGGAACAGCAATGGGTACACACTTTGCTCCCAACTATGCAAACCTTTTTATTTTTATTTATTTATAAAATGTTTTACCAGGAAGTAATATATTGAGAGTTACCTCTCATTTTCAAGTATCTCCTGGGCTTAGAGTTAAGACAAATAATGCATGCTTACAAATACAGTTACATAAATGAACATGGTATACATTATATCAAAGAATTTGCATGCACAGTTAAAGAAAACATATGTTATAGGCTTATGAAACATTTACAGACCAGATTAAAATGTGAGACAGCCTTAGTTTTGAAAGAACTTAAACTGGTGGTGGATGTGACAGTCTCCGGTAGGTTGTTACAGTTTTGGGGTGCACGGGAAGAGGAGGAGCGGCCGGAGAGGAGGAGCGGCCGGATACTTTGTTGAGCTTTGGGACTATGAACAATCTTTTGGAGTCTGATCTCAGATGATAAGTGCTGCATGTGGTAGGGGTGAGGAGCTTGTTCAGATAGATGGGTAGATTGCCCACAAAGTATTTGAAGGCAAGACAGGAAAGGTGAACTTTGCGCCTAGACTCAAGTGATGACCAATCTAGTTCTTTATATGGGAGCTTGGGAGCAAGGCGTTTTTGGAACAACAACCCATTTGCAACTAAGATCATTACGTGGCACAGATTTATAGACAATATTTTATGTATTTGGGAGGGAGATGATGACTCCTTAAATGAATTCACTGTCTATTTAAATCAAAATGATTTTAACCTCACTTTCACGGCAGAAAGTGACAAGTTTAATATAACTTTTCTGGATTTACATTTGGTAGGTATGGAAGATAAAGTTTCTTCCAAGACTCTCTTCAAGAAGGTTGACACCAATAGCCAACTATTGGCTAGTAGTAACCATAAGAAAACATGGATTGAGTACATCCATATTGGCCAATTTATGTGTGTAAGACGTAATTGTATTGAAATTAAAGATTTTTAACAACAACCTGAGTAATTATTTAATACATTTATTCAGAGGGGCTACAATGGTGTCAACCTTCTTGAAGCATTAACAAAAGTAATTAATAATGATAGGTACTCAATTTTAAATAGCAAGAAAAACACTGAGAAAAATATGAACCAGTTAAACTCAGAGAATCAATTAATATCTGTTCCATTTGTTACTCATTTTAACGCAGTTAGTCATGAGATAAAAAATATTATTAATAAAAATTGGAATATTTTGATTAATAATCCGTTACTTGGTCCACAATTAGAGAAAAAAACGAGTTTATTTTCCGGAAAGCTAAAAATCTCAAGAACTGCGTGGCTCCTAGTGATATTGGGATGTTATTTACAAATAAAACCAACTAGTTAACACAGAAACCAGCTGGTAATTTTTGTTGCGGGAAGTGTAAAGCTTGTAAACTGCAGTATTAAGCAAAGATAGAAAAAGCTCCACCTTTGTAGTATACCTGTCAGAGTGTCCCTGTTTCAAACAATACATTGGACGGACCAAACGTAAACTTAAGGTCAGGATTTTAGAACATGCCAGAAATATAAGAATTGGGTATGATAAGCATAGTGTGTCCCGCCAGTTTAAAATTCATCATGATAGTAATCCATTCTTATTGAGCTATAAAAGTATTCAAATAGTAACACCAAATCGCAGAGGAGGTTATAGGCTGAAAGTTCTCTCTAAGCAAGAGAGCTTTTGAATTTACGGACTCCGGACTGAAGCACATCTCAGCGAGACGGGGACGGATCATCGTGGTTCTCCGTTGTCAGAACATAACTGGGAAGTGTATCTTGCTGCCATTAGGAGAAGATTTATCCGCAGGAGACTTTACCGGCAATCGGCTTTTGCCGGCGATATATATGAGGAGTTCTGCTGAATGCTGTTTTTAGTAACATGTGCCAGAATTCATGTATTGCCCATATTTTTAAGTTTTGATGTACGTGCAAATTTGTCACCTTCACTTTATTTCAATGTAGCCATGCTGTAAAATGGTCTGCAGTTTCTTCTCCTGCTGGCAGTAAACCTGGTAAGTTACAGGGATGCCAGCAGTAATCATGGAGGTTTGCCCTCACACCCTGGTGAGGTGCCCTATGTATGGATGGGAGTGGCTACATACACTGGCGACACACTTTATTCGAGCTCGGCTAGTCCCACGAATTCGGGTATACCCGGGTGTATTGAGGTTTGTGACTGTTTTCTGCCCGAGTGCATTGAGGTATTTTCCAGGCAGGGATTGAAGCATTTTATTCCCGCTGGCTGCAATACTGCACAGTATATATATATATATACTGCATTACAATTCATGAATTTATGCCTTCTGGTAGACACGCGAAGCATTGCAGCCTATTAAATCCTAATCATTATCATTTAACAGATCAGCCGCCCGTCAGCCAGGCATAAACCCAGGCTGGGAAGGCAAACGCAACGGGGCTTGTCAGAGGTGAGGAGCGGCGCATTCCAGGTATCTGCCAGGTACATACTGGGTATTTTCTCGAATAAAGTGTGTCGGTGCAGTACTCTGAGTCCACAGTTAGTGACATCAGAGATGTGCCTGCTTCCTAAGGTATATAAGGCACAGCACTGCCCAAAGTTAGAGTGCGTGTTGTGTTGGAGAGTTTGGAGTACGTTAGAAATGTAGGGTCCACTAGTGCAGTAACTAGTGGCCCGTTTCTACATCAAGTAGTATCAAACCGATAAGACCACACTGTGTCCAGGGACCTCGCACAGGGGTGATCTCTCTGTGGGGAGAAGGGATCCCACTCCATTGGGAGGGCGTACCTTTTCAAGGGACAGTACGGAGAGATGTGCGGCTGAGCTGATTGCTGCAAGGGCAGTCTGTCCATACCATCGTCAACAATAAAGATGCCCTGTTCAAAGATCCCCCCACTGTGTGAGTGTGAATTTACTCTCCAGTGGGAGGCACCACCAAGAAGGAGTTCCTCATCAGGACCATCTCCCTGCGGACGCATAGATCCTGATGAGGTGGAGGCGCTGCACATGATATAGGTAGGACTCGCACACACTACCTCAGCTGCCTGTCTGGTGTGACAATCCCCAAATAACACCATGCGGGAGACTCAGGAGTCCTGTTGCCTACAGGTGCACCACCAGGCACGACCATGTAGTGGGGCTTGGTTAGACCACACGGGCCAATATGAGATTGGGTGGGTCAGACAGGAGGGAATACCCGTTACAACAATATAATTGAATAAACTACACTATGAGTTGTACGCTGTTTTTTCTCTCTTTTTTTTCACTAAGTGGAGAACATAACCCCAATACCATTAACTTCCTGCATCTCAATCTTGAAATTGTGGAGAACTGTCATTACGATAATTTTTTTCAAAAAGTTGGATGTGAACTCCTATTTAGAGTACAATAGTAATCACTCTTCTCAATGATTAAACAAGATACCCTATGGGCAATTTCTGAGATTGCGACGGAATTGTTCGGCTTTTTCAGATTTTGATTGTCAATCCGATATGTTAAAACAAAGATTTTTTGACAAAGGGTACAGTGAGAATCTAGTGGAGAAATCAATCACTAGAAGAAAAGCACGATATACGCTGTTAATACTTAGAGAAAAGGATACTCTCTCAAACATTCACAAAACACCTATGTTTATTGCCGACTTCTGTAAGCAGAAGCCCAAAATCAGGAAAATCATCAGAAAACACTGGGAGATTCTCAAAATGGGCCCCATATTAGGCCAAAGAATTCCAACTAAACCTAAAGTGGTTTTTAAAGGCCTACAATTTTGAAAAACATTTTAGCACCCAGTGTTCATAAAAAACATAATGTGAATGATAAGTCACAATAAGGATTCTGCGCTCCCGCAATTGGTGGTTAGGGGACATTCTTCATAGTGTATTTTATTGTTACATATATTTTGCTTAGTGTTACATGATGCACAGATTAATTGCATCATGTACACACAATGCAATTGTGTGACATTTCATATACATTTGTTGAGCTGCTGATTTGTTGGCTTATATTTACAATAGATGCTGGATTTATTGTAACATGCAATGTGGTGGTTTTAAGATTAAAAATTCATGTTTTGATTTATGCATGTTTTATGTGTTTCATAATGGGCAAATAATATATTATCCATATCTGGATAATAGTTATTTTGCACATTATTGTACTGTATGTGTTGGGGGGGAGGAAGGGGGTATTGGCCCCAAGGGTATGTGGGTAGGCCTCCCTTGTGGGTAGTGGGTGAGGGTGGTTAGGCCTCATGGGGTGGGGGGGAGTAGGGGAGGGTATGCAGGCCTCCCGAGCAATCAATTAATCCATTTTCTCAAACAATTAAAATACAATACAAATCAATAATACAATTCCCTATTCAATTACTAAAGCCAAACCATTGCCAAACAATTCTAATTTAAAGTAACCACCATCATTCTAATTTAACTACAAGAAAGAAGCCATTACAATTAACCTATAACTAAATACAATTTACATTATTCACAACAATGACAAAATAAAGCTGCTAAATACATTAGCCATACATGAAAAGAACATAAAGCCTATAAAAGCCTATATTTATACAGTAGCCTATAAAAGCCTATGTTGCCTCATTTTGAAGCTAGTCACAGAGGAGGGAACATCTCCCCTCCTAAGAAGAGAAGATCCCTGCTATGTCAGTCTCTATCTTCTCCATGTGCTTATCCATCTTTTCCATCTGCTTATCCATTTTCTCCATCCGTTGATCAATGTTTAGCATGGTCTCTAAAAAAAGATTTATCTTTACCAGCATAGAGTTCACAGGGATATTGACACTTAACCCCTTCAGCATGCGGTCTAACAAGCTGGATCTTGTGCATGGGGTGCTGTGGACATCTGGGTGGATGGATGCTGAAGAGGATGATGAGATTGGGGATCTCTGGAGAGAAGCAGCAACGTCGTCGAAGAGGGATGGAGAAGTTGACCTGTGAATTTCCACGAGAGAAGCGGCAGCATCGTAGAAGAGTTATGGAGAATTTGACCTGTGGATTTCCGGGAGAGCAGCGGCAGTGTCGTCGAGGACTGATGGAGGAGGTGACCTGTGGGTTTCCGGGAGAGCAGAGGCAGCGTCGTCGTCAAGGAGTGATGGAGGAGGTGACCTGTGGGTTCAATGGGTTGGCTTCCATTTGTTTTGCTTTGTGTCTACATCAGTGAATTTCTTCTTGACATAATACAGCTTCTTAAAACCCTTAGCCTTTGGAGTCGTCAGAAGGTTTTCTTTATTAGCCTTAGCCTTTCGTTTTTGCCTTGGCTTGGAAACGGCTGCCGCCTTTTCGCTTTTTCTGCACAACAGGCACGGCAGAAGAGAGTAGGTTCTTGCATCCGTAGAATCGGGGTTGATCCATGGAAGCAGATGGCACAATGCAGTATCTGGACAAGGGCAAGTTCAGATACAGATCATTGAGTGGGAGGCTATGCAATGTGTGTCACCTTTTATGCATGGCGACGAGATGCAGGTGTTCAAAGTGGGAGTACTCTAATGTGAGTCATTAAAGTATAAATACACCATCCATTTTGTGGATTAACTGCACATTGAATTCACATCGACTAAACATCGTATATACATTCTTGTGCTTGAATTTCTTTCTACACTTAGCAATGCCTGTTTAAAAGATTTCTAAGGATCTCAGAGTGGCCTCTGCGTGAGGCGCGGGAGCGGCCCATGGTACCGGTAACTGCAAAGGGAGAGGGCAGACCGGGTTAGGCACACCGCAGGACAGCACTCGCTGATAGGGAGGGAGGGAAGATGCTTTACTGTGGGAATCTTAGGTTCATGTTACGCCTGTATGCCCGCAGACCTGGCAAGACCCCAGAACTGAGGTGGGAAGTGTATCACCACACACCCACAGCAGTGAGGGCGTGCCCGGAGTGTGGTATGGCGATGCCGGGACTCTTGAGAGATGGTTAGATATACTTGCAATGCCTTGGGAGTACAGAGTAAGAGAAGTGGTGTCCATGCGCCAATGTCCAGGGATCCAGAAGTCAGAGTAGTCAAGATCGTAAGCAAAAGTCCAGGGGTTAAAGATTGCAGCAAGGTAGAGTTCGTAGATAGGGTTCAATGGCAACAGAGAGAAGGTTAGTCCTAAACAAGCCACGGTCAAACCAGGGAAATCCAGGAATAAGCAGGAGCAGGAACAAGCTGAAACACAGAGGAGAACCAAGCATAGGACATCATACACAGGGGTAACAAGAACTATGCAGAGCAATGATAGAAAGGACAGACAGGGGTCATAAAGGAGGGAACACCAATGGGAGGAAGAGGAGGAGCAGAAGGTGAAGTGCGAGAGAGCATGTAGAGGGAGAGGGGGTTGGCCCGGTATTAAAGGGGTTGCACCCCATATGGCCACCCCCTGACCTCACAAGGGAGGCAAGGGGTTAACTGGACTGTGGTCCAGAAATGTGGCTTACACCTTGTCAGGAAAATGTATGTTCCCCTGTTTCATTATAATCCTGTATTTTAAAGATGTTTTAAAGTGCATTTCTATATCTCCAGTTCTGGAGGTCGCAGAGAGTTGATATTTGGCCAATATGTGGAGTCACTGTAGGCATTATAAACTGGCAAATTTCAACCCCTGAGCCCACCAGAATGGAACTTATTAATATGTGTAGATATTAAAGTGTATATGTATGGTATTTTGGATCTGTTCTGAAAATGCAGACTTCATCTGCTATGCTAATAAGTCATGAAGGGCAGCCGGATGATTGAGCCTAAGCACTGTGATCAAAAGTTAACTGCCTGATTGTTTACACTAAGTACTAATCAACAGACCAAGTACTAATCAACAGACTGCCACTCTAATTGTTACCTGAGGGTGGAGAATCATCAAATTGGAGTGATTTGTAAGTGCTATGTCTACACCTACAAACAATGCAGATACTTCATTTGGAATGCTGGTCGTTGCCCCTGATTTAATTATGGGGCTACCCATAGAGTCCAAGTACACATGAGCTAACTAGCTGGGGGGCATGGTTTAAGCTGTGTCTCCACGTTAGGGATTGGATACAGTTAATTGTTCACCAATAGTCTGTATTCAATATTAAGAATAGGGTTACACAAGTATATAAACTGTGTCAACCCTACAGTTTTTAGTTGTTCTTCTTCTGATACCATCTTGAATGTCACCGGATTGCTGGAGAATTGCTAGCTGATACTTCTCCATCCCCCAACCCTAAGTAAGTGTTACCTTCTTGCCTGTTAATTGTACTATTGCTGTGTTCACCTTTTTTAAGGAATAAATATATTTTATTATATCTAAGCCTCGTTCAGTTCAACCCAGATATTTGGTGTTCATTATATCTTGTCATAAGCTACCGTGACAAGCTCTATAATTAACTGGTGGCAGCGGCAGGATTCAACTGGACCTATATTAGAGTGTACTGCGGGACCCTGTAATATAGTGAGAACTCGAGAGTAATTGCGAGTTCCTGGGACTAAAGATATTGAACACACAGTAGTGCAACAGTTAACACAAGTTGTAACACCACCTCACTGCTGCGACCGTGAACCATGAGCGAGGCTGGAGGCTCATCCAACATGAGGATCCGGGCTCAGCTGAAAGACAAGTGCCGTGAATATGGACTGCCCTATCAGTTCCTCCAGGTCGCAGACATGGTTGACGCAATCGGTGACTATGAAGCCCGGCTTGCAGAGCCTCAGGATACGGCTCATCTTGCCCTTATACAGCCACCTGGAGATCAGGGAAGGAACCCGTGCCGGGGCGGCGGAATCTCGGGGAGGGAACGAGTGCACCTCCCGGGAGCAGTGCAACAGGAGGGGTACTGGTTGCTGCGGCTACCAGTCCATTCACCCCTGAAATGTTGGCACTGATTACTGCGTGGGGTGACAGAGGGACACCGGAGGAGCGGCTGCAGTTTATCACTATGGCAGTGAACAGACCTGCTTATTGCCCCCCTGTCCAACCCAACACAGATGAACTCAAACTGGATCAGCACAGTCTCACCGAGTTCGTGGAAGGTACTGATCAGATCAACAGTTTTCTAAAGAACTTAAAGACACAGTGTCGCGCGGTAAAAAGTGCTTCCCCAGCATAGGGTTGCACGTTTGGACCCCTTACTGTCCGGATTGGCTAAGCAGACGATGATGGCGCATCCAGATGAGTATGCTGATGACTATGACCACCTGAAAGAACTGTTATTGTTTCAGTACGGTTTTACCCCCATAGCCTACCGGGGTAAATTTCAGCAGGAAGAGAGGCAGCCCCAGGAGTCCTATGTTACCTACGTGACCCACATGGATTTGTACGGGATATGCTGGGTGGAGGGCTATGAGGCACGTACTTACCAACACCTGCTAGACCTCATCTTTCAGGAGCAGCTTGTGCCCGCCGGTGGTAAGGGCTCGGGTGTACGACAAGATGCCCAAGACTTACCAGGAGGCGGCGAGGCTTGCAGATGACTATGTGGCCAGCCGAGCCCTGATGCTCGCCAAAGCAGTAGCCAAGGCGGCGGTGGCGGCGGCACCGGCCAAAAAGTCTGCCAATACCCCCCCATGAACTCAGAGGCCACCTGCGGGCAGCAGTCCACTGAAGGCAGGGGAGCCCCGGTAAAAGCACTGGTGCTACAAATGCAACCACACTGGTCACATCAGACCAGATTGCCCGGAACCCCTGCATTCCGGCGGACCCCATATGGGGCAACGCACCCCAGCTGCGATGCCGGTAACCTGCGTGCGGGTTGCTTCCACCAAAGACTCCGGACCGGCCATGGAACCAACGCCCAGCGAGACGTCCCATGCCACACCTGTCCCGGTTTCATCGGTGCCGACAGCCATTAGCGGAGGACATCTCAGAACGGACCTGCAGCAGACGGACGGCCGTAGCAGACATCTCACCCCGGTCACAGTCGGTTACCGGCAAGCAGTCGGCTTGATGGATTCAGGAGCTGCAGTGACCCTGGTCCGACCTGATATGGTCCGGCCAGAGGAATTACTCCCAGGCCCTGGGATACAGATCACTGTGGCCGACGGAGAGCCACGTTTCCTGCAAGTGGCCAGAATCTTTTTGGATTGGGGGAGGGCCAGGGTATGCGGGAGGTGGGGGTTTTACCAGGTTTGGATGCCGATGTTCTTCTTGGCAACAATCTGGGACCAATGACCTGCACCTATGACCGAGTGCCCAAGCCCGCTGCAGTGGCGTCGGTTATCCGGAGCCAGACAGCGGCAATGGCGGTGGCGCGAGTCCCCCAGCCTTTGGGACAAATGTTAGCGGAGGGCGCAGAGGAGCCCGTGGAGGTAAGCCAGGATCATTTGCAACCACAGTATGACTTACTGTTTCCCCTCACCCTTCCCCATTCTGGGGTGGCCAGAATTAGGAGCCCAGTTTAGGGAGGCAGTGAAGACAGACCCTACCCTGGCCAGCGTGAGACTTCGGGCATCCAAATCTCAGGCAGGGGAAGGCACTGAGCACTGCCTATGGTATAAGGGACTCCTGTATAGAGCATAAGGGAACCCAGGGATAGAGGAGGGATTGACTGGTAAGCGACAGCTAGTAGTGCCCCAGGGGTACCGACAGCAACTGTTACGGGTAGCTCACTCTATTCCGTTAGTGGGACATCAGGGGGTCAACAGAATGCGAGCCCGGTTATTACAGCGTTACTACTGGCCGGGGGCATCTCGAGATGTGGGCACTTTCTGCCGCTCTTGTGATGCCTGCCAGCGAGTTTTTAAGGCAGGCAACCGTGTGAAGGCACCCCTGAAACCCCTACCGATAATAGGGGAACCCTTCCAGAAAGTAGCGATGGATCTTGTAGGACCCCTTATGATTCCTAGCAGGTCAGGGAAGTGCTACATCCTCACGGTGGTGGATTTTGCCACCCGGTATCTTGAGGCGGTAGCGCTGGGCACTATAGATGCCAAGACAGTGGCAGCAGCTTTGCTGAAATTTTTTTCAAGGGTAGGTTTCCCTAGTGAGATCCTAACCGATCAGGGGTCGCAGTTCATGAGTGAACTGTTACATTGTCTCTGGGATGCATGCGGTGTACAGCACCGGCGCACTACCCCTTACCATCCCCAGACAAACAGATTATGTGAGAGGTTTAACGGTACCCTGAAGCAGATGCTTCGGACCTTTATAGAGGTGGAGGGGAAAGACTGGGAGCTTCAGTTACAGCACTTGCTTTTTGCCTACCGAGAGGTACCGCAGGAATCTACAGGCTTCTCCCCCTTTGAGCTACTATATGGCCGTAGGGTACGTGGACCTCTGGACCTATTCTGTGAGGGATGGGAAGGGGAGGCTACTGCTACTGATGCTTCAGTGATCCAGTATGTAGTAGATCTCCGAGACCAGTTAGAGATGCTCTTGGGGGTGGCCCAGGACCACCTCAGGGCCGCTCAGACCAAGCAAAAGCAATGGTATGACCGGCATGCCCTTAGTAGAGAATTCATCCCAGGACAGCAGGTGCTTGTTCTCAAACCCACTCGGGAGAACAAGTTGATGGCTGCCTGGTCGGGACCGTACCCGGTCATCTGAAAGGTAAATGAGTACAACTACGTTGTACAGGTAGAGCCTGAGAGGCACAAGACATATCACGTCAATATGCTGAAAGAATACAGAGCACCGAGTATGGGAGCAGTAATGGCCATTTGTTGCCCACTGCTGGAGGATCCGGCGAGCAATGCTCTGCCGGATCTCCTATGGGAGGCTAGGCAGGGAAACACTGTGGAGCAGGTAGAGATAGGGGCACAGTTGAGTGCTAGGCAGCAGGTAGAAGCCAGGGATATGCTTGCTAAGTTTAGGGCCCTCTTCACTGACATGCCAGGGACCACACATCTCACAAAACACCCAGTGCACACAGGGGACCTGCAGCCTCTGCAAAAGCACGCTTATAGAGTGTCAGCAGAGGTCAAGACCAGTATGGAGAGGGAGATAGAGGAGATGCTGACCCTAGGGGTAATTACTCCGTCCCAGAGTCCTTGGGCAAGTCCGGTAGTTCTAGTCCCAAGAAGGACAAGACCACCCGGTTTTGTGTGGACTACCGCTTGCTCAATGCTGGGACGGTGTCAGATGCCTAACCCATGCCCCGCTTGGATGAGTTACTAGATGAACTCGCAGGGGCAAGGTATCTGACTACTATGGATTTGAGCAAAGGCTATTGGCAAATCCCACTGACCCTGGAGGCTAGGGAGAAGTCAGCATTCATCACTCCAAGTGGCCTCTATGAGATTTTAGTGATGCCATTTGGAATGAAGAATGCCCCGGCTACCTTCCAACGCCTGGTCAATAGGTTACTGGAAGGGATGCAGAGCTATGCCAGGACTTACTTAAATGACATTACTGTCTTTAGTTATTCCTGGGACTCCCATTTAGGACATGTAGCTGCGGTGCTAGATAGGATCAGGGAGGCTGAGCTTACCTTGAAACCCACTAAGTGTATGGTAGGGATGGCAGAGGTCCTTTACTTAGGGCACAGGGTGGGTGGAGGCCACCTCAAACCAGAACCAGCTAAGGTAGAAGCCATAGTTCAGTGGCCTGTTCCAAAAACCAAGAAACAGGTCATGGCATTTTTGGGCACCGCAGGGTACTATAGGAAGTTTGTCCCACAGTACAGCGCCGTGGCCAAACACCTGACTGATTTTACTAAGAAGCAACTGCCTGTGCTTATCACCTGGACTCCTGCCTGTGAAACTGCTTTCCATGCACTGAAAACTGCACTTGCTGGGGCCCCCATACTGGCTGCCCTGGACTATACCCAACATTTCCTTATGCAAACTGATGCCTTGGACTATGGCATTGGGGCTGTGTTGAGCCAGGTGGGGGACGACAGTAGAGAGAACCCTGTGGTGTACCTCAGCCGAAAACTACTCCCCAGAGAAGTGGCCTATGCCACCATTGAGAAAGAGTGCTTGGCCATTGTGTGGGCACTCAAAAAACTCCAGCCCTATGTGTATGGAAGGGCTTTCACGGTCCTCACAGACCACAACCCCCTGAGTTGGCTGCAGAGGGCATCAGGGGAGAATGCCAAGTTGCTTAGGTGGAGCTTGGCCTTGCAAGAGTTTGAATTTTCCATTCAGCACAAAAAGGGTAATGAAAACAGCAATGCTGATGGACTTTCACGTCAGGACTATCCCTCTGCGACTGAGTTCATTAATGGTGCCAGCAGTGCCCTACTCCCTGTTAGGGCCAGTGGGCCACAGGTCACCCATTAAGAAGGGGAGGTGTAGAGGGAGAGGAGGTTGGCCCGGTATTGAAGGGGAGCACCCCATATGGCAACACCCTGACCTCACCAGGGAGGCAAGTGGTTAACTGGACTGCAGTCAAGGAATGTGGCTTACACCTTGTCAGGTCAGGGAAATGTATTTTCCCCTGTTGCCATGTTTCATTATAATCCTGTATTTTAAAGATGTTTTAAAGTGCATTTCTGTATCTCCAGTTCTGGAGGTTGCAGAGAGATGATATTTGACAATATGTGGAGTCACTGTAGGCATTAAAAACTGGCAAATTTCGACCCAATGAGCCCACCAGAATGGAACGTATTAATTTGTGTAGATATTAAAGTGTATATGTATGGTATTTTGGATCTGTTCTGAAAATGCAGACTTCATCTGCTATGCTAATAGGTCCTGAAGGGCAGCCGGATGATTGAGCCTAAGCACTGTGATCAAAAGTTAACTGCCTGATTGTTTACACTAAGTACTAATCAACAGACCAAGTACTAATCAACAGACTGCCACTCTAATTGTTACCTGAGGGTGGAGAATCATCAAACTGGAGTGGTTTGTAAGTGTTATGTCTACACCTACAAATACTGCAGATACTTCATTTGGTAGACTGGTCGTTGCCCTTGATTTAATTATGGGGCTACCCATAGAGAGTCCTAGTACACATGGGCTAACTAGCTGGGGGGCATGGTTTAAGCTGTGTCTCAAAGTTAGGGATTGGATACAGATAATTGTTCCCCAATAGTCTGTATTCAATGTTAAGAATAGCGTTACACAGGTATATAAACTGTGTCAACCCTACAGTTTTTAGTTGTTTTTCTTCTGATACCATCTTGAATGTCACCGGATTGCTGGAGAATTGCTAGCTGATACTTCTCCATCCCCCAACCCTAAGTAAGTGTTACCTTCTTGTTTGTTAATTGTACTATATTGCTGTGTTCACCTTTTTTAAGAAATAAATATATTTTATTATATCTAAGCCTCGTTCAGTTCAACCCAGATATTTGGTGTTCATTATATCTTGTCAAAAGCTACCGTGACACAGCAGGGATAGGTGAGGAGGAGAAGAGGAGGAGACAGGGGAACCAGTAAGGGAGATCGCTGGCAGGGTATGGGAGGAGGAGTCAGGAGGCAGGAAACCCCTACAAGAGGGCCATGTGTGCGCGCACCATGTAATCTGAGAGTGCGCGCGCACAGGCTGCGTTACGAGGCACGCGGAGCACCGTGCCAAGGGGGAATCCGCAGAGAAGGATGGGGAAATGGAGGGAACAGCCGCCAGAGGTAAGGGGATAGGAGCTGATACCGAGGGGGGCTGAGAGTGGGGAATGCCGCAGTGGGGGCTAGGGGACCGCGCGGGTGCGCGAGTCTTGCGGGGCACACGCTGATGAAACGGAGCGGCATCAGAAGCTACCGGAGGGGGACAGGTGTGGGTTAAGGAAGGGAGGCTGGCAGGGGAAGGAACAGAGAGTGTAAGGGAGCATGTGACATCAGGGACACATGAATGGGAAGGAATCCCCTGAACCGCCACAGTATCCCCCCATTGAGGATCGATCTCCGAGCGATCCAGCCATGGTTTCTGGGGAAATTTTAGATGGAACTTTCGGAGGAGTTTCGGGGCATGAATGTGACGTGCCGGTACCCATGAGCGTTCCTCCGGACCATAGCCCTTCCAGTGGACGAGGAACTGGAGCTTATTCTTAGACCATAGGTTGGTAAGGGAGTAAACCCTAAAAGGGTGCTTCAAATTGATGTTTGCTGAAGACCGTTATCACAGTCTTCAAGGGATCAATGGTAATTAATGTTTCATGAACCATGTGAAGTTTCCCCTATTGTGTGCATCAGTTCATATAAACAGACATATATTATGTAAAGCTCAGGCACATAGAATAAACCGCTGTAGGGAAAGAGAGACCTCTAACCTGACCGGAGTGCTTGTCCCATCCGGCGGTTCCTTCTCTGGCGGGTCACGTGTTTCCAGCGGGTCCTTGAGCAGGGAGTGCAGAGACTCACGGGGCTGTCTCAGCCTGTGCCTGTTGAGCTGTTCGTTCGGGGGAGAAAGAAACCTCACCACTGTTCTCTTTGGCGTGCATCCGTCCCAGCAATGGAAGACCAGGTAAGTGAAGAGGAGGGGGAGATGTTGGAGCACTGCAGTAAAGAATACCAGGCTGGCGGCGGCGTGCAACAAAAAAACTTTAATGCGGCATAAAGCCCTGATTAAAATGACAAAACAATTCTCTGACGCGTTTCGTCTGAGCGACTTTTTCTTAGACCAGCATGAATCGATGAGAGATTGAAACTCGTACTCTTGTTGTCCTAGTATGGACACTGGGTTGGGTTTATGGGCAGAATCTGGAAAATGTGAACTCTGTACAAAAGTTTTAAGCAGGGAGATGTGAAATACAGAAAGAATTCTCATGGTGGGAGGCAGAGCAAGACGGTAAGCGACTGGGTTGACGTTTTCTATGATTTTGAATGGACCCAAAAATCTTGGTGATAATTTAGGAGATGGCGTTTTAAGCCTGATGTTTTTCGAGGACAACCATACTCTGTCACCAGGCTTGAACTAGGGACCAGGTTGGGGATGGCGATCCGCCTTGGTCTTTTGTTTGGCAACGGCAGATTGTAGGGATTTGAGGATCCTTTTCCAAGAGTTCTGCTGGGTCGTAACATGAGAATCAGCTGCAGGAATGCCAGGAGGGGCAGAAGAGAGAGGAAGACTGCTGGGGTGAAAGCCAAAATGAATAAAAATTAGAGACTCTTGTGTAGATTCATTCTTGAGCGAGTTGATTGCGAATTCGGCCCACGGTAACAGGTCCACCCAGTTGTCCTGTGACTCTGATACAAAATATCTGAGATATTGCTCAATGGTTTGATTCATCCTTTTGGTCTGACCATTGGTCTGAGGATGATAACCAGAAGAAAAAAGGAGAGAAATTCCGAGTCTCTGGGAAAATGCCCGCCAGAACTTAGCGATGAATTGAGACCCTCTGTCGGAGACAATAGAAATGGGAACGCCATGTAATCTGAAAATTTCCTTGGAAAAAACATCGGCCAGAGTAGCAGAATTCGAAAGACCCTTGAGGGGAATAAAGTGTGAATGCTTAGAAAATCTGTCTACAACAACAAAGATGGTATTCATTCCTTTGGAGTAGGGAAGTTCGACGATGAAATCCATTGTGATGTGTTTCCAGGGTTGTTCCGAAATAGGAAGAGGCAAGAGGAGACCAGAGAGTTTGTGGTGGAGCGCCTTACTCTGGGCACATACAGGACAAGCACTCGTAAAGTCAAAAATGACTTTGTTCATCCTCGGCCACCAAAAAGTCAGTTTAATAAGGTCAGCAGTCCTTTTGAAGCCTGGATGACCGACAGATCTAGAGGAATGACCCCAAAGAAGAATCTTGTGGTGAAATCATGGAGCTGTGTATAAGCGCCCTTCTGGTACCCTGAACCTGCTGGGAATGTGAGCCTGGGCTTTGTTGATTTCGTCCAACACATCGAAATTACTAGCAGAGATTATGCATTTGGCAGGAAGAATAGGTTCCATGGCTTCATTAGATTCACTTTTTGTGGCGAACTGGCGAGAGAGCGTCCGCCTTGACATTTTTTTCAACCAAACATGTTTTTATTGAGCGCATGGTACATTCATTACAGTAGCTGCCAACCCAATGTCATACATATATGTAATCATGACTACTCATTATTAATGTACAACTCAAAACTCACTTTCTGGGGAGACACACTGACGAACACGATAATAGACAAGAGACATACCGGAGGAGGAGGGGAAGGGGGGTGGGAAAGGGGGAATGTAGCAGTCCTTAGATGTTATCGGTTCTCTGGAGCGTCGCAGGAAGAGTCCAATGATGTTTGCCCCTGGGATGGATTATCAATCTATGGGTCCCGCCTTTCATCTGCTCGTGTGATTATGCTGGATCTAACCCTTCGACCTATCAATCTATCGGACTGGCCTAGGGTCTTGTCTCAATTAATTAGTTTGTAAACATCAATCTAGTGTCTTCCAGCATCAAAGAAGAATGCGTCAATAACTATTAAAGCAGTATGTTAGCGGCACTGACCCCCGGGATATCCATTTGGGCCAACCAAGGCGTCCAAACTTTTAAGAATTTTGTACGAGTGTCATTAACCAAACTTGTTAATTGCTCCATCTGGCAAACATACCAAATTCTATTCCTGATTTGTGGGAAATTGGGTACTTCGGGCTGCTTCCACAGTGCTGCGATTTCACACCTCAGGGCAGTTGCAAAGTGTGCAATTAATTTATGTGCTGATCTGTTTAGCCCCCGGGTGTGTCTGGCCAGCAGAAACAACCAGGGGTCCAAAGGGACCGCGCAACTGAGAATTCTTTGGAGCCAATTCCTGATGTTTTCCCAAATTGGGGTTACCTTGGGGCAGCCCCACAGCATGTGCAGCAAGTCTGCCTGTTCCCCACATTGTTTGGGGCACAATGGGTGGTAATTCTTGACAAACTTAGATAATCGTAGTGGGGTCAGGTACCATCTCATTAGCACTTTATATGCATTCTCCTTTAATGTGGTGCATATAGAACTTTTAGATGCTGCTGTAACTATATGGTCCCAGTCCTCGTCCTCTAATGTCTCTCCTAAGTCCCTCTCCCAGTTGGCTCTGTAACTCAGTACCACGTCGTTATCAGTCGCTGGTGAGACCACCTCTCTGTATTTACCAGAGATAAGTCCACTGGTATCTGTCCCTCTGGAGCAGAGCTGTTCGAAATTAGTGCGCTTAGGGCGAATTGGGAATTTAGAGTAGAATGCTCTAATCTGGATGTATCTAAAAAATTCTGAGTTTGGAACTGCTTTTTCAGATTTAATTTGCTCAAAAGATTATATTGTTATCCGTCCCTCCAGATGTACTAGGCGAGTGTAGCCTTTCTGTTTCCATATTGTAAAGTCTTTACTGTTCAGTCCCGGAGCGAAATCAGGGTTCCCCAAAATGGGGGTCATCAAGGAGTGCTGGCGTGTAAAGGCAAATCTAAACTTGCTCCTGTCCCATACTGGTAAAGAGCTGTTGACCACAGAAAGCGGATTGCTTATGGTTTTATGCACCATTTTTGGTAGCCATATTAGGTTCTGCAGCGCCACCGGGGCGCAACAGTCCGCCTCCAGTTCACCTATCGCTTTAGTCTCGGCTGAGTGTGCCACTGGGTAATTTGGCATAATTGAGCCGCTCTGAAATATGATAACAGGCAAGGTACCGCTAACCCTCCTCTTGTTGTGGGCTGAATCATTGTGCTAGTTTTAATGCGGGGGGTTTTATTACCCCAGACGAATTTCACCATTGCGGACTGTAGTCGGAGGATGTCTTCCCTAATTATAGGGATCGGTAGGGTCTGAAATAGGTACAGGATTCTGAGGAGGAGATTCATTTTGAGCGTCTGGATCTTACCGATCCAGGATATGCTACCCTGCCCACATCCGGAGATCCTCCTTCAAAGTCTGTATTAGTCTGGTGTATTTTGCTTATAGACGGTGTCAAATTGCTTTGTGATATTTACCCCTAGGTATTTAATGGAGGAGGTTTGCCATTTGAAATTAAAATCAGTTTTTCAGTGACTTTAGGTAAGTTTATGTTTAAGGCTTCAGATTTTGCCTGGTTAATTTTGAACCCTGATACTGCGTTGAACTCCCCTAATATACTGAAGACATTTGGCAGAGAGGTGAGGGGCTATGATATTGTTAGTATCACGTCATCAGTGTACAGGGCCACTTTATGTGGCTGCTCCCCAATTTGGATACCCGTTATGTTTGGATTGAGGCGAATTTGTGCCACGAGGGGCTCAATACATAAGGCAAAAAGAAGGGGGGATAGGGGACATCCCTGTCTGGTGCCGCTCTGAATCCGGAATTCGCCCAACGGGAAGCCCTGGTGCCTGACCTTTGCCGTCGGCCCCTGGTACAGAGCGAGAATCACCTCTAACATTCTCCCCCCCAGCCCGAACTCCCCAAGCGTCTCTCTCATGTAGGGCCAGTCGATTCTATCGAATGCTTTCTCTGCATCGAGACTAAGCATTATCGACGGGATAAGTTTTTTTTGTGCCAGATCTATCAAATCTATGATTTGTCTAGTGTTATCCAATGCCTATCTCCCACAGTTGAACCCTACTTGATCAGGGTGGACCAACTGCGGCAACACCTGGTTAAGGCGATTAGCCAGTAACTTGGAAAAAAAAATTGTGTCTGAATTAATCAGGGAGATGGGTCGGTAGCTTTTACAGTCCGCTGGGTCCTTTCCCTGTTTGTGAATCACAGAGATAGACGCCTGCAGCATCGATGCCGGGATGGGGGCACCATCCCTGAATGAGTTACACAACTTTAGCAGGTGGGGAGCTAACAGATTGCGGAATTTTTTATAGTATAGATTGGAGAAGCCATCTGGGCCGGGGGCTTTGGATACTTTCAGTGATTTCATTACTTCCAGTAGCTCCTCCATAGTGAAGTCTGACTGTAGTGCGTCCCTCTCCTCTCTGGACAATTTAGGTAGTTTGGACTCTTTTAAGAATGTCTTCAGACGAGCCTGAGTGGTATTATTGTGGACCACTTTCGCACCATCATACACGGTCTCGTAGTATGATTTGAATTCCTCTACTATTAATTTTGGGTCGGACGTGAGATTCCCTTGTGCTGTCCGGATTGACTGAATTTGGGAGACTTGATTTTTGTCTCAAAGCTTATTGACAAGCAGGGTATCTTGCTTGTTCGCCTTCTCATAAAATTTCCGTTTCGACCAGGACAGCGCTTTCTCAGCACGGGAGGCCAGCAGCAAGCCCAGTTTAGTTTTAGTATCTAAAAACTCCTTAAGGGTCGTTGTATTTTTGTTATTTTTGTGCAGGGTTGACAGGACCGCCAATTCAGTTTTCAATTGCATAATTGTTGTGTCCTTCTCCCTCTTCCGCTTACACGCAATCCCAATGAGTTCTCCTCTCAGAGTTGCCTTATTGGCTTCCCAAAGGGTGGACTGTGAAACCACACTTCCCGTATTCTCCTGAAAGTATACCCTGTTTCTATCCCCCACTTTTTGTGAAATTTCGGGGATTTTCAACAGTACTTCATTAAGTTTCCAGTTCGCTCCTGGTCTGTCCAAACTAAATTCAGTGCACCGCAGCTCAATCGGCGCATGATCTGACCACGAAATATCGTGGATTACCGAATGGGAGATCTGCGAGACCATTCTGCTAGACACAAAGAGATAGTCTTTCCTACTGTATCTGTCGTGGGGGTGGGAGTAAAATGTAAAACCTTTTTCAGTGTGGTGTTGCTCTCGCCAAACATCTAATAGATTATTGGTTCTCAGTCCTCTGTTCCATGCTGCCCTAACCTTTGACCAACTGTGACCCTCTGGGGTGCATCTATCCAGCAGTGGGTCAAGAGTCTTATTAAAATCTCCCCCTAGGATTGTGCTCCCCTGAGCCATACTTCCAAATACGGAGAAAAATCTCTCTAGGAAAGCCTCCGCGTTGTCGCTTGGGGCGTATACATTTGCCAGCGTAACAAGCTGGCCCCGTATTTCCCCTGTGACAATCAAGAATCAACCATTTTTGTCTTTTTTAACGGTTTGGACCTTGAACGGGAGCCGGTTGTGGACCAGAATAGCCACCCCTCGCTTTTTTTTGCAAGCAGAGGACTAGAACCATGTTTTATACTTGTAGTCAATGTATTTCGGGGAGCTGGTTTAAGAGAAATGCGTCTCTTGTAGCATTAGAATGTCAGGGTCCGTCTTTTTATAGTCCGTCATAGCTAGTTTTCGCTTCCCTGGGCTATTAAAGCCTTTCACGTTATGTGAAAGGATAACAATTTCTCTACCCATGTGTAGTTACCCACGCCTCTCCTTGTCTGTTGGCTCTTTGGGTCAGCCTGGTACTTGGGGACTCCCTACTCGCATGTTGGTTCGCCGGGTTTCGGCTCTCATTTTCACCGTCCTGTGACTGCAACAAGGGAAAGCAAGGGGAGACACACTGGGGGAACACAGAAACACACATCACTACATGTGACAAAACTTTTAATAATTGTCCGGCGGTTGAGTGAGACCCCGCTCCCCCAATCGCCTTCTTTGCCCCTCCTGGGTGTTCAGCCTGGGCGGAGTCCGGGATGGTATCCCGTCCCCCTCTCCTGCCCTGAGTGGCTGGCCTAGTGGGGACATTCATGGGCCGCCTGCAGGATATCCCCCCTGCACCCATGGGGAGTCTCATGTTCAAGACCGTCGTGGGGGGAATATCTCCCCCCCTCCTCTGTCATCTTAAGTAAACTTCAATGTAAAACAACGCTTTCTACTTGAAACTGCTAACCTTACCCTTTAATTTGATAGATTGCCAATTATCAACTTTCCTTAAACTTTTTTGTTTTTTTTATATATATTTTTTCCCTTGGGGAACTCGGTTCAGGGAGGAACTTTGTGAAACTGGCAATCACTGATATTAAAACTGGGTAAACTGTAACTGGACTTTTGGAAGTCCTGGTGAACCCCTCATAATTCCTCTGGGGCTTCGATATCCTGGTTTGATTTGGACGGGCCGGCAGTCCTCCATTCTGACTCTTCCCGTTGCTCCCTCCTGGGGCTTTTGGGCAGGCCTTCCTTCACCCCTATTTTATTTAGGAAGTCAGCGCTTTCCTCTATCTCTTTCATTGATATGGCCTTCCCATTTCTTATGACCAACAGGCCAAACGGGAAGGTCCAGCGGTATCGTATTGCCCAGTTTCTGAGCAATCTGGCGACCGGTTGTAGTGCCCTTCTCCTAGCTAACGTGACTGGTGAGAGGTCCTGAAATAGCTGTAGCGTAACTTCCTCGAACCGGCAGGAGCCCTCAGTCTTAGTATTCTTGAAGACCGCCTCCCTGGTCTTAAAGTAGTGCAGCCTGGCGATCACATCGCGTGGCTGCTCCGTTGCTGCAGGGCGGTTTCTGAGGGCTCTGTGGCAGCGATCCATGGCTAATTCAGTTTCTGGGAGGTCGGGCAGTAGCATCGCGAGCCATCTGAAGATGAACCCCTCCACGTCCGTGGTATCCTCGGGGATGCCGCAAACTCTTATGTTATTGCGTCTCTACGATAAAGGGGATGAGACCGCTCGTCCAGTAATACAATATAGATTCTAAATAAAGTGAGCAGGTGCTCGGAAGGGATAAAGTAGTCAATGTGTAACAGTGTTTATCCAAGAGGGATCAAAAAAGTATCCCCATAGCACCCGGCACTCAATGCTGGATAGTTTAATCTGGTCGACAATGTTCCAATAGGGAAAATTACTGATGTTTAACAAATGTATAGGGAATTAATAGCCCTTGTACCAATAAGTCCCAAGAAAATAATAAAGTTTTATTAGTCTAAATACTTGGTAAAAACACACATATATAATCATTCAAAACTGTTAAAAAAAAAACATTCAGAGGTGGCTGTTGAAGTAAATAGCACTACAGTAAGCTATCTGTCATAGATAGGAGATCAAAGATGTTTCTCATACATGCTTAGCAGTGAATCATGCCGTAGGGTGTATCATAGAGAGTTGGTTGATAACACCTTCTATCAATTGATATTTGTTAGTAAATATAACATATACAGCATAAATGCATCCAAAATCACGCTGACCCTGTAGGTGTGCTTGATCTAATCTGTGAGCATTTAGAATATACTCGGTATTAGAGGTCTAGCAATGTTATCACCTATTAAAGCAGCATATATAGCTTGAATAAATTCAGGGAGCGCATGTGGGTGGTGTAGCAATTGGTTGGTGGTGACACCTTAAATCAATTGATTTAGGCTTGTAAACATGACAAATATAGCACAATTGCATCCAAAGTCTTGTCCCTCTACACGCTGACCCTACATGTGTTCTGTCTTCTCTCTACGTGCGGCTGATCACTGGGAACTCGCCACCTCTGATGACGAAACGGTCGTCGGGAATAGACGTCACTAGATGACGTCATCAGAGGTGGCGTGTTCCCAGTGATCAGCCGCACGTAGAGAGAAGACAGGCTTGTATACCACACGGAGTCTTGTTCCAGACACAGTGTGTGACCCGCTGTGGTCACGGAGCCTATGGGGGGTTAATTTTAGCATCGGGACACCCACATGCGCTTCCCGAATCTATTTAAGCCATATATGCTGCATTAGTAGGTCATAACACTGCTAGACCTCTAACACCGAGAATATACCATATGCGTACAGAGCAGACCCAGCACACACAGGGTCAGCGCGATTTTGGATGCATTTATGCTGCATATGTTATATTTACTAACAAATATCAATTGATAGAAGGTGTTATCAACTAACTCTCTATGATACACCATACGGCATGATTCACTGCTAAGCATGTATGAGAATCATTTTTTATCTCCTATCTATGACAGATAGCTTACTGTAGTGCTATTTACTTCCACAGCCACCTCTGAATGGGTTTTTTTTTAACAGTTTTGAATGATGTATATATGTGTGTTTTTAACAAGTATTTAGACTAATAAAACTTTATTATTTTCTTGGGACTTATTGGTACAAGGGCTATTAATTCCATATAAATTTGTAAATATAGGTATTTTTCCCTATTGGAACATTGTCGACCAGATTAAACTATCCAGCATTGAGTGCCGGGTGCTATGGGGATACTTTTTTGATCCCTCTTGGATAAACACTGTTACACGTTATTGCGTCTCTCACGGATTTCGGCATCCTCTTGCCTGTCAGTTATCTCCGCTATTTGGGCCTGCATATATGTTGCCCTTTTGTCCGTCTTTTTAATCTGTTTCGTTGCGGTCGCCATCTTGTCCTCTAGAGCACCGATCCTTTCTCCCAGGCCCTGGATCTCTTTCTTCAGGTCCTGTAGCCCGTCATTAATCATATTTTTCATGTCCTAGTATAAGCGATCAAAGTCGCATCTATAAACCGGCATCTGTGCCGGCTCCACCACTGGATCTTCTTCCCGCTCCGAATCAGAGCCCGCAGTCGATTCTGGCGCCATTGCAGCTCCTGCGCTCCGTGGGGTGGATCAGCCGAGATATTTGCGCAGATCGCCCTCCTTCTTTTTTCGGGGATTTAGCGGGGCCATCTCGGGGGTTGTCGCCGTGATTTAATATATTTTCCAGCTTTTATTTATCGTTTGTGCGTTGTTGTTTTATATTTTTATTGGAGGTGGGGGACGGAGATCAATCCTATGCTGCCATCCACTCCAGCCTCGTGTATGCGCCTCCCGCCTTGACATTTTTGGTACCAGGAATGTATGAAATAGTATAATTAAAGCGGGAGAAGAAGAGAGCCCACTGAGCTTGACGGGATCCCAACCGTTGGGCCCCCTCGATATACAGCAAATTTTTGTGGTCGTGAGAATAGCCACAGGTTCTTTGGTGCCTTCTAAAAGATGCCTCCATTCTTGTAGAGCCAGTTTAATGGCCAAAAGTTCACGATTACCAACATCATAATTTCTTTCAGCAGATTAAAATTTCCGCGAAAAAAACCCACAGGGATGGAGTCTTTCTTGAGGAGACGATCTCTGAGAGAGAACTGCACCAGCTCCTACATCCGAAGCGTCGACTTCCAAAGTGAAGGGAAGAGAGGTATCTGGATGGCGTAGGATGGGTGCGGACACAAAAGCTTTTTTAAGGACCTCGAAAGCAACAATAGCTTCAGGAGACCAGGAGGTGGGATCGGCACCTTTCTTGGTCAGGGCGGTGATGGGAAGAGCAATAGAAGAAAATGTATTGATGAATTTCCAGGAATAATTGGCAAAGCCGGGGAAACGCTGCACAGCTTTGAGCGAATTAGGCAGCGGCCAGTCAAGAACCGAATTAATTTTTCTGGATCCATAGAGAAACCTTGATTGGAAAAAATGTATCCTAAAAAAGAAGTAGAGGTCTGGTGGAACAAACATTTCTAGATCTTGGCGTATAGGCAGTTACAACGGAGCCTAGAGAGCACCAGTTTGGTGTGTTGAATGTGCTCCTCCAGGTTTTTAGAAAACATAAGAATGTCATCCAGATATACTATGACAAATGTCCCCAACACATCCCTGAAAATGTCGTTCATGAGCTCTTGAAAGACAGCAGGGGCATTGCATAAGCCAAAGGGCAAAACTAGATACTCATAATGTCCAGATCGCGTATTAAACGAGGTTTTCCACTCGTCCCCTCTCTTATGCGAATGAGATTATAGGCCCCTCTTAAGTCAAGCTTGGAGAAGATAGAGGCCCTGTGGACGGATGTTCACAGAGGTACGCAATTAGGAGGCTTTATAATGTGAAATTATAATAAGGCTTTATTGTGCCTTTTCCTTTTTATCAGGAAAACATCCAAACAAGGGGTGGGGGGAACAAAGCTTCCGTTCACTTGGGAGTATTTCTAGTGAAAACACCATGCAATCAATTCACATCTCCCTAGTCAAGCATTTCTCCCCAGCCCCAAAACATAGCATGCAATAAGCAGATATAAGCAGACTCTGAAGAATAAAAGTCTTATCTGTTTGCAAGCTTCTCTGCTCTCCTGGAACCGCACCCATGCGTGCACAGAAAATATCAGCATCCAGGTTTTAGAAGTCTTATTTGGTCCTTGAAGGAAGACCTAATTTCCTCGCCTATGCTTCAGAACTGAGAGGAGCCTTTCCTCTGCCAAGAAAACTGAAGCCTTGTGACTGGATACTACACCCTCTGCACCATTTTGCAGCAGACTTCCCCGGAGAAGTTTTCACGCCCTGCCACTGTTATCTCCGGTCTTTGATGAACTTCAGGCCTGGTAGACGAACAAAATGAAACGTAACGCAAGCCATGTTTCAAATCCTTTGTCTCAATTTATTACTCATAGGTTAATGACTTTTATACAGAAAAAAGAAGATATTGGTTAGAGGCATAACATAGGCGTAACATAGGCGTATCCTAGGTGTAACATAGGCGTATCCTAGGTGTGTCTTGGGTGTAGCTTTGATTAGAGGCGTGATTTAGGGGCAGGACATATTAGTGGCGTGACTTTTGGAACGTGTCTTTTACAATACAAGCAATTGTTTGAATACATAGCTTATTCATTGTCTGTTATCAAAAGATACCTTGAGTCTTTAGCAACTAAATTACACTATTTTGCTTCTTGCAGAGAACCATTCTATTATATTCTAACTAAAACATCAGGAAATTGACAACACAAAAGTATCGTAGTAATATCCTGACCAGGAAGAAAAGCAATGCAATTTGGCAGAAACTGAGTGCATTTAGGAATTATATTTCAGCAAAAGGCTGACTACAGAATCTTAACTAGTTATGACCATACAAAATGGAAGCTTAACACGAGTGCAGATTCTGGCCTGACATACTGGTCCTAACAGTCCTTGTGGTTTGGAGGGAAAATCTTTACTGTCCCTGCTTCAGCTCCCTTGTCTTCAGGGTTTGTCAGCATACAGGTTTAGAAGTTTTCCCTGTGTCTTGAAAGTAGCTCTGCTATCTTTTGGCAGAGCTCAAGACAAGTGAGTCTCCAAGTTCAGCTCAGGTGTAATCTAAAGAGTTCTCACTTCCTGTTTCAAAAGACAGGCTTTCTAAGCCATATAATCAGGCAGGTGGTGTTTAGTAATTAACTACCAGAAGTTAACCACCACACTGCTGGATTAAAGGCACATTACTGAACAGGGATAAGTCCCCTGTTACATACCTCCCCTGTTTGTGGGAAGCTCGGGCTTACCACGACCAAAGCCCATCCTTCCTCTCTCATTCTAGATATCTCTGTGACTTGAATGAGAGTGGATGGAGGAAGAGAACCCTCTGTCCCGCTTGGATTGGACCCTTTCTCCAATTTATTTTTGTCTCCTCTCGAAGATGCTTGAGATCAGCACTCCTCAGTCGCTCAAGGAGGACTTTTTCCACGTAAAGTCTTTTAATCACGTGCGCGGTCTTGAGAATTCTGTTGCGTCGGGCACTCCTCTTTTTGTATACAAAGTGTATGGCAACAGTTGTAGAGAAGTTAGGACTAGCCCTTAGAGTTATCTGCTCTTGAAGTGGTCTTTCTGCCGCTTCTCCACACCACGGAGTCGCCAGTTCAGTGTCTTCAGCTAAGGATTCTTCTGGCTTTGATTCTGCACTCCTACCTCTGTTTGTTGCCTGTTGGACAGCTGTAGGTTTGGCAAAGTGCTTTCTTTGGTGGCTCAAACTTCGTAATTTTGTTTTGAAGTTGCGTAGAGTCCCCAACTCTCACTGTACCCTTGTCCTTGCGGACATTAGTTACTGTGGGATACTGGTGCTTGGGCAGAGACAATACCTTTTTCCGTATTGGAGGAATCTGTATCAGAGTCTCCTTCATATTCTGGAGCTCTGTAATTTTTGTCATCAAGGTTGCCGCTGCGTCTGTTTTCTCTTTGGTGTACTGACTCAAGGAAATGGAACAGTCTCTCTGTCTCTCCAGCTCTTGCTCCAGTTTCTGAGCCTTCTCACGCTCCCTCTCATACAGAGTCACCTGGTATCGAAGCTCCGCTTCCAACGATGCTCTGAAGACATGCAGCATGGCCTTTAGATCCTCATACTGCTCTGTGGGGACGTACTGGGTATTCAGACGTTCCTGAAGCGCTTGTACCTCTTTAGCAGCCTGCAGTTTTTCTTCCTGTAGTGTTTGCTGCTTCTCCTCAGCATACTGGAGGTGTGTACGCAGACCTTGCAGTTGGTCTGCAGTCGGTGCTCTGCGTAAAACTTTTCCTTGACTTCTTCTGTTAACTGAAAATTTTCTTCTTTCAGTTTTAAGTTTTCTCTTTTTAATCTTGAATTTTCTCCTTTTTCTGTCTCTGTATTCTTCAAGGCTTCTTTCTCTGTATTCTTCAAGGCTTCTTTGCAGTCCTCCTTCCATTTACACACATCTGCTTTGAGAATGACCATCTCCTGGCGTGAGACTTTCTTCTCTAGGTTGAGGGTCTGAAGCTCCTTCTGAGAGACTTTGAGATCTGCATCAAGATTACCAATAGTTTCTTTAGCAATGTCCAGCTCCTCAGTGAGACTGTGTAGTTCCTTTCTGGAAACTTCCAGGTCTGTGCGGCAGCTGTTGGTCTCATGATATGAGGCATTCAGTGCTCTGCGGAGTGTCTGACCCTCTTTCTGAGATACGTCCACTTCTATCCGGACACTGTTGATCTCCTGTTGTGAGGCATTCAGCTCTATGCGAAGAGTGTGAACCACTTGCTGGAAGACTGTCATCTGCTTCAGTGCCTCCTCATACTTCCGCTTTAGCGTAGCCATCATTTTATCAGATTGGCTCTGCTTTTCACCCATGGCGGAAATAGTAGCCTTTGCAGTATCTAGCTCAGTCTTGAGATCATCCAATTCTGTCCTGGCTAAAGAGTAAATTGTGAGCACATCTTTTTGTAGCCTCACGTTATTTTTCTGTAGCTCTGTGTTATCTGCTCTCTCAAGTTTCAATTGTTCTCGAAGTAGATCACAGTCACGCCTGGCAATTTTCAGTGAGTCTTCAGGGCTGGTCAAGGGATCGTCACTCACTGGTTCCGGCTCCGCTTCCCTGGGATGGTTGGTTGAGGGTTCCTCACTGTTTGCACCAGACAGACACTTCTTTGGGGTACCCGACTTTTGCCTTGGGCCCTCTGGATATTCGGTTAACCGTGGGACGAATTCTCCATTTTCTCTAGGCTGCAGGGCAACTCTGTCCCCCATTTTCTCCACAGGATCTGCGGACGTGTCTGTTACTTCCACGGTAAGTGAAGAACTGCTTTTCTTTTTCTTTTTCCGCCTTTTTGATTTCGATGACACCGTCCCTTCAGGGATATTGGAGTCTCCATCTTCATTTGAAATTTTAGCAGCTTCATTATATACGCCAGGCTTTTCTTGCAGCTGCTTTAGCTGACAGAAATATTCGGTGACCCACTGCTCCCGCTCTGTCTCCTGCTGATCATATTCGTCATCAAAGGAGCGGTCTTTTCTGTTCGTGCCGAGTTCAGGCACCCCCACCATTCTTGGGGTGTTTTGTGGGTGTGACTCGGTTCGGGTTCCCCGTAAGAGATGTCTTCCTCTTTATTGGACTGGAAGGGCCACTCTTCCGTGGGGTAGGGTTCATTACAGGAACGCTGCATCTTGTCCTCCATTTTTAGGCTATCAGGTGTAATTTTCTTCCTGACCTCAGGAGGCGCTATTGCAGCTGTTGCCACTGTATTTGCTAGAACCCCCCAATTGTGGCAGTCCTACAGATGGGCATATTTTGCTTGTAGAGGTCATAGCTCTCACAGGCATCTCTGTAGACTTTTCTTTCTTGGGTAATTTTTTTTTTTCCTCAATATCAGCAGTGCTGTGCATGCATTTTCTTTTATCAGGTATACAAGATTGTGCAGTTGCTAGGTAAAAAAAAGTATATTTGCTATACACCATTTATTTGCTAGGTGCAATCCCTCCGCTTTAGCAACAGAATTTGGTTTTCTGCCTGAGTTCAGTAATTTTCAGTCTCATCTTTGGGTATTATGGCATTCCCACTTCCCACTTTGGGTGTCTGTTTTGCTCCCAAGATAATAGGCATACTTTTTTACTTGAAGAAAAAAAAACATTCTTTGCAGTGGACTCAACACTCAGCAATTGGCTTTGAAAAACCTTTTCCTTTATAGGGCAATTTTACACTCAGCATTTGTTTGCTAAAAATTCCCTTGCTTCAGCACAGTCTTGTATCAATTTTCACACTTTTCTGCATATACTCAATTCACAGCTGGTAGCCCTATGCGGTGTGGCAACCTTTATTTGCAAAATCAGTACCACTCGTGGGTCACCATTTGTATTCACTGCTTCAGCGAAACTTTTGAAAACAACAAACACCTATCCCTTTTCAAGGGCTGACTCACTTCTTGAACCCTGACTATGGCTGGAAGGCAAAACCCCACTATTTCAATGACGATATTACGCTTTGTGATAGGCAAATAAAGATTTAGCTGCTTCAGCAGTCTCTCTCCTCTTGGGATTGGGGTAAAGAGTCCATCTGTGTTTTTGTAAGTTTCAATGCAGTGTAAGTTTCAGTGCAGTGGTGTGTCCCTTTAATTCTGATTTCTGCTGCATGAGGTTTTTTTCTAAGTTTCTCAGACTGTTTGTAGGCAAAAAGCATAAAAAAAAATTTCACATAAAAATCTCCGGTCCTTTTTAACTACAAAGACACCTCTTATCCCACTTCTGACACCACATGTGGACGGACGTTCACAGAGGTACGCAATTAGGAGGGGATTTTATATTGTGAAATTATAATAAGGCTTTATTGTGCCTTCTCCTTTTTATCAGGAAAACATCCAAACAAGGGGGTGGGAACAAAGCTTCCGTTCACTTGGGAGTATTTCTAGTGAAAACACTATGCAATCAATTCACATCTCCCTAGTCAAGCATTTCTCCCCAGCCCCAAAACATAGCATGCAATAAGCAGATATAAGCAGTCTCTTAAGAATAAAAGTCTTATCTGTTTGTAAGCTTCTCTGCTCTCCTGGAACCGCACCCATGCGTGCACATAAAATATCAGCATCCAGGTTTTAGAAGTCTTATTTGGTCCTTGTGGTTTGGAGGGAAAATCTTTACTGTCCCTTCTTCAGCTCCCTTGTCTTCAGGGTTTGTCAGCATACAGGTTTAGAAGTTTTCCCTGTGTCTTGAAAGCAGCTCTGCAATCTTTTGGCAGAGCTCAAGACAAGTGAGTCTCCAAGTTCAGCTCAGGTGTCAGCTAAAGAGTTCTCACTTCCTGTTTCAAAAGACAGGCTTTCTAAGCCATCTAATCAGGCAGGTGGTGTTTAGTAATTAACTACCAGAGGTTAACCACCACACTGCTGGATTAAAGGCACATTACTGAACAGGAATAAGTCCTCTGTTACAGGCCCCCTGAAAACGATCGAACAATTCGGAGATTAAGGGAAGGGGATACCGATTCTTTACCATGATCTTATTGAGTCCGCGAAAGTCGATGCATTGCCTAAGTGATCCATCCTTCTTCTTTATGAAGAAGAAGCCTGCCCCGGCAGGGGAGGTAGAGTTGCGGATGAATACTTTTTCCAAATTTTCTTGAATATAGGACATCATGGCCTAAGTCTCAGGAACGGACAAAGGATACGACTTCGACTTCGGAAGAATGGTCCCAGGAATCAAGTTGAAAGGGCAATCGTATGGACGGTGGGAAGGTAAAACCTCAGCTTGTACCTTGTTGAACACATCCAAGTACTCATGATACACGGTCGGTAGGATCGATAGATTGGAAGGAACGGAATCCATCCTGGCAAGCACCGCAACAGGAGGAACCGTAGGAGCAGAGTCAGTGGAAGAAGACCACTGGATAGGCAGGGTGCCGGTCCAAACAATGCGCGGATTGTGGAGTTGAAGCCAAGGCAATCCTAAAATAAGTTGAACAGTATTGAACAAATTGAAGATGTCGAAAATAATTACCTTTTTATGACCGTCGGCCAGGGTCAGTGTGAGAGGAATGGACTCCCAGATGATAAAGGCTGGCTGGAGTGGATGACCGTCGATTGCCTCGAGACCAATAGATGTTTTTCTTCTCACCATAGGTATTTGATTCTCAGAGGCGAAGGTTTGGTCCAGGAAGTTACCTCCAGATCCAGAGTCAACAAAAGCTTTTACCTTCAGGAAAAGTTCAGGACCCTCCAGGGTTATTTGGGAGATTTTCAAGGAGAGAGGGGCAGGGAGAGACAGTACCAAGTAGAAGCCCCTCTACCTATACTGGGTATTCCCATTTTCCCGGCTTCAGGGAAAAATTCTGAAGACGATGTTCCGAAGAACCGCAGTAGAAACAGAGTCCCTTCTGACGGTGTCGTGCTCTCTCTGCGGCCCAAAGTTGTTGGCTACCGATTTGCATCGGCTCCAGGGCATCCAGTGTCAGGAGAAAGGACGTGGGCGACCTGTGAGATACAGCAGGGGAAGAAAGAGAACGAGAACAGTGTCTCTCGTACCGTTGCTCCTGGGTACACTGGTCCATGCGTACGCTTAGTGTAATCAACTCCTCCAGGGAAGAAGGCCAGGCATGAGTAGCAAGATCATCTTTCAAGGTGTCAGAGAGCCCATGCCAATATGCGGTGGCAAGTGCCTCATTATTCCATTGGGTCTCTGCGGCGAGAGTACGGAACTCAATTGCGTACTTGGCAGCAGATCTTTGGGCTTGGGAAATGTGAAAGAGAGAGAATGCAGCTGTCTCGCGCCTTGCAGGAGTATCGAATACCAGCTGAAATTTGCATCTGAATTTAGGATAATATTGAGTTAGTTCGCTTTTAAGTTCCCAGAGAGGAGAAGCCAAAGCGAAGGCATCACCGGTCAACAAAGCATAAATGTAGGCCACTTTAGAACGACCAGTTGGGAACTGAGATGTGGCCATCTCGAATTGCACCTCGCATTGGTTAAGGAAACCGTGGAAGGCGAGGGGGTCCCCATCGTAGCAATTAGGTGGTGGAATGCGGGGTCCAGAGCTAGCATAGGAAGTGCGCGCGAGGCGGCCACAGGGGAGAATAGCTCCCAAGAAGATACAGCCCCCAGGGTGCACAGGGGCTGAGTCAGGTGACGCCAGGTAGCCAATAGGGCTGTAGGATCTCCTTGCAGGGGAGATTGGATACATTTCGCGCGTTAAGCCCACCCCACTCGGCATCAGGAGCAGCTAGGGGAAAGAGGCAGTGTGCAGAAGTTAGTGACTCCCTGCACTAGGCCAGCAGCCCCCTAGGCCCCAGATAGCCCTGAGCCACCTGTAGCTTTGAGTGTTTCAGGGACAGGCCCCAGGTTAGGGACCCTGCCCCTTACTATCCAGAGTGGCAGCGCTGACCACGGGACAAGGGGGGTTATTCTGTGGACATGGTGTGGGGGTACACGGTGGTGGGTGTGGGGATTATGCAATATCCTTATGCAGTGTTAGCCTTTAATGCGTTTAGTGAATGTTATGCTCATATATGCAGTAAAGCCTGTTCTGTTTTACAAATGTTTGCTTAACGTGATTGTTTCATGTGAGGGCCTCCTCCCACTCCGTTGGGATCCCTCCCAGGTGGAGGCGTTGCACCACGAGATCGCATTATATGTATGTACCCCAGGCTCCCCAAGTGGAGGCTTAGGCTCCTGAGAGCCACACAGGTATACACAGCAGGTAGTAGCGTCTGTATTCACAGGGAATACCCGTTACACATGGTTATAACAGGACGTGCAGAACAGTCAGTGAGGAGTATGTTTGTTCCAGAAATGAATGGATGAGAGACGGGGCGGTTACCCTAGGCAGGGCACAGGGGACGAAAAGGTACACCGGTCACTGAAGTGAGTATTTGAGGAGTAGTAGGAACTGGAGTATGTTCTTCGATTGACTCAGAGGACGTTGTACTTGTCTCTGAAGTAAGTATCAGAGAAACAGCAAGAGCCAAACTAGGTATTTTGATTGAGTCAGAAGGCTTTGCGCTAGCCTCTGAAGTGGGTATCTGAGAAACAGCAAGGGCCAGACTAGATGTGTCAGTTGAATCAGAGGGCATTGTGGTTGTCTCTGAAGTGGGGATTGAGAAACAGCAGGAACTGAACAAGGTACTTCTATGGAATCAGGAGAGAAAGCGCTTGTTAAAGACGTGGGTCTTTGAGAATCCATAGTGGGTGCAACAGGCTCTATGGGAGACTCTGTGGCAAGGATCTTGGAATCAATTAACGAAATTGCAGGTATTACAGGCATGGCAGGGTAGACAGCATGTAAAACAGGAGCTTTAGCAAAGGTGATTGGCGCCTCACAGACTACAGGGGAGTCGGGGGACAGGAAGCCTGGCTTTAAATCAGCAGTGAGATTAGTGGTGCAGGATAACACCGGAAGTGCTGGATAATCCTTACAAGCAATAAGGGAAGAGCCAGAGTGTACTAAGGAATCAGAAGCAGGTAAGCTAATTTCTGAAGTGATAGCCTGAGGGGCAGTAAAGGGGAAGCTAATCGCTGTAAAGGGTTCTAAGGAAACTGACTCAGAGTCCAGGACAGGAATAGCAACAGTTTGAGACACAGGAGGAAAATCATTGGTGGTAGGCGTATCACATAAAACTGGGGGGACAAAGACAGGGTGACCAGTTTTTACTTCAGGAATTTGAGCAGTAGCAGAGGTTAACACCGGGTGTGCTGGAAAATTCTTAAATGCAGTGAGAGATACTTGAGGGTTTAAAGGAGTATAAGGGTACTTTGAAATAGAAACCTGATCCTCCACTGCAGGCAGGGAAGACTCCGAATTCATTAAGGGAACAGAGGCAGGTACGCTGACCTTTGAAGTGATAGCTAGAGAAATAGCAACTAGAACCTCAGAGGACGCAAGATGTGCAATGTCTGCTTTTAACCCCAAGAGTAGAGAACTAACAGGGGTTAACACAGGCAATGTCAGAGAGTCATAGAAAAGGGGATCTGACTTTGGAACTGGGCGCATAGAAGGTTCATCTTCTGATACTGGAAACCTAACATTGGCAAGGGAATTACAAGAATACACAGAGGAAGGCTCAAAGGTTTCATTAACAGGGGTTAAAGCAGGCAGTGCAGGATAGTCTGAGTGCATGAATTCTGATTTAGAAAGTGAAGACAAAAAGGGTCCATACTCTGATACTAAAAGAGTAACATCAGCTTGTGCAATACAGGAATATACAATGGAAGCCTCGCAGAGCTGACTAGCAGGGGTTAAAGAAGGTATAACCTCGGGGTCTAAACACAGGGAGGTTGAATCAGGGCTAGGAGCCGTGAGCTTCTTCCTTAGGAGGCAGTGACAGAGGGTCAGAGGAATGGGAGGTGGAGTAAGTAGCAGGAACCGTGGCAAATTCTCCTTTTGGCTTAAGAGGAACAAAATCAGTTTTGTAATATCCAGGAGAAGGGGGTACCCCCAAGGGTTTTGTAACAGGACTAGCAGCACAGGGGAACAGTCCAGTTACAGCGTAGTTGGCAAGGAGAGGGTCATGTTCTTTTATGTACTCATCAAACGCTAGGGACAGTTTATGGAGCGAATCTTGAGCCCGCGCCAGTTGCACTGGATTCACATTGTCCCAGGTAACAGGGGAACCAGGAGAAGGGACGCATGAGAGCAGGGCCTGTTTTGTTTCCCTGAGGTGCTGGGCCCTAATAAGGAGTTCTTTATAGAGCAGTCTTTCAGACAAAGTTAGACCTTCAAACAGAGACAGGATTTCAGGCGGGGGCATCATTTCAAACAGGAACCGGTCTGCAGATAGTATTTCCGACAGAAACATTCCCACCTTAACGGTCATGCTCGCCAAAAACCGGGACCGGACCGTGGGGCTGAGGTGGGGATGTGAACACACTGACCTTAGGCGACGCAGCCGGTTCAGGATTGCACAGTTCGTAGTCATTCATAGCAGGTTCAGGATTGGAGACAGTAGCAGCATCGATATCCAAGCAGGGGTTCGGCAACGGGAAGTCAGGTGTGCTCTGCTTCAGTGAAGGAGTAGCAGCAGCGCAGGAGTAGCCACTGCGTGAGGCGTGGGAACGGCCCATGGTACCGGTAACTGCAAAGAGAGAGGGCAGACCGGGCTCGGCACACCGCTGGGCAGCACTGGCAGAACAATGCTTCAGCGCAGGAGTCCAGAATGGGCCTCTTCGAGGGGAGAGCAGCAAGCTTCAGGACTCAAAAGGCAGGCCTCTGCTATGGGAAAGGCAGCTGGCCTCAAGGACAGGAAGCTGAACGATACACTGGGAATCCACCGCTTCAGCACTGGAACCAGGACACGGCCTCTGCAATAGAGATACACAGCAGGCCCCAGGAACCAGGAAACAGGAATTAGGAACATGAAAACATGGAAACATGGACAGGACGGTCAAATAGGTGCTTGTGGCAAACAAAGTTACATCCTATGACTAAGGTTTTTGCTTGGCACTGAGGCAATGTAAGAGAGCAGTATAAGAAGGCCAGCGGGCCAATCCCAGGAGAGAGATGTGAGGGCTTTCCTCCAATGAGAGAGCACCAAGGAAGGACTGCAGTAATTGCCAGCATAGGTGGATGTGAGGGGAGGTTGTCTGGAAGCAGCACAGTTCTGTAAGGAAAGTGTTTTCACCAATCCCAGGAACGGATTCCTTACAATGCACTTAACTGCACTATTTTTTTCATTTCAGAGAGAGCTGCACTACCAATCCTGTTACAAAGTATTTTACAGTAGTTTTACAGTAGTTCCAGTATACAGTAGTTTGACAGTAGTAAATGCATAGTCCAATATGGAGTAGATATACTGTACACAATGCCATTATACAGTATGCACTTAACTGCAATCATTTTTTCTTTCCTTTTCAGAGAGAGCTGAACTAAAAAAGGACAGGTGGGGGGAGGGGGGTATTCTGTGTAAATTGTGTGAACTGTGTGTATAGTGTATCTAAAGTACAGTCATGATTTACACAACCCACCCCCCTCTCTCAATGAACTACAGAATGCAATGTGGCCATGACGAATAAGAGAAAGACTAAAAATTTGTATTTCTGTTTTATTATTATAAATGTCATGATTATTTGTATTTTACATTCTTCCATTATTATCCACCGGCCCTCAATTTTCAACTGACAGAAGAACTACAGTACGTGTACAAAAAAGTTAAAGACTGAATTTTGTATTATTCACGATTATTTGTATTTTTTATTCCTGATAAAATAAATATTTCATTACATTCACGATAATCATAATCATTGAAACCACAACCTCTCCCCTCCCCCCCAAGGAAAAATAAAGAATTACAAAAATTGATAATTTATCAAAAACATGATTCAGATTATGGTTTTTATAAATCTCTTTTTTTTCGCTTTGAACTTTAAATTCACTTTGAATGTGTGTGTGGGGGGGGTCGGAGATTCTTAAAGAAGGCTTTGTGTTTGTGTGTGAAGTGCTTAGTACGTTGTAAACCTCACAAATTTACACAAGTTTCTGTAGTTGCCAAGAAGGGCTAATCAGATAAACATATTAAATTCGAGAAGGGATTATCACAAGTGCGCATGCGTTACCGTAAACAAAGCCTCAAAGGGTTGGGGGGGTGGATGGATGAGTCATACTGTATGAATGGTTTGTGAGAGGTCCCAAAGAGGCTTACACGCAGGCGCAGAGATATGACAGATTTTTCCAGACTTAATTTACAAATGAAAGTGAAGTTATACACGCATGCGCATTAATAATTAACTAGGTCCCTTCCCAAAGAGTATTACACACAGGTGCAGAGATGTGACACCAGGCTAGGGGTGATTAAAACCACAAAGCCAACCATTTGAAAATGAATGGTCTGTGAGAGGTGTCGATAAGAATAGTATACAAATGGGTAAATCAACTGACTAACCCTCCAGGCGCTCAGAATAAAGCATAGTCCTGCTGGTAGGAGATGATATGATGAATCTTTGAGACCCAGGCTATAAACAACCGTAATATGGTATGGTATGATATATAATCCTTTCCCCCAACCGGCTCACCATGAGCACTATAGGGTTGGGACACGGGAAACTCACGTGTTAGTCCTTGGGGTTGTTTACACCAAGCCTGTCTGGTCTTTCAGCGTAGTATGTACTCCTGCTTCTCCTGGATGAAGCTGGGATGCCTCCGTCTCATGATCTTTCCTCTTCACCGCCAACCCGATACCCGCAAGAGCGGAGGGTGGTCACCTGACCGGCGGCATGAACGGTACTTCCGGATGACGTCACGGGAGACCCGGTGAACCAGCAACAAACCAGCAGTGACTCGGCGTGCAGACGCGTAGTGCAGCAATGTAGATAACCTCTCAGGAAGAGAAAAAACGCCGCACAGCACGAAAAAGAATAAGTGAAGGCTGATGTAGGGGAATAAAAAAGCTTTATTTGCACAAGATGCAAGCGAGTCCTCTTGACGCGTTTCGGCCTGGCAGGCCTTTGTCAAAAGAGTGATTCGCTTGCATCACAAGACATCTAGTTATACACCAGCAAACCTATGACAGCTGTTCATGTCACTCAATGCAATGAGTTTCAGGTGTCCAGCATTACAATCATTAGCAACCTCAGTGTCAAACATAATGCTCGCATAACCAACATAGACGTCAGATGAAAATGTTTAAAACACAAAAATACAAATAAAATGACCAATCATTATGACCAATGGCATAAAAATATACCCGAAATCTAGGTGTTTCAGATCGGTGTATTAATGATAGGTCAATAAAACATGAAGTCTTTACTCCTTGAGCTTGGATAAAGCAAAAAATCATTAATCTAAATTTATTCACAGACCCAGATACGTGGGTTCCTGACGAAGCTTACTGCGAAACGCGTAGTTCCCTGCCGGAGCTCATTGAAAGAGGGACCCAGACAACCGCCGAACATCCGGTTTAGATCCTCTCTCCCGGTCCCACTGTCGGACGCGTCAGCGGGAGCGCAAGCGGAAGAAGAGGTCTTTCCGGATAGCCTCGCGGCTGATGCTGGGCAGTGTTATTTGTGTGAGTGTGTTCACTGTTTTTTTATACCTTTTTATACTGTTACAAATAAAACTTTATCAGCGACTAATTCAGACTTTGCCCATCCTTTGTTTTATGGGCGTCAGGGAGAGGAGCCACTCATACACCATACCCATTGGGACTGAACACTAAGACGCATCTACACCATCTGAGTGTGCTGACAACACCCACTGAGGGAACAAACTCACATATGCCCGTGTGAGTTTTTTCTATTATTTCTCCGCTTTAGGAGTTTTTATTTACCCACCACATCCATCGTTGAGGGTGAAGTCTCACACAAGCCTGTGTGAGTCGTTGAAACTTACATTTTATGTTTCATTTACTGTATATCTAGTGTCATTCACCACTATCCCTCCCTCTCCCTCCCCTGCCCCCCCCCCTTTCCCCCTTCCCTCCCTATCTACACTGATTTATGCATTAATACTGCGATTTGTCTTATTTTCCACCATTATCTTGAGTTCCACGAGTTTGCGCTGACCACCATCATACTCCAATAATATAAAAACAGTATGAAAAGAAATAAAAGTATTGATTACAAAATAATACAGTACATATAGAAATGTGATAATTTTATATTCGAAGAAGATGCAACGTTATATTTTTGTAATACTGTATACTGTAAATCTTCCATTTTACAATAACTGCGTGCTCACACACATTGACTTGCAGAAAATGTACGGCTGTACTGTAGGTTGAATTGCTATTAGACTTTTAAGACAACATCTCGCGAATGCCCACCTGGAAGCATCGTTGAGAGCTTTGTTGGTCAGAACTTGGGTTTTCAATTTGATTCGAGAGGATAGGGAAAGCCAGTGAAGGGAATTGCATAGTGGCGTGGTAGAAGTGGAACAAACATGATTTGCTACTTTATTTTCCCCTTTCTTAATAAGCTATTGACTACTAAAAGGGCTCTCCTTCCACAGAAAAGATAAGACTGAAAACTGTTTCTATGAGAACTTTGAGCCCCATCCTAAACAGTTAAGTGACTGTATTGTTACAAATCTGTACTAGATTATTTTTAAATCTTCCAGCCTTGATAACCTGTCTGTGATAATTTATCCTCAGCAGACCCAGCAAAATGCCTCACATCACCAAGTGGTTTGCGCTCCAAAAATACAGATACGTCCAATCATCATTATTACAAAAGTAAGTTTTATCTCCATGTAATTATCAACAACATCTAAGGACTATTCTCAGGGCTCCGGCCAGGTAAACAAGTAGAAACATCAGGAACCATAGCAATGAGGCTTCTATAAAGAGAGTCTGCTGAGATCAACATTTAGACGGTCAGTGACAATGTCGGGAGTCTCCAGATACTGTACAGTACGTGCATCAGAAGGAAACTACAAACAGGTAAGAGAAGCTCACTGCTAAATACACAGCACATCATAATATTAATGGGATGATCTCTGGTTATCCTGGTACTAAAGCAGAATGTGTAGTATAGGAGAATATAATAAAATGATGTGCCACTGAAAGTAAATGCAAAAAAGCCAGAACAGATGATTTTATGATAATAACTGTAACCACAGAAGGACACAAATAGCAACAAAACAAATGTAATTCTATTCTTACTCTGTGCTTCTCAGACTGCTGCTCCTGACCGTTGTAACTTTCTTCTTCTGTTATTAATACATGGCAGTTGCATAGTAACATAGAGCTGTGATTGCGCATGATTCAATGCAATCAAACTTAGTGAATACATCTAATAATTGATAAGGGTAGGTGAACTAGACATTTGTGGTGCACACGATAGGCTATCAATATTTAACGTTTAATTAATAACTAAAATAAATCCCAAAACATAAAAATAAATGAGTAACAATGTGAAGACATAGATATTTAATATATTTTAAACATAGAAGAGTGTCACTGGGAAGTATAATGAGAAGTGTTGCTGGGAAGTGTAATGTTTGTTGAGAGAAACAATAATAGGTTCCATTTGTCATTGGGTTTGTACTCCATCTATGGTAGTGCTGGTATATATGTTGATGTGTTAATGGTTGGAGACCACATCAACAGTGATACCCATTTAGACACAACACAAATCAGTGGTAAATAGTAACAAAAGTATTCTGTAAACAAACATCTGGATCTAGCTATAGTATAATGCAATAGGCAACTGAGGTTGGAAAGGCAAATAGATGTGCCTATCGGCAGTTATGCTGGCTCCTAGGTCAAGGAAGAAACCTACTTCTGTGCAGGTTAGATAATAATGTACCCCAATGTAGTGGTGAGAGAGCAGCATATTTCAAATGCCTGATGGATTGTGTTATGAATAAGCCCTCACAAACCTGCTAGATATTTTACAGCTCTAACTGGCTGCCTTCTGGATACTATAATACACAATAGCTATAATTTCACAATACAGTTCTTACTGGCTGCCTCCTGTATGCTATTACCTATTAACCTGGTTAGACTGTCACTGGTAAATGGTAGCTAGTACAATACCAATATGCTGCTTTTTCTGGCTGCCTATTGATTATAATAAATCTCTAATAGCGTAATGCAGGGGTAAGCTGTTTTTTTTAATTGATACGGATAATTAAGTGTATATTGCAGGTCTTTTATTTCTCTCTCACAACCTTTCACTGCTTCCTATCATGCTATATGTATATTTGCTATAGGCGATTTTACAAACTTAAATATTTGAATACTATTCAGTAAAGAACAATGACATTTATATTCCGTATATTAAGTTTCAATAGTACTCTTGATGTTTGATTGTATAATTTTAACTTCAAACTACATGTCTTTTTCTGCCTAGAGATGGGCAAACTGGTCTCAATCCGTTCTGTGGATTTCCCCTAGTTTTTTAGACTAAATCCAATCCACACACCAAAATCCGCCTGTGGAGTGGGTACTAAAATACCCGAGTATGATACTACTTAAATTTTAAATTGCGTTGCTCACAAGGACTATTTGTAATTGTCACCTTTTCTGAATAGAATGTGAATACAATAAATCAGGCTATATTCAGCCTAAAGTATTTACCCTATCAGGCGGCACCAAGTATATTTGGCTGGAATACCATACTTGTATTAGAACCTAACTACCACCTATCAGTGGGGTGCTTCTTGCAACCTTTTTCTGAGTGACAATCTAATCAGGAGTGGTTTGGATGGTGTTAGGCTGTTACTTTAATACACATACACACCACACTTTCCGGACCTATATATATTCACCACCCTGAGGCATCTTTTACATTAGGATTAGAATTTATTTAAATTGCCAGTCCCTATTAGCCCCTCTGTATACCACCCCAACCACTGTGTTTTGATTTGGAGGTGCGTTGTTTAATACTTGTTTTAACTATTCATGTCATTACTTGTCCTAAGTGTTGTGTGTCTGTGTTTTGGTGTTCATCCTAACTTAATATGTTATTTCATAAACCAATAAAGGTAACATTTTATTCTGTACATTTACATAATTATCAATGAGTGCTAGTTATATAGGGGCCTTTTTCACCTGTCTAGGCAAGTGTAGTTTTGTTCATTAACTCTTTACCCCTGGCACCATCTTATAGACTGTAGCAAGAGCGAGCTTTCTTCCCTCTCTCCCCCATCTTCTCCACTCTCTTCCAATATTCATTATAATTTTAACTTCCAACGTACATGTCTTTATCCCGTCTGGAGATGGGTAAACTGTTCTCAATCCGTTCTGCGGATTTCCCTTAGTTTTTTAGACTAAATCCATTCTACACACCAAAATCCGTCTATGTATTGGGTACTAAAATATCCGAGCCGATACCATTCAATTGTACAACTCACTGGTATATGTTATTATTTATCCTAATAAGGGATAATCATGGCACTCCCGTTCTCACAAGTCCATAGAAGAGTAAGAAGTACTTGAAGATCCTTTCACCCCAAGGCTGTATATCCTGTCTAGGATGTATCTCATACTGTACATCGCACATACAGTATAGTGCAGCACATGCTGTTGGTTGTAGTATTTTGTGTCCTCCTCCCTCTATGCAGTGGAAGAAATACATATGACAGTATAAAATTGGTATTGTAGGGCCTACTGAAATGGGGTTACTGTGACGTGGTTGCAGCTTAAAATATTTTGGCCAAAGTATTGAACTAAATTTCACATATTTATGAAGAAAGCATATAGATAAAATACAATTTAATTCTAAGGATATGGAACATCTAAGGTATTGGGAAGACTTATATGTATTTAGTGGAATAGGCAAAGTGAACAGTGCCAATTAATAAGATACTGTACCAACAACTTTTAATCATGTTAGCTCGAAAGTAGTTCAAGTGATCATTGTTTACCACCTGCTATTGTTTTACATTTAAATATATATATATATATATATATATATATATATATATAAATACATAAAACTTATCTTCTGCCATTTGCCTACATTGCATTTGTTGAGACTATGAGGAGACCTTCAATCTCTGGAATTAGGTCCAAAACAACAAATTGTCTGAGTACTGTAGGTCAATTACATTCTGTAGCCATTGGTTCCCTCCTCAGAGTCCCCTGTCACCCATATAAAGGACTCTAGTGAGGTCATTCAGATTATTCAGTGACTTAGATGGGATTCACAAAGTTTACAGGTGACATGTGTCTTTGAGGCATTCAACAGATTTGTCCAGACTTTCTGTTTTCAGTGCCGCAGACCGACGTGATAATTCTCAACCCGTTCGTGACACACAGAAACGCATGGTTTGGGGCCCGGGAGGATAAAACACAGCATTAATGTCCCTGGCCATTCAGTCTGGAGGAGCTGCAAGTCTCCACAGAACAGCTGAAGAAGGTGAGAGGCAGTGAAAAGCAATCTCCATATGTTTCCTTCCCCTTGGTGATGATGATGTAGATTACTGTATATGGTCCTATAGTATTCCCCTCATTCCCCCTCCTATATGGTCATTTAAATCACCGAAGGGAAGAACAGATATGGTGACTGTTTCTCACCACCTCTTAACTTCCTCAGCTGTTCTGGGGAGAAACCTAACTGTATTAGTTACATTAGCCGGTAGTAAATAATTGTCATGCAATGCCTTAAAAACCGCTAATGTAATTAAGGGGTTAAATCCTCCCGTTACCCCTCCCCCCAGGATAACTAACAACCTACCCAAGTGAAGGTACCCTTTACCCGCCACCTCTACCCCAACAAAATACACCCCTCCTATATAGGGGGTGCCGAAGCAACAACTAACACCACCTACGGAGAAGTTCATAGGATGCTTGAAAAAATTAAAGTAAATAAGGCACCTGACCCCGATGGCATACTGATACAACGACCGTTATTCGAACACTTCACGTGTCATGTACATCAGAATCCCGATTTGAAACCGCGGGATGAATTCCAGCATTCCCGCACTAAGATGCGAGCGTGGCGAGTTCAGAAAAATGAATTTTAGTATTTTGGCTTTATAATATATGAAATTGACACAGTAGCACAGTAGCACAATACTGTACACATTAAAATTCATCCATTTGATTGCAAACGAAGAAACAGAATCCATGGAATTCAAACAAAACATCTGTGTTAAGCGCGGGTGCCTGGGATAAGCGCGGGTGCCTGAGGCGATTGGCCGCATTCGTGCTACGTGGGGAACAGCAGAGAACTCAAAATCGGTGCCGTGATTTGTTCGAATAACGGCCGCTGCATCAGTACATCCAAGAGTTCTCAAGGAGTTAAGTTCAGTAATAGCACAACCATTATATTTAATATTCAAGGACTCCATTTCCAAAGGCTCAGTACCACAAGATTGGCGTAAAGCAGATGTGATGCCTATATTTAAAAAGGGAGTCAGCTCACAACTGGGGAATTACAGACCTGTAAGTCTGACTTCAATAGTGGGGAAACTACTTGAAGGTTTAATACAGGATAATATTCAGAGTACATAATTGAAAAAAAAATTATTAGTAATAGTCAACATGGATTTATGAAGTATAGATCATGCCAAACCAACCTTATTTGTTTCTTTGAGGAGGTAAGCAGGAATTTAGACCAGGGTAATGAAGTTAATGTGGTCTACTTAGATTTTGCAAAGGCTTTTGATACGGTTTCACACAAGATGTTGGTGTACAAAATTAAGCAAATTGGACTCAGTAAAAATATATGAACCTAATTGAAAACTGGTTGAAGGATAGACAACCGAGGGTTGACAAAAATGGAACTTTTTCAGGTTGGGCTAAAGTTGTGAGTGGAGTACCTCAGGGATCGGTACTGGGACCCCTGCTTTTTAACTTATTTATTAATGACCTAGAGGTTGGCATCGAAAGCAATGTCTCCATCTTTACTGATGATACTAAATCGTGTAAGATGGTAGAATCAGAGCAGTATGCAATTTCTCTCCAGAAGAACTTGGGAGACTGGAAATATTGGCAGGTAAATGACAGATGAGGTTTAATACAGCTAAATGTAAGGTTATGCATTTGGGAAGCAAGAATAAAAAGGCTACTTACAAATTAAATAGAGTTAAATTGGGGGAATCCTTCATGGAGAAGGATTTAGGAGTGCTTGTAGAAAGCAGGCTTAGCAATAGTGCCCAACGTCATGCAGTAGCTGCAAAGGCAAACAAGATCTTATCTTGCATTAAACAGGCAATGGATGGAAGGGAAGTAAACATAATTATGCGCCTTTTACAAAGCATTAGTAAGACCACACCTTGAATATGGAGTACAATTTTGGGCACCAATCCTTAGAAAATACATTATGGAACTAGAGAGAGTGAATAGAAGAGCCACCAATTAAGGGGATGGACAATCTAATTTATGAGGAGAGGCTAGCTAGATTACATTTATTTACATTAGAAAAGAGGCATCTAAGAGGGGATCTGATAACTATATACAAATATATTCGGGGACAGTACAAGGAGATTTCAAAAGAACTATTAACCCCAAGGGCAGTACAAAGAACTCGGGGGCATCCCTTTATGTTGGAGAAAAGGTCATTTTACCAGCAACAAAGTAAAGGGTTCTTACAGTAAGGGCAGTTAAAATGTGGAATTTATTACCCATGGAGACTGTGATGGCAGATACAATAGATTTGTTAAAAAAAAGGTTGGGTATCTTTTCAGAAAGGAAAGGTACATACTGATATACCAAATAAGTATACATGGGAAGGATGTTGATCCAGGGAGTAATCCGATTGCCAATTCTTGGAGTCAGGAAGGAATTTATTTTTCCCATTATGATATATTATTGGATGATATGACACTGTGGTTTTTTGTTTGTCTTTCTCTGGATCAATAAGTAAGTATAGATCTGTGATAAAGTATCTGTTGTCTAAATTTAACATAGGTTGAACTTGATGGATGTATTGTATTGTATGTCTTTATTTATATAGCGCCATTAATGAACATAGCGCTTCACAGTAGTAATACAAGGGGTAATCAAATAAATAACAGATAATATAAATAACAGATCATGGGAATAAGTGCTTTAGACATAAAAGTAACATTAAGGAAGAGGAGTCCCTCCCCGAGGAGCTTACAGTCTAATTGGTAGGTTGGGAGAACGTACAGAGACAGTAGGAGGGAGTTCTGGTAAATGCGTCTGCAGGGGGCCAAGCTTTATGTATCATGTGTTCAGAATATCCACAGTGCTTTTCATATGCTTCTTTGAGCAAGTGTGTCTTAAGGTGGGTCTTAAAGGTGGATAAAGAGGGTGCAAGTCGGGTACTGAGGGGAAGGGCATTCCAGAAGTGTGGGGCAGTCAGTGAAAAAGGTTTAAGGTGGGAGAGGGCTAAAGGGGGGTAGAAAGAAGACATCCTTGAGAAGAATGCAAGAGTTTGGATGGTGCATAACGAGAAATTAGGGCTGAGATGTAAGGAGGAGCAGAAGAATGTAAAGCTTTAAAAGTGAGGAGAAGAATGGAGTGTGAGATGCAGAATTTGATCAGAATCCAGTGTAGGGATTTCAGGTGGGGAGATGCTGAGACAGATCTAGGAAAGAATAGAGTGATTCTGGTAGCAGCGTTTAGGAAAGATTGTAGGGGAGACAGGTGAGAGGCAAGAAGGCTGGACAGCAGGAGGATACAGTAATCAAGACGGGAGAGAATGAGGGCCTGAGTCAGAGTTTTAGCAGTCGAGTAACAGAGGAAAGGGCGTATCTTTGTTATATTGCAGAGGAAAAAGCGACAGGTTTTAGAAATGTTTTGAATGTGAGGGGCGAATGTGAGTAAGGAGTCGAGTGTGACCCCTTGGCAGTGTGCTTGGGCTACTGGATGAATGATCGTAGTTCCAACAGTAATGTGGAAGGAGGTAAAAGGGCCAGGTTTGGTAGGAAGTATGAGGAGCTCTGTTTAAGCCATGTTGAGTTTAAGGCGGTGGAGGGCTATCCAGGATGATATAGCAGAGAAACATTCAGAAACCTTGGTTTGTACAGCAGGTGTAAGGTCGGGTGTTGTATATTTGTGTGTCATCAGCATAGAGGTGATAATTTAACCCAAAAGATGTTATTAGGTCACCTAGAGAGAGTGTGTACAGAGAAAAGAGAAGAGGTCCCAGGACAGAGGCCTGGGGTACCCCAACAGAGAGATCAATAGAGAAGGAGGAGGTGTTGGCAGAAGAGACACTGAAAGTACGATGGGAGAGGTAGGATGAGATCCAGGATAGAGCTTTGTTCCGAATACCAAGAGTATGGAGAATGTGAAGGAGAAGAGGGTGGTCCACGGTGTCAAATGCTGCAGAGAGGTCGAGTAATATGAGCAGAGTGTAATGACCTCTGTATTTGGCAGCATGGAGGTCGTCATTTATTTTAGTGAGGGCTGTTTCCATTGAGTGAGCAGTGCAGAAGCCAGATTGTAGAGGGTCTAGGAGAGAATAAGTGTTGAGAAAATGGCGCAAGCGAGAGAATACAAGACGTTCAAGGAGTTTAGAGGCAAAAGGCAGGAGGGAGACAGGTCGATAGTTAGAAAGACAGGTAGGGTCAAGCTTGCTGTTTTTTAGTAATGGTATGACTGTTGCATGTTTGAAGGAAGATGGAAAGGTTCCAGAGCAGAGGGAGGAGTTAAAAATGTGTGTGAGCAAAGGGATTATAGTAGGAGCAAGAGGTTTTAGGAGATGGGAGGGAATGGGGTCAAGAGGGCAAGTGGTAGAGGGAGAAGAGGCAATCAACAGCGACACATCCTCCTCTGAGATAGTGGAAAAAGAGTCAAGGAAGGCAGAAGGAGAGTTAGGAAGAGGTGTAGGATGGGAGGAAGTAACAGAGGGGATGTTCTGACTTATGGATTCCACCTTTTTCTTAAAATAGTCACCAAAGTCCTGAGCGGAGATGGAGGAAGGAGAGGCAGCTGAGGGTGGTTTGAGTAGAGAATCAAAGACAGAGAGCAGTCGGCGTGGGATAGACTTGTGCATGCTGATTAGTGAAGAAAAGAAGGCTTGTTTAGCTTGCGAGAGGGCAGAGTTGAAACAGGATAGCATAAATTTGTAGTGATGGAAGTCTGTGAGAGAATGAGATTTCCTCCAGAGGCGTTCAGAGGAACGTATGTCTTTTTTCCACCTCATCTACTATGAAACTATGTAAATATGTAACTATATCTCCAGAAGTTTGAATGCCTATTAATGTGTGGGGTGGTGGTGGTGGTGGTGGTGGTGGTGGTGGTGGTGGTGGTGGAGGGGGGGGGGGTAAAGGCTAAAAATTGAAGGGGGTACTTGCCATGGGGTGAAGGGTTTGGACTCCCAGGGATGGGGAATAGGAGGGGTAAACCCTTTAATTAATTTAGCGGTTACGACTTGATAAGGTAATTAAGGGGTTACTGTATGGTGGTGTTTAATGGTTGGGCATTGACCCTTTATAGGATGTTGGTACTGCTGAGCATGAGGAGGATGGCCTTCACTTCTTTTATTTACTATAGGGTGTCCATTAATTGCCAATGCGGCTATTTATGAACCCGTTAAATGACTAGTGTTTGTTTACTGTACAGAATGTTCTTATTTTATTGTAATGTTTATTTTTTTAATTTATATTTTTTATACTTTAAAATGGGAAAAAGCACTATTAGCCAGATTTGGCTGATATGGCCCTTTCTTATTACTGTTTGTGTGTGGAGTTCCTTTTTTTGTCAGTAGGAAGGTGGGTAATGGAGGTAGTTACCACTGGTAAAGTGGTTAGGCCTCCAGGGAGATTGCAGGAGGGGTTAACCCCTTAATTACTTTAGCAGTTAGTCACTAAAGTAATGAGTTGGGGTAAGTAATATACATGTAAGTAATGTAAGTTCGGTAACTGCTACATACATCTATAATATTTTATTATCTATAACTTTGCATGCTATGTCTTGTATATAATGTATGCCCTGTTCACTTATGCAACTATATTTGTAACATTGTATTATTTGTCATCATGCTGTGCCCAAAAAATACTTGAAAATGAGAGGTAACGCTCAATGTATTCCTGGTAAAACATTTTTATAATTATGTACTTTTGAAACCACATGTGCAATCTACTGTAGGCACACATTGAGGGCCTAGGTATTGTGACAAACGGCTTACTCCGGGGCTCCGCCGTCTTTCCGGGACTGTTAGAACATGGTCTTTTATGGTAGGTTAAATGACGAGGTGTCATGTGCTGTTCCTTTAAACAGGCTATGCCTGGTTTATTCAGTCCCAGGCACTGAGACTGCCACAGTGCATATAACAGAAACACAAGTAAGCAAAACCTGCTCACCTGAGCACTAACTTAACTTAGGTTTTCCCTGTCTCGGGGTTGCAGTGGCTTTTCCACTTCCAACAACAAAATAAAGAACTTTGCAGTTTTAGACAAAAAGGAACAGAATGATTTAACCTGTTTGAGGAGAGGCTTTTCCCCTCTCTGCTTCCAGCAGCCTTTCTGCCTCCAGGCTCTTGGGGGAGAGGGGAGAGGAAACAGGAAATCGGTCTTAAGTACCTGATTTCTAACAAGCAGGACAGGTGACAGAAATCAGGCAGCAGACAAACTTGGGTCTCGATCGCTCATCCCTCAGTTCCAGCACTTGCCAAACTGTGGGATGGAGTGCATGTATAATGAGGCTGCACTTTTCAGCCTAAACAGTATAGAACCTGTTCAGTATCCTGGGAGCCCTATATATGGAATTTATTACCATCCCCTAGTTTCTGTCACATATCCTTCCCCCCAGCTCAGACCTCGAGGGATGAGCGACCATGGATATTAGGGAGTGCATCCTTGACAACCCGTCGGCATTGCCATGTTTGTGCCCTGACCTGTGTTCCACAGAAAATTTAAAGGGTTGTAGGCTTAGGAACCACCTGGTAAATCTAGCATTCTTCTCTCTGTTTTGACACATCCAGGTAAGGGGTGCATGATCTGTGACCAACCGGAATTTTCTCCCAAACAGATACTATTTGAGCGTCTCTACAGCCCACTTTATTGCGAGACACTCTTTCTCGACTATGGAGTAATTTTTCTCCTGGGGATTTAGTTTCCTACTTAAATAAAGGATGGGGTGCTCCTCACCTTGATACTCCTGGGAGAGTACCGCCACCAGCCCTACCTCAGATGCGTCGGTTTGGACTACGAACTCTTTGGAGAAGTCAGGTGTGACCAACACTGCTTGGGCACAGAGAGCTTCTTTCAGACTTCTAAAGGCCTGTTCGGTTTCGTGGGACCACTTTACCATTAGTGGCCCTCTTGCTTTTGTGAGGTCGGTTAGTGGGGTTGCCTTAGTTGCAAAATTGGGAATAAACCTTCTATAGTACCCAATTAATCCCAAAAAGGTCCTTACTTGTTTTTTTGTAACTGGCCTTGGCCAATTTTGTATCGCCTCTACTTTGAGTGTTTGGGGTTTGAGTAAACATCTGCCAATAGAATACCCCAGATACTTGGCCTCCTCCAGACCAGTAGTGCATTTAGCGGGGTTAGCAGTTAGTTCAGCAGACCGAACTGCGTCGAGCACAGCTTGGACCTTTGGAAGGTGGGACTGCCAATCTTCACTATGGATTACCACATCATCCAGGTAGGTGGCAACATACCGAGCATGTGGTTTTAAAATTTTATCCATCATTCTTTGGAATGTGGCGGGAGCTCCATGTAAGCCAAAAGGCAGCACCCTATACTGAAAGAGGCTGTCTGGGGTTGAGAAGGCTGTCTTTTCTTTTGCCCTTTCTGTGAGGGGAACCTGCCAGTACCCTTTTGTTAGGTCTAGGGTTGTGATATATCGGGCTTTGCCCAGTCTCACTACAAGTTCATCCACTCTGGGCATAGGATAAGTATCAAATTTTGACACAGCGTTTAGTTTACAGTAGTCATTACAAAACCTTGTTGTACCGTCTGGCTTTGGGACTAAAACTATAGGGCTGTTCCACCCACTTTGGGATTCCTCAATTACGCCTAGTTTTAGCATTTTTTTAACCTCTAAACTTATAGCCTCTCTTTTGGCCTCTGGGATTCGGTACGGTTTAAGGTTAACTCGGACCCCCGGTTCAGAGACTAGGTCATGTTCAATTACGCTAGTTCTACCTGGCTGTGTAGAGAAGACTTCTTTGTTTCTTTTCATTAAATTCTGGATCTCTCGTTTCTGATGAACGGACAGGGTTTCAGCTATGCTAACCTCTGGGTCAGTTTCTCGATTCTCTGACGGACCTGGGGGTACTAGGGTTAACAAGACCTCTCTATCTTTCCAGGGTTTAAGTAGGTTTATATGGTAAATTTGCTCGGGTTTCCTCCTACCTGGCTGTCTCACCTTGTAATTTACTTCTCCCGCTCTTTCCAATACCTCATATGGCTCATGTCACTTAGCAAGGAATGTACTCTCTACGGTGGGAACCAGAACTAGTACCCTATCACCTGGAAATTCTGACCCTAGCACCCTTATTATAGGTATTCCTCTGTGCCTCTTGAGCTTTTTCCATGTGTTCCCTCACTCTAGGTAGGACTGCAGATATGCGGTCCTGCATCTGGGCAACATGCTCTATTACACTTCTGTAAGGGGTAAACTCGTGTTCCCAAGTCTCTTTGGCTATATCCAGTAAGCCCCTTGTGTGTCGGCAATACAATAGTTCAAATGGGGAGAAGCCTGTGGATGATTGGGGAACTTCCCTAATGGCAAATAACAGGTATGGTAACAAACAATCCCAGTTTATCCCATCCTTATCGACCGCGCTGCATAACATGCTCTTTAAGGTTTTATTGAACCGTTCCACTAAACCATCTGTTTGTGGAAGATAGACTGAGGTTCTGAGATGCTTGTTTTTTGGGAGTTTACATAACTCTTTTGTTACTTGGGACATAAATGGTGTTCCCTGGTCAGATAAGATCTCTTTAGGAATTCCGACCCGGGTAAACAGAACTATTAACTCTTTTGCTATGTTTTTAGCTGAGGTGCTACTTAGGGGAACTGCCTCCGGATATCGGGTGGCATAATCTAATATTACCAATATATGCTGATGTCCCCTAGCAGACTTTATTATGGGTCCTACTAGATCCATAGCAATCCGGTAAAATGGTACAACTATTATGGGAAGGGGTACCAATGGGCTACGGTACACTTTGAACGGGGCGGTGATCTGACATTCTGGGCATGAGGAGCAATAACTTGTCATTTCTGCCAGAACCCCAGGCCAATAGAAGCTTCGGAGAACCTTTTCTTTAGTCTTTTCCACTCCTAGGTGTCCCCTCAATGGGTAACTATGTGCGAGGTGTAATACTACATTACGGAATGTCCGTGGTACCAACAATTGTTTAGTTGTAATTGATTTCCTTTTATCAACCCGATATACTAGGTCATTCTCTACCTCGAAGTAGGGGTAGGCAAGTGACCTATCTAGTTGGCCAGGAGTACTATTCTGGTCCCGTATATTCCCCCTTGCTTCTGCTAATGTGGGGTCTTCCCACTGGGCCTTCTTAAAACTCCCAGGACTGACCTCTAGGTCAGCGAGGGTCTTATCCTGTTCTGGGGTGGTAAGTGCCTGTTCAACATCTTGATTTGGGGTATTCCCTACCAAGGTAGCCATGGGGAAGGGAATTTTACAGCACTCCTCCTTTTTCCCCTTCTTATTTGGGCCCTCGTCAACCTCTATTTCTGAAAAAGGGAAAGGATTTGTTTCTTCTGTTACTTCGTTATGGTCCACTATTGAACTCTGGGCGCTATTCTGAGAGGAGGACCACATTTTTAGAAAATGGGGAAAGTCGGTCCCTATTAATACATCATGTGCCAGTTTGGGTACTATACCCACTTTGAAATCTAAAGAACCAAACTCTGTTTCAAAAAGAACATGAACAGTGGAATATTCGTGATTATCCCCATGTATACAACAAATTGCCACTCTTTATGAACTGTTTACCTGTTTGTTCTCAATGGGCAACAGGTATTCGGACACTAGTGTGACCATACTCCCAGAGTCAAGAAGTGCCCGAACCCTCTTACCATTTACCTTTACAAATGCCCACAGATGGTTATTCAAGGGGTCCTCTGGGCTAGGGCCTATACATTGGGACCACAGCGAATAAGGTTCAACGCTGTTGCATTGCATGGGTTCAGCATTTAGTGGGCAGACTTTCACGGTGTGGCCCCTCTCATAACAATTTACACATTTAGGTACATAGTCTGTGTCCCACTTAGAGCCCTTTTTCGGCTCCCCATGTTGGCTGTTGCCCTTAGTGTGCGAGCTACTGTTGCTGGTGCTGTGTGAAGGCGGTCGTCGCTCTTCAGCCCCACTTAACCCTGGTACCCTTTTACCGTCTCTGGAAGAGTCTTGGAACCTTGGGTGTTGGGGTTGCTACACAACTATGGGTTGCGTGTGCTCTTCTGCTGCATTGTACCTTTCTACGAGGGCCGCCAGTTCATCTGCATTGTGGAGGTCACTCTGACAGACCAAACAGCGCAGGGCAGAGGGAAGTTTCCTCAAGAACTGGTCCACGATGTGGCTTGCTGAGTTGATCTCGGGTTGTAGCCACTTCCGAGCGAGGTGGATGAGGTCATACATCTGGCTTCGGGTGGCTTTATCCAACGTGAAGGACCATGCGTGGGAGCTTTGTGCACGAACAGCCGTGGTTACGCCGAGGCGGGCGAGGATTTTGAACTTCAATTTTGCATAGACGTTAGCTTCGGCTGGCTCTAGATCAAAGTAAGCCTTCTGGGGTTCGCCGCTTAGGAAGGGTGCGATGAGACTGGCCCACTCAGCTTCTGGCCATTCCTCTCTCTGTGCCGTGCGTTCAAACGTGAGAAGATAGGTTTCCACATCATCCGACCATCTTCTGAAGTAGTGGCATGCCCTGGTCATTTTCGGGACTGGGGCTGCCTCTGCAAGTGGAGTGTAGAATAGAATTGAGAGTAGGACTCGCGACGAGCGATACGGCACGCCCCCCCCGGCGGTTCAGCCAAAAAGGGCGAACCTGCCGGGTGACGTCATGGCCGCGCCCCCGTAACTACCCCACCACATCCTCCCCCCCGGTCTCTCTTCCTGCAGTGAGCTGCAGACCAGGGAATCGGCTGCACGCGCCGCCAATCTCGCGGGCGCGCGTTGCAGCTGAGTAACCGAGGCCTTAGCCTTAGTCTTTTGCTGGGCTATTAACAGCTGTTGCTGGGTTTCATTCGTGTCTTTCTGGACAGCGACATTGCGTACAAGTGCACTCACCATGTCTTCCATGTCTTGTTTGGAGAGAAAAAAAAACTTTTTTTTTTTTTTAAAGTTCTTTAACCCGCAGACCTTTTAGTGTTCTGCCCGCATTCTCCACCATATGTGACAAACGGCTTACTCCGGGGCTCTGCCGTCTGTCCGGGACTGTTAGAACACGGTCTTTTAGGGTAGGTTAAATGACGAGGCGTCACGTGCTGTTCCTTTAAAGAGGCTATGCCTGGTTTATTCAGTCCCAGGAACTGAGACTGCCACAGTGCACATAACAGAAACACAAGTAAACAAAACCTGCTCACCTGAGCACTAACTTAACTTAGGTTTTCCCTGTCTCAGGGTTGGAGTGGCTTTTCCACTTTCAACAACAAAATAAAGAACTTTGCAGTTTAAAAAGGAACAGAATGATTTAACCTGTTTGGGGAGAGGCTTTTCCCCTCTCTGCTTCCAGCAGCCTTTCCGCCTCCAGTCTCTTGGGGGAGAGGGGAGAGGAAACCGGAAATCGGTCTTAAGTACCTGATTTCTAACAAGCAGGACAGGTGACAGAAATCAAGCAGCAGACAAACTCTGGTCTGGATCGCTCGTCCCTCAGTTCCAGCACTTGCCAAACTGTGGGATGGAGTGCATGTATTATGAGGCTGCACTTTTCAGCCTAAACAGGAGGGAAACTGTTCAGTATCCTGGGAGCCCTATATATGGAATTTATTACCATCCCCTGGTTCTATCTATCATCTGTCTATCTATCTATCTATCTATCTATCTATCTACACACACACACTGGCAAAATCCTGGAGAAAGTCCTGCCTCTTTATAGACAAGTGGCCAGTAACAAAGTGTTGGCAGATGTAAAAGGACTGCGTAAAGGACGGTAAAGAGAATAAAGGACTGCTAGGGAACACAATGAATGTCGTGGCTTCAGTGTGGGTGATGACGGCGCTGAAACCTCATACACTGGCGACACACTTTATTCGAGCTCGGCTAGTCCCACGAATTCGGGTATACCCGGGTGTATTGAGGTTTGTGACTGTTTTCTGCCCGAGTGCATTGAGGTATTTTCCAGGCAGGGATTGAAGCATTTTATTCCAGCTGGCTGCAATACTGCACAGTATATATATATATATATACTGCATTAAAATTCATGAATTTATGCCATCTGGTAGACACGCGAAGCATTGCAGCCTATTAAATCCTAATCATTATCATTTAACAGATCAGCCGCCCATCAGCCAGGCATGAACCCAGGCTGGGAAGGCAAACGCAACGGGGCTTGTCAGAGGTGAGGAGCGGCGCATTCCAGGTATCTGCCAGGTACATACTGGGTATTTGCTTGAATAAAGTGTGTCGGTGCAGTATATATACAGACAGAGATTTTTAATTTATAAAATGTTTTACCAGGAAGTAATACATTGAGAGTTACCTCTCTTTTTCAACAATGTCCTGGGCACAGAGTTATGATGACCAGTAATAAATGACCAATGGTTACAAATACATAGTTACATTAAGTGAGCAATGTCACGGTAGCTTATGACAAGATATAATGAACACCAAATATCTGGGTTGAACTGAACGAGGCTTAGATATAATAAAATATAATTTATTCCTTAAAAAGGTGAACACAGCAATATAGTACAATTAACAGACAAGAAGGTAACGCTTACTTAGGGTTGGGGGATGGAGAAGTATCAGCTAGCAATTCTCCAGCAATCCGGTGACATTCCAGGTGGAATCAGAAGCACAACTAAAAACTGTAGGGTTGACACAGTTTACATACCTGTGTAACCCTATTCTTAACATTGAATACAGACTATTGGTGAACAATTATCTGTATCCAATCCCTAACGTAGAGACACAGATTAACCCATGCTCCCCAGCTAATTAGCCCATGTGTACTGGGACTCTATGGGTAGCCCCATAATTAAATCAGGGGTGACGACTAGTCTACCAAATGAAGTATCTGCATTGTTTGTAGGTGTAGACATAACACTTACAAACCACTCCAGTTTGATGATTCTCCACCCTCAGGTAACAATTAGAGTGGCAGAGTCTGTTGATTAGTACTTGGTCTGTTCATTAGTACTTAGTGTAAACAATCAGGGCAGTTAACTTTTGATCACAGTGCTTAGGCTCAATCAGCCGGCTGCCCTTCATGACCTATTAGCATAGCAGATGGAGTCTGCATTTTCAGAGCAGATCAAAATACCATACATATACACTTTAATATCTACACATATTAATAAGTTCCATTCTGGTGGGCTCAGTGGGTTGAAATTTGCCAGTTCTTAATGCCTACAGTGACTCCACACATTGGCCAAATATCAACTCGCTGCGACCTCCAGAACTGGAGATACTGAAATGCACTTTAAAACATTAAAATACAGGATTATAATGAAACATGGGAACAGGGGAACATACATTTTCCTGACATGACAAGGTGTAAGCCTCATTCCTGGACCGCAGTCCAGTTAACCCCTTACCTCCCTGGTGAGGTCAGGGGGTGGCCATATGGGGTGCAACCCCTTTAATACCGGGCCAACCCCCTCTCCCTCTACACCTCCCCTTCTTAATGGGTGACCTGTGGCCCACTGGCCCTAACAGGGAGTGGGGCACTGCTGGCACCCTTAACGAACTCAGTCTCAGAGGATAGTCATGACGTGAAAGTCCATCAGCATTGCTGTTTTCACTACCCTTTTTGTGCTGAATAGTAAACTCAAACTCTTGCAAGGCCAAGCTCAATCTTAGCAACTTGGCATTCTCCCCTGATGCCCTCTGCAGCTAACTCACGGGGTTGTGGTCTGTGAGGACCGTGAAAGCCCTTCCATACACATAGGGCTGGAGTTTTTTGAGTGCCCACACAATGGCCAAGCACTCTTTCTCAATGGTGGCATAGGCCACTTCTCTGGGGAGTAGTTTTCGGCTGAGGTACACCAAAGGGTGCTCTCTACCGTCGTCCCCCACTTGGCTTAACACAGCCCCAATGCCATATTCCAAGGCATCAGTCTGTATAAGGAAATGTTTGGTATAATCCGGGGCAGCCAGTATGGGGGCCCCAGCAAGCGCAGTTTTCAGTGCCTGGAAAGCAGTTTCTCAGGCAGGAGTCCAGGTGATAAGCACAGGCAGTTGCTTCTTAGTCAAATCAGTCAGGGGTTTAGCCACGGTGCTGTACTGTGTGACAAACTTCCTATAGTACCCTGCGGTGCCCAAAAATGCCATGACCTGTTTTTTTGGTTTTTGGAACAGGCCACTGAACTATGGCTTCTACCTTGGCTGCCACTGGTTTGAGGTGCCCTCCACCCACCCTGTGCCCTTAGTACAGGACCCCTGCCATCCCTACCAAACACTTAGTGGGTTTCAATGTAAGCCCAGCCTCCCTGATCCTATCTAGCACAGCAGCTACATGTCCTAAATGGGAGTCCCAGGAATTACTAAAGACAGCAATGTCATCTAAGTAAGCCCTGGCATAGCTCTGCATCCCTTCCAGTAACCTATTGACCAGGCGTTGGAAGGTAGCTGGGGCATTCTTCATCCCAAATGCATCACTAAAAACTCATAGAGGCCACTTGGAGTGATGAATGCTGACTTCTCCCTAGCATCCAGGGTCATTGGGATTTGCCAATAGCCTTTGCTCAAATCCATTGTGGTCAGATACTTTGCCCCCGCGAGTTCATCTAGTAACTCATCCATGCGGGGCATGGGATAGGCATCTGACACCATCCCGCATTGAGCAAGCGATACTCCACACAAAACCAGGTGGTCTTGTCCTTCTTAGGAACTATAACTACCAGGCTTGCCCAAGGACTCTGTGACGGAGTAATTACCCCTACGGTCAGCATCTCCTCTATCTCCCTCTCCATACTGGTATTGACCTCTGCTGACACTCTATAAGCGTGCTTATGCAGAGGCTGCAGGTCCCCTGTGTGCACTGAGTGTTTTGTGAGATGTGTGGTCCCTGGAATGTCCGTGAAGAGGGCCCTAAACTTAGCTATCATGTCCCTGGCTTCTACCTGCTGCCTAGAACTCAACTGTGCCCCTATCTCTACCTGCTCCATGGTGTTTCCCTGCCTAGCCTCCTCTTTGGAGATCAGGCAGAGCATTGCTCGTCGGATCCTCCAGCAGTGGGCTACAAATGGCCATTACTGCTCCCATACTCGTTGCTCTGTATTATTTCAGCATATTGACGTGATATGTCTTATGCCTCTCAGGCTCTACCTGTACAACGTAGTTGTACTCATTCACCTTTCGGAAAACTGGGTACGGTCCCAACCAGGCAGCCATCAACTTGTTCTCCCGAGTGGGTTTGAGAACAAGCACCTGCTGTCCTGGGATGAATTCCCTGCTACGGGCATTCCGGTCATACCATTGCTTTTGCTTGGTCTGAGCAGCCCTGAGGTGGTCCTGGGCCACCCTCATGAGCATCTCTAACCGGTCTCAGAGATCTACTACATACTGGATCACTGAAGCATCAGTAGCAGTAGCCTCCCCTTCCCATCCCTCATGGAATAGGTCCAGAGGTCCACATACCCTGCGGCCATATAGTAGCTCGAAGGGGGAGAAGCCTGTAGATTCCTGCAGTACCTCTCGGTAGGCAAACAGCAAGTGCTGTAAATGAATCTCCCAGTCTTTCCCCTCCGCCTCTATAAAGGTCCGAAGCTTCTGCTTCAGGGTACCGTTAAACCTCTCACATAATCCGTTGGTCTGGGGATGGTAAGAGGTAGTGTGCCAGTGCTGTACACCGCATGCATCCCAGAGACAATGTAACAGTTCACTCATGAACTGCAACCCCTGATTGGTTAGGACCTCACTAGGGAAACCTACCCTAGAAAAAATGTTCAGCAAAGCTGCTGCCACTGTCTTGGCATCTATGGTGCCAAGCGCTACCGCCTCAGGGTACCGGGTGGCAAAATTCCCCACTGTGAGAATGTAGCGCTTCCCTGACCTGCTAGGAATCATAAGGGGTCCTATAAGATCCATCGCTACTTTCTGGAAGGGTTCCCCTATTATCGGTAGGGGTCAAAGAGGTGCCTTCACACAGTTGCCGCCTTACCCACTCGCTGGCAGGCATCACAAGAGCGGCAGAAAGTGCCCACATCTCGAGATGATCCCGGACAGTAGTTACGCTGTAATAACTGGGCTCGCGTTCTGTTGACTCCCTGATGTCCCGCTACGGAATAGAGTGAGCTACCCGCAACAGTTGCTGTCTGTACCCCTGGGGCACTACTAGCTGTTGCTTACCAGTCAATCCCTCCTCTATCCCTGGGTTCCCTTCTTCTCTATACAGGAGTCCCTTATACCATAGGCAGTGCTCAGTGCCTTCCCCTGGCTGAGATTCGGACGCCCGAAGTCTCACGCAGCCAGGGTAGGGTCTGTCTTCACTGCCTCCCTAAACTGGGCTCCTAATTCTGGCCACCCCCCAGTCATGTCATTGTCCGGAGAATGGGGAAGGGGTAGGGGAAACAGTAAGTCAGTCTGTGGTTGCAACTGATCCTGGTTTACCTCCCCGGGCTCCTCTGTGCCCTCCGCTAACGTTGGTCCCAAAGGCTGGGGGACTGGCGCCGCCGCCATTGCCGTTGTCTGACTCCGGGTAACCGCCGCCACTGCAGCGGGTTTGGGCACTCGGTCGTAGGTGTAGGTCATCGGACCCAGATCGTTGCCAAGAAGAACTTCAGCATCCAAACCAGGTAAAACCCCCACCTCCCGAACACCCTGGCCCTCCCCCCAATACAAAAAGATTCTGGCCACTTGCAGGAAATGTGGCTCTCCGTCGGCCACAGTGATCTGCATCCCAGGGCCTGGGAGCAATTCCTCTGGCCGGACCATATCAGGTCAGACCAGGGTCACTGCAGCTCCTGAATCCATCAAGCCGACTGCTTGCCGGTCACCGACTGTGACCGGGATGAGATGTCTGCCCTGGCCGTCCCTCTGCTGCAGGTCCGCGCTGAGATGTCCTCCGCTCCTGGCTGTGGGCACCGATGAAACCGGGACAGGTGCTGCATGGGACGTCTCGCTGGGAGTTGGTTCCATGACTGGTCCGGAGTCTTTGGTGGAAGCCACCCGTACGCGGGCTACCGGCTTCGCAGCTGGGGTGCGTTGCCCCAGATGGAGTCTGCCGAAACGCAGGGGTTCTGGGCAATCTGGTCTGATGTGACCAGGGCGGTTGCAGTTGTTGCATCGGCGCTCGTGCCGGAGCTCCCCCGCCTTCGGTGGACTGCTGCCTGCAGGCGGCCTCTGAGTCCATTGGGGGGTATTGGCAGACTTTTTGGCCAGTGCTACCGCCGCCTTGCCTACTGCTTTGGCGGTCATCAGGGCTCGGCTGGCCACAAAGTCGTCTGCAAGCCTCGCCGCCTCCTGGTAAGTCTTGGGCTTCTTGTCGTACACCCAAGCCCTCACCGCCGGCGGGCACTGCTGCATGAGCTGCTCCTGAAAGATGAGGTCCTGCAGGCATTGGTAAGTCCGTGCCTCATAGCCCTCCACCCAGCGTATCCCGTACAAAGCCATGCGGGTCACGTAGGTAACATAGGACTCCAGGGGCTGCCTCTCTTCCTGCCGGAATTTACCCCGGTAGGCTTCAGGGCTAAAACCGTACTGAAACAATAACAGTTCTTTCAGGTGGTCATAGTCATCAGCATACTCATCTGGAAGCGCCATCATCGTCTCCTTAGCCAAGCCAGACAGCAAGGGGTCCAAACGTGCAACCCGATGCTGGGGAAGCACTTTGTACCACAGACACTGTGTCTCAAAGTTCTTTAGAAAACTGTCTATCTGATCAGTACCTTCCACGAACTTTGTGAGACTGTGCTGATCCAGTTTGAGTTCATTTGTGTTGGGTTGGACAGGGGGGGCAATAAGCGGGTCTGTTCACTGCCATAGTGATAAACTGAAGCCGGTCCTCCAGTGTCCCTCTGTCTCCCCACGCAGTAATCAGTGCCAACATTTCAGGGGTGAACGGACTGGTAGCCGCAGCAACCAGTACCCCTCCTGTTGTACTGCTCCCGGGAGGTGCACTCGTTCCCTCCCCGAGATTCCGCCGCCCCGGCACTGGGTTCCATCCCTGATCTCCGGGTGGCTGTAAAAGGGCAAGCTGAGCCGTATCCTGAGGCTCTGCAAGCTGGGCTTCATAGTCACTGATTGCGTCAACCATGTCTGCGACCTCCTGGTTCTCATAGGGCAGTCCATATTCACGGCACTTGTCTTTTAACTGAGCTCGGGTCCTCATGTTGGATGAGCCTTCAGCCTCGCTCATGGTTCACGGTCGCAGCAATGAGGTGGTGTTACAACTTGTGTTAACTGTTGCACTACTGTGTGTTCAATATCTTTAGTCCCAGGAACTTGCAATTACTCTCGAGTTCCCACTATATTACAGAGTCCCACAGAACACTGTAATATAGGTTCAGTTCAATCCCGCCGCTTGCCACCAGTTAATTATAGAGCTTGTCACGGTAGCTTATGACAAGATATAATGAACACCAAATATCTGGGTTGAACTGAACGAGGCTTAGATATAATAAAATATAATTTATTCCATAAAAAGGTGAACACAGCAATATAGTACAATTAACAGACAAGAAGGTAACACTTACTTAGGGTTGGGGGATGGAGAAGTATCAGCTACAGTAGCAATTCTCTAGCAATCCGGTAACATTCCAGGTGGAATCAGAAGCACAACTTATATACCTGTGTAACCCTATTCTTAACATTGAATACAGACTATTGGTGAACAATTATCTGTATCCAATCCCTAACGTGGAGACACAGATTAACCCAGTTAAACCCTTGCCTCCCTTATGAGGTCAGGGGTGGCCATATGGGGTGCAACCCCTTTAATACCAGGCCAACCCCCTCTCCCTCTACAAGCAAGATTTTACATTATATACAAGACATTCCATGCACAGTAAGAGATAAATTATGTTATAGGCGTATGTAACAGTTACAGACCAGATTAAAATCTAACAGTTACAGACCAGATTAAAATGTGAGCTTTAGTTTTGACAAAATTTAGACTGGTGGCGGCCGTGAGAGTCTTCAGTAGATTGTTCCAGTTGTGAGGTGCACGGTAAGAGAAGGAGGAGCGGCCAGATACTATGTTGAACCTTGCGACCATGAGCAGTCTTTTGGAGTCAGATCTCAGATGATAAATGCTGCATGTGCTAGGGGTGAGGAGCTTTTGCAGATAGACGTGTACTGCACCGACACACTTTATTCGAGCAAATACCCGGTATGTACCTGGCAGATACCTGGAATGCGCCGCTCCTCACCTCTGACAAGCCCCGTTGCATTTGCCTTCCCAGCCTGGGTTCATGCCTGGCTGATGGGCGGCTGATCTGTAAATGATAATGATTAGGATTTAATAGGCTGCAATGCTTCGCGTGTCTACCAGATGGCATAAATTCATGAATTGTAATGCAGTATATATATATGTACTGTGCAGTATTGCAGCCAGCGGGAATAAAATGCTTCAATCCCTGCCGGAAAATAACTCAATGCACTCGGGCAGAAAACAGTCACAAACCTCAATACACCCGGGTATACCCGAATTCGTGGGACTAGCCGAGCTCGAATAAAGTGTGTCGCCAGTGTAGCTTGCTCAGAAAGTATTTGATGGCAAGACAGAAAAGATGAACTTTGCACCTAGGTTCAAGTGTTGAATAATCTATGTCTTTGAGCATTTCACAGTGATGTGTTTTGTAGTTGCATTGGAGGACAAAACGGCATATTTAATTGTGATTAATTATAGATACTGTAGGTACACAATGGGTTGAAAATGTAGCCCTACTGGATCGTGATTAAATAACTATCTACAGTAGCAATTTTCTCTGTACATGCCCCTCCTAATGGAGTGTGGACACAAAACACATCGAGGATATAAGCAGGTAAGTATGAAAGTACTGAAAGACTTACACACTCATGTATATACTCATGTAAGCATGCATTCCACGAACGAGGTGTCAGAAGAGCCAAGAATATCTCTTAATCTTCAAATTCCAGGACAGGTTTTTATTTGTAACTCTGACCATTTATGGAAAAGACAGTCAGGGATAATATAACCAGTACTGTATTCTATATTGATTATCTATCCTTCCCTATTCCCTACTTGTACACTATTGGTAGGTGAAGGCCACTACTTTAAATGCTTAGGGAACTATTCAGTAAAGTTTGATAAGTGACTTACCGACAGTTGTAAACACTTTTGTAGTTAGTTTGCATGTGTAGCTCTTCAGAGAGCTCCGATAACATGCCAAACTCTCAAGAAAAGTGCTTCTTCCCGATCAGTTGTACTCTTGCTCTGAGAAGCCGAGCGGGAGCTCAAAAAATGCTCTAACTCAATTTTTGAGAAATCGAGATATTCAAGCAGCTCTAAGATGCACATCGCAGGTGCAGCTCTCAGATTCTGATCTCGCTACCTGAAGGGCTATCTGTAATAATAAGTTATGATAACTATAAGAATCCTGCAACTACTTTACTTGCAGCACACCCCTTTTAAATTCTACAACTGTTTGAATCACAGCTATGACCACAGCTAACATCTAATATTCGGTTTCTATCCATGGATAATTAAGGTAAATTCTGTTTACAGAGAACTGATAGACAGAACATAAATTAAATGCATTCTATTCAGATACATAGAATACGCATGCCCGCAATGAACCGCATATGCGTTCCATTAATTTTACAGCATTGGAGAATAATGAATGCATCTATTTCTTCTCATTTATTAATAAATAACAATCTCACAATTAATTTACTTGTGAAACTGCACAAGAGACAGCCAGAAGAAGCTATTGGTTGAAGCAGGTGGTATTTCTTCACAAATGTCTCTTTTTTATCTCTAAGATTATTTTTTTAACATTATCTATTGTTCTTATCTTCCAGCACATACAACATTATGTTTTTGTTTTCACTTAGTATTTCCCTGAAATAAAGCTGTATCTTGTGTAAAATTGACATTTATTGAGTGCTTACATTAGTGCATACTTTACCATCCCCCAAACATCGTGCTTCTCTGAGACGCGGCTGTGCCTAGAAGCAAACAAAGACACACACACAGCAAGTAACAGTGTCAAAGGTTCCTACAGTATTTTAAAGCTTTCATTCATGTGAAAGAAAGAACCAACCCTCCCCCTGATGCTCAATGAGCTTGTTTGTACTGATTGATCGGTGTGGTTGAATGAAGTGCTGATTGGTTAAAGTGTGTGCAGTTAGAACCAGAAGCAGTTTGAACAAGGAAGCAGTTAAACAAGGTATAGTTTATTGAAGTACAGTTTACTGTTAGTACTTCTAAACTTCATAGTTGCTAGAATGAGCAGGATTGAAAATGCCACTCAATGCACATCTTGCCACATGTATGTGCACGTGGAGCAGCTGTTCCAAGGAGCATACCGCTGTGAGAAGTGTGAGCAGGTGGTCTCTTTAGAATCAGAGATTGCTGATCTGAAGAGGCAACTTGCAATATTGATTGACATTGGCAATCTTGAAAGGGAATTAGTGCTCACTGAGCAGGCCCTTGCTTCGACTAGTGGTGCAGATAGTGGCGCTTTTAGTGAGGAGCAGGTAGGTAGCTTAGTTGCTGTTAGTGAGGAGCAGGTAGGTAGCTGGGTGACAGTTAGAAGGGGAAGCAGGGGCAATAGGGAGAGGCAGGTCGTTTCTGAGCTGACACATCCCAATAGATTTGCCATGTTGAGTGAAGATATTGGGAATGTTGGGGCAGAAATGGCAAGGCTGGGGGAGACTAATTCCTCTAGCAGCCAGGGGAATAGTTCCTCCAGCACAGTGGGGACTCACTCAGGATGCTCAGATGCAAAGAAAGATTGTGGTGGTAGGGGACTCCATTATTAGGAAGGTAGATAGGGCAATCTGTTGCCGGGACCGCATGAACCGAACAGTTTGTTGTCTCCCGGGTGCTCGGGTTCGGCACATTGCGGATCGGGTAGACAGATTGTTGGGGGGGGGGGGCTGGAATTGACCCGGCGGTCTTGGTACATGTTGGCACCAATGACAAAGTTAGAGAAAGATGGAGGGTCCTAAAAAATGATTACAGGGATCTAGGCCAAAAGCTAAGGCAAGGACCTCCAAAGTAGTATTTTCTGAAATACTACAAGTGCCATGTGCTACCGCAGGGAGACAGTCAGAGATCAGGGAGGTTAATGCATGGCTAAGAAAGTGGTGTAGGAAGGAGGGGTTTGGGTTTTTAGAGCACTGGGACTTCTTTTCTGAGAGGTGCCATCTATATTCTAGGGACGGATTGCACCTCAATGAAGAGGGATCTTCTGTGCTATTGGGGAGAATGCTAAAAAGGTTGGAGGAGATTTTAAACTAGGATGGAGGGGGGAGGGGAATGAAACAGATAATGAACTAAATGGAATAGATGAGGATACAAGGTGGTATGGAGGTAGAATGGGGGCAAGTGCAAGTTTGACAAGCAGTGAGATACCCATAGTAAAAAGAGATAATACTAGAAAACTTCTAAAGACTAAACCAAGTGGGAGCAGAAAGGAAGGAGCAGATAAGATAATAGTACAGGCTGAAAAAAAACTTAAATGCATGCTTGCTAATGCAAGAAGCCTGACAGATAAAATGGGGGAGCTTGAATTAATAGCTACAAGGGAGCAGTATGATATCAAAGGCATTACTGAAACATGGTGGGATGAAACTCATGACTGGACAGTTAATTTAAAGGGGTATTCTCTTTTTCGGAAGGATCGAACAAATAGAAGGGGAGGTGGAGTATGTCTATATGTTAAACCAGATCTAAAACCTATTATAAGGGCTGATGTCTATGAAGGGAATGATGAAAATGTAGAGACCTTGTGGATAGAAATGGTAGAGACCTTGTGGATAGAAGGGGTGGGAGGTGTCATGGTCCCCTGGGGGAGTTTGCTGCCGCCCCTCCTGCGTTCCTCCTTCATGGCAGTGTCAGAGTTCCCTTTAATGCCCCAGTCCTGTCCCCCAGTCGTCTTGAAAACGGCCGTATGCAGAGAGCAGCGAACGCCATCTAGTGGCTGTTCGCGGCAAAAAAATGGCGCGATTTTCACCATTTTTCCTCTCCACCATGAAGCTGGCGCTCCGCGGCCGGTGGAGGAGAAAAAAAAAATCGATTTCTTTCCCACTAGTTTCAACAGCGCTCATAGCGCTGTTTGAAACTCTCCATATGCAGAAAGGATTGTAAATGCAGTTTTATGCCCTTTCTGCATATGGAGAAAAAAACTCTCCAATAAAGCTAAAAAAAATTCCCCTCTCCAATTCTAAATAGCGCTGCTCTCTGCATGAGGCCCTTAGTGTGTTCCGAAAGAGATTCAAAATCCTTCACAATTAAATCATAGAATACCTCTAAATGTTTACCTTTGTAGTATGTAGGATAAAAAGTAGACTTACTTCTAAGTGTGGGGTGTTTAAACTTACTGTCTTCTTGTTCACATCTAACTTTTTCCATATTTAGGGGCCTATGCAGAGAGCAGCGAATTTTAAAATTGGCGAATTTATTAAAAAGTAGCTTTTTTGGAGAGTTTTATTCTCCATATGCAGAAAAGTGCGAATTCTGCTATGTTTAACATGGATGCGTGTGGCGAGTTTAAATTGGCGAGATGCGCGCTTCAGAAACGTGTAAAAACAAATTCGCGCCTTTTTTTTCCCTTTGCAATGGCCGCGAGCGGCAGCTTCTTGCCAGTTTTTTCTGGCGAGGCAAAAAGGAGACAATCGCGCCATTTTATTGGCGCGAACAGCCGCTAGATGCCGTTCGCGCCTCTCTGCATACGGATATTTTTAAAACTGGCGAGATTGAGGTTCTCGCCAGCCGCGAGGCGAGTTTTACAAATAGAAAAGAAAAATTGGCGCGTTTTTCGGAACTCGCCATTTTCTGCTGCTTTCTGCGCGATTTTCTCCAAAAAATGGCGAATTTCGAAATAGCGCTGCTCTCTGCATAGGCCCCTTAATCTGGATTTCACATTCTTACTCTGAAAGAATCTCTTAACAGTGAGTTTTCAGAGATAACGATTTGCATCTAAAAACAACTCAAATTTATTAGGCCCTACAGTTGGGGCAAAATGCAGGCCCATGCGAGCTTCAATATGTAGGGAAGACTTCAAGACCGATCCGTACCCGCATTATTGAACATTTAAGTAATATAAGACGTGGCATTTTAACCCATAGCGTTTCGAAACACTACGCCAAATATCACAACTCTAATCCTGATAGTTTAAGATTCGTTGCAATTGAAAACGTAAAACAACACTGGAGGGGACATAGTAGAGAGGTTGATTTAAGTAAAAGAGAAATGTACTGGATTCACAAATTAAATACACTTATTCCCAATGGTCTGAATTCAGATTTTGAGATTTTACCATTTCTACATTCTTAAGTTATTTTTTCTGCCTCTCCCATCCCCTGACCAAATATCTAATTTACTCCTTTAGTTTCTACTCTGTAAAATATTGGTTGTAAACACAACTGAGATACAATTATAGATGGGTTTTTGAATTTTTGATATATATTTTTAATATTTTTAAAGAATATTTATTATTTATTAACTATTTTATCTTTTTTAGAATAATTGTTCCATTTTACCACCTAGTCATAAATTTATTGTATTTTAGCCACATAATGGTTTCTTTTTAGTCTTTTTGAAATGTATTTATATATGAGATGACTAATGCACTTTTTTCTGTCTTTTTTCTCTCTCCCCTATGATGCTGCAAGTGCCATTTAATGAATTTTATTTCATTGAATATATTTTATCAATTAATTTTTTATTTTCTAATTGGGATTAAGTTTTTTAGTATGAAATGTAATATTTATTTATTTGTTTGAAATTTAATTAAAGTTATGACATGTTGTTTTTAGTATGGTAAATATTACATGTGCAAATTTTGGACCACAGAGTATCTGTGCCTGTTTAGAGGCGAACCTGTGGGTTAAATATGTGTTAATAGGTTAATAGCAAATTGCCAATGTGCAGCCAATTAAGCGATACCATATAAATATGTAACACCCATATGAGACGCCATTATGCTCCTGAGGAAGCTGTATGTTACACAGCGAAACGCGTAGAGCCAACAAAGTTGCTGCAGCTGCTTAGAGAAGAAGACGCCAGACGCTTGAGTTCCAATACAGACCCTCTCCCAGCGCGTCGCCATCCAGCACTACCGGATGCGGTCACCCGTGAGTCGGAAGTGACGTCAGACGCCACCGCCGGCGGCGAGGCTGGAGGTACTGGAGGATCGTGAGAAGCATTACTGTTTGGACTGACAAATTTTCGTCGAAAGATACCAATATATGTACAATCCATTTGTACTTATTGTGAGTACATCTCCAATTTCTTTACCTGAGATAAAATTTGTTTTGCAATCTAGACCATTGGGCTGTTCTGTTTTCCATTGCATGTATTATATCGGGATTTGAGTACCATCACTGCTGAAAAGATCCTCTACACGGGAATCTATCTGGGCCAGGATACACCTAGAGAAGTGACAACTATTTCCATACATCCTGACTGAGTCAGACCACTGCGCTATATTTTTACGCTTGCTGTAAGTAGGAAATCCCAAAGAGCCAAGATTTGCATCTAGTCCTCATTACACAAATATATTGCACAATTATTGTTTTTATGTTTTTTTATTTACATGATGTGTTCCTGATCTGATCGCTCCCTTCCCACTCCAAACCAAGACTGCAGTAGAGCATGTACTCATATATTGCTACTTGTAACCAAATGTATATACTTGCTGTATTATACAAGTATACAGGTTACAAGTAGCAATATATGAATACATGCTCTACTGCTACATGTCTATGGTTATAGAGGAGATTTTGCTACAATACTGTGTACACATATATTGCTACTTGTAACCAAACGTATATACTTGCAGTATCTCTATCTCTCAGTTTACACACATGAGAGCTAATTGGAGGTAAGAAACACCCTACTCTAAGGAGTTTTAAGGCTGCAATCTTGCTATGTACAGAGGTTTTTTCACAGACTGTTGATTACTTTGTTCTTTAACACTACTACAGTACTATCATAGACATGGGCAGCTTCTGAGGTTAATACCTTTGCTCCTAGATACAATATTAGCCCATCTCTGGTGCTTCCCTACAATGCAGATTCAATTTGTGTCTGGATGCTAAGATACGAATAGTTGAAGGGACAAGTTAATTATACTTACCCTATTACACCAACTGCTCCTATCGGCCACAATTATATGGGGATTTTTAATACTGCATCTGTGTTTTTAAAGGTCAATATAGACATAATAAAATTTTATTGTTTTTGATTTCTGCGGTGATTCTGGTATATTTACCGGTTTGTACAGCATTTCTGTAGGACAATCTATTGTGTCTGTTTACATTATTTGAATTGAGTGCTGTTTATAGAGGGTTGCCTTTCTGATCAAATTCTTTTTGATCAACTCTGTTAATATCATATATTTACCCCTGTAGCACCAATCATTTATTTCCATTTGAGATAAAATACATATGGTGATTGCGGTCTCATTTACATATTTAGTTTTCTCAAGGTGAAGGCTGCCAAATACAAGTGAGCTACACATATATAAATATACACAAATCCCCCCTGTACTCACCCCTCCCTGATCAGATTCACTGTCACGACGTCGACGCACACGTGATGATGTCAGTGCGCCTCTGTTGCGCTTCGTGATGATGTCAGACGTTGTGGTGTGGGTCCCTGGTAGCACAGCACAGAGCTGCACTGGGAAAACACAGTCACACCACACACCAAGTTGTTGACGCCCCCGAGATGATGTCAGCGCATCAGTGCGACGCCACGTGATGACGTCAGCCGTCAGGGGGGGTGGAGTTGGAGAGGGGGTTGGGTCTCCACCAGTGCAGTACTCACGGGGGTGTGCTGGACATGTGATCCGTTGCCATGGGTACATAGTCTGAGCAGGGAGGACTGAGATTCTAAATGCATAACCCTGTAAGTGCAGAATAACCAAAAATGAATAAAAAATAAAGCATATGAAATATGTCAAACACACCATATACCTGTACTAATAAAAACAATGAACTGTTAGCTGCAGTCACCAGTCACCCCCAGACTCCCAGTAAGTGTGTATTTTCTTATGTATTTTGTGTAACTTTGTGTGTCTGCCTTTTCCTGTGAATAGATTTACAATTTATTTCAATTACCTTTTTTGCTCAAATGTATGATCCTGGTAAAAGGTGTAAATGCCTGGTCTCCTGTGATATCAGGTACTGTATGAATTCAGCAAATTTAAAAAGCAATATCTATTTAATCTGATATAAACATTGAGTTTATTTATACTGAAGCCTCAAGTTTGAACAAACCCTTTCACTGTCAATAGAGCCAGCCAGGGGTGTAGCTAATGCTGTTGGGGGCCCTCTCCCCCCCCCCTGTCAGCGGCCATGCTGACCATCCCTCTCTTCTCACCCAGTTAGAGGCAGGCAGGGGGAGATGATGGTATGTGGCAGAGGACCACCAGAATGAAGCAGAGGAGCAGCTGGCAGATGAGTTAGTAGTTGCACAGAGGCAGAGCAGGACAGCCAGGGAGGAGCACGCTCCACCAGTCTGACCAGGATGTCTTTCTTACTTCCGGTGTCAAAGCTGCTACAGCGCGCTCCTCCCAGGCTGTCCTGCGCTGCCTCCTTGCAACTCCTAACTCCTCTGACGGCTGCTCCTCTGCTTAACTCTGGTGGCCCATCACCGCCGCATACCATCATCTCAACCCCTGCCCCCCGTCTGCCTCAATCACCACCCTGTCCCACAGGTAGGAATGGAGGGGTGGGAGAGGAGGGCAGAGAGCAGGGGGGGTGAGAGAGAGCTGAGGGGGAGAGCTGAGGAGAGATGAGGAGGGATGATGAGGAGTGGTGCAGTGGAAATATGAGGAGGAATGAGACAGCTGAGGAGAGATGATGAGGAGAGATTATGAGAGAGATCTTCTAATTTAAATCGAGGCAAATTTTTCTGCTGTATCTATGGAATACGTTTACTTATAATGGGGCCCTGAAATATGTTTTGCCCGGGGGCCTGCACATGTCTAGCTACACCACTGGAGCCAGCAAAGTATAGCAAACATACAGCATTTCCTCTTCAAATAATTACACTAATCTTCAATTTATTTCTCTTGTTTTCAGTATCTGGGCGTATTAGGAGGCCCTACAGTATGTAAAATGTAACCTCTTCACTGCCAGAGTGACCAGCAACTAATCGCAAATATGTTCAGTATTGGTTTTGAATATACAGATGTAGTAGGCTTCACTGTTCCTTTCTGCTGTGATATTTTGGGATAGGTCGTCTGCCAGCACTGCCATTGAATGCTATGAAAACGTTGTGATATTCTGCAATTTTACAGGTTTTAATTTTTTGGGGGGAAAAATGAAGCCTCATACATCATTAGGTACAAGAGGGAAGGGTACCTTTATTTTGAATCTACTATAGAGTACAGTATAAAAGTAACATATTGAGTCTTGACTGATTGTGATATCTCTCTATTAGAGAAATGTGGAAGATGTTGTGCCAAATAATCTTCCTGATCCTTGTCAGCATCATTGGAAGAGATTCTGTCAACAGTTCCACATGTGACTTAGAGACTAATATGGAGCTTGTGAGCTACAGCAAACAGGGGGACCTCATGCTTGGAGGAATCATGCAGATGTCCATATTTAAGCTATATGAAGATTTTGACCTGACAAGAAAACCTTCAATCTTATGTTCTGTGTAAGTACACCCTTTCTGCTAAGTTTCATAATGGTTTTGAAAACTAGGTAATTGTATAATGTCCAATGCTACATCCAACGTGACAAAATACAAAAAAAAAAAAAAATTCATCGATTGTTTATTTTAGATTGACATACCTGTATACATTGAAACAAAACATCATATGAAAAAAAAAGACATATGTTTACATCATATACTGTACTTGGAAAGCCATACAATATTGTAACTCCAAATCTTTAGGATATCTGTCATATACGTGAGAACTGGCTTCTTACAAATCTTCTCTCGTATTTTCACTTTTAAACATACTAACATTTAAACAAACAAACTTTTAAACAAAACAAAACTGATGGCCTCTAAGGGAATCTACGTATTAGGGTGGGACACAGGGTTATATCTTATCCTAAGCATACAGATATAAATAAAACACTAGTACCAGCATTGATCCAACTCGTGAGGCAATTTTATTTATTTAGTTATAAAATGTTTTACCAGGAAGTAATACTTTGAGAGTTACATCTTGTTTTCAAGTATGTCCTAGGCATAGTTATGATGACAAATAATACATGGTTACAAATACAGTTACATAAGTGAACAGGGTATACATTATATAAAGACATAGATAATATATATATTATAGGCGTACTGTACTGTATGTAATAGTTACAGACCAGATTAAAATGGGAGACAGCTTTAATTTTGAAAGAACTTAAACTGGTGGCAGCTGTGAGAGTCTCCGGTAGATTGTTCCAGTTTTGGGGTGCACGATAAGAGAAGGAGGAGCGGCCGGATACTTTTCTGAAACTTGGGACCATGAACAGTCTTTTGGGGTCAGATCTCAGATGATATGTGCTGCATGTGGTAGGGGTGAGGATCTTGTTCAGATAGATGGGTAGCTTGCTGTGGCGAAATTGTGTTTAATCAGCGCATTAATAAAGGCAGTAGGCTTGGCTGGTTACCCCTATTTCATATTGGGAATGAAGGGGTTCATTTTTTGTGCACTGGACATGTATCATTTTTCCCTCTGCCCCTTGTTGTCCCCATTTTGCAGGATTGTATAGGCCTGCGGTAATGTATTGCATTGTATACCTGCATTACTGGGTTTGGACACAAGATGCCACTGCTAGAGTCAAACTGCAAGTTAATTGGAGAAGTGTGGCGCGGTCTCTTTGTTCCATTGAGGTACATAGGTATCCATTACTGAGGCTTGAACTCGCAACCGCGAGGTCAATTGACTCAAAGGGTTGCGGTTTTCAGTCTCAAGTGGTTACCAGATACAATGTATCCCGTCCCAGTTAGTAGCGTAACTTGAAAGGCGGCTGGCAATTGCCATGGGAACTCGGTCAATTGACGTGGGAACTCGGTTAACCGCAAGTCAATTGACGTGAGAAGCCCATAGCCCATCGTTGCCAGCTCAAGGAGAAGCCCTAACTCAGGAACGGAATGGACAAGCACCCTGAAATTTGGTGTGCTGCCCCAGAGTAACACCCAAGCACACACATATCAAAAATATAACTTTAGGACAAGTAGAACATATATTTTTAATAAAGTACCTTTCTGGCTGCAGTTTTAAATGTACAGGCAGGATGAGGTTTTTTCTACTTGCCTTTGTAATGCATCCAGTGACCAAATGTTTTAACACCCATGAGTCTAGGGGAGTGTTGCAAATGAAAGCCCCCAGAGATGGATGTGTGAATTAGCCGGGATGCTCGCTGAATGGGAGATCCTGTTAGTCATCGGGGCTTGTTCACACCTTGGGTCCAACTTCTAGCCTGGGAGACGCCAGTTAAAAAGGGGAGTACCCATATGGTAAGCAGCCCAGGTGTCAGTTGCACAGGCGCTGTATCAACCGGAAATCCCGATAGTACCCACACTGCAAACTGTGGGCAAGATAGAGATTGGTGGGATGGAGATTCCCACGAAGGGGATTGGGCGGGTACGTTGTGGATATGCTAGCAGACCTTATATACTGTACATGCTCCCCGAGCTATCCCTGTTGTCTTTCCCTTTCTTTTACAATGTGAAAAAAATTCCACTTTGCTTCTACAAGCGGATAAGAGCAGCAGTAACGATGCCCGAACGCAACTAGTTAATTACATCGGAACTAAGGACATAACTCTGCTTCAGGATTTCGTTAGTGCTATGGGTTATCTAATGAACCCCAACGACCCAGAACGAACTTTGCAATATTCACGGACTTATTGGGCTGGCAATTTGCGCCCCTCGCAAAAGGACTGCATTTTAAAAGACAGTATTCCGCTGCTTTGTTTTACTTCTGGACATTTTATCCCATTCTCTCCCTCAGTAAGTGTTTTGTCAAGTATATTCTAAGGTTGTCGTAGGTCTGACTATTAAGGAGATAAATGTCAGTTTATTTTGCTTAACTTGTGTGCTCAATCTAGTTCCCCAAAATATAAAATTGTTGATAAGTTCCGTCCATCGTGACCGTGACCATCTAAGATTACCAAGCAGCCAGCTTGCTTGACTCCGGTGCCACTGTTATCTGGTCCGACCCGATATGGTGAGAACAGAGAATCTTCTCCCGGGTACCAGGATGCAGGTGACCGTGTCAGATGGAGGGCCGCGGTCCATCCAGGTTGCCTGGGAATTCCTTTATTGGGGTGTCAGACGTGGCATGAGGGAGGTGGGTTATTGCCCAGGTTAGATACTGAGATCCTCCTTTATAATGACCTTGGTCATGTTACTTGCATTTTTATGGCGGAACTGGCTCCTGTTGCAGCAATTAGTAGGAGCCAGAGCAAGGGAATCACACTTGAGGATTTCGCATTCCACCTGCATTTGGGACTAACAGTTCCTGGCGTCTCCGAGGAGACCAGGCAGGTAAGCCAGATGGAGTCACGACAAGATTCTGCCTTATCTTCCCTTTTACATGTTCCTGTTCCCCCCGACTTAGAGACTAAGGGTGATTGACTAGAATTTGAGACACAATTCAGGGAAGTGGTGAGGTCTGATCCCAGCTTGGAGGGCATGAGACTCCGGGCATCCGAGTATGCCTCGGACAGTGGTCATATCGGTACTTATGGCACCACGGGCTCTTGTATAGAGAGTAGGGGTCTACAGTTCCATATAGGGTTTGGACAGGTAGATGACAAAAAAAAGCGAGCATGGCAATGCGGTTTGACTATCGCGCCAGGACAGTCCAAGTGAGCCAGCAGCCTCAAGAGGTGTCAGCCAGTTCAACCGCCGGCCGGGCGGTCGCAACAAAGCCTTCATCTTGAAAGTGGAGGTATGATGGTGAGTGGGTAACCAGACTCAATAATAAAGGGTAAGACCACTTGGTTACCCCTGATCCATGTGTAAAAGTCCTAGAGTGTCGGCTCCTGGACACAAATGTCGTGTATGCATCACTGAGACTGTGTATAAATTATGCGACCATTCAATATTTCTGTGTTTTTGCCTTTCCAGGTGTGCTGGGCAGCAGAGCTTGCAAGGCTGTGAGTTTGAGGGTGGTTTTGGGGAGGAACTTCAATCATATTGTTGCTATGTAGTGGGGTTCCCGAGTTATGGGATAACACAAAGATGTACCCGGGAAACAGGTAAGATTCTCAAAATGCACAAATCCTTCCCTGAAAACGTTCTTGCGGCTGACCGCTAAGGTTCCCTGCTTCAGCACAAACTGGAAAAGTAAAAAGGGCATGGGGGATCATGGTATCCCCAGAACAGTCCTGGGTCCCTAGCCTAAGGTGGGATGCCCAGACCATGCCCAAAACTTCGTTTTCAATGGTGGCATAAGCAACTTCCCTGGGCAGCAGTTTCCTGCTCAGGTAAACCGCGGGATGCTCTCCCCCCTCCTCAACCACTTGACTGAGTACAGCACCAATACCGTAATCTGAGGTATCTGTCTGTACCAAAAACTTTTTTGAATAGTCTGGGGCAACCAGGATAATCACACTGGCTAGCTCTGTCTTCTGTGCCTGAAACATTGTTTCACAGGCAGGAGACCAGGCTACCAGAACTGGGAGTCGCTCCTGTGTCAGGTCTGTCAAGGGTTTAGCCACAGCACAGTACTGTGGGAAAAACTCCCTATAGTAGCCAGCGGTGCCTGAAAAAGCCATAATCTGCTTCTTGATTTTGGGAACTGGCCACTGCACTATAGCCTCCAGCTTTGCTGGCTCAGGCATGAGATGCCCTCCACCCACCCTGTGCCCTAGGTACAATACCTTCGCCATACTGCTAAACACTTGGTGGGTTTCAATGTAAGCCCTGCTGCCCTAATTCTGCTCAGCAGCACTGCTACATGCACTAGGTGACTATCCCACAACCCGCTAAACACCACAAGGTCCTCCAGGTATGTCCTTGGAAAGCTTTGCATTCCTCCCAGCAACCTATTGACCAGGTGTTGGAAGGTAGCCGGGGCATACTTCATCCCAAATGGCATCACTAAGAATTCGTTTGGAGGCCATTTGGAGTAATGAATGCTGACTTCTCCCTATCCTCCTGGGTCAGTGGGATCTGCCAGTATCTTTTGCACATATGCATTGTCGTTAGATACCTTGCCCCTGTGAGTTCATCTAACAGCTCGTCCGTGTGGGGCATGGGATAAGCATCTGACACCGTTCCTGCATTGAGCTGCCGGTAGTCCACACAGAACCGAGTGGTCCCATCCTTCTTAGAGTGACAGTGAGGGGGTACCCAGGCCAATAAATAAAGGTATTATGCCCCCCTGAGTCATATTAGGGAAATATAAAGCGTCAGATCTGCAGTATTGCAACAGTTATGTATCCATTATGAATAGTGCACCAGTGTTTTCCCCGCAGACTGAGAAAGAATAAACGTTTTTAAATTGCCAGCAGCATCTCGCATAGCGCATAGGCATTGAGCAAACTTTGGCTAGGAACGTCCTACTATAGCACTGCAAATTTTGCTATGAGCACGGCTGGGGGTTAATCATTAACACAGTCATATTTTACTTTTTATAAACTTTTATGGAAAGTCATGAATGAAAGTCTCCCTCTTTTAAGTGTATTTATATTTTCAGAGCCAGGGAGTTTTCCTTTAAGCGGGTGTTATAGCGGAAACACTTGATTCACAAGTACAGTTATCAAAAGCTATATGCAGAACATTCCTGAGAGTGAGTCATGTATAAGTTAACCTGGACTTCTAAGGTATCTTGCTTGGATGGCCACAGAATGTCTGACCAAGCCAGACTTAACAAAAGAACTGGCATATTAAAGTGTTAAGTGGGGAGGGGAAGATATAAACAGCTTTCCCCTAGCATATGTCCAGGTGTCCGGGGGAAGGTAGACAAGATGTTGTCAGGGAAGTGGGCTTGGCTAGGTATGCTAAGTGGCAAAGGTGTGGAATTCATGCATGCCCGCAGCAAAGCCTGAAGCCCTCTGCCCGGCTCCATGAACTGTGGGCAACCTTGCTATAGGCGGAATATTTGTTTCCCACGTAGCGATTGGCTGCAGAGTATACAGAAAGGATTTTTGTGCAGCCAATAAGGAGATAGAATCATCTAAGCGGGATACAAAACTTTATCATATCGTAACGCAAGTCTATAGTTCGTAAGAACTAATGAATCCCAAACCAATCCTACAGCGGGAAAACGAAAAGATTATCTTTGGTGGTTAAAATGTGGTTGCGAGTAGCGCCCTGCTCCTGGTAATTTGTGCCAAGAGACATTATTTCTCTGAAGTTTGTTCCAGGGACATTTTATTTTGTTTTGCCCAGTCCCAATTAGTGTTTATTCATAATATTTTGTAAATCAAGCTGTGTATGTTCATTTTGTAAATAAACCACAATTTATTTTATCTCTCGTTTTGCTCAATCAAATGATCAGGGTATTAAGGTGTTAAGAGCTCTGGTCTCCTGTGACACTTAGGCACTAGGACTACCGGGCAAGCCCAAGGACTCTGGTATTGTACAATTACCCCTAGGACTAGCATCTCCTCTACCTCCCTCTCTATACTGCCATTCACTTCTGCTGATACTCGAAAGGCATGCTTATGCGGAGGTCTCAGCACACAGGTGAGCACTGGGTGATTTGTGATATGTGTTCTGCCTGGCTTGTCCATGAACAGAACCCTATGCTTATCAAGCATAGCACTCACCTTGTACCCTCTGCCGCTCACTGAGTTCGGACCCTATCTCAACCTGCTCTACTGTGCGCCCCTTCCTTGTCTCCTCTAGGAGGTTAGGCAGAGTATTGCTCGTCGAGTCCCCCATCGGTGGGCTACATATAGCCAGCACTGATGCCACACTCGGTGCAAAAAACTGTTTCAGCATATTAATGTGATAAGTCCTAGTTCTTCCTTTCTCGCCATCTAACTGTACAACATAGTTGTACTCATTCATCTTTCTGAGAACTGTGTACGGTCCAGACCAAGCAGCCATTCATTTGTTCTGCTGAGTGGGTTTAAGAACAAGTACTTGCTGTCCTGGGATGAATGATCTGCTATGGGCATTTTGGTCATACTTAGCTTTCTGCTTGGCCTGAGCCTCCTTTAGGTTACACGTAAAGAGAACCCGCACTGCTGTAAATGAACCTGTGAGGTGCTGACTGGATGGAGACGTGATAGTATCAATTGGAGAAAAAGAACCCAGTCTTATTGCACTCATTCACAACAAATGTATAGTGATAAATTTAAAATACTTTATTAATGACTATGAATAAAAAATAGGGTGTTAAAACGTAATTAAATAATGTATTGAACAGCACGTGACTGTATCCTTAAGTGACCCACCCTGGTATAGGTGGGTGGATATGGTATGATCCCTGATTGATACTAGAGATCAGATGCTATGAATTATAGCCTCCTAAAATATAGGAACGGAGCCAGAGAGAGCCCACCGGATTGACTGTCTCTAATAGAGTGTATCTAGACGTATAGTGCACTCTAGAAAGATATACTCATAGTAATATGGCATGTACTGCGCTTAGTTAGACCTATAAATGTCTCCCCCCCCCCCCCAATTAGAGATTGCACTGTTTCTGTGTAAATTCACCAGCACTATGAGAGCTAGATCTCTATTGGGGACAAAAATTGCCTGTTCTCTTAGGTGCAGACTATTAGGCAAGAACTGAGTATGGTATAGTGTTAATGAGCTTAAAGCAGCTATAGAAAATCACCAAAACACCTATAGTACTGAAAGTGGGGTGATGGTGATATCTGCTGTACTCTAGATGTGCAGTACCCCTTACAGTCTAGGCACAGTATATGCTAAGCTTTCACATGTCACAATCAAATTGATGGATCACAGTGTATTTAAATAGGTATATTTCAAAATCCTAAGATATGCCATATCACAAATAGTGACTATGTGAAACACATTTCAATGAATATTACATTTGACACAACACAGTACCCCATAGCCTTTGTGAGCAATCAAGACATGAAAGCATCACATATACAAATATCACCAAAGCCACAGTCATTCAATCCAAGATACTCTTGCATCCAATCTGATACATTTGCAGCAGTTCAAGGACACATTGAATCAGGCAAATGAGGCTGTTACATGTGTGCATACCATGATAAGTGCACTCCTAGAAGTGGGATATTATATCAGCCATGCACCAGTAATGAAGGGGTTAAGTGAATCAACAGCCAATTTCCACGTTGACTATATAAACCCACCTCACACTCAGGGACCTCCCCCTACGTGCCCTGAAGAAGCGTTTTATTACGTGAAACGCGCGCGTCGGCAATTTCTCCCTGCACACGCAGGAAGTTTGTTTATTTAAACAGTACAGCCTCTGGATATTGATCCGCGTCAATGTATTTAGGCTTCCCCCGATGTGTATGTTCTTTCATCTAGGGATCGCGCTATACATTACTATTGCGGGACCCTCCATGCTCCCAGGAGTCTTTGCACCACTCACCTGATAGACAGGCAGGTCCTCGTACACATCGGCACTGATATAATCAGGATCAGTGCTGATGTAGGGGACACTGCGATCATCAGCTAGACCGGCTCCCCACTTTACACTCTGTGCACACTATTGCTCTAACTCCTAGTGAGGGGGGATGGGGTGATTCTGGGGCTCTGACCTCACCTTATTATTAAACCCCTGTGTACCCCACCTCAGTACTAGCCGTTGGTGCAGGCAAGTACCTGTATTTTTATTTTGCTGAGTAGCTTCTCAGCTGTCTATGTGCCTACATTAAACCATACAGTCAGCGCCAATATTACAGTTACCCATGCTACACTGTGGAGGTTGCTCATACATTAGCCTCCACCTACTGCGCTCTATCTGACCCTGTTATGTTAAGGGTGATTATTTCTGAGTGCAAAGCAGTTTTGTGTGGCAGCTTAGCATATACTGTGCCTAGACTGTAAGGGGTACTGCACATCTAGAGTACAGCAGATATCACCATCACCCCACTTTCAGTACTATAGGTGTTTTGGTGATTTTCTATAGCTGCTTTAAGCTCATTAACACTATACCATACTCAGTTCTTGCCTAATAGTCTGCACCTAAGAGAACAGGCAATATTTGTCCCCAATAGAGATCTAGCTCTCATAGTGCTGGTGAATTTACACAGAAACAGTGCAATCTCTAATTGGGGGGGGGGGGGGAGACATTTATAGGTCTAACTAAGCGCAGTACATGCCATATTACTATGAGTATATCTTTTTAGAGTGCACTATACGTCTAGATACACTCTATTAGAGACAGTCAATCCGGTGGGCTCTCTATGGCTCCGTTCCTATATTTTAGGAGGCTATAATTCATAGCATCTGATCTCTAGTATCAATCAGGGATCATACCATATCCACCCACCTATACCAGGGTGGGTCACTTAAGGATACAGTTACGTGCTGTTCAATACATTATTTAATTACGTTTTAACACACTATTTTTTATTCATAGTCATTAATAAAGTATTTTAAATTTATCACTATACATTTGTTGTGAATGAGTGCTATAAGACTGGGTTCTTTTTCTCCAATTGATACCCTCCTTTAGGTTAGCATGTACCAACCCCATTAGCATTTCTTGCCGGTCTCTGAGATCTACTACATACTGAAGCACAGAAGCATCAGTATTAGTAGTCTCCCCTTCCAAACCCTCACGGAATAGGTTCAAAGGTCCCAGTACCTGCGACCATATAGCAGCTCAAAGGGAGAGAAACCTGTAGATTCTTGCGGTACCTCTCGGTATGCAAATAGCTAGTGCTGTAGGTGAATCTCCCAGTCCATCCCTTCTACTTTAATAAATGTTCAAAGCATCTGCTTCAGGGTACAATTGAACCTCTCATATAGCCCATTGGTCTGGGGGTGGTAACGGGTCATGCGCTGGTGCTTCACCTCGCAAGCATCCCAGAGACACAGTAACAATTCACTCATGAATTGTGACCCTTGATCGGTTAGAATCCCACTAGGGAAATCTACTCTAGTGAAAATCACAAACAATGCTTTTGCTTCTGCTCTAGGATCGATGGTAGAACGGGGTACAACCTCAGGGTACCGGGTGGCAAAATCCACCACCGTGAGTATGTGACGCTTGCTTGACCAACTGGGGATCATGAGAGGACCCACTATGTCCATAGCTACCCACTGGAAAGGTTCCCCAATTACGGGTAACGGGTTAAGTAGTGTCCTCACCCGATCATCCACCTTACCCACTCGCTGGCAGGAATCACAGAAGAGGCAGAAATCTGCCACTGCCCCTGATGCAAAATAGTGGAAAAAAACTAGGGCGCTCCAACAAAACTCCCTCTGGAGAGAAACGTATACTCTAATGTGTCTGATATGATGTACAGATGGATGGAGTAGGGCAAAGAGTAATATAGATAATACTGGCCAATCGTAGATACTGCTGCTCGACCCGAGGAGGTTTGTACCAGCGATCCTCAGTGGATAGTGAGAAGGAGAGTAGGGGAGCGCAACAAAAAAACTATAAGTATTCCTGGAACCGACAGCTGGTGTAATAATATCAGCATGCAATCCAAAAGGCTGGGGATGTGTGAGGAATGACACACAAACCCAATAAAGAGCAAGTCACAATACGATCCACCCTTAAAATAGGGGAATAGCCAGGGGTGATGGGAAAACAATATAAGAAATAGGGACTCACACGGCCATGTGTGAGTCTGTACCACACAGGGTGTCTTGGGCACTGATAGTCTGGCATCCCATCCCTCTGCATGTACAGTGGTATTATAGTGCTGGGAGATAAGTCCTCATGATGCACCAGATGTCAAATAGGGTAGAGAATGCCAGATGGTATGGTTAAAGTACAAAGTTTTAAAAAAATCGCAATACATAAGTAAAAAGGCACTTACATGTGAAAAAGCAGCAGTGCTCCTGACTGGACCAGGCTGCGCCTCACTAGAAGCTCATCTTTATACCGCGTACGGTCCGCAGAGCTGGAGGGTAGTGATGACGAAGCGCTATGGCGGTCAGCAGGAGCCAGGACAGTGAACGTTGCCCGAACTACACCTTTCGTATCTCGCAATACTTCATTAGGTTCGGCAACGTTAGACTATAGTTTGACTAGAGGTGACTGGGGACTGCCTCTTTCTGCAAACTTTTTGACTCACGACAACAAACGGTAAGCTACTCAGATCACACTATGATCCCATTCTTGCTAACCTGCATAATTTAACCACCCACCCCTTTACAACTTCTTTCACTGCAGCCTCTCCCAAAACTGACCGCACAAAACACTGAAACCATGAACTGACTCTAGCATTGCAATGCACCAAAACATTTGACAACGAACAGGCACACCACTGCTGTTTAGTCTGCACACACTCACTTTGTTCACAACAGCTCCTTGCAGCACTGCCTTCTTCTGGCAAAATTAACCTGCTCTGTATCTTAACATTTTTTTTTCTCCTGGCCTTATGGAGATTTTACTCTCTCTATACACTACAAACTCCTCCATCCTGGCCCACACCCAAGATCACCATACACCCTGGACTACTGAAAAGCCTTGCACTATCTACTGAATGTTGGTGGAGAACTCTCAAAACCAGCACACCAACCACTGCTCACTCTAATGGCAAACACCACAAATTTACAACCTCCAAACAACTACCCAAATTCCTACTCGTACTGTTACTCTCCTTAACAGGTGATATTGAACCTAACCCAGGTCCTCCCATTTCAGCTCTGTCCCATGCCCCTGAGAATTCCACCTTTAAATTCCAAAAAGGCCTATCTGTCGCCCATATAAATATCCGGAGCCTGTTGCCCAAACTCGACGTACTAAGAGCATGGTGCCTTATGCATAAACCCAAAGCCATCATTCTTACAGAAACATGGCTATCCCTTAAAACCCCTGATGCAAATATCGCCATTCAGGGATACTCCATTTTTAGGAGAGATAGGTCAAAGAGAGGAGGAGGGGTGTTATTTTATATTGCAGACACCTTACAATTTACACTGTTAAATTGTCCATCAAGCCCACCCTCCTTTGAAATTCTAGTTGACAAAATCTGCCTCCCCTTTTCTAAGCCCATCTTGCTTGCTGGCATCTACCGCCCCCCTAAAGCCCCTCTACAATCCCTGACTGATATCACCCAATTTCTTGGCTCCATTTCCTCTCTGAATGAGAAGAGTGAGCTGCTAGTTCTTGGGGATTTCAACTTCAATTGGCTTGACCCTAAAAACCACAAAATCCAGTCACTTAACCTATCGCAAATGTGACAGGGTAAATACAAGCCACCAGTTATATGCCTGGAAAACCTATGTCTAGTCTGCAGTGCAGCACTGACTAGGTTAAGTTCAGCTGGGAACCTCAGGACAATTAGTGGTATCCCAGCTGCCTAATCAAGGTGTGTTAAAACCCAGGTTGTAGACACATGAAGCTGGTTGTTGATGAGTGAGGAGTAAGCTGCTGAGAGATTTCCTGATACAAGGTCTGATTAGAAAAGTAGATGAATTGTGAACTGTCTGTCCCCTGCATAGAAAAGGGCAACTGCCATATACACTGTCTGCTAAATTGAAACTGTTTTTGTCTGTTTGCTGAAGGAAAAGCCATTTTCGTTTGTTGCTGAATAAGAGCTATTTTTGTTTTGTGTGCTATATATTTTTCAAGGCAAAATAAAACAGCCTTGTCAAGAAACCCACGTGTGTAGTTGCTTGTACCCTGCAACATATGGTGTTAGAAGTGGGATTTGATTTTTTTCAAAAAGGCTCCTGCAGTTAAAGGGCCACACACACACACACAAGAATGGAAGAAATGTTGAAAGCGTTTCTGTGCGAGCAGGCCCGACTGCAAGCAGAGAGATGAAAAACTTTGGCAGCAGCAAACCCAGCTCATAGCCCAGCAGCAGGCAGCACAGGAGGAGCAAATGGCCAAGCTGTTGACCCAATTCCAGGGGTCTGCCAGTGCAGAACCTGCAAGCAAACCCCCGATACTCCTGAGGAAAATGACTCCGAACGAGGATCCAGAGGCTTTTTTACTGACTTTTGAAAGAGTTGCCGAAGCTCAGGGCTGGGCTACAGATCGCTGGGCAACTGCTTTGGCCCCGCTCCTCATAGGAGAAGCCCAGGCCTCATATCAGGGTCTCCCAGCAGATCAGGCAATGGACTACCGCCAAGTAAAAGCCGCCATACTGGATCGCTTAGGTCTGACCCCAGAGACCTACTGGCAGCAGTTCCGGATCATGAAGTACACCGCTAAGATGAGACCCTTGGTCCTCGCTCAGCGATTATTGGACTTGTGTAATGGCTGGATACAACCTGAGGAGTGTACTAAGGAGGCAATTCTGGAGCAGGTGGTTTTGGAACAATTTCTACAAATAATAACCCCTTCCGCATGCTCGTGGGTAAAACGCCACGCTGCTGAAACCCTAGCTTTTGTGGTCCGACTCGTGGAGAACTTCCCTGGGGCTGAGCAACAGGCGAGTGTCCTGGACCCGACTCCACCGGCACTTGCGGACGCCCAAAGAGGGAGGTCGGATCAATGGGGAACCTACGGCCCGTCACAGAACCGCCAAGTCCAACGGAAGGAGCAGTCGTTCCAGCAAGGACGGAGTCCAAAGGCTGGCCCCCGCAGAGACCCTCATCCGAAAGGAGATGTCGGCTCATCGCAAAATGAGAGGAACTTCCAAGGACGTCACCCACAGGACCCACCAGATGCCTGGTCTCCATTAACCGGTCCAGCAGAGCGCTATACACAGCCCCCTCCTGTGAGGGAACCCTCTCCATGTTCCACCTGCGGAGAACAAGGCCACCGGTATGTGGACTGTCCACTGATGGATTGTTCATTCAGCAGAACCGTCGCCTCAGCTTATACTGGGGAAAATTACAAGCCCTGGCTACTTTCAGCCCTAATTGGGGGAAAAAACGTCCAGGCCCTTGTAGATTCGGGCTCTGGGAAAACTCTGGTCCTCCAGGAACTGTTACCGCCTAACGTGTGTTCTTTTGACTCCTCATGTAGCATAGAATGTATACACGGCGATGTAAAACGCTATCCGACAGCCAAACTCCGGCTACAGGTAAAAGGTCAGGATGCTTACCTCGAAATAGGAGTCGCTCCTAGGCTCCCGGCCCCCGTTGTGCTCGGTCGGGACTGGCCTTTCTTTTCGGACCTAATGGCCCCAGTCTTTCATGAGGAGCCTCCTTCTAGGGCTCAAGAGAACCCTGGCAAACTGTTCCCCTTCTCGGCAGAACTTTTTCCCAGTAGACACCGGGTTCAAAAGACTCGGAAGCAAAGACGCTTGGACAAACAGGACTGGTTGCAGAAATCTGGGTCTCAAGGTGACCATTCTAGTAGTCAGAGGTCACCAGTGATGGCTGGGGATGGCCAAAGGGAGGGGGATATGGGCCCTGGAGATTTACCAGACCTGTACCTCCCTGACTTTCGCCAGAAGCAATAGGAAGACCCAGTCCTTGCTTGACAGTATGACAAGGTGGTGAAAATTGATGAACAGATTTTAGATGCACAGGGGGTGATAGTATTCCCCCATTTTGAGCTATCAAAGGATATCCTATATAGAGTGAATAGGCAGACACAAACAGGGGAGGTCACCCGACAGATATTGGTTCCCAAGGCATTTGTTAAATCTGTGTTCACTCTAGCCCATACTGTCCCTTGGAGTGGTCACCTGGGCAGGGATAAAACATTGGATCGTATTTCATCCTGATTCTTTTGGCCAGGGATGCATAGTGATATTGCTAAGTTATGTGCAGCATGCCCGGGGTGCCAGCTAACTAGTCCAAAAGGACAAAAACCAGCCCCTTTGGTTCCTCTACCCTTGGTGTCAGTTCCCTTTGAGAGGATTGGGGTAGACTTGGTAGGACCTCTAGAACCTTCTGTGAAAGGACACAGGTTTATCCTTGTAATAGTTGATTATGCGACAAGATATCCTGAGGCGTTCCCCCTGAGAACAGCAACAGCGAAGCAAGTAGCCAACAAGTTGGGTGAACTGTTCTCACGGGTTGGACTTCCCCAGGTTATGTTGAGAGACCAAGGTACAAATTTCATGGCTAAACTGATGCAGGATGTCTTAAAGTTACTAGAGGTCAAGTCTGTTCAGACATTGGTCTACCATCCACAGACTGACGGATTGATGGAAAGATTTAATCGAACTCTAAAAGGGATGCTGAGGAAATTTGTAGATTCAGAGAAGAGAGTCTGGGATGAACTTCTCCCTTTTCTGCTGTTTGCAGTGCGGGAAGTTCCCCAGGCCTCCACGGGATTCTCTCAATTTGAATTGCTCTATGGCTGCCAACCCCGGGGTATCCTAGACCTCCTAAAGGAGTCCTTGGAGGAACAGCGGGCCCCTTCTAAGAATACCCTGCAATATGTACTAGACCTTAGGAAGCGCCTAGATGTGGTCGGCCATTTTGCCAGGGAGAATCTTAGATAAGCCCAGGACAGTCAGGAGAGACATTACAATCAGAATGCTCGCATGAGATTGTTTCACCCAGGAGACCAGGTGATGTTATTGTTACCCAGTTGCGAGAGTAAACTCCTGGCCAAATGGCAGGGCCCATTCGAAGTACTCCGCCGCACGGGTGATGTGGATTACGAGATCGCTCAACCAGGGTCCAGGAAGGGTAAACAAATTTACCATGTAAACTTGCTGAAAACCTGGAATATGCAGCGGTCTCTATTCATCCACCCGGTGGAGGAGGAAACGGACTTGGGTCCTCAGCCTCCACGGGAAAACATTGTGAGTGACGATAAAATCCCAATGGGTAAACAGTTGTCCTCTGAACAAAAAGGGGACTTGTTAGCAATAATTACACAATTCCAGGATGTTTTTTCTGACTTACCAGGACAAACTAACTTAATTTCCCATGCAATCGAGACAGCACCTGGGGTAAAAGTACGTTCCCGTCCTTATAGGTTGCCTAAAAGTCGTAGGGCTCTGGTAGAGAAGGAGGTACAAGAAATGTTACACTTAGGAGTGATTGAGGAATCATGCAGTGAGTGGTGTAGTCCACTAGTTATGGTTCCTAAACCCGATCGGAAGGTAAGATTTTGTGTGGACCTCCGAAAGGTCAATGCGGTATCCAAGTTTGACGCATATCCGATGCCAAGGGTGGACGAATTAATTGACGCCCTTGGTAACGCGGAATATATATCCACGTTGGACTTGAAAAAAGGGTACTGGCAAATACCTTTAGAGGAAAAGTCCAAATGCAAAACAGCCTTTGCCACTCCCATGGGTTTATACCAGTTTGTGACAATGCCATTTGGACTGCATGGAGCCCCAGCCACATTTCAGAGACTCATAGATAAGGTACTTAGGCCCCATAGGACTTATGCCGCAGCCTACCTAGATGACATTGTCATTTATAGTAAACACTGGCGGGCCCATCTGAATAGGCTGAAAGTGGTCCTCAAATCTTTAAGAGAGGCAGGGCTCACAGCCAACCCTAAGAAATGTGCCTTGGGTAAAGCGGAAACCAAATATTTAGGGTATGCAGTGGGAGGTGGAAAAGTAAGGCCACTAGCTGACAAGGTAGCTGCCCTGAAAGAAGTTCCAACCCCCCAAACAAAAATGCAGGTACGCTCTCTGCTGGGTTTAGCAGGGTACTACCGGTGGTTCATCCCCAACTATTCGGAAGTGGCAGCCTCTTTAACGGACCTTACAAAAAAGTGTGCCCCTACACAAGTAGTGTGATCAAGGGATTGTCAGAGAGCCTTTGAGGACATAAAAAGGTGTCTATCAGAGGGTCCCATCCTTAGAAGCCCAGACTTCAACATCCCTTTTATAGTGCAAACAAATGCATAAGAAATAGTGCTAGGGGCAGTGTTGTCACAACAGTTTGAGGGAGTTGAACATCCTATCCTTTTCCTGAGTAGGAAATTGTTCTCAAGGGAAAAAAATTACTCAGTGATTGAGAAAGAGTGCCTCGCAGTAAAGTGGGCAATCGAGGCTTTGAGGCATTACCTGGCAGGAGTCCATTTTACTTTGGTGACGGATCATGCTCCACTGAAATGGTTAAATAGCATGAAGGATTCCAATGCTAGATTGACAAGGTGGTATATGGCCCTCCAACCCTTCTCATTTGAGATTCAGCATAGGCCGGGAAAAGAGAACGCAAATGCTGACTTCTTTTCTAGAGAAGGGGTGGATGGTCGGGCTTCAGCCGTGCGTAGTCCCAGCCACACACTAACAGGGGAGGAATGTGACAGGGTAAATAAAAGCCACCAGTTATATGCCTGGAAAACCTATGTCTAGTCTGCAGTGCAGCACTGACTAGGTTAACTTCAGCTGGGAACCTCAGGACAATTAGTGGTATCCCAGCTGCCTAATCAAGGTGTGTTAAAACCCAGGTTGTAGACACATGAAGCTGGTTGTTGATGAGTGAGGAGTAAGCTGCTGGGAGATTTCCTGATACAAGGTCTGATTAGAAAAGTAGATGAATTGTGAACTGTCTGTCCCCTGCATAGAAAAGGGCAACTGCCATATACACTGTCTGCTAAAGTGAAACTGTTTTTGTCTGTTTGCTGAAGGAAAAGCCATTTTTGTTTGTTGCTGAAAAATAGCTATTTTTGTTTTGTGTGCTGTATATTTTTCAAGGCAAAATAAAACAGCCCTGTCAAGAAACCCACGTGTGTAGTTGAATGTACCCTGCAACACAACTCATTTCCCAACCCACACGGATAAACCTGAAATCGCACAACCATTCCTTGCTAAACTGGATTCTCTCCTCAAACCCCAGCAGAATCCAATCCTCTGGCATCCTTCCTGACATTTTCAGTGACCATGCAATAGTGTACTGTGTAAGAAAAATTAAACCGCCCCAATCAAGCCCTAAAGTTCTCCTCACTAGAACATTTAAAAACTTTAACCCACAACAGTTTCTGGATGACCTTACCAACTGCCCAGGGCACAGAATCGATTTAATTCCCGACCCTGATTCTGCACTCGACTATTTCCAATCTTAGTTCTTAAAACTCTGTGATACCCATGCTCCACTACGCAAAATAAGGGTACGAGGGGCCCACCTTCCATGGGTTACAACTGACCTTATTGCACTCTTCCAGCTCAGGGATACCTTGTGGAAAAGCTACAAAGTAACTGGCACTACCAAGGATCTCAATCATTACAGATGCATGCGGAACATGTGCACAAGGCAAACAAGGCATGCAAAAGCACAATATTACTCTGACAATCTCCACCAAAATACAACAAACCCAGCTAACTTCTGGAAGGTCTCAACAATATATTCCAGCCTCCTAACCATCAACAACCAAGTAATATCACTAAGGGGGATATTACTCTGACAAACCCCACTGACATTGCAAATGCATTCAATGATTACTTTGTGGGGTGTGCCACTAACTTATTAGCAAAACGCAGCCCAAACCACAAACCTGAATCTCATCATGGGAGTACCCCTATAGTCCCACCCCCTCCCAACACTGCCCACAATTTTCAATTTGGCCTAGTATCTGAAGAGGAGATTATACAAGCGCTCCTCAAACTAAAACTAAGCAGCCAATGTGGACCTGACTTACTACAATCTAGATTCCTATGACTTGGTGCCCCAGCCATTGCCAAACCAATTGCGGCCATAGTCAACTCTATCCTGTCTGCAGGCCATATCCCTTTGACCTGGAAAACTGCCAGAGTTGTCCCAATCTTCAAAAGTGGGGACAAAAACACTGTCTCAAACTACAGGCCAATCTCACTTCTCCCAATTCTATCCAAAGTCATGGAAAAATGTGTCCACTCCCAATTAAGTGATTTCTATATCAAGACAAATTTCCAAAGCCAATTCCAATCTGGGTTTCGTCCCAAACACTCCACCGGAACTACCGTGCTAAAAGTTTGCAATGAAATCCAGTTTGGAATGGAACGGGGACAACTCACTGGTGCAGTATTCCTAGATTTTGCAAAGGCTTTTGACACAGTTGATCATGCTATCCTTCTTAACAAACTCCAGAGCTCTGGAATAGGGAAGCATGCTTTAAACTGGTTTCAGTCCTACCTATCAGGAAGATCCCAACATGTGTCCATCTCAGGCTCTAACTCCAACCCCCTGGATATCACCTGTGGTGTCCCGCAAGGCTCTGTTCTGGGGCCCCTACTCTTCTCAGTGTTCATTAATGATCTTCCCACAGCTTGTAAGGAAGCCTCAATACACATGTATGCAGATGACACAATCCTATATGCACACAGCCATAGCCTCTCTGACCTTCAACACATACTTCAGTCTGACTTTTTGAGACTCGTAAACTGGATTTCCCAAAACAAACTGTTTTTTAACACTGACAAGACTTTAACAATGGTGTTTGGGACGAAGACTAAATTTTTAAAGCTTCCAGTGACTGAGCTCCTGATTAGAACCAACGCTAACACAACCTAACCCCTGTCACTATGTCACGGTTGTGCTCGCCACAAACCTGGGTCGGACTGCGAGGCTGAGGTGGGGTTGTAAAAGCACCAACCTTAGACCGCGCAGGCTGATCCGGATTGCGCAGTTCGTAGCCGTACGTAGTAGGATCAGGATTGGAGAAGATAGCATCGTCGTTGTACAAGCCAAGGTCAGGACAGGAGACATCAGGGTCAACGTAATTCAACAAAGCAGGGGTTGGCTGCCGCTACGAGCGTGAAACGTGCGTTGGTACGTGATGACGCACTTCCGGTGACGTCATCTGGAGTCGCGGAGGAACACAAAGCGGGAAGCTGAGAGATTTTTCAGGCTGACAGGTCGTATGAACAGCTAAAGGGAGCGCGCTACAGACATACTGGTGCATGCATTTAGACAGCACCAATAACAGCACTGGCTTCTTAACTAAAAACGGAGCCATACTATATGTAGTGACGCCCAGACTACTATCGGTTTTGCCTAGTGGGGCGCATACATCAGGCACACCAGGCACCTGACTCTAGGAAGGTAGAGGGACAGTATATAGGGGTCCCTAAACTATTCTGTCTAGACATTACCTGACATATAGGGACGTTACCCTGAAATACATAGCCCCACCTTACACGGCCATTAGCCATAACTACCTAGTAACCCTCCCACGCTGTGATCCCAACCCACTATACAGGTTATATACCTTTATGATACTAATATGGGATTATGATGGGAACATCAGCAGAACCAATACGACAGTATACTAAACAACAGTCTCCCACAATTTGAATCACTCTCATAGCAACACTGCACTACCCCGGTGCTCTCTCTGTGTTTCCAGAAACCACATAGTGGAATTTTAGACATTAAGTCTTTTGTATATATGTTTAATAAATGTGATTTTATAATTGTACATGTATGGCTATGGAGCTATCTCCAAGGATTGAATTTTTCCTAGCCTAACTAACTGGTCTAGCGAGTGCAAATAGGAATCTTTTAGGCCACCTCTGTGACCCACCACCCCTCTTAACTCAACGTAATTCAAGCAAGAGTTCGGCAACAGGTAGTCAGGAGAGCCCCGCTTCAGCTTAGGAGCGCGGGGTTGGCCTCTGCGCGTGCGGCGACCATGGCCCATGGTATTGGTCACAGGAGATGGTAGGCAGACCAGAATAGCACACCGCCTAGATGCACGGGTAAACCAGTGCTTCAGCGCAAGAGTCCAGAGTGGGCTGGGGAATCCTCCGTTACAGCGCAGGAACCAGGACACGGCCTCTCTAGATTAGGGAAAGAGTAGTCCCCAGGAACCAGGAAGATGAAGAACACAGGGGAACCCTCCGCTTCAGTGCAGGAAACCAGGAGGCTCAAGACGTAGGGGAAACCTTAGCTTCAGTGCAGGAAAGCAGGAATCTGAAGACATAGGGGATACCTTTGCTTCAGTGCAGGAAAGCAGGAAGCTGAAGACGTAGGGGATACCTTTGCTTCAGTGCAGGAAAGCAGGAAGCTGAAGACGTAGGGGATACATTTGCTTCAGCACAGGAGAACAAGCGAGAGCTTGTGGCAGAACAGTAGTGACATCCGGAAAGGACTATGCTCGGCGGGGAGCATTGTGGGAAAGCAGTACTTAAAGGCCAGCGGGCCAATCCCCGGAGGGGGGTGTGAAGGTACTGTTCCAATGAGTGAATGCAAGTCTAGGTTGCAGTGATAGGCTGCACAGCTGCAGTAGATACCAGAGGGAGTGTGTGGCAGTATTGCTTTGGTGAGTAAATCCAGGCTGCAGTAATATCAGGTGAAGTGTTCCAGAACTGCACCGGTTTGCAAGGTAAGGCAACCAGTAAACCGCGGAGCGGATTCCTTACAGTACCCCCTTCACGCGAGACCTCCGGGCGTACATGAGCACTCATAGAGTTGGGGGACCAGGAAGTGTTGCTGAACCGTCTAGGATTGGGGGTAGAGTCGTGGTCCAGAGACTCGTGGTTAGTCCTTAGTGTACCCCCACCCCCCGGTGAGAACTGCGGCCAGACAGGACCATCCATGGGTCTCGGGGACATTGAGTTGTTCCTAAAGTTCTTTAGGTGGAAAGGGGATCCGTAAACGAGCAGTTCCTTGGTGAGTACAGTTCTAGGATATGAGAGTGGTGGAAGAAACATCCTTGGTACGTGGCTCGCCCCGCAAAATGACTTGGAAATCCAGGGCTGTGAAGAACCAGAGGGTTCCAGAGCAGAAACGGCAGAAGAACCCCCACTGGAAGCCCAGTCGTTAGTAAAGGAACCAGAATCTAGGATAAGCGGCATTGATAGTTGATCGAATACACCAGGAGGGACCTCGGGACAGAAAAAGTCTTGGCTGACCACTGCATGTTGGAATTTGCACGGAACTTTCCCTCCAGAAGTCTCCCAGGTAATGGTTAGTGAGGGTATAGGCTGGGTGGAAGGATCTCCCGGTATTGGTAAGGAAGGTAACAAGGCAAGCAGTAAACCAGGCATAGAGACCGAAATCCTGGGATACATACAGAGTATTCCCAACTGAGAGGAAATAACAGGGGCAACCGAAGGTTCCGAGGGAAAAAAACATGGTTAAGCAGGAGCAGAGAAGCAAACGACAGTGGAGCTCTCAAATACTGGGAAATCCTCAGTGGAAGATAGTATTGTCAGGGAATCAGGAATAGGCCTTGGGATTTTCATATCAGGAGTTTGAGAAAAAGGCAGATCCAGGGTAGTGGCGGGAGGGAAGCTAACATCAGAAGCTGAAGTCTGTACCTCAGTGACAGAGACCTGAGAGACAACAAGCGGCAAGTGGGAACCCTGGAAACTCTTAGTGACAGACACCTTAGGAGCACAGGGAGCCTTAACTGAAACTGCAAGAGCCCTAACCACAGGGGTACTTAACCTGACAAAAACATGAATAGGCGTGTTTTCTGGTGCACAAATTCTGAAAGCAGGACTCCTAGCCAGTAGTGAGGGTGTCTGGGTTTGGCTAGTGAAAAACTCAGATGTATTGACAGGTGACTTACTGTAGAATCAATTACTGAGTTTCTAGATTTGTTGGACATGTGTGAAAAATACCCTTTACGACAGGAGCTTTAATTTCTACCCAGAGTAACCCAATGGTTGCTGGGGCAGATTTAGACGCAGAACTGAGGGACTGAGTTTTAGCAAGGGCAGGAAAACTAAATAGCTCAGATTTAAACCCCAGGACTTGTAATATAGGCAGAATGGTCACAGACAGAACTAATGAAGTAAGCACAGATATGTTGATCCCTGGAGGATTGGCCAGGCCAGAGAAATCAGGGACCCCCAGCCAGGATAACCATTGTAGGAAAAGATTCAGAAACCGAAGGAGGGTTATCACCTCTCAGAAACTCAGGGCCAGTAAGACACAATACAGCGAGAGGAGAAACTGTGTGCAGGCTTCTTACTAGTACAGTATATGTGTAAAAGCGTCAATTTTGAGAGAAAGTCGTGCGTCAGCAAACATTCCTGGGAACATAACATGAACCCCAGGAGGAATACAGACTACTGTATGTTTTTAACCCTAAGCTTAGGGAAGAGGAGAACACAGACAGTACACGGGGGTTAAACATAACTGTACTGGTCTCTGAAGTAGGTATTTGGTAAGGAATGTCTGGGTAACCAGAAATGACTGCATATTCCACAATGTGGGGACTATGCGCTGAAGCAGGGATCACCGCTCTCTGGGCGACAGGCTGGTTCAGTGAAATACCCAGGGAAAGGAACTCTGCAACCAAGCTTAGGAAAAAACCTGATTCCTGAATACATTTTACAGGAACCAGAACTTTAGCTGAAGTCTCCGGATGCGAGACTGCGGAAACTTGAGCTGAAACAGGGGATTTATAGCAAAGAATTTCTAAGGAATTCCTAAGGGTCTGGAAATCCTTCAATGCAACCTCTGCTGTCTGACTTGGGGACTTATTCTCCGAGGCTAGTATGAAGGCATTAATTTGGAGGCAGCCCGAATTTACAGGGGTTAATGCTGACAGTACCTGAGATTAGAACATAGGAAGTCCTCTCTCAGAATTGGGAGAGACAAGGGATTTCTCCTCTGGAGCTAGGGGCGTGACCCTGGCTGGCAGAGAACAGGGAATTATCAAAGGAGATTCGGAGAGCTGCCCCCCAGGGGTTAATACAGAAATGACCCGGGGAACAGAACTTAAGGATTCTTTCTCTGACGGGGAAAGCGCACAGGACTGCCTAGCAGGGGTTAAAGCTGGAAAACCCTCAAGACCTGGAGTGAGAGATTCAGAGTTAGAAATAGGGGAACTAAGGAACTTATTCTCTGATACAAGAACCTTAGTGTTGGTTAGAGAAACATATGTATCCTCCAGGGGAGCCTCACAGGACTGATCGGCAGGGGTTAACGTAGACATATCATTGGTGTCAGGGAACCCGGGCATACAATCAGGGCAAGGAACCGTGGTAGTTACTACATTGGGAAATGGTGATAGTGGATCAGTCTGGTCAATTCCTGGAGAGGGAAATACGTTCCCAGGTTTACCGACAGGACAGGCAGAACAGGGATACAGCTAAGCGGCAGCGAAGCTGGCGAGGAGAGGGTCCTGTTCCTTTATGCAAATGTCCAATGTCATGGAAAGGACATGGAGTGTGTTTTGGGCGTGAGCCAACATGAGGAGAGGGTCCTCTTGTGCTATATAAATGTCTAAAGACAAGGCCAGGCAAGAGAGTTCATTTTGGGCGTCGTCCAGTTCCAAAGGGTACACGTTTTCCCAGGTTAAAGGGTAATCAGGGAAGCGAACACAAGCGGCCAGAGACTGCTTTAAGTCCCGGAGGTAGTACGCCTTCATCATGAGTTGGCCACGGCATTTAGTTTTCAAAGAGGTTAAACCTTTAAACACAATCAGATCTTCAATCAGGGGTAGTATTTCACACAGATACTGGTATTCAAACTGGGACTGGTTTACAGGTCGGAACAGGCTTTCAGACAGAAACTTACCAACCCTCACCACAGGGCGGTCCGAGTTTGTGGGGCCGAGCATATTGTCACGGTTGTGCTCGCCACAAACCTGGGCCGGACGGCGAGGCTGAGGTGGGGTTGTAAAAGCACCGACCTTAGACCGCGCAGGCTGATCCGCATTGCGCAGTTCGTAGTCGTACGTAGCAGGATCAGGATTGGAGAAGACAGCATCGTCGTTGTACAAGCCAAGGTCAGGACAGGAGACATCAGGGTCAACGTAGTTCAAGCAGGAGTTCCATGGCCCATGGTATTGGTCACAGGAGATGGTAGGCAGACCAGAATAGCACACCGAATAGCTGCACGGGTAAACCAGTGCTTCAGCGCAAGAGTCCAGAGCGGGCTGGGGAATCCTCCGTTACAGCGCAGGAACCAGGACACGGCCTCTCTAGATTAGGGAAAGAGTAGGCCCCAGGAACCAGGAAGCTGAAGAACACAGGGGAACCCTCCGCTTCAGTGCAGGAAACCAGGAGGCTGAAGACGTAGGGGATACCTTAGCTTCAGTGCAGGAAAGCAGGAATCTGAACACGTAGGGGATACCTTTGCTTCAGTGCAGGAAAGCAGGAATCTGAAGACGTAGGGGATACATTTGCTTCAGCACAGGAGAACAAGCGAGAGCTTGTGGCAGAACAGTAGTGACATCCGGAAAGGACTATGCTCGGCGGGGAGCATTGTGGGAAAGCAGTACTTAAAGGCAGCGGGCCAATCCCCGGAGGGGGGTGTAAAGGTACTGCTCCAATGAGTGAATGCAAGTCTAGGTTGCAGTGATAGGCTGCACAGCTGCAGTAGATACCAGAGGGAGTGTGTGGCAGTATTGCTTTGGTGAGTGAATCCAGGCTGCAGTAATATCAGGTGAAGTGTTCCAGAACTGCATCGGTCTGCAAGGTAAGGCAACCAGTAAACCGCGGAGCGGATTCCTTACACACTAGTTTTAAATACCTGGACTTATGGTTTGACTCCCACTTAACATTCGGGATGCACATTGATACCCTGACAACCAAGACCTATGCCAAACTAGGGGTACTTTACAGGAACAAATCCTCCCTAAGTCTCCTGGTCAGAAAGCGTATCGCACAGCAGATGCTAATGCCAATTATTGACTATGGAGACATAGTATATGGCTCAGCACCTCAAACCCACCTTGGCAAACTTGACACCCTCTACAATTCAATTTGTCGTTTTGTTCTCCAATGCAACTACAGTACAACACACATCACTGCGATATGCTCAAAGAACTAGATTGGTCATCACTAGAGTCTAGGCGCAAAGTTCACCTTTCCTGTCTTACCTTTAAATTCTTCATGGGCAAGCAACCCAGCTACCTGAACAAGCTCCTCACCCCTACCACTTGCAGCACTTATCACCTGAGATCAGACTACAAAAGACTGTTCATGGTCCCAAGGCTCAACAAAGTAACCAGACGTTCCTCCTTCAACTACCATGCACCCCAAAACTGGAACAACCTACCAGAGACTCTCACATCCACCGCCAGTTTAAGTTCTTTCAAATCTAAGGCTGTCTCACACTTTAATCTGGTCTGTAACTGTTTCATACGCCCATAATATATATTTTCTTTAACTGTGCATGCAATGTCTTGTTTATAATGTATACCCTGTTCATTTATGTAACTGTATTTGTAACCATGTATTATTTGTTTTACTCTGTGCCCAGGACATACTTGAAAACGAGAGGTAACTCTCAATGTTTTACTTCCTGGTAAAATATTTTATAAATAAATAAATAAACGTTCACTAATGGCAGGGCGTCTCAAAGTAGCTCACAGTAAATTGAAATAATTAAATACCTGGACTACTTACACTATAAAGCCCTAATCTATATTCAGGGCATTAGCGACAGCTGCGTCACACACAGTAGATGTGCAGTGAAAATACCCACACGAGTATTATATAAATAAATAAAATCAAACATAAACATAACTTCACACTGGGACTGATTGCAAATCCAGTACCCATAGTAGAAATACATGGCAGTGAATTACAACGTTCACTAATGACAGGACTTCTCTTGAATATCCCACAGTCAATTGAAATAATTAAAACACCTCAACTACTTAACAGTGGAGCCCTAATCTTTATTCAGGGCATTGGCGACAGCTACGTCACCCACAGCAAATATTACAGTGTGATTAAAGTGCAAACACCCACACCAGTAAAATAAAAATAAAATCACACCTGGACATAGCTATATACTGGGACTGATTACAAATCAAGTACCCATAGTCAGGGCCACCAACAGAAATCATGGGCCCAGGACAAATGAAAGAAGCAGGGCACCCCCCGACCCCCATAGCGCACTCCCCCCCAAACCTATAGCACACCTACCACGAAAAAATATTTTTTAGAGCCCAACTTTTACATACTGTTTTCTTATTGTGATACAGAAAAAAACATTACAATGCAACCTGTTTATTTTTATATTTTCAACAAAAGATAGGTGACTGGGTGTGAGGGTTCGGGGATCGCGGCGCTCACAGCGCGACCCCTCCTCACCTCCTTTACCTCCTGCTGCTGCCGTGGTGAGTCCCCCTCGCCAGAGCCGGTAATCTCCCGCTGCCCTGGGGTTTCCCCGCCATCTCCGGTGGTCCGCCTCTTCTCCGCGGCCGCCTCTCTCTCATGCGGCGGTCATTTGTCCCGGGGGTGCGTGGACAGCTTGCGCCGGGTGAAGATAATTTATTCACTGCACTAGCAGTGAAACCACACCCCCAACTGACGTACAGGCTATTTCCCCAAACCAAACTTATTCACCTACCTGCCAATCAAGGGGACCTATCCAAGACAGCTCCACGCACTCCTCCAGGTCTGCCCCCGCTTCTGATTGGTCAGCCGCACTTTATATTGCCTGTTCTGCCACTCATTCATTGCTCGACATAGTCTCCGCTTGCGGATGTCTACACTGGCACTTTCTCTCTTCATTCACTCAGGTCACGACTCGACTTGGCGGACGGCAATCTCTGGCTATAGACCCCTGCCTGGACAATGACCTTCTGGAGTTCTCCAATCCCTGACCTTGGCTGAAAAAGAAAAAGTGCGCAACTAAAGTTATATTAAGTGACGTGATGAATAATATTAAATGACGTGACCTTGAATTGAGCGTATGCAGCTGCGATGAAGGGGGGCTCAGGGACCCCCTGGAACTAACAGAGAAAAACAGAAAAGACACAGCGCAAAACGCTCATAGTGTAAAAAATTATATAATATTATAACCAATAAAAGGTGAGTATTAAGCGTACATCAATAAAGTGAAAAACAATCAGTTTCGGGATATTGTTACCCAAACGCCACAGGAGACCGGAACTGATGTCCTCGCATGGATTTGGACACTGGTGCCTCTGGTACACAGTCCTGTTAGGGTAAGTAGGAAGCCTTAGAAAGTTCTACTCCCACGACACAGATCACACGTGTGCTGCTGTCCCATGCAGTGCTTTTGGGCAAAGCGGAGCACCGCGCCAGCTAGATTCTCTCTCTCCCCTCCGTGCAGAACACTTCCGGGTTGGTGACGTCACCGCGGGAGAAAACGCCGAATTTGGCGCCGTTTTTGCTGGGGACTCCTCGCGTGATGGGGTAGTTGTTAGAGATTAGACTCTTGGCAGTTCTTCCAACGCGTTTCGAAACCCGTGGGCGTTTCTTCATTGGAAGAACTGCCAAGAGTCTAATCTCTAACAACTACCCCATCACGCGAGCAGCCCCAGCAAAAACGGCGCCAAATTCGGCGTTTTCTCCCGCGGTGACGTCACCAACCCGGAAGCGTTCTGCACGGAGGGGAGAGAGAGAATCTAGCTGGCGTGGAGCTCCGCTTTGCCCAAAAGCACTGCATGGGACAGCAGCACACGTGTGATCTGTGTCGTGGGAGTAGAACTTTCTAAGGCTTCCTACTTACCCTAACAGGACTGTGTACCAGAGGCACCAGTGTCCAAATCCATGCGAGGACATCAGTTCCGGTCTCCTGTGGCGTTTGGGTAACAATATCCCGAAACTGATTGTTTTTCACTTTATTGATGTACGCTTAATACTCACCTTTTATTGGTTATAATATTATATAATTTTTTACACTATGAGCGTTTTGCGCTGTGTCTTTTCTGTTTTTCCCTGACCTTGGCTAATGGCAACGACTATGGCTCTTCTTTACCGGAACTGGCAAATATTGCTAAAGCTATCACCACCTGGCCTGGCAAGCCTAAAACACCACACTACAGACACGCTCCTTTTGCTGCGGGTGCTTGCACGTATACATCCCCACCTCAGTCATAGGGACGGGTCTGGTCTGCGGGCAGCACTGGCGTAACATTATGTTGGGCCCACAAGACGCAGACCAGACTGATCTGGCCTCCATGATAACGACCATGTATCAACAAATCCAGGCCTTAACGGATCAAGTGGCTCTCCTCACCCAACAGGTACAGGACCTTACTCTTCAGGCACCACCTGTGGCTGCACCTCTGCCGCACGCAGAACCGGTATCCATATCATCCCCAGGTCCGAAGATTCCGGCCCGAAGTCATACTCAGGGGATCCGCACGCCTGTCGTGGTTTCCTCAACCAATGCAAGATCCCATTCAAGATGGCCCCGCAACAGTATTCCACTGGTCATAAAAAGGTCGCTTATGTCTACAGCCTACTCACAGGTAAAGCACTGGCATGGGCCTCCCCAATTTGAGAACTGCGTCCCGAGATCAGCCGAGATTACGCAGCCTTTAGACGAGACTTTCGACAGGTCTTCAATACCCCCACACGTCAAGAAATTGCTTCTGACTCCTTTCTTCAGCTTTCACAGGGACGTCGGCCTGTGGCCCAATACGCCTTGGAATTCAGGAACATAGCAGCTGACACGATAGGATCAGGAGGCTTTAGTATCTGTCTTCTGGCAAGGCTTATCGAATTCTTTGAAGGACGAACTTGCTTCACAACCAGGCCAGGACTTCTGGAGGACCTTAACTCTCAAGCCATTCGTATGGATCAGCATCTTCAGGTACGCTGCGCTCAGTGCCATCTACCCTGGTCTACGCCCTTCTGTGCCCCTTTTTTCAGGTTCTCTACTACCACGGGACCCGCCGTCTTCCCGCTGCCCGCTCTGGATGCCTATGCAACTCGGAGTCCAGCGTCCTCGGCTACCCTCACAACAATGGCGCCCAACCGGAGGCTTGTGTTACCATTGCGGGTCTTCCAAGCAACTGACCCATGAATGTCCACCATGTCCGGGAAACGACCAAGCCCAGTGAGTATGAAGGGACTCTCCCTAGGTGCTAGATCTCCTTGTCCCCTTTCCAGGATGGAACTTCAAAAAAGATTGACCATTCTCTCTCTGGTCCTACCTTCCGCACCTCCACAGCAGCATTTATCGATTACGGCGCAGGAGGGAACTTCATGGACCAGACTTTCTCTGAACAGAACTAGATTCCACTCTTTAAGAAGAAGTCTCCCGTTGCCTTGGTCGGGATAGACAATCGTCCGCTCACCCCAGCATATATCTCCTTGGAGACTGGCCCCATCACCATTTCTTCTCATTCCCACAAGCAAACCCTGGACTTTTACGTGATCCATGCTCCTGGTACACCGGTCACCCTTGGACTGGAAGACCTGGCATGGAACCGCCTCAACAAGCCGGGAGTTTTGAAACAGAAAATCCTTTCTGTTTTTGGCGCTGCAATCTGTGCAATAATAGGACCGTGTGCATTCGTGGCCCTGAATACATTAAGGTTAACTACATCTGTATCTTCATAAGGACATAACAATTAGAGGTTGTTCAATTATTATGCTTTTACTATAATTGTGCATGATGTGAAAACTACCAGGAAAGAAGAAAAGATCTCAAAATGTACAGTTAGAGATGAGAAGGGAGTGGGGGATGTGATAGAAATTTTGAAATACTGTACCTCAAGGGTTTAAACAAACTACAGAAGAAAAGCACATTTCCGAGATCGAGAATTGTTAAAACAAGTGATCACACATTCAAACTTGAGATTGGGAGGCTCAGAGTAAAATGTGAGTACTTCTTTACAGAAATAGTGGTGGATTCATGGAATAGTCTCCCAACAGAGCTGGTACAGGCTAATAAAGGAAGGAGCTCAACATAATACATATTACATTGTATAGCTTGCCATCCTATGTATCCTATCTTCTTACAGATATGTTATTCGTTATTTCCGACACTTCATGGCCTTTGTTTTCGCTGTTGAAGAGATAAATAAACAGTCAAAGCTCCTACCGAACATTACCCTTGGATTCCAGATTTACGACTCTTGTCTGATGGAAAATAAAGCCATAGAGAGTGCACTAAGCATATTAACAGGTGCGGTGAAAGCTGTTCCCAACTACAGCTGCAATTTCAATAGTAAAGTGGTGGCCTTTATAGGACACATGATGTCTTCATCCACTTACTCACTAGCAGGTCTTACTGGGATCTACAGATATCCACAGGTAAGCAGGAGAAACAACTGGTGTATTCTGGTGTCAGGGTTTGTAGGCTGCAGTATTTCTTCTTTATGACTTTTTTTTCAAATAGAATAGACTGAAATGGTTCCTAAATTCCTGAATACTCAATTATAATAGGAATTATAGGACATCACTGTAAGAGCTTTGCTTGCATATTTGAAATGTAAGTAAAGTAAAACTTAGCTAAAAAGAGAAGAAAACTGTCAAATACCCTCAATACTTTGAACATTTATTGCCAGGTCAACCTGTGGAAGATACAAAAAAGGGTGATCAGTGCGCAGCTAAAACATGGTAATACAAACAGTGCTATTAAATGCAGTGTAGCGTGAAAATAAACAATAGTTGAACCTTATGAGGGAAGGCACTATAGTAGCGTCTGCAGCCTTTCTTGAGGGGTGGCTCGACACACCTTGAGCTGGAGAAAAGATATAAAGACAGGGTGCACAATGCACATAGTGAAGCACAGTAAAAAAGATACATTTTACAAAAAGATTATAAGTTCTGCGTACATCAATGTTGATAAAAAAAAGCACTGGATTAGTGGGGTTATCACACAGAGAGAGGGTTGGAATCACAGCTCTTCAACAGATAGGATGGAAGACACAGGATAGGAATCTCCGTGGATCCTTGAATTACGTTTCCCTCATCTCAGGGTAACCAGATGGTGGGGACAGATGAATAAGTCCCACAAAAATTCCCGTAGCGAGGCACAAATGCCTCCTTGAGTCCCACAGCTGCAGAGCACCGACAGCACGCCTCTCAGTCCCGTGGGGCGCCTGCTAATGATGTCACAGGATTCTCCTCTATTGCAATGCGGAGAGGAGTGTCCACAGCGGCGTACAGCGCACAGGGCGGTGTGTGGCACACAAAACGGCAAGCGGTGATACAGGGGACAGGGAGGAATACACCAAGAATATACTTGGCTAGAGTTGGGTCAGACAAATGAGCATAAAGACCTTCCAACGCATTTTGTAACTGGTAGTTACTACTTTCCAGTTACGAAACGCATTGGAAGGACTTTATGCTCATTTGTCTTACCCAACTCTAGTCAATAAGTGCAGCAAAATCAGACAATAGGAAAGGGAATCCCTGTCCTGAAGAGCTTACAATCTAAGTGATTGGAGACTTACAGAGACAGCAGGTGAGGGAATAAGTGCGGTGGCTGGCAGTGCTTTGCCTCAGTGACTGTGGGTGTTGAACAATAGCCATGAGTTCAGGTTATTGGGATGTGTGATTTGTGAGGTAAGTTTTAAGGTTTGTCAGTATTAGATCAATCAGATAGGTTAACACCGTTAGCAAGGAAAGAGTTGGTAGGGAGGCGAGGATGAGAGCAGGTCTGTATATGGCTGGGTCCAGTATTTGGAGAGATATCCCCTGCAGCAGGAAGGAGTAGATAGAGGTTGTGAATAGAGGATTTGTGGGTGTGTCTACTATTAAGGGGTAAAGAAGTTGTTGGGAGGGAGAGGTGTATAGATAATGGTGCAGTGCAGAGGGGAGGATAGAGGAAGAAATAGGGATAGAAGGGGAGAGGGGAAGTTGGAGAGAACAGAAGTGTTTACAAAGATGTGAAGAAACAGTATACAGAAAAAGCAGTAGGGATAGCCTACTCAAACCTTGGAGAGCTGGTATTTTTAACAGACTATAATGATAATAATTGTAAATATAATATTTGCATTCTTTCTTTCTTGTTCCTGAATATTCATGCTTTGGAGACAGAAGTATAAAACATTATCTGTATCTTGTCTTTATATATAAAGACATTCTTAAACAATGTGGTAATAATCTGATGTATTGGCTATCATGGTGTTGCCTGTTTTCATTATATTATTTTCCTGTTCTCTGCAGATCAGTTATGGAGCTATGGATCCCATTTTTAATGACAGAATACGATTTCCATCATTTTACCGCACTGTGCCCAATGAGCGAATCCAGTATAAGGCCATCATTCAGTTATTACAGCATTTTGGCTGGAACTGGGTTGGGATTATCACTTCAGATGATGAAAGTAACTACAGAGTCGGCAGGGAACTACGAGATGAAATAATTAACAGCGGAAGCTGTGTTGAATTCCTCATAACTGTTCTCGCTGAAGACTGGTACTACAAAAATATGGATATTGTCCTAAAATCCAGCTGTAAGGTGGTCATTGTATATACCAACCCAGCACGTTTAATGTCTATCCTTTTATATTCTTCCCGTGTATCTGGATTAGGGAAAGTTTTAATTCTACCTGCCACATTGCTGACTTTCCCAGAATTACACGAGCTCTATGGCATTGAACAGTTGAGTGGCGCTCTGAGGTTTTCTGTGCAAAGAGGGGATATCCCAGGTCTGCGAGATTTCCTACAAAGTGCAGATCTCTATAAATATCCAGACAACATATTTCTCAAGTATATCTGGGCAGTCACATTTCGTTGTTTGCCTCAAAATATGACATTATTTCCAGACCCTTATGAGACAATAATTCCAGTCCCTGAATGTGAAGATAATAGTGACCTCAGTGTGTTGGATCCCTCTATCTACGATGTGAATAATTTCCGATTCACCCACAGCGTATATACAGCGGTTTATGCTGTTGCACATGCATTGCATGACATGTATTTACACACTAATCACAAGCTCCCAAAAACTGATATCCCAAGGCAGACCTGGCAGCCATGGAAGGTAAATATTTGGGTGAACATGTATATCTTGAATAGGGATGGATTTTCCTTGTGAAAATGAGCAAATATCAGGAAAAAATTATGTACATGTGTTTTACTAAAGTGTAATATAGGAATTTACATCTTAAATATTACACTTTTTTCTTGACTCCTTCAGGTTAGTGAGATTAATAGTTTGCATCACGCGACATAAGTACAGAGAAAGGTGAAAAAAGGCGCTTCCGCAAAGAGTGGTCACTAACAATAAAGTGATCTGTATTAAGTGCTCTAATACACAGTAATAACTTCAAGTGACAGAGCTAAAATTTACATATAATCATCATTGTGCAAAAAATAGTGCCGCGAAAAACAAATATGGTTGTTACTCCCTGCTCAAACCCTCTGGTGGGTCCTGTCTCCGCTGGTCCCAAAACACTGCATTTCTTCTTACAATCCAGGTACAATGTAATGCTGTTCCCCCTGGATTATGAGAAGAAATGCATCTGTACATAGAAAGGGAGAGAATATTACACAGGAGGGTTAAAAGGAAAATATTTTCATACTAGAAAATCCTTGATTTAAGTGATTATTTGCCTAATTATTTTGAATATAGTAATGTTAGCCAATCTGGCAATAACTCTTTATAATATGATATCAAATGAAATTGTCACTTTATTAATGGAATTGAGTGAGTAGGGGTGCTGCAATACTATGTAATTAAATAAAATAAATGCAGCGCGATAGCCTGTTAGAGATGTGCAGGGAGAGGGACCGCTTCTGTCTGCTCTCACTGCACAGCTCTTCTAGACTGGTGTAGCCCGGTAGGATTGACACAGTGAGGGTCCCATTCAGAAGCAGGGACCCCGCTGTGTTAATCCTGATGGGAAATTAGTCTGGCCGCGGGAAAGCCACGAGCAGGCAGTGGTCAGGCAGCTTTCAACTGCGGTTTCCTGGCTGAATACTCAACAATACCTCTTACTGCCTGTGTAGTAAGTTACCAAAACCAATAAAACTGAATATACCAAAATAAAAATGTTTCACAAATGGCCCTAAAGTCTAGAAGTGTTTTTTTATTTATTTTTTAAATATAAAGATATTGATTTATCTATAACATGAAAACATTTTTACCAAACGAATTTTCTTCAAATTGTATTACAATGAGTCCTCGCTTATCCGACACAAAGCATCCCCGCAAACCCCTGTCGGATAGCAGATTGTCGGAAAGCAGGACCAATGTTAACAGGTGGTGATTTCTGTCGAGTACGCGAAACTTGCGACGGATGATGCATTTTTTTATTGCATTAGCCGCCGTTGGAAATCTCGTCCGATGTAAAGCAAAACGTTGTGTACCAAGGACTACATGTATATAGTTACTGTACTTCTAATAAGTAGGGCATGCTTAATGTCTATTGAGAATATCAATAGAAAAAGAGGAATCCTCATGGGATGAAGGCGCTGCACAGTAAGATGCACGAGAAAGCCTTCCCTGTCGCTGCTCCCAAACTCCAACCGCGGAGAATCAGACCTCCTGAACCAGCAGGTGAGCTACAGTATCCAGGGAAACACCCATGTAGTTGCCAGATCTTCCGTGGCAGGGGGGAACAGGTGCTACATATACAAGAAAGGTTTTTAGATTATCCAACTGAACAATGATCAAATGTAATCACTGTGGAAAACATTATAAAGATGAGGACATAATCATCGTCCTGCAATATATTTGTTTTTTCTTTCTATTTAGGTAAACTATTACTTGAAAAAAGTTCATTTCAAAACCCCTGGGGGTGAGGAAGTATTCTTTGATGATGAGGAAAACTCTTTTGCAAAGTTTGACATTCTAAACTATATTATACTGCCTAACAAGACTGTGAGAGAAATTCAAGTTGGACATTTTTATTCGACTGGAAGTCAAGGTTCTCAAATCCTAATCAATGACAGTGCAATTCAATGGAATTCTTCATTTACTGAGGTAAGAAACAATTCTTTATTTAGGAAGATGAGTAGCTGTAACGATCGTGCTCGCCAGAAACCAGGACCGGGCCACGGGGCTGAGTTGGGGATATGAAAACATTGACCTTAGGCCTCAAAGCCGGTTCAGGATTGCGCAGTCCATAGTCAAACATAGCCAGGTCAGGATTGGAGAAAGCAGGGTTAGCGTTATCCAGGCAGGGGTCAAGGCAGGCGGCACAGGAGCGGTGGTCGAGGAAACGAGCCAAGGTCATCAACCAGCAATATTGGGTGAAGCTACTTCAGCTGGAGAAGTGTATCAAAGAGGATACACCAAAGAAATCCCTTTCGTAGGCGCACCGCAGACCTTTATAATATATACGGTCAGGGGTGAATGTAGTGGGTGAAGTTAACTTTATTTCATATTGGTGTGTCAAAAACGTGTAGTTAAAACAGTATATAGTGTAGATCTATATACTCGAAATAAAAGTTAGACACCTATAGTCTATTTGGTCTCTGCCATACTTCTCCTTTTAGGTCTATGTATTGCTCTATAGAGAGTAGATACGCCCTTTTGTTATGTATATTTGTGTTCTCTTTCTAGCTTCTACAAACCGTGTGTTTTATTGGGGTTTTAAGATAACCTTGGTATATATAGATGGATGGATATATATCCTTCAGTTATTTGTGATTTGGGTATTGTCATCGGACCCCTTATTTGGTAGTCTTGTGTTCTTTATTTTGTATTTTTACCAAAGTTACACTGTAGACATTTATTCCCTGTATCTCTGTTAAGTATATGTTGCTGTATTTTTGCTCTAGTTTGCTGATAGGTACAAAGTCTTGTTTGCTGATAGTACCTTATTTTGCTGATGGTACAAATACTGTATAGAACAGGTTATGGGAACAATGGTGTGTGCTTTTTTGGCACATGTGTTTATCAAGAGCTGTGTGTTAACATTCTTTTGGTATATGTAGGTGATATTTGCTAAGGTGACAAATGAACACTTTTATATGATAGAGATGCCTCATGTATATTTTTAATCCCTTATGTACATGAAAAAACGCTTCTGTGCTGGCTAGTGCAGTCTGTTGCCACACGTTTTTGTCTATCACGCACCGCGCATGCGCTCCTAGATGGAGCCGTTCATAGCCCTCAACCTGTTGTGTAGACTCCGTCCGCGCATGCGTCAAAACGGGCCTCTATTGATGCTAATCTGCGTGAAGCTACTTCAGCATAAAAGGCAAGAACCTTGAGTGAAGCCACTTCAGCGGAGATGCTTCAGCGAAGGAGCTGCAGTGCGACAGGTAAAGGGCAGGAGTCACAGGAACCAGAAGCTTCAGTACAGGGACTTCAGCAAAGGAACAAACTCCACTTGGAGGAAGCAGGAACCAGAAGCCACAGTACTGGGAATCCAACGCTTCAGCACGGGAAGGCAGAAAAAGTTCAAAGAAGCCGCTTCCGTGTGGCAGGGTTTCTGGAAGGAGGGAACAGGAACAGCGAAGGATGAAGGCCAAAGGAACCAGGGGTGCAGGCACGCCACAGGAAACACTGGGGGAACCAGCGTAGCCGCTTCAGCACGGCAAAGGCGAAGTCTGCCAGGAACAAGGAAAGTAACGCCGGGGCTGCTATGCAAGAAGGCCTTGGGAAGCTGTGGAAAAGGAACAGGAGAAAAGGCACAAAGGGCCTAGCAGGCCAAACAGAGAGTCTGTGACAAGCACAGATACTTGTAACTGGTATTGCAAAGTCTATGTCCAGCAACTTCCTGAAGGCGGGGTAGTAACTAAATAGCACAGAAGGCCAATCAGGCCAGAGCTGCAAAGGAGGCAGCAAGAGGCAGGTGATTGCAGAAGCAGGGAAAAGTTTGTCTGGAACCAGCCAAGTTCCTGAAGGATTGGTTCCAGCCAAACCCAGGAGCGGATTCCTCACAGTAGCCCAAATGAAGGGAATATATATTCTTATTCTGTAAGGAAGCATTTCATCAGAGAACATACTTAAATAGATGACAGAATACATGCTTATTGTAATTTAGAGCAGTGAGTCACGGTTAGCAGCCTTTAAGGCTTAAAGTAAACAAAGCTGCTAGTGACATTGCCCTTAAACAAAGAAACCAGGAGGGTAATATTCGGCACACTGCCTTCCCTTTACTTGGTTTTGGTTGTGTGCATCAATAGAAAAAATTTATTAAATATATGAAAAAATGTTAGGACCCAAAAACATATAACATGTATGAAGTATACAAAAATAAAAAATAAAATATAAAGTAAAAATATATAGTGATATAATAAGTCCAGCAAAATAAAAGTCCCAATGGTTAATGCACAAAGCAGGAAACAGGGAGCCTTCTTTAGTTGCACAACGACCTCCCTTTCAAACCTGCATAGACAAAGAAAAAAGAAAATAGCGCCCAAACCTAGTGCACTACTGTTAAAAAAATAAATTTATTAAATCCAAGGCTCACAAATTAAAACTCACAAAGTATTTGTAAAAGTGTGTTATGAGAATTATACTCATGCTCCGATTAATGGTTAGAACTCTGCTCCTCTCCTCCACTGCTCCGAACGATCATGCTGACTACCACAAGCCTCCGTCCAGCAGGAACTCACGCTGTCAGTCACGTCAAACTCTTCCTCCGGAAGCAGACCTCCGGTGTCTTCGGTTCCGGGCAGGGATTGACTTCAATGTAAAAGTAGGTATACTTGATATTATGGTGTCAGTAAATCACGGATGAACACCTAGACATCAGCATCACATGCGACCCTACGCGTTTCTACAGATATACTGATTTTGTCAGGGGATGAATTCTGGGTATATTGGTTGCTGCTATTTATTTCCAGAAAACAACAAATTAAGAAATGCTAGCAAAACTCATGATCATAGTATATCCACTAATGACTAATTGCAATCTCATAAACATAAATGCTCTAATCAATATGCCAAATAGTTAAGCATAATATATAATATAAATAATGTAAATATAAAAAAAATATAAATTGCAACTCAAAAACTCAAAACATAGTACAGTAATTAGGCAAGATGACAAGGGGAGGGGAATTGTCCTCCAAGACAGGGCTGATTATGTGACAGAGGCGACTCATTTGCTAGGAGATAGTACATCCTATATGGTATTTGCTAATGACACAATGGATGATTATCAAAAATAATTTAAAAACCTTCTAATAGAGGTAAAATATACTGTATGCAAGTTATTACAAAATCAGAGAGTTTTAGTACAAGCTGGAGACAATCTAGTACAAGCTAGAGTTATTATTTAAACGTCATCCTAGAACTCCGGTGTTCTATCATAAAGCAAAATTACTTAGGAGTATTAAACAACCGCTAGGGAGACCTATTTTTTCAGGAGTGGAGTCGATGACGTCCAGCATGTCTTAGTATATAATCTTGTATAGCTCCAAAAATAGCGATACAGAGACTCTGAGAAATGATCTGAGAGACCCAAAAATGAAAAGTATATGACATACTGCACCGACACACTTTATTCGAGCAAATACCCGGTATGTACCTGGCAGATACCTGGAATGCGCCGCTCCTCACCTCTGACAAGCCCCGTTGCATTTGCCTTCCCAGCCTGGGTTCATGCCTGGCTGACGGGCGGCTGATCTGTTAAATGATAATGATTAGGATTTAATAGGCTGCAATGCTTCGCGTGTCTACCAGATGGCATAAATTCATGAATTGTAATGCAGTATATATATATCTACTGTGCAGTATTGCAGCCAGAGGGAATAAAATGCTTCAATCCCTGCTTGGAAAATACCTCTATGCACTCGGGCAGAAAACAGTCACAAACCTCAATACACCCGGGTATACCCGAATTCGTGGGACTAGCCAAGCTCGAATAAAGTGTGTCGCCAGTGTATATGAAGTCCAAAAGATGGTTCTTAATCCGCAGCAAATCAGGTTATACACTGGCGACACACTTTATTCGAGCTCGGCTAGTCCCACGAATTCGGGTATACCCGGGTGTATTGAGGTTTGTGACTGTTTTCTGCCCGAGTGCATTGGGTTATTTTCTAGGCAGGGATTGAAGCATTTTATTCCCGCTGGCTGCAATACTGCACAGTATATATATATATACTGCATTACAATTCATGAATTTATGCCATCTGGTAGACACGCGAAGCATTGCAGCCTATTAAATCCTAATCATTATCATTTAACAGATCAGCCGCCCGTCAGCCAGGCATGAACCCAGGCTGGGAAGGCAAATGCAACGGGGCTTGTCAGAGGTGAGGAGCGGCGCATTCCAGGTATCTGCCAGGTACATACTGGGTATTTGCTCGAATAAAGTGTGTCGGTGCAGTAGGTTCTTGGGCAAATAAAATCGCCTATTGTGTACAATGAATAACTGAACTAACAGGGAAAGATGGACCCAATAAAGAGTAGCTAGAGAAACTAGAGCCAGCCTTGAACCAAACCCATAGTAACTCATTAGCATAAATATCTTGGTCCTAGATTCTGCATCCCTTTATGTCCAAAGATATTGAGGTAAATACCTGTGTTCTTGAAATAAAGCCTTGTAGGATCCCGCGTGCTGAAGCTGTGGTGATACCGAAGCCTCAGACGTCTGGGAAAAACTTCAGGCTGCACACATGGAGGTGCCCGCCTCCTCTCAGCGTTCTCCCATGAGGCGTAGCGAATTGCCGAAACCTGCGCTGCGGAAGTGCGTCACTCCAATCATGGGGCAGTAGAAATTGAAAAAATTGGTGGAACAGCAGGAACCAAGAGAAAGCACCGATCAACTCACCAGAGGTAGCAAAAAATAAAAAAAGTTTATTGAATTACATTGTTAAAAACAAAAAACAAACTAACATAAAATCTCCTACATGTTTCAGGCTCTCCAGCCCTTTCAGAAGGAGTAACTGTCTTAGTATGTAGACTATTGTCTACAGTCCATTGTGGTCAAATTGAGATCTTATATTAGGGACAGGCTGCACGTCATCAACTCCATCTCTGAGATTACATGGAAATCTACATCTGTGCAAAATGTGATGTGGCCTCGTGGTATACTTGTATAAACCACACCAAAGGATTATTGGCTGTGTCACATTTTCTGGAAAAAGACACTCAATTTAGAAATACACAAAGAGCGTTTATTTTGAAAGCTATCCATTTCATTTTGGAACATAATTATTTTTTATGTGAAGATATTTATTATTTACAGGTCTGTGGAACGGCCATTGGCACCAGATTTGCCCCCAGCTATGTTAACCTATATATGGGATTGTGGGAGAATTCCCATTTGTGGGGTAATGCTAGGCTTGTGGCGGTCTGGTGTTCTATGCCCGTTTCATAGACAACATTTTGGTTATTTTGGGACGGAGAATTAGAGGAGCTGACTAGCATATTACAGTCATTCAAAAACAATGACATGGGTCTACGGTTTACATTTCAGATAGACAAATACAAAATGAATGTCACGGGAGACCAAGACTTATCCACACATTAATACCTGGGATTCTGGATTGAGCATAACAAGGAGGGTAAAATAAATTGTAATTTATTTCCTTTTAAGACAGACACAAAATTCTTCACAATTACACTGAAAAAACAGTAACTGGGTTGGGGAAACGAAATAAAATGTCCACGAAACGAACAACTTGAAGACATAGTCTCTGGACACCCCTGCACTCATGCAAGTGGGTTAGCAAATTGAGCCGTGCGAGAATCCTTGGATAGGGGTGCAACTTGCCAGCCCTTTATCTCCGCCATAAGGAAAATGTTTGTAACGTCCTTACAGGATTCATTCGGGAATCCTTAGTTCTACTGAATTCCAGAAGAGGGGCACAATCCTTGGTTACGATGTAATTAACCCCTCACATTCCGGAACCACTGACACTGTACTTGGTGAATCTTGAGATTGAACTTCAGATGAATCTCACAGGGACTGGGCAGCAGGCATCTTTATAGGGTTAAGGGTCCTGTAACTAACATACACAACCAATCCCTCCCTTGGGAACACTTTTCCCACCTATCCTAGACTTGCCAGGAATTCCGAGAACGGGCAGAAGTTGCTTCCCGGTTTGCTAAGAGCATGCGTTAAGGTGACACCTAGGCTGCTTAGCATACCAGGCCCAACCTCTTACCTGGCAACAGTAAGTCTGGGATTTGACTACAAGGTGTGACTAGCCCATATGTTGCACCAGGATCTTGCACTTTACAATATCCCGGCCGGCCTAAGACCTAGGGTCTCTGAGGCTTTTCAACTCCGGACTTCTCTAGACACTGGGGCACCTACTTAGCAGGGTGCTCTTGAACTACGGAGAGGAAAAATCCCTCAGCTCATGCATCCATAACACATTGATATGTTAATGGATTCATTGCCGGGCTGACAGGAAAAGGTTCCTGTCCCCACATTTTAAAACAGCAAGGAAACACATTTTAATTTTATATGTGGTTTCTACATGTGTGACAAATATAAAACAAATATGCTGTGTGAGTATGTTCGCAGCTACTAGGCTTCCTAATATTAGAGTGCTAGCTCCTTCCTAGAGCGAGTTAGCCACTTAATTGAATGTGTTCTGTGATGTGGTCTGCGGTTTGACCTACATTCGGTCTCTGCTCCATCGATAACCGCAGACATCCTTTCCCCATTCACGTTAAGTGGATAACAAGACGGCAGGACACATTGTTGCGAGTAGGTACTTCAACCTTAGACCGCAGACCACTTATCCAATTGAGTTTGTGGTATAGACGTCTGTGGTTTAGGAAGTAATACTCAGCTTCAATGGGGCCGCTCGCTCACTGGCATGCTTCTTCAATCAGCGCTTGGTTGAGCACTAGGAGATCCACCTTGTGTCGTGAATACAATTGGCACATTCTACATACATTTCAATCACTGCAACTACACTGGCGACACAGTTTATTACACTGCGGCCAGATCCGCAAGCCGGGAGATTTCCCGGCTTGCTAGTGGCCGCCCCTCGGCGTGCCGCGCGTCATAGACGCGCGGTCACGCGTCTTCGGGAGCGTGCGCCCCCTGCACGCGCGTCCAGGGGCTCCCCGAGGGAGCCCTGGTGTCCCGCGATCGCGGGACAGCGGCAGGGGGTTCCGGGGGACCCGGCGGACCCGGCAGCGGTAGGGAGAGCGCCCCGTTCGGAGGGCGCTCTTCCGCTGCTTCGGCGCGCGCCCGTCACTCTCGGGCGCGCGCCAGGCTACTGCTGCGGCACAGAACGGGCAAATGCTCGAATAAACTGTGCCGCAGCAGTAGGTACTGAGCTGCATAACAGGGACAATAAAGATGGTGTAGAGGAAAACATGTCATTGTGGTGAACATACAATTAACCCCTTCAGTCCCAAAGCAATTTAGGGTTTATAAGCTGGGTATAATACCTTTATTATTGGCCTGGTTAACACCCTATCGCCACACCTCCCCACCTCAACGTGCAGGCTGTGGCCCGGCCACCTCGTCCGGTGGTTGGGCTAGCCTGGCATCTCTTGAGGAAATTAGTTTGCAAGGTTTGTCCTGCCGGAAAAGGCCATCTGCATTCCCATTTTCACTGTCTTTCTTGTGCTGGATGGTGAAATCAAATTCCTGCAAAGCAAGACTCCAGCGCAGAAACTTGGCATTTTCCCCTGACACCCTTTGAAGCCAACTTAACGGTTTGAGGTCCGTGATCACAGTGAATGGGCAACCGTACAGATAAGGCTGCAGCTTTCGCAAATCCCACACAAACTCAAAACACTCTTTCTCAATGGTGGCATAAGCCACTTCTCTGGCAGTAGTTTTCTGCTCAGATACACTTCTGGATGTTCACTGCCATCCTCCCCCACTTGGCTGAGTACAAAGCTAATGCTATAGTCCGAGGCATCGGTCTGCACCAAAAACTTTTTGGAGTAGTCTGGCGCAGCAAGGATAGGGGCACTGGCCAGTGCAGTCTTCAGGGCCTGTAACGAGGCTTCACAGGCAGGAGACCAGACAACCAATACTGACAGTCGCTTTTGTGTCAAGTCAGTCAGGGGTTTGGCCAAAACACTGTACTGAGCGCCAAACTTTCTGTAATAGCCTGCAGTGCCTAAAAAAGCCTAAAAAGGTGCCTGCTTCTTGGTCTTGGGAACAGTCCACTGCACTATTGCTTCCACTTTGACTGGCTCTGGTTTGAGGTGCCAGCCACCCACCCGGTACCCCAGGGACTTCAGCCATCGCTACTAAGCACTTGGTGGGTTTCAATGTGAGTCCCGCTTCCCTGATTCTAGTTAGCACCGCAGCTACATGTACTAAATGGGTGTCTCACGAATTGCTAAACACTGCAATGTCATCCAGGTATGCCCTTGCAAACCCCTTCATGCCTTCCAGTAACCGATTAACCAGGCGTTTGAAGGTAGCCGGGGTATTCTTCATCCCGAATGGCATCACTAAGAATTCATAGAGGCCACTCAGGGTAATGAATGCTGACTTCTCCCTTGTGTCCGTGTTCAAGGGATCTGCCAGTAACCTTTACTGAGATCCATGGTGGTCAGATATTTTGCCCCCGCGAGTTCATCCAGCAAATCGTCCATGCGGTGCATGGGATTAGCATCTTTCACTGTTCCTGCATTGAGCTGCCGGTAGTCCACACAGAACCGGGTGGTTATAAGGAATCCGCTTCTGTCTTTGATTCTAGTATTGCAGTCCTCTGCAGTTTACAAAGTCTCCCACTGGCAATCAATGGCACATGTGCTGCCTCTCACTGCAGCTTCAGCCCTGTGCTCTGTCATTGGAGGAATGCTCACACACCTCCCTCCTGTGATTGGCTTTTCCGCCCTTTATATGCTGGGCTAATTCAGTGCCGAGAATAATCCTACTCTGGACGTCACAGTGTGCTGCCACAAGCCCCCTGGCTTGCCCTGTTCCTGTTACTAGTTCATGCTTTACCTATAGTTCCTAGTTCTATGCATTAGTTCCTGTTTCCTGTGACCTGCTGCTACTCTCCACGCAGAGGTCTGTGTTCCCTGTGACCTGCTGCAACTCTCTACACAGAGGTCTGTGCACAATCCCTTTTGCAGAGGCCTACTTTGGACTCATGTGCTGAAGCGCTGGATTTCCCGGCACTGCCTCGCGATGTTCTGCGGCCAGCCTGCTGTCTCCCCCTACAGACACTAGCGTCATGAGCCGTGCCCACTCCTCGCGCAGAAGCCACTCCCACAAACTTGCTCCTACGCTGAAGCAGAGTACCCGTCTACCCGTTGCATAACTCCTGCCTGAATCACGATGAGGCTGCCTTCTCTGATCCTGACCCTGGCTTGTCCTCAGACTACGCTGTCTTCTCCTGTCTGGACCCGGGCTTGTTTTACCATTGACATTGCACTTCGGCTCCGGCTCTGAGGCCTAAGGTCTGTGATTATGTAACCCCACCTCACGGTCCGGTCCCGGTTTGTGGCGAGCACGTCCGTGACAGTGGTCCCATCCTTCTTAGGTACCAGGACTACCGGACAAACTCAAGGGCTCTGGGACGCTACAATTACCCCTAGGGCCAGCATCTCTTCTACCTCCCTCTCTATACTGCCCTTGGTCTCTGCTGATACCCGATAGGATGTTTATGCAGAGGGCGCAGATCGCCTGTGAGCACCGGGTGATCTGTGATTTGTGTAATGCCAGGCTTGCCCGTGAACAGAACCCTACACTGTTCTAGCATTGCTCTGGATTCAGCTCTCTGCCTGGCACTTAATTGAGACCTTATCTCAACTTGCTCTACAGTACCCTCCTGCCTAGACTCACCTAAGAGATGTGGCAGAGAATTGCTCACCAGATCCCCCATCGGTGGGCTACAAATGGCCAGCACTGAGGCCACACTCGGAAGTATTTACTCCTTCAACATGTTATATGATAGGTCTCATTTCTCTCAGCATCTATCTGTGCAACATAGTTGCACTTGTTCCCATTTTTGAGCACCGGATACGGTCCTGACCAGGCAGCCATTAATTTGTTCTCCTGAGTAGGTTTTAGAACAAGTACTTGCTGTCCTGGGATGAATTCTCTGCTATGGGCGTTCTGATCATACCAAGTTTTCTGCAGCCCTAAGGTTGTCCTATGCCAACCCCATGAGCATTTCTAACTGGTCTCTGAGATCTACCACATATTGAAGCACGGAAGCATCAGTATTGGTAGTCTCCCATTCCCATCCCTCACGTAATAGGTCCAGAGGTCCCCGTACCCTGTGACCATATAGTAACTCAAAGGGAGAAAAGCCTGTAGATTCTTTTGGTACCTCTCGGTATGCAAACAGCAAGTGCTGCAGGTGACCTCATCTTACCCCTTGGTCCCTTGCTCTCTATACAGGAGCCTGCGGTGCCACAAGAAGTAATCAGACCCATCACCTGGCTTAGACTCAGATGCCCGAAGTCTCAAGTCCTCCAAGCTGGGGTCTGATCGCCCCGCATCCCCAAAACTGGGTACCTAATCAAGCCGATTGTCAAGCCTATGTTGGGGGGACTGGGAACAGGTACAGAGAACAGTATATCAGGGTCAGTAGGTGACTTTGTCTGGCTTACCTGTCTGGTCTCTGAAGAGATCCAGGGGAGCGTCGCCAGATGCCCAAAAAAAGAAGAAATGTGGATAGTGTAATACAGTAACAACGTGTCAATAAAAATATAAAGAGCTTTCAAATTCCTACTCACAAACGAAGTAGATTAATGAGCATATGTGCCAATCTGGAACTGTGAACCATCCCAGTCTGAATGGTGTGGTATAAATGGTCAGAAATCTCAGAGAAAAGAGAGAACAGCCATGGTGCAGATAGAATAACAACATTTATCAATAAAAAGGTCACAAGTGGAGGCTTACATAGGTCTAGAAAGTAAAGGCAGTAAACAGATGGGTCTTTCAGTGTGTCGCAACTCTCACCGCCCGGTACACACTGCTCACACCTCTCGCGTGTGTCTGGACACCGTGACGTCACTTCCGGATCATGTCGTCACAGCTCGCCGGAACGGATGACACCATCAGGAATCCCTCTGCTTCTCTTCCTCCTTTAAGATGGCTAAATTTTGTTATTCTATCTGCACCATGGCTGTTCTCTCTTTTCTCTGAGATTGCTGACCGTTTATACCACACCATCCAGACTGGGATGATTCACAGTTCCAGATTGGCACATAAACTCATTTTTCTACTTCGTTTGTGAGTAGGAATTTGGAAGCTCTTTATATTTTTATTGACAAGTTGTTACTGTATTATACTATCCACATTTCTTCTTTTTTGGGGCATCTGCGACGCTCCCCTGGATTTTGATCAGCAGTGCACCTTCCAGACTTTTGAAACAGTCTTTTCAACAGGGTCGAGTGATAAGTGGTTTTTGCCTTTGTATTTCACTTATTTTATTATTTATATGATTCACTGTTCACTGTTGTTTATACACTTATTGAATATTTATCACTATTGATTTATTTATTCACTTCATTGTTTTTTTTGGGGGTTAAGTAGAGCGCCATCTAGCATTTGTTCTATACTGGTCCCAAATGCAGGGGGACAGGGGTTGAATCTGCTGCGAGCTTGGCTGACAGGCTCCTGGTGATCGCTGCCACATGGTCCAGCTCGGCTGTAAAAACACAGGTAACATGCCCCAGGTCATTGCCAAGGAGGACCTCAGCATCTAAAATGGGCAATACTCCTATCTCCCTAATGCCACGTCCGGAACCCCAATCCAAAAAGACCGGGCAACCTGGAGTGACCGCGGTCCTCCATCTAGCATAGTCACTTTCATCCCGGTTCCCGGGAGCAAATCTTCTGGCCGCACCATATCAGGGCATACCAGGGTAACGGTGGCACCGGAGTCTAGCAAGCCATTCGCCTGCCGGTCCCTAATGGTCACCCTTCGCAGATGCTTCTGCAAGGCATCATTGGGCTGCATCCTGACTGGTGCAATGTGATGTCTTACGATCTCCGCTGCTGGTTCCGTGGTGGCAAGTGCAGGTTCTCCCGTGGATGTCCCTCTGTGGGTTGATTCCATGGCTATGCTTGTTTCCTCTGTGTGTGCCAGCTGCACACGGGCGACCGGCCTCAAAGCTTGTGATCGTTGCCCCAGATGGGATCCCCCGGACCGGTCCAGGTCCGTGCAGTCTGACCTGAGATGACCGACCTTGTTGCAGGAAAAACACCGCCTCTCGTGTCTACATTCTGCATCTTTTGGTATGTTGCCTTCTGCTGCAGGCTTGTGGGTCCACTGAAGGGTGGTTTTGGCTCCATTGGCTGGGCTGGCTGCATCTTTAGGAGCCGCTTCTTGCTCATCAAAGCCCTGCTGGTCACATACTCATCTGCCATCCTCGCAGCAGCTATATGGGTTTTAGGTTTATGGTCAAAGACCCATGCCCTCATGTCCGAGGGAAGCTGCTGCAGAAGTTGCTCCTATACAACCAAGTCCATTAAGGTAAGGAACTGGTCAACCCCATAACCCGCCACCCACTGATTTGCATACAATGCCAGGCGGGCTCCATAGTTCACTTAGGATTCCCGGGGTTATCTTTCCCCTGCCTTGAACTTGCCCCGGTAGGCTTCGGGGGTTAGGGCATACTGGGCGAGCAACAGGCTTTTAACATGACTGTTGCAATTGGCTTCCACACATGGAATGCCCTGCACAGTTCATTTGGCTCTGCCGGACAATAAGGGACGCAGTCTCAGAACAATGCTTTGTTGTGGGACTTTGTAGGAGTCACACTACATTTCAAAGTCATTGAGGAATGTGTCTATCTAGTCCGTGCCATCCACAAATTTGCTTAAACTGTGGTGGTCAACCTTGGAAATATCCTGTTTCCCGTTGACAAGGGGAGAGTGGGGGGCTTTTCCATGCAGTGCTCTGCTGCTGTAGCCCCCTTTCCCTATGCGGCAAGGAGAGCTGTGAGCCCGGGGGTGGCAATCCCAGCAGCTGCAAAGACTACTTCCTCCACACCCACTGGCACCAAGCCACCAATATCCAGGTGGTCTCCCGCTCTCTCCCAATGTCATTGCAGCCCTGGAGCTGGATTAACCTCCTGCACTCCGGGCTGATTGGTGTCCGCTGCCACTACAGCTGAGGGGCTATGCCCATCCAGTGGAGCCATTTGGGCTTCATGATTCTCCAAGTCCTCCTCCAGTTGCTCCTTTACCCGACCATCTGTCGGTAGTCCATAGCCTGCACATCTTGCCACGATTCTTTCTCTGACCCTGGACCAGAACCATCCTGAATGTAGACTCATGTTGTGATGTTAGCACAGGGATATGGGTAAAGGGAACTGTAAACGAAATTGAGGGTAAAAAGCGCATTAATAAAGGCAGTATGCTCGGCTAGTTACCCCTATTTTGCATTGGGTCTGAAGGGGTTAATTTTATATGCACCATACATGTACTGGTCTCCCCTCTGTCCCTTTTTGTCCCCATTTTGCAGGATTATATATGCCTGCGGTAACCTATTACATTGTGCGCCTGCATTACTGGTTTTGGGACACAAGATGCCGCTGCGAGAGCCAAACCGCAAGTTAATTGGAGAAGCGTGGTGTTCCATTGAAACGTATACAGTAGGTATCCCTTACTGAGGCTTGAACTCATAACACATGGTCAATTGAATCAAAGGGTTGCGGTTTCCAGTCTCAAGTGGGTATCGGATACAATGTATCCCCCTCCCGGTTAGTAGCGTAACTTGAATGGCGGCTGGCAATTGGCGTGGGAACTCGGTCAATTGACGTGGGATCTCGGTTAACCGCAAGTCAATTGACGTGAGAAGCCCATAGCCCAGCATTGCCAGTTCAAGGAGAAGCTCTAACTAGGGAACAGGAAGGGCTAGCAACTTGAAATTTGGTGTGCAGCCCCAGAGTAACATCTCAAGCACCCACATATTAAAAATATAATTTTAGTATAAGTGGAAAATGTATTTTTTAATAATGTAACTTTTCTGGCTGCAGTTTTAAATGGACAGGCAGGATGAGTTTTTTTCTACTGTCATTGTGATGCACTCAGGGACCAAATGTTTTAACACCCATGAGCTGGGGCACTTTCCTATGCAGACTTCATAGACCCCCTGCTGCGGCAATGCCTCTGAGTCTAGGGAAGAGTTGCATATGAAAGCCCCAGAGCCAGGATATGTGAATTAGCCAGGATGCCCGCTGAATGGGAGATCCTGTTAGCCACCTGGGCTAGTTCACACCCTGAGTCCCACTCCAAGCCTGGGAGATGCCAGGTAAAAAGGGGAGTACACATATGTTAAGCAGCCAATGTGTCAATGTCGTACAGGTGCTGTATTAACCGGAAATCCCTGTAGTGCCCACTCTGCAAACTGTGGGCAAGTAGTGGATTTGAGAGTGGGGAAATTCCCACAAAGGGGATTGGGCAGGTGTGTTGTAGATATGATAGCAGACCCTATATACATGCTCTCCAAGCTATCCCCGTTGTCTTTTGTTTTTTTTTTTGTTTTTTATAACTTGTATTTTATTGGTGTGTAAATACATGATATACATGAAAAACATAACCTATACATGGTGAACAGGGTAGCATATATTACCTAATGATGTAGGTATAACATATTTAATGAGCCTATGCGGTTTTTCGAGCCCTACTCCGCCGCATAGGTAAAGATCTTATTTTTATTTGATGTGTATCTATGGTAAAATAATATTTGTTACAAACAAGGAAAAATAAATAAATAATAATAAAAAAAAAAAAAAAAAAAGGGGAGGAGGTAGGTTAGAGGGGGGTGGAAGGAGGAAAGGGAGCGTATAGGGTGAGGATGTAGTGGTTTCAGGAGTCTACTAAGACGGCTCATGAACTAGAGAACCTCGTAGAAGATCGTGTGGCAGTATAAGTAGTTAATAATGAGTGGGAATGGTGATCCAGCTGTAAACTTAGTTTCCACTCCACCCAAGGAGAATGCATCTATTACTATTATAGCCAAATTGTGTCACGCTCTACCCCTGGGATGTCTGTCTGAGCTAGCCATGGGGCCCAAACTTTTAAGTAGTTGTCACCAGTATCATTAACTAGGCTTGTTAGCTTTTCCATCTGGCAGATATACCAAATACGGTTCCGAATCTTTGGGATAATTGGAATTTCTGGGCGTTTCCATAATGCTGCGATCTCGCACCGCGTGGCGATTGCAAAGTGTGCAATTAGTTTGTTGTTGGCTTTTGATAGGCCCTTTAGAGGTCTGTTTAGGAGAAACAACCACGGGTCCGGGGGGATTGTGAGATCGAATATTCTCTGGATCCAATTTCTGATCTTTTCCCATATCGGGGATATCCGCGGGCAGGACCACAGCATATGTAACAGGTCAGCTGTTCCTCCACATTGTTTAGGGCACAATGGAGAGGACCCTGGTATGAACTTAGATAATATGAGTGGGGTGAGGTACCATCTCATGAGGACTTTATATGCGTTCTCCTTCAGTGTGGTGCACATCGAGCTTTTTGCAGCTCCTAAAAATATAGTATTCCATTCCTCTTCTTCTAAGGACTCCCCAAGGTCTCTCTCCCATTGGGTACGAAATGAGGGCATTTGTTGTTTTGAAGTTGCAGGCTCGACTACCTCTCCGTATATTGTAGATATGAGTCCCTTTGTGTCGGTTTCTGCCCGACAGAGCTTTTTTTGAAATTCGTCAATGGGGGGTATGGGGCGAATTTATTATAAAATGCTCTTATCTGAAGGAATTTGTAGAATTCAGCATGGGGAATATCATTTTCTGATCTGAGTTGGTCAAATGATTTAATTTTTAGATCGAAGCCCTCCAGATCTTTGAGTCTATCATATCCTTTGTGTCTCCAGATTGAGTGATTATGACCAATAACACCTGGCGCAAAATTAGGATTATTCCAAATAGGTGTCACCAGCGAGTTTGCTGATGTGAGTGAGTTTTTCAGTCTTGCTATTTCCCAGACAGATAAAGAGTTAGTCGTTGAGGTGAGTGGGAATAAAGTGTCTTTTCTTGACGATTTAGGTAGCCAAATCAAATTATTAAGCTCTAATGGGGAGCAAGCAGCAGTTTCTAGCTCTACCCATCTTTTTAATTTAGGGTCGGAATGCCATTGAATGATCTGGCTTAATTGAGCTGCTTTAAAATATGACAACAGACAGGGTACCGCTAAGCCCCCTGCTAAAGTAGGTCTCTTCATGTTTAATTTATTTACTCTCGGTTTTTTACCTCCCCAGATAAAGTTGGATATTTCAGACTGAAGTGAGAGTATATCCTTCAGTTTGAGTGGCACAGGCAATGTCTGGAAGAGGTATAGGATACGTGAAAGTAAATTCATCTTCCCGCTGTGTATCCTTCCTATCCAAGAAATCTTCTTGGAGAACCATCTGATTAGGTCTTGTTTTAGAGTCCGAATTAGTTTGGGATAATTTGCTTTATAGATGTTTTTTGCATCTTTGGTGATACTGTATGAATCCCCAAATATTTGAGTGAATTCTTTTGCCAGTTAAAATTAAAATTCAATTTCAGTAGTTTCTCTATATGTCTGGGGAGATTGATATTCAGAGCCTCAGACTTGGATTGGTTTATTCTCTGGATCCAATTTCTGATCTTTTCCCATATCGGGGATATCCGCGGGCAGGACCACAGCATATGTAACAGGTCAGCTGTTCCTCCACATTGTTTAGGGCACAATGGAGAGGACCCTGGTATGAACTTAGATAATATGAGTGGGGTGAGGTACCATCTCATGAGGACTTTATATGCGTTCTCCTTCAGTGTGGTGCACATCGAGCTTTTTGCAGCTCCTAAAAATATAGTATTCCATTCCTCTTCTTCTAAGGACTCCCCAAGGTCTCTCTCCCATTGGGTACGAAATGAGGGCATTTGTTGTTTTGAAGTTGCAGGCTCGACTACCTCTCCGTATATTGTAGATATGAGTCCCTTTGTGTCGGTTTCTGCCCGACAGAGCTTTTTTTGAAATTCGTCAATGGGGGGTATGGGGCGAATTTATTATAAAATGCTCTTATCTGAAGGAATTTGTAGAATTCAGCATGGGGAATATCATTTTCTGATCTGAGTTGGTCAAATGATTTAATTTTTAGATCGAAGCCCTCCAGATCTTTGAGTCTATCATATCCTTTGTGTCTCCAGATTGAGTGATTATGACCAATAACACCTGGCGCAAAATTAGGATTATTCCAAATAGGTGTCACCAGCGAGTTTGCTGATGTGAGTGAGTTTTTCAGTCTTGATATTTCCCAGACAGGTAAAGAATTAGTCGTTGAGGTGAGTGGGAATAAAGTGTCTTTTCTTGACGATTTAGGTAGCCAAATCAAATTATTAAGCTCTAATGGGGAGCAAGCAGCAGTTTCTAGCTCTACCCATCTTTTTAATTTAGGGTCGGAATGCCATTGAATGATCTGGCTTAATTGAGCTGCTTTAAAATATGACAACAGGCAGGGTACCGCTAAGCCCCCTGCTAAAGTAGGTCTCTTCATGTTTAATTTATTTACTCTCGGTTTTTTACCTCCCCAGATAAAGTTGGATATTTCAGACTGAAGTGAGAGTATATCCTTCAGGTTGAGTGGCACAGGCAATGTCTGGAAGAGGTATAGGATACGTGAAAGTAAATTCATCTTCCCACTGTGTATCCTTCCTATCCAAGAAATCTTCTTGGAGGACCATCTGATTAGGTCTTGTTTTAGAGTCCGAATTAGTTTGGGATAATTTGCTTTATAGATGTTTTTTGCATCTTTGGTGATATGAATCCCCAAATACTTGAGTGAATTCTTTTGCCAGTTAAAATTAAAATTCAATTTCAGTAGTTTCTCTTTATGTCTGGGGAAATTGATATTCAGAGCCTCAGACTTGGATTGGTTTATCTTAAACCCAGAGACCTTAGAGAATTTATCTAAAAGGTCAAATAGATTAGGTAATGATGTGAGGGGTTTTGAGATGATTAATAGGATATCATCTGCATACAGGGCCGCTTTGTGTGATTGGGAGTATGCGTTTAACCCTGAGATATCCGGATTTTCTCGAATACGTGCCGTCAGAGGTTCAATACATAGGGCAAACAGGAGGGGAGATAATGGGCACCCCTGTCTCGTGCCACTTTGGATAGGGAAAGGGTCTGAGGGGAAGCCCTGATGTATGACTCGGGAAGATGGGCCTGAGTACAGCGACATAATCGCTACACTCACCCTATTTCCGAAGCCAAATGCCGTGAGCGTCTCTCGTAGATATGGCCAGTCTATCCTATCAAAAGCTTTTTCCGCATTCCAGACTTAATAACATGCTTTTTGTGTTATTTTTGTTTGCCAATTCTAACAGATCAATGAATCGTCGGGTGTTATCCGCTGCCTGCCTCCCCTTAACAAACCCGACTTGATCTGGATGTATTAGTCTGGGTAGGATTAGACTCAATCTATTGGCCAGAAGTTTGGCATATATTTTTATATCGGTATTGATTAGAGAAATTAGTCTATAGCTTTTACAATTGAGCGGATCCTTGCCAGGTTTATGTATTAGTGATATAGACGCCCGTAGCATGTCCTCAGGGATAGGGGCTCCTGCTAAAATAGCGTTAAACATATGGAGCAGCTGTGGGGCGAGTGATTCAGACAACTTCTTGTAATACAGCCCCGAAAAGCCATCAGGACCTGGTGCTTTTGATGGTTTCAGTTCCTTGATGGCTTGCGACACTTCTTCCAATGTGAAGTCAGCGCCCATAGCTTCTCTGTCACGCTCTGTCAATCTCTCCAGTTTTGAGCTGGCCAAGAAATCTCTCAGTGCACTGCTCGTGGTTTTATTGTGTGCCACTTTCTTTCCGTCGTATAGGGAACCATACTGCTGCGGCCGAGTTTATTCGAGCATTTGCCCGTTCTCGGCCGCAGCAGTAACCTGGCGCGCGCCGGAGGGTGCCGGGCGCGCGCCGAAGCAGCGGAAGAGCGCTCTCCGATCGGGGCGCTCACCCTCCCGCTGCTGGGTCCGCCGGGTCCCCCGGAATACCCTGCCGCCGTCCCCCACATCGCGGGACACCAGGGCTCCCTCGGGGACGCGCGTGCAGGGGGCGCTGGCACCCGATGACGCGTGACCGCGCATCGGTGACGTGCGGCACGCCGAGGTAGTGGGGCTAGCAAGCCGGGGCATCCCCCGGCTTGCGGAACTAGCCCTGCTCGAATAAATCGTGTCGGTAGTGTAGAATGAACCAAATTCTTCTACTATTTTTTTAGGGTTGGCCGTGGGAATACCTGATTTTAAGCGTATAGCTTGGATGTTAAACTTAGATTGCCTATCTTTTAGTGCTCGAGCTAGCATCGTAATTGGCCTGTTAGCTTTTTCATAAAACTTTCTCTTAGACCAACATAAGGAGTTATCTGCTCGGGAAGTCAGTAGCATATTTAATTCAATTTTTGTGTCTTTCAGTTCCTTTGCTGTAATTGGATCTGAATTGGTTTTATGATTTGATAGCAGGGAATGTAATTTGGATTGGAGCGTCCGAATTTTGGAATCTCTGACTCGTTTTCTTTTGGCGGTAATACTGATTATTATGCCCCTTAAAGTTGCTTTATGAGCCTCCCATAAGATCGTATGGGATTCCACAGAGCCTGTGTTAACCTCAAAAAATTGAATTATCTCCTGAGCTACTGTAGTACAAATTTCGGGTATTTTAAGGATAGATTCGTTGAGTTTCCAATTTGCGCCTGGTCGACTGGTCACAATATTGTTGCACCTAAGCTCAATTGGTGCATGGTCAGACCATGAAATATCATGGATCATTGCATTAGTGACCTTAGGAACCATGTGACACGAAAACAAGAAATAATCGATTCTACTGTAGGAGGTATGTGGATGAGAGTAGAAGGTGTAGTCCCTATCTGTTGGATGCAACTCCCTCCATATATCTACTAATTTGATGTCTTTCAGTGCACTGCGTAGGGTGTCTTGAGCTCTTTTATTATCAGAGTCGCCTCCTCCTGATCTGTCCAGGGAAGATTGCATCGTAATGTTGAAATCTCCTCCGATTATGATATATCCTTTAGCTACTGAACACAACAGGCGAAAGAATCTGTCAAAGAAAGATGCCTCTTGTACACAAGGAGCATATATGGAGGCCAATGTGATGGGCTGTTCATGTATTGTTCCAGTGAGAATGAGATAGCGACCTTCTGCGTCTTTCTTAATTGTCTGGAGTACAAAGGGTATGGTATTATGGAATAAAATGGCCACTCCTCTTTTCTTGACAGATGCTGAAGCCATGTAAAATTGAGTGAAACCTTTGTCTAAAAACCCAGTTGAGTTATTCTTGCTGAAGTGCATCTCCTGCAAGAATAACACTTACGTCTTTTTTCTCTTATAATCTGTGAAAGCCAGCTTTCTTTTGATCGGGCTATTAAAGCCCTTTACATTATGTGAAATACATGTAAGCGCCATTTTTCATGTGTAAGAGAAAATATGTAAAGTGAGCTTTGTACTTACTCTTGATGTTTTTGCTGGGGTTTCTTATAGTAATATTCATACCTGATATGTCGGCTTGATGTGGTGGCTGGATATCATACATCCTGGGAAGGGAGGGGTGAGGGAAAGGGTGGGGATAGGTAGACAATACATGGGAAACAACGATGGGATTGCGGCAGGGAAGGGTGGGGAGGGAAAATAAAAAGTGGGAGAAAAATAAATAATAATAAAGAAAAACACAGGATACAAGAGCATATCTCGGGAGCCCCCAAGAGTAGCTCCTGCGCCCAGAGGGTGGGGTGTCTGGCTCCGATTTCATGATGGGCTAGTCTCCTAAAGTGGAGATCAACCACCCTGGGTCTTGGTAACGGTCCATCCAAACTGAGGACCGAGAAAAGGGGTACATGCACGAAGGAGAGTAGCTCCCCCGGCACTATATTAATATTGTACAACTTGTAAAACTTGTAAAACTGGTGTCACATATATACAACTCCTATATAACTTATATGTCTTGTCTAATTTAACAAACTATCTTAACAACTTTGTCAGACCCGTCAAAGTTCCATACTCGTCCAACTTGTCAACTTTATTGTTTGTTCCACCCGTCAGCTTTCAGATTTGTCTAGACCGTCCATTGTCTCTTAGTATATAATTTATATAACTTGTCATTTGAATTTGAATAACTGTGACTAAATATACACACATACATATATATCTATACACGTACACATACCTACATACACCCGTACATACATGTATACATATACGCATATAAATATGCACCCTTATATACATATATATATACACCCGTACATACATACATACATACATACATACATACATACATACATACATACATATACCTATAACCATAGTCCTAAAAATACATATAACCGCCTATATATCATATATGATAACATATATAGCTTATACGTCAGCATTATGCCCTTACTTATGTATATTGTATTATATATCTACAACTAATATACTATACATCCCTTATATATCATATTTATAATATAACAACCGTGCTTAATACCTGTATCTCATCCCAGGAATGTATATATTGTAGATAGTATATCACATTCAATAATACCATTAACCATATTAATTGATTATATATAATCATATAAAATCCATATAATATAATATAAGCAATATACTATATATATATATAGTATAGTACATAATACAATAAATTACATACACCATGTCAATTATATACATTGGGGGGAGGGGGAAATATTAAGCATGAGGCACAGTTTGATAAGTGTTTGAGAAATAAGGGGCGGGCAGGGGGAACTCTTTATTCAATGTGGCATCTTGTAACTAAATATACATATATCTATGTGTCCCAGACAGGGCAAATTAGTTTATTGTGGGATTTGCGCTGAACTTCAGGGATGTTTAGGGCGGTCGGAGGGGTGTTCCACGGTTTCAGCACCTCTCCGGCCCCCTCGCGACCGCCCCGGACAACCCCCGACCTCCATCTTAGGTCCTGATGTATTTTAAGGCTACGTCATCCGGGGGCGTCCGAGCTCTCGCGAGATGAGAGTGCCCGGCGATGACATCATCTTCCAAAGCGCGCGAAAGCTATTCAGCTTCCCGCGTGAGACCAGGAAGGAGCCTGGTAAGATGGCTGCATCGCTAAAGTTGTGTGTGCGTCTGCTCCGAGTGGGATATGAATTCTTTCAGCCAGGAGACATCCAGGTAAGGCTGGTCTTTGTCGGGGCATCATCCTTGTGGTACTACGACTCCTCCGGTGCAGGGCAAGGATATGGGGGTGCGGATATGATATGATAGAGTAAGCAGGGCAAGTTATTCTTTATCAGATCTAGGTGACATCTCAGCTGCGCCATCTTTGGTGGGTTTTCTGATGCCAGAGGTGCCAGAAGTGCCAGAAGTACCAGCTCGACTCCAGCTGGGTGTTGGGATGCTGGAACGGGTCGGAGGGGCCATGGGGTGGGTTATGATTAGCTCCGGTGAGTCCAAGTTTGGCCAAAAATCCCTCACCTTCTTCAGGGCTCCTCAGAGTGTGTGCTACTCCATTTTTAATGGATAGAAGGGCACAGGGGAACAACCATCTATACCTCGTGTTGTTATCCCTAAGGGCCTTAGTGATATGTGCAAAGGCTTTCCGTTTGAGCAAGGTGGCTGGTGCCAGATCCTGAAATATTTGTATTTTAACTCCTTCAAATGCTAGGGAGTTATCCTCACTGGCAAGCCTGCATAACTCTTCCTTAGTACGGAAATGATGGAAGCGGGCCACTATGTCTCTTGGGGGATCACCTTTCTGAGGCTTGCTACGGAGAGCTCTATGGCACCGGTCCAGTTTGATTTCAGACTCCGGTTTATCAGGAAAGATATGTTCCAGCCAGCTATTTGTAAAATCCTCAGGGTCGAGGACACTCTCTGGAATACCCCTCAGCCTTATATTACACCTTCTGTCACGGTTCTCTGCGTCTTCCACTTTATCTTCCAGAAATTTGATTCTGTCATTCATTGTGGAGACTTGATCCTGTGTCTGTGCAATGGTGGCTTTAGTTTCATCCGCATTTCTCTCCAGGGTGTCAGTTCTCTCCCCAAGTGCGTCAACATCCTTCCTAAGAGCCCATAATTCAGTCTTAAAGAATTTTTGCATCTGGGCACAAAATTCTTTCATGTCCTTTCGTCGGACCATCTCCTCGTCCCTGTCATCCTCCTGAGAAGGATCACTGTCGGGGTCCATGCTAGCAAGCAGAGCGGGAAGCTTTTGTTTCTCCGCTGGTATCTCTGCCTTCTTTTTAAAATATGTAGTGACCGGTTGACTCTTAGCTCGGGCCACTCTGCCTGCAGGCATCCTCGGGTGTTTATAGGTTTTTCTTTGTAGTTTATATAGTTATATCATGGGATTTGTTGTTGTAATTAGCTTTATTAATGCCGGTGGGAGAGGAGCTCAGAAATCAAAGCTCCATCTTCCTCACCGTCGCCGCCCCCTTTTTCGTCTTTCGTTTTTATTCTACAATGTGAACGGATTTCCACCGCTCTTCTAATAGCGGAAAAGAGCAGCAGCAACGAATCCAGAACCCAACAAGTTAATTACAACGGAACCAAGGACATAACTCTGCTTCAGGAATTCGTTAGTGCTGGGGGTTAAGTAACTAACCCCAATAGACCAGAACAAACTTTGCCATATTCACGGACATATTGGGCTTTGCACCCCTTGCAAAAGAATTGCATACTAAAAGACAATATTCCGGTGCTTTGTTTTATTTATGGACATTCTATCCTGTTCTCTTCTTGCGCTCCTCCAGGCCTGCCTCAGCTCCCAATTGGTCAGCCGCACTATATATTGCCTGTCTTGCAACTTCCGCATTGCTCGACATAGTATCTCTTGTGGATGTCTATTCTGGCTCTATCTCTTGTCTTCGCTTATTCAGGTTACAACTCGGCGTGGCGGACTACAGTCTCTGGCTCTCAACCTCTAGCTCTCGACCCCGGCTCCCTTTTGACTACGCGGCTTCTCACATCCCTCGATCTCAGCTTGGACCCCGACCTTCAAAATCTCTCCTATTCCTGACCTTGGATAACGGCAACTACTACTTCTCTTCTTTTACCGTTACCGGCAAGTATTTCGACTGCTATTTCCACCTGGCCAAGCAACACCCTAACACCACACTCTAGACATGATCCTTCTGCTGTGGGTGCTTGCACATATACGTCCCCACCTCAGTACAAGGGACGGGTCTGGTCTGAGGGCAGCACCGGCGTAACATTATGTTGAGCCCACCAGACGCAGATCAGACTGAACGTGGCAGCATGATATCGGCCATGTATCAGCAAATCCAGATCATGACCGATCAGCTTGTTCTTCTCACCAGACAGGTAGAAGATCTCTCTTTACAGGCACCCCCTGTGGTACCACCTCCGGCACACGTGGAACCGGTGGGCGCCGCAGCACCGAGCCCAAAGATCCCGGCACCCGAGCCGTAGAATGGGGGCCCGCACGCCTGCCACGGATTTCTCAAGCAATGTGAGATCCAGTTTAAGATGGCTCCGCAGCAGTATTCCTCCAGACATAAGAAGGTGGCGTATGTCTACAGCCTACTCACGGGAAATGCCCTGGCCTGGGCCTCCCCGATTTGGGAACTACATCCCGAAGTTACTCGAGATTATGCGACATTTAGATGAGACTTTCGTCAGGTCTTCAATTCCCCCGCACGACAGGAGACTCCTTCTGACTCCTTGCTTCAGCTTTCACACGGACGTCAGCCCGTGGCCCAGTATGCCTTGGAGTTCAGGACCCCAGCAGCTGAGACTCTGTGGTGTCAAGAGGCTTTAGTGGCAGTTTTTTGGCAAGGACTAACGAATTCCGTAAAGGACGAGCTTGCCTCAAAACCCAGGTCAGGACTTCTGAAGGAACTTATCTCACAGGCCATTTGAGTGGACCAACGTCTCCAGGTACGCCACTCCGAGCACCAGCACTTCTGATTTGTACCTTTTCGTGCCCCCTTTCCCAGGTTCTCTTCACCCACGAGACGTACCACTTCTCCGCTGCCCGCTCTGGAGGCTCCAGAACTGATGCAACTCGGAGTTCAATGCACTCGGGCACCTATACAACATTTCCGCAGACTCAGTGGATTATGCTTTTACTGCGATCCTCTGAGCATCTGATTCGCGAATGTCCTCAGTGTCTGGAAAACGACCAAGCCCAGTGAGTATGAAGGGGCGCTCCCTGGGTGCTAATTCTTCCTGTCCCCTTTCCAAGAAGGAACTTCCTAAAAGTTCACTATTCCCATTTCCCTCTCTGGTCCTACCATTCAGACATCTACAACGGCATTCATCGATTCGGCTCAGAAAGAAACATCGTGGACCAAAAGTTCTCAGAATTTAACCAGATTCCACTCATTAAGAAGAAGTCTCTTGTTGCCTTGTTAGGGATCGATCGCCTTCAACACCCGTAGCTGTCACTTCGAATATCTCGTGATGCCCTTCGGCTTATGCAACACCCCGGCGGTCTTTCAGGACTTTATCAATGACATTTTTCGGGATGTCTTTAACCTTTTTGTAATTGTTTATCTGGACGACATTCTTATTTTTTCTAACAATCTACAGGATCATATCACTCATACGAAGTTTGTCCTCTCCCGCCTCCGAGAGAATCGCTCGTTAGCCAAAATGGAGAAGTGTCTCTTTAACCAGACTTCCACCTCTTTTCTTGGCTATATTATTTCCGACAGGGGATTTGCCATGGACCCAGAGAAACTGAGAGCCGTAGTAGATTGGCCGCAACCCGATTCCCTCAAGTCCATTCAGCGGTTTCTAGGGTTTTCCAATTATTACAGGAAATTTATTTGCAATTTTTCAACTATCATCGCTCCGATCACGGCACTGACCCGAAAAGGAGCTGATCCTTCAGCTTGGTCACCTGAGGCAGTAACGGCTTTCAAAACATTGAAACAAGCATTTGCCTCAGCTCCCATCCTCCACCACCCGGACACCAATTTTCCATTTAACCTGGAGGTAGATGCTTCGGACTGCGGGGCCGGCGCAGTCCTATCCCAGAGATTTTCTCCCCAGGATAAACTCCACCCTTGAGTTTTTTTCTCTAAGAAGTTTTCTCCAGCTGAGAGAAACTATGATGTGGGCAATAGGGAACATTTGACTGTCAAGTTGGCCCTTCAGGAATGGAGGCATTTTTTGGAGGGGTCAAAAGAGCCCTTCGGACCATACAAATATTTTGTACATCGAGAGTGCCCGCTCCTTAGGCTCCCGCCAAGCCTGCTGGTCGTTATTTTTCTCTAGGTTTAATTTTATTTTGTCCCACATTCCCGGCACCAAGAACATCAAGGCGGATGCCCTCTCTGGACAGTATTCTTCTGTATAGCGACCGGAGTCCATCCTTCCCAAGCAAAAGATCCTTGCGGTCGCTGCATTCAGGAATCTTGAAAAAATCAAGTCTCAAAAACACCTTCCTAGAGATCTCGAGGTACCAAAGGACACCTTGTATGTTGAGCCCAAGTTCATTCCTGAGATTCTGGATTGGGGGCACACCTCCCGTTCGGAAGGACATACGGGATTCAAAAAAACATTGGACCTCATCCATCGCAGCTTCTGGTGGCCCAATATGGCCAAGACCATCCTTGAATTTACTCGGGCCTGTCCGGTATGTGCACACAATAAGATACCTCGTCAGAGACCCCATGGTCTTCTTATGCCTATACCAGTGGTTCCCAATCTGTGCGCCCCGGCACCCTGGTGCACCGCGGCTTGCCTAGAGGGGCGCCGCAATTATCCTTCCCACCATCCCTCCGATCATCACTCCCCACCATCACTCCGATCATCACTCCCCACCATCCCTCCGATCATCACTCCCCACCATCTCTCCGATCGTCACTCCCCACCATCACTCCTTCATGCCGGCCAGGCCGCAGGGAATTGGCTGCAAGCCGGGGGCGGGGCTTTGTGCAGAGCACACGGTGAGTGTGTGTCTGCCTTCCTGCTCCTCTGTCTGCGCGGTTTCCCGTCCCCTTCTGCCCTGGGTGATAGGAGAAGGTAGGGGGTGATAGGAGAAGGGAGAGGGAGGGGAGAGTTGTACATTTGCCTGCCCAGTGACTGTGTGCATGGAGCTGCCTGCATGGATCTCCTCCCCCCCAACCTCCCCCCCTCACATCCGTCGCTGCCTCTGCTCTCCACTGCTCTTCAATGTGTGTATCTGTGTGTGTGTGTGTGTATTTATTTGTGTGTGTATTTATTTGTGTGTGTGTGTGTGTTTATTTGTGTGTGTGTGTGTGTGTGTTTATTTGTGTGTGTGTGTGTATTTATTTGTGTGTGTGTATTTATGTGTGTGTGTGTGTGTGTGGGGGGGGGGTATTTGTGTGTGTGTGTTTATTTGTGTGTGTGTGTGTGTATTCATGTGTGTGTGTATTTATTTGTGTGTGTGTATTTATTTGTGTGTGTATATTTATTTGCGTGTGTGTATATTTATTTGTGTGTGTGTGTATATTTATTTGTGTGTGTGTGTATTTATTTGTGTGTGTATGTATTTGTGTGTGTGTGTGTGTATTTATTTGTGTGTGTGTGTGTGCGTATTTATTTGTGTGTGTGTATGTGTGTTTATTTGTGTGTGTGTATATTTATTTGTGTGTGTGTGTGTATTTATTTGTGTGTGTATTTATTTGTGTGTGTGTGTGTGTATTTATTTGTGTGTGTATTTATTTGTGTGTGTGTGTGTGTGTGTGTGTATTTGTGTGTGTGTGTATTTATTTGTGTGTGTGTGTGTGTGTATTTATGTGTGTGTATGTGTGTGTATTTATTTGTGTGTGTGTGTGTGTGTGTATTTAGTTGTGTGTGTGTGTGTGTGTGTGTATTTAGTTGTGTGTGTGTATTTATTTGTGTGTGTGTGTGTGGAGGTAGCTGCCTGTACGGATTTCCTGCCTTTCCTCCCCCCTCCTCCACTCCCCTCTGTCTGAGAGAGAGTGTGTCTGCCTGCAAGAGAGAGTATCTGTCTGCGAGAGAGAGTGTCTGTCTGTGAGAGAGAGTGTCTGTCTGCGAGAGAGAGTGTCTGTCTGCGAGAGAGAGTGTCTGTCTGCGAGAGAGAGTGTCTGTCTGCGAGAGAGTGTCTGTCTGCGAGAGAGAGTGTGTCTGCGAGAGAGAGTGTGTCTGCGAGAGAGAGATGTCTGAGAGAGAGAGAGGTCTGAGAGAGAGAGAGAAGTCTGAGAGAGAGAGAGGTCTGAGAGAGAGAGAGAGGTCTGAGAGAGAGAGAGGTCTGAGAGAGAGAGAGGTGTCTGAGAGAGAGAGAGAGATGTCTGAGAGAGAGAGATCTGAGAGAGAGAGAGGTCTGAGAGAGAGAGAGAGAGAGAGGTCTGAGAGAGAGAGAGAGAGAGAGAGAGAGAGAGGTCTGAGAGAGAGAGAGAGAGGTCTGAGAGAGAGGTCTGAGAGAGAGTTAGAGAGAGAGAGAGAGAGAGAGAGAGAGGTCTGAGAGAGAGAGAGAGAGAGAGAGAGAGGTCTGAGAGAGAGAGACAGAGAGAGAGAGAGGTCTGAGAGAGAGAGAGGTCTGAGAGAGAGAGAGGTCTGAGAGAGAGAGAGAGAGTTCTGAAAGAGAGAGAGAGAGGTCTGAGGGAGAGAGAGAGTGAGGTCTGAGGGAGAGGGAGAGAGTGAGGTCTGAGGGAGAGAGAGAGAGTGAGGTCTGAGGGAGAGAGAGAGTGAGGTCTGAGGGAGAGAGAGGGAGTGAGGTCTGAGGGAGAGAGAGAGTGAGGACAGAGAGAGAGAGAGAGAGAGAGAGAGAGAAAGAGTGAGGTCAGAGAGAGAGAGAGAGTGAGGGAGAGAGAGAGAGTGAGGGAGAGAGAGTGAGGTCTGAGGGAGAGAGTGAGGTCAGAGAGAGAGAGAGGTCTGAGAGAGAGAGGGAGTGAGGTCTGAGGGAGAGAGAGAGTGATGTCTGAGAGAGCGAGAGAGTGAGGTCTGAGAGAGAGAGAGTGAGGTCTGAGAGAGAGAGAGAGTGAGGTCTGAGAGAGAGAGAGAGAGAGAGAGTGAGGTCTGAGAGAGAGAGAGTGAGGTCAGAGAGAGAGAGAGAGAGAGAGAGAGAGTGAGGGAGAGAGAGAGTGTGAGGTCTGAGAGAGAGAGAGGGAGAGAGGGAGGTCTGAGAGAGAGTGAGGTCTGAGAGAGAGAGTGAGGTCTGAGAGAGAGTGTGAGGTCTGAGAGAGAGAGAGTGAGGTCTGAGAGAGAGGTCTGAGAGAGAGAGTGAGGTCTGAGAGAGACACCAACTGCGCACTGCAACTGTTAGGTATGTATATACACCTTTGTTTTTACTTTGGGCGCCGCGGAAAAATCCTGATCGCCTTGGGGAGCCTTGAAAAAATCCTGATTGCCTTGGGGAGCCTTGAACCGAAAAAGTTTGGGAACCACTGGCCTATACCCATCCCTGAGTGCTCCTGGTCCCACATATCCAGGGACTTTATTGTTGAATTGCCTAGGTCGAATGGCATAAACACCATTCTAGTAGTGGTAGAGCGTTTTTCCAAGATGGCACATTTTGTTCCTCTCAAAGGATTACCCTCCTCACCTGCCCTAGCCGATATTTTCTCCAGAGAGATTTTCCGGATCCATGGCATTCCCACATCCATCATATCAGACCGAGGCTCTCAATTTGTTTCCAGATTCTGGAGGACCTTCACCAGAAGTTTGCGCATTTCTTCTTCTTGTTCTTCAGGATATCACCCTCAATCTAATGGGCAGACCGAGGGGGTTAATCAATCACTCGAGAAGTATTTAAGGTGCTTCGTCTCAGACTCCCTGGACGACTGGTCGGAATTACTTTCCTTGTCTAAATATGCCTTTAATTCCACTAGGAATGAATCCCCTTGTGAGACGCCTTTCTTTATTAATTACAGATTCCACCCGGCTCACCTGCCTATTTCCAATATCTCCTCTGGAGTACCAGTCGTGGATGAACGCATCTCCCTCCTTCATGACTCTTGGGCTAGATTTCAATCGGCACTTCAAAAGGCCTCCCTGACTTCGAAAATCAAGGCTGACCGTCGTTGCCAACCTGCACGCAATTACAAGCCAGGGGATAAGGTTTGGTTGTCTACCAAGAATATCCACCTCAAAACCCTTCCCATACTGTAAATTGGCACCTAGGTTTCTGGGCCCATTTCCTATCATGGAGCAGATAAACCCGGTGGCCTTCCGCCTTCAATTACCTCAAAGCATGAGAATTCCTAATGTTTTTCACACATCACTTCTCAAGCGTTCATCTCCAGTCCCCACTTTCCGGACCACACTCTTAAACCAGATCCTGTGATCATACAGGGCAACGAAGAGTACAAGGTCAAAGCTATACTGGATTCCCGCCTCTCGAGAAGTAAGGCTCAATTCCTGGTTCAGTGGAAGGACTTTGGACCCGAAGAGAGGTCATGGGTACCTCTTAAAGACATTCACGCATCAGGGCTTCTCAAACGCTTCCAAAAGAAGTTTCCATCCAAACCATGGGAGGATCATCCTGAGGCCGACCCTGAAGGGGGGGGGGGTTACTGTGAGGATTAGGGCAACTGCAGTGTGAATCTCCCTTATCTCCTGCTGCTCCCTCTACCGTGGGACGCCCCCCTCGCCAGCTCCATCCACCCACCGTTGCCCTGGGGCATTCTCGCCGTCTCCGGCGGCCCGCCTCTGCTCTGCAGGTACTTCCCTCTCATGCGACTGCCGTTAGTCCCATGCACGCTTGGATAGCGTGCACCGGGTGAAGATAATTTATTCACTGCACTAGCAGTGAAACCACGCCCCCAAATAACCTGCAGGCTATTACCCCAGACCAAACTTGCTCACCTGCCTGCCAATCAAGGGGACCTATCCAGGACAGCTCCACGCGCTCCTCCAGGCCTGCCTCCACTCCCGATTGGTCAGCCGCACTATTTATTGGCAGACTAGACTCTCTGGCTCTCGACCCCTATGGATAAAAATAATACAGTGCAAATAAAAGCTTGTATTGCTCATGTTTGCTTGCCTTTTTTTTATGGATTTTTAACTGTATTTTGCAGCTTGGTGTGCAAATGTGTTTGCTATAGTTTATTTCAGGGTGGGGGGGCCTTGCTTTTTAATAGTGGCTTATTGTTGGTTAGATTTAGTTGATTGATGGTAATTTATTTCTGATTCCTTGTTTTGTTTCTAGGATTTGAATAGTGATTTGTTTAGTTGATTTGGATTGTATTGTAATTGATTTGTGAATGGATTGATTGATGGTAATTTATTTCTATTTACTTGTTTTGTTTCAAGGATTTGAATAGTGATTTGTGCACAGTAATTGATTTGGATTGTATTGGAATTGATTTGTGAATGGATTGATTTATGGTAATTTATTTATTTTATTTTATTTAGAGCATTGCTTGTCATACAGTACTGTAGTGTAAGTGTCAGAATGTACTGTATTGCGGTGTTAGTAAGAACAGTAGAACTGTATTTATTTTATTATGCTACTGTAGTTAATGTGTTTAATAATGGGCCAAATAATCTATTATCCATATCTGGATAATAGTTATTTGGCCCATTAATGTAATGTATGTGTCTTTGGTGGTACGGCGGGGCGGGGGGTGAGGGGGTTGATTTATTAAACTGTGTAGGCCATTGTTTAGTTTTTTACACACAGCGTTGGCACCTGTGCCTTAACTCCTTCATTGCCTTAGCAGGCATTGCATGGCCGCTAAGGTAATGGAGCTGCTTACATTTAAAATTTGTATTTATTGTGTGCATGGGGTCTCCTGAAATAAACAAAGTTGATTTCAGGTCCAGGGACCCCCTACTTCTCGAGTTACAGGCCCCGTTATGGGGTGCCCGTATCCCTCTAGTCCCGCGGTCACGTGACCCACAATTTTAATATGGCGGGGATACCGGCACCCCATAACGGGCCTATAACTGGGGAAGTGGGGGTCCCCGGACCTGAAATCAACGTTGTTCAGCTGAGGAGACCCCCTGCTCACGCACACTATGAATAAAAATAAAATATAAGCAGCTTCATTACCTTAGCAGCTACCCGCTAAGGTAATGATTTTTTATTTGGAGGGGAGGGGGTTGATACTAGTGTGGGGGAGCAGGGGGTCTTCCGAGCTAAACAAAGTTTATTTCAGCCTTGGGGACACCATACTTCACGAGATACAGGCCATGTTATGGGGTGCCGGTATCCCTCTGCATTGTTTTGATTCGATCCCACAGGATTTTAACATGGCGTGTGTACCGGCACCCCATAACGGGGCCTGTAACTCGGGAAGTAGGGGGTCCCCGGACCTGAAATCAATTTGTTCAGCTCAGGAGACACCCTGCTACAAAACTGTTATTTTAGAATTTTAATAAAACCCCCGCGATCGCCTGTTGGAGGCGCGCAGTTAGAGTGACTGATTCTGACTCTCTTTCTGCGCGTCTATTACACAAAAGCAGACGCCGGTAGCATTCACATAGCAGAACTCCCTGCTTTTGGGAAGCTAATGCGTCGCGGTCATTTCATTAAACACAGCAAGCTTTGTCCCCGTTGTGATCACGGTCTCCCGCATTAATTGCCGCGTGAAGTGTTCGAATAACGGCCGCTGCTTCAGTAGTATCTCTTGGGGATGTCTATTCTGGCTCTCTCTTTTGTCCTCGCTTATTCAGGTTACGACTCGGCTTGGCAGACTACAATCTCTGGCTCTAGACCCCGGCTCCCTCTTGACTAATCAGCTTTTCACGTCCCTCGATCTCAGCTTGGACCCCTTGTCACGGTAACTTGTGATAGGATATAATATACAGAAAATAACTGGGTTGAATTGAACAGGACTTAGATATAATAAAGATAGTTTATTCCTTAAATAGGTGAACACACAAGATGATACAAATAAAAGACAAAATATAGCACTTACTTCGGGGGTTGGGTAATGAAGCAATCAGGTACAGGATTGGCAATTTATACAGCAATCAGGCATCAAGTAGTTGGTAAAATTGAGGATTCTCGGAATAGGGCTGACACTGGTTTATATGGAATTTCAGTCCTATACCCTGGCATTGGGTGCCAGACATTGGATGACAATTATCTGCACCCAATCCCTCTTTGCCAGCTAACATGGGAACAGTGTTAGATCATGCCCCCAGTTAGTTGGCACATGCATACATCTGGCCCTTGGGGTCTCATTTCTTTAGCCCCAAACCAAAGTCAGGGCGCCTAAAAGTCTACCAGACAGGAATCTGGTCAGGAAACCCTTTGTCTGTAAGTGTGAATTACAGCACTTACAGACCACTCAAGCCATGCGTTTCTCCGCCCTAATGTATAAAGCCAGAGTGGCTGAGCCTTTGATCAGGGGTCTGTTGTAGACAATGTGTCGCCTCTCTGAGCATTAACATTAAGCAGAGCTAGGGACTTTCGCGGGCTTTAATCCCCGCTTTGAAATACAGTAAAGTTCTTAATATATATATATTAAAATAATCCGTTCGGCTGGGCCGAGCGAGCTGAAACTTGCCAGACCCTCATGCTTGAGGGGACTCTCCATGGTGGCCAAGTTTCAGCTCGCTGTGACCCACCGGACCGGATTTACACCATTACAGTTTAAAAGCCCTTTTGGAATACGAGGCTTTTTTTCTGCCATGCAACTCAATGGCAGAATCCCAAATTTGCAATTACTCTGGCTCCGTTCTGTTGCCCCAGGAGGGTCGGTATTTGCCATGCAATTTGCCATTGTCAGGAACTGCATCGCTCCTCCGGTGTCCCTCTGTCACTCCACGCAGTGATCAGCACCAGCATTTCAGGGGTGAACGGACTGGTAGCCACAGCAACCAATACCCCTCCTGCGGCTCTATTCCCGGGAGGTGCCCCCGCTCCCTCCCCGGGTCTCTGCCGTCCCGGAGCTGGGTACATTCCCTGCTCTCCAAGCGGCTGCAAGGCGACAAGCGGAGCTGGGTTTTGGAGCTCCGCAAGCCTGGTTTAGTATTCTCTTATGATCTCCTCCATCTGCTCCATATCTCTGCCCTCCATGGGCAGCCTGTACTCGAGGCACTTGTCCCGCAGCTGAGCCCAAGTCCGGACTGTAGATGAACCGGCACCCTCGCTCATGGTTCAAGTCTTCTAGGGGTTAGGTTGGAACAGTGAGTTGATGTTATATCTTGTGTTATATGTTGTACATCCGTGTGTTCAATATCGTTAGCCTTAGGAACTCGTAATTCACCCGAGTTCCTACTGTATTACAGAATTCCCGCAGTAAACTGTAATACAGGTTCAATTCAATCCTGCCGCTGCCACCAGGTTATTATATGCCTGTCACGGTAACTTGTGATAGGATATAATATACAGAAAATAACTGGGTTGAATTGAACACGACTTAGATATAATAAATATAGTTTATTCCTTAAATAGGTGAACACACAAGATGATACAAATAACAGACAAAATATAGCACTTACTTAGGGGGTTGGGTAATGAAGCATACAGGTACAGGATTGGCAATTCATACAGCAATCAGGCATCAAGTAGTTGGTAAAATCGAAGACACTGGGTATAGGGCTGACACTGGTTTATATGGGATTTCAGTCCTATACCCTGGCATTGGGTGCCAGACATGGATGACAATTATCTGCACCAAATCCCTCTTTGCCAGCTAACGTGGGAACATTGTTAGATCATGTCACCAGTTAGTTGGCACATGCACACATCTAACCCTTGGGGTCTCATTTCTTTAGCCCCACACCAAAGTCAGGGCGCCTAAAAGTCTACCAGACAGGAATCTGGTCAGGAAACCCTTTGTCTGTAAGTGTGAATTACAGCACTTACAGACCACTCAAGCCATGCGTTTCTCCGCCCTAATGTATAAAGCCAGAGTGGCTGAGCCTTTGATCAGGGGTCTGTTGTAGACAATGTGTCGCCTCTCTGAGCATTAACATTAAGCAGAGCCAGGGACTTTCTCGGGCTTTAATCCCCGCTTTGAAATACAGTAAAGTTCTTAATATATATATATTAAAATAATCCGTTCGGCTGGGCCGAGCGAGCTGAAACTTGCCAGACCCTCATGCTTGAGGGGACTCTCCATGGTGGCCAAGTTTCAGCTCGCTGTGACCCACCGGACCGGATTTACACCATTACAGTTTAAAAGCCCTTTTGGAATACGAGGCTTTTTTCTGCCATGCAACTCAATGGCAGAATCCCAAATTTGCAATTACTCTGGCTCCGTTCTGTTGCCCCGGGAGGGTCGGTATTTGCCATGCAATTTGCCATTGTCAGGAACTGCATCGCTCCTCCGGTGTCCCTCTGTCACTCCACGCAGTGATCAGCACCAGCATTTCAGGGGTGAACGGACTGGTAGCCACAGCGACCAATACCCCTCCTGCGGCTCTATTCCCGGGAGGTGCCCCCGCTCCCTCCCCGGGTCTCTGCCGTCCCGGAGCTGGGTCCATTCCCTGCTCTCCAAGCGGCTGCAAGGCGACAAGCGGAGCTGGGTTTTGGAGCTCCGCAAGCCTGGTTTAGTATTCTCTTATGATCTCCTCCATCTGCTCCATATCTCTGCCCTCCATGGGCAGCCTGTACTCGAGGCACTTGTCCCGCAGCTGAGCCCAAGTCCGGACTGTAGATGAACCGGCACCCTCGCTCATGGTTCAAGTCTTTTAGGGGTTAGGTTGGAACAGTGAGTTGATGTTATATCTTGTGTTATATGTTGTACACCCGTGTGTTCAATATCGTTAGCCTTAGGAACTCGTAATTCACCCGAGTTCCTACTGTATTACAGAATTCCCGCAGTAAACTGTAATGCAGGTTCAATTCAATCCTGCCGCTGCCACCAGGTTATTATATGCCTGTCACGGTAACTTGTGATAGGATATAATATACAGAAAATAACTGGGTTGAATTGAACACGACTTAGATATAATAAATATAGTTTATTCCTTAAATAGGTGAACACACAAGATGATACAAATAAAAGACAAAATATAGCACTTACTTAGGGGGTTGGGTAATGAAGCATACAGGTACAGGATTGGCAATTCATACAGCAATCAGGCATCAAGTAGTTGGTAAAATCGAAGACACTGGGTATAGGGCTGACACTGGTTTATATGGGATTTCAGTCCTATACCCTGGCATTGGGTGCCAGACATGGATGACAATTATCTGCACCAAATCCCTCTTTGCCAGCTAACGTGGGAACATTGTTAGATCATGCCACCAGTTAGTTGGCACATGCACACATCTAGCCCTTGGGGTCTCATTTCTTTAGCCCCACACCAAAGTCAGGGCGCCTAAATGTCTACCAGACTGGTATCTGGACAGGAAAGCCTTTGTCTGTAAGTGTGAATTACAGCACTTACAGACCACTCAAGCCCTGCGTTTCTCCGCCCTAATGTATACAGCCAGAGCGGCTTAGCCTTTGATCAGGGGGTCTGTTGTAGACAATGGGTCGCCCCCCTGAGCATTAACATTAATCAGAGCCAGGGACTTTTGTGGGCTTTAATCCCCGCTTTGAAATACAGTACAGTTCTAAATATATATATATATTAAAATAATCCATTCGGCTGGGCCGAACGGGCCGAAACTTGCCAGACCCTCATGCCGGAGGGGACCCTCCATGGTGGCCAAGTTTCAGCTCATTGCGACCCACAGGACCGGAGTTACACAATTACAGTTTAAAAGCACTTTTGGAACACAAGGCATTTTTCTGCCATGCAAGTCAATCGCAGAAACCTAAATTTTGCAATTACTCTGGCTCTGTTCTGTTGCCCCGAGAGGGTCGGTATTTGCCATGCAATCCTGCTGGAACTAGGACTACATGGTGGCTCAATCTCAGCCCTCTAGGTTGAACAGAACCGGAGTTATGGGTTCTAGGTTTCTGCTCATTCCGACTTAGCCGTTTTTACTTGCGTCTTTTACCTCCGCCATTGGAGTCAATGCGCGACCCTAATAATGAGCTCGACCCTTTACCGGGGTCATTAACTCTCGGACCTGGTTGGGGTCGAGTAAGGGGGTTCCAAGGATCTAGGGCCAAAAATAATTTTATTCTGGGGTGCCCTAGAACCTAAGTTTCCCACTCCAATTTAATTTGAACTTGACCTGGAGTGATCAAAGCTCTCTTTCAGATAATATATCCGCTTTTGCAGTCTGCGGTTTGGATGGCTGCCAACCCGTTCCTGGAGGTCGGCTTTGAGGAATCCCCATTGAAATGAATGGCTCCATTGACTTACAATGGGGAACCGTCGCTGCTCCTCTCGGGCGCCACCTGCAGGTCTTCTCTGAGAATGGGCCCAAATCGCCAGAATCCCCATAGGATCGTATGGAGCTGCAACGGCTGCCTATGGGGAACTGCAAAATGGAGCCTGCAAAGGCGGGAAAATGGAACAAAGGGCTATAATCACTTCCTAACTATTAACCCTTCTCCTCCCGAACGGATCCCAGTGTGAGTGTTGGTGCAGACACTGCAATGGGGGAAATACATTGTTACAGGGGAATACATTTGGGTGCTGAAGCAGGGTAAACACACATTACTGGACCGCAGACCAGTTAACCCCTTGCACCCAAGTGAGGTCAGGGGGTGGCCATATGGGGTGCAACCCCTTTAATACCGGGCCAATCCCCCTCTCCCTCTATACCCGACCTTCCAGATCTCTCCTATCCCTGACCTTGGCTAATGGCAACTACTACTTCTCTTCTTTTACCATTACCGGCAAGTATTGCTACAGCACATTTACTCGGGCCTGTTAATATGTCTATACTTTTAAGGCCATATTTAATCTTATCAATATCCAATAATTGATGATTAGATCTAGACATTAGGATATTGTTATGGCGCCATGTAAGGGGTTAAAACAAGTCTTTGAGATAAAATACATTGGATTGTATAGATTTAGTATTGATGTATTCTGTCGCTGATTTTTTTTAAGTAAAGACAAACACCTGATCTAGTTTCCTCCAGTCACCAATCAGAATTATCTCTGTAATCTAGCATTATTATCTCTGCCTATGAATTTCTTCTTTTCTCCAAATAGGTAATACTATTTGTAGTCATCTTCAAATTGATTTTCTACATAAGTATGAATAGTAGATCATCATTGTCTAACATTACTTAGTATGATAATTGTGATCTATGTTATTTTAGTATCAATTCATCTTAAATACATTTTGTCCTCCTAAACAAGCCAGTTCTAATTTAACATCTAAATAAAAGTCCTCCTCTGAATATTAATTTTTTTAGTTTATACCTAATATTATATTGTTTTTTTTTTTTAGATTCATTGTATGTGTTCAAGATCTTTATTGTCTTTTATATATTTTTGTATAGCATATGTTTATGTACCTGCTCAGGTTTTGAGTTGCAATTTATATATATATTTTATATTTATTTTATATTTACATTATTTATTATGCTTAACTATTGGGCATATTGATTAGAGCATTTATGTTTATGAGATTGAAATTAGTCATTAGTGCATATACTATGCACATGAGTTTCTAGCTAGCATATCTTAATTAGTTGGTTTCTGGGTATATATAGCAGCAACAAGTATACCCAGAATTTATCCCCTGACAAAATCAGCATACAGTATCTGAAGTTACGCGTAGGGTCGCATGTGATGCTGATGTCTAGGTGTTCCTTCGTGATTTACTGACACCATAATATCAAGTATACCCGCTGTTATATTGAATTCACTCCCAGCTCAGAACCGAAGACACCGGAGGTCTGCTTCCGGAGGAAGAGTTTGACGTGACTGACAGCGCGAGTTCCTGCTGAACGGAGGCTTGTGGTAGTCAGCACGATTGTTTGGAGCAGTGGAGGAGAGGAGCGGAATTCTAATCATTCATCAGAGCATGAGTATAATTCTCATAACACGCTTTTACAAATACTTTGTTTGTGAGTTTTAATTTGTGAGCCTTGGATTTAATTAAATTGTTTTTTATAACAGTTATGCACTAGGGTTGGGCGCTTTATTCTTTTTATATATATATATATATATATATATATATATATATATATATATATATATATATATATATATGCAAATACAACTGTATGCTCATTTGCATGTCTTAGGCAGGTCTGCAACCCTGCCTTTCACCATCATCACCCAGCATACTGCACTTCCACTGCAGCAAGGGATTCTGGGAAATGACATGCAAATAAGCACACAGTGTCACTTTTTGCCTCAAAAACAATTTTTAACATGGTTCCCTAAAGGCTTAAGCTTGCTGCATGGTCACAGCTTTAAGCACAGCCAGGGTTAAGGTGCATACGCAGAAAACCACCCACAGACAGCTGTTTCGACCTTAATGGGTCTCATCAGTGTGGGGCTGATTTAACTGGGTATGCAAAGAGGCTATGGGATAGGCTATACCATAATACTGAGTTAAGTTATGGTGAGTAAAAAAAGTGACAAAAACCTTCCACAGGAAAGCAAATACTGTATGCAAATACAACTGTATGCTCATCTGCATGTCTTAGGCAGGTCTGCAACCCCACCTTTCACCATTATCACCCAGCATACAGCACTTCCACTGCAGCAAGGGATTCTGGAAAATGACATGCAAATGAGCACTCAGTGCCACTTTTTGCTTCAAAAACCATTTTTAACATGGTTCCCTATAGGCTTAAGCTTGCTGCATGGTCACAGCTTTGAGCACAGCCAGGGTTAAGGTGCATACCCAGAAAACCACCCACAGACAGCTGTTTCGACCTTAATGGGTCTCATCAGTGTGGGGTTGATTAACTGGGTATTCAAAGAAGCTATGGGATAGGCTATACCATAATACTGAGTTAAGTTATCCACCTGGATGCCCAATTGTTGCGAGCATTGGATCTTTGGGAGATGGGTTATCGTGGTATGTGGACAGCTTTTTACAAACTTTGGTCTTCCGTCTGCAATCATTCATCAAGGACACAACGGAACTTATTGTCGCTCTACAGGTTGTGGTCTGGAAGAAGGAGTACAGGTGGGTCACATTAGATGTGGTCTCCCTGTACTCCATTATACAGCACGAGCACGGTTTAACAGCAATACGGCACTTTTTGAATTTATCAGATATTTCTGTCATTCATGGGGCTTTTCTTCTGGAATCTATCACTTTTTTATTAACACATAATTATTTTATGTTTGATTCACAGTTTTATTTACAGTTATTAGGCACAGCAATGGGCTCCAGTTTTGCACCATCATATGCTAATTTATTTATGGGTTTTTGGGAAGCACATTATATATATCACATTAATAATTTATTTCGCACTAATATAATTTTCTTTAAGAGATATATTGACGATCTCATAATGATCTGGGAGGGTGATGAAGTTTCACTGTTTTCTTTCATTAGTACACTTAGTCACAATAATTTAAATATAAATTTCACTTTTGAACAAAATATAAATCATATAAATTACCTCGACCTATTCCTTTACATAGACAACGATATGACCATACAAACCGATATTTTCAGGAAGGCAAATTCCAAAAATACGTTGCTCAGGGCCAATAATAGCCATCCACGTTCTCTCATAAAAAGTATACCACAGGCCCAATTCATCAGGCTAAAAAGACTTTGTTCGAATAATGACACGTTTCTCAAACAGTCTAAAGACATGTCAGACAGATTCAAGGCTAGAGGTTATACAGAGGAGATTATCAATACCGCCTTTAAATATGCCGATTCACTAGATAGGGCTAAACTTCTGAATAAGAATAAATCAAGGAGACAAACAACTAGGTTTAATACTTTTACTGGTACTAATGATAGATGTCCCATCTTTGTAACAACATACACTGGCGACACACTTTATTCGAGCTCGGCTAGTCCCACGAATTCGGGTATACCCGGGTGTATTGAGGTTTGTGACTGTTTTCTGCCCGAGTGCATTGAGGTATTTTCCAGGCAGGGATTGAAGCATTTTATTCCCGCTGGCTGCAATACTGCACAGTATATATATATATACTGCATTACAATTCATGAATTTATGCCATCTGGTAGACACGCGAAGCATTGCAGCCTATTAAATCCTAATCATTATCATTTAACAGATCAGCCGCCCGTCAGCCAGGCATGAACCCAGGCTGGGAAGGCAAATGCAACGGGGCTTGTCAGAGGTGAGGAGCGGCACATTCCAGGTATCTTCCAGGTACATACTGGGTATTTGCTCGAATAAAGTGTGTCGGTGCAGTATAGTAAACAATCGAAGTCCATCCGGGATATAGTCAATAAGCATTGGCCAACATTATCCTTGGATAAAGACATTACAGATATCACTAAATGTACACCAACATTTACTTACCGTAAAGCAAAAACGTTAGCGTCATATTTATCACCTAGCCTCTTTGACTCCCGTTCTGATTACCCACAAATTCAGGGTATACCAAGGGTTTTTTTTCATGTGGCCACTGCTCAATGTGTCGCTATGCTCACCCTGTGAAAGTCATTATGTATGATTCCAACAAAAAGAAGTATAACATCACAAGCTTTATTAATTGTAATAGTAGCTTTATGATATACATGTTATCATGTGGTTGTGATAAAAAATATATAGGTCGTACACTGGCGACACACTTTATTCGAGCTCGGCTAGTCCCACGAATTCGGGTATACCCGGGTGTATTGAGGTTTGTGACTGTTTTCTGCCCGAGTGCATTGAGGTATTTTCCAGGCAGGGATTGAAGCATTTTATTCCCGCTGGCTGCAATACTGCACAGTATATATATATATACTGCATTACAATTCATGAATTTATGCCATCTGGTAGACACACGAAGCATTGCAGCCTATTAAATCCTAATCATTATTTAACAGATCAGCCGCCCGTCAGCCAGGCATGAACCCAGGCTGGGAAGGCAAACGCAACGGGGCTTGTCAGAGGTTTCTATTCTAAAGTTTCTATTCTAATTTTTTTTTCTCCACAAGCCTGCAAAAACCATCTTGATACTGTATTACGATATTAAATCTGTGCTGTAGCTTTTGACTGCGACCCTGTGCGTTTGACTGCACATGGTTGATTTGTGTGCTTTTTACTGTACATACTGAAATTATAGTACAGTATGTCATTATCTTTGAACTTAATGCAGCTGTACCCTGTAACCCCCTGCCCCACGAACATACACAAGGCTAGCTCAAGGATTTGAAATTCCACGGAGTCATTAATTTTCTGAATCTTGCCATTGTGTTCTTAATCCGTCCATAGCCGAGCTACAAAGCCTCACTGCACTTGCGTGTAATCCTCTTTGAGATGGGAGCTAGCTGCTTACTGTGCATGACTCACCCAACCCCCCCCCCTTCACAGAGTCGTTAATTTTCTGAATCTTGACATTGTGTTCTTAATCCGTCCATAGCCGAGCTACAAAGCCTCACTGCGCCTGCGTGTAATCCTCTTTGAGGTGGGAGCTAGCTGCTTACTGCGCATGACTCACCCAACCCACCCTCCACAGAGTCGTTAATTTTCTGAATCTTGACATTGTGTTCTTAATCCGTCCATAGCCGAGCTACAAAGCCTCACTGCACTTGCGTGTAATCCTCTTTGAGATGGGAGCTAGCTGCTTACTGCGCATGACTCACCCAACCCCCCCCTCCACAGAGTCGTTAATTTTCTGAATCTTGACATTGTGTTCTTAATCTGTCCATAGCCGAGCTACAAAGCCTCACTGCGCCTGCGTGTAATCCTCTTTGAGATGGGAGCTAGCTGCTTACTGCGCATGACTCACCCAACCCACCCTCCACAGAGTCGTTAATTTTCTGAATCTTGACATTGTGTTCTTAATCTGTCCATAGCCGAGCTACAAAGCCTCACTGCGCCTGCGTGTAATCCTCTTTGAGATGGGAGCTAGCTGTTTACTGCGCAGGACTCACCCAACCCCCAACCCTTTGAGGCTTTGTTTACGGTAACGCTTTGGAAAATCCCTTCTCGAATTTGATTTGCACAGAGCATCACCTCTCTATGCGCCTGTGTGTAATCCTCTTTCGGATGGGAGCTAGTTGATTACTGCTCATGCGCCTGCAACTTCACCCACCACTGTTTGCTTGAGTGCCCCCCCCAAAAAAAACTTTTGAATTATAATTTTTTAACTGTTATTTTTATCCACAAGCCTGGAAAACAATCTTGATATTACGATATTCAATCTGTGCTGTAGCTTTTGACTGCGACCCTGTGCGTTTGACTGCACATGGTTGATTTGTGTGCTTTTTACTGTACATACTGAAATTATAGTACAGTATGTCATTATCTTAGAACTTCATGCAGCTGTACCCTTTAACCCCTTATTTGGGGGTGTAGGGATCAAATTATTATGTTGAACTGCCTTTTGAAATTACTGTACTCTACTCTAAGTAATTTCTTTGAACTGCTGCACAACTAATCCTTCATCCCTCCCCCACGCACACACAAACTCTTATCGACAAACATCTCAACAGAGTCATTAATTTTCTGAATGTAATCCTCTTTGAGATGGGAGTTAGCTGCTTACTGCGCATGACTCACCCAACTCCCCCCCCCCCTCCACAGAGCCATTTATTTTCTGAAGCTAGTCATTGTGTTTTTAATCCGTCCCTAGCCGAGCGTCAATCACCTCACTGTTCCTGCATGTACTGTAATCCTCTTTGAGATGGGAGTTAACGCATGACTCACCCAACCCCCCCAACCCTTTGAGGCTTAGTTTACGGTAACGCTTTGGAAAATCCCTTCTCGAATTTGAAATATAAACCTGATTTGCACAGCATTGTGAGAATTGAGAGTTAAAAAAAACATTAACTGATTCATGTTGTTTTGTCATTCTTTCTTATTCATTGGTGTACTGTAGGTGTGGGGGAGGGAGGGGGGGTGTTGTCAATGATTATGATTAGCAGGAATGTAAATAAATATTTATTTTATTTTATCAGGAACCAAAAATTCAAATATAAAAATAATCATGAAAAATACATAATGCAGTCTTTATTAAGTTCTTCTGGCAGATTGAAATTGGATAAACATTTAGAAAACATTTGTAAAACATGGTAAAACATGAATAATGCACATTTATAAGAATAATATTTAATAATATATAATGTATAATATATATATATATAGTAATATACTTTTTTCCGTCTTTATCTTGTTCCTCATTCTGTGAACAGTACAGTAGTTCATTGAGAGAGGAGAGGTTTTGTGTACATCATTAATGCTGTTTATATAACAGATTTGACTGCACACAACACCCCACCTCCCCCAAGGCCATCTTTTTTTCCTGAAACGACAAGAAAACAAAAAATTAGTGCAGTTATGTGCGTAGTGTATTATGGCATTGTGTGATGTGTAGTACTACTGTAGATGGCTGGTGTTGCTTTCTCTGGAAAGAAAAAAATTGAGCAGTTAGTAGGCATTTAGTACTCACAAACTAGTCTATACTGGAACTACTGGAACTACTGTATACTCTGACTACTGTTAAATACTACAGTATGTAAACAGATGGCTGGTGCTGCTCTCTCTAAAATTGAGCAGTTACTGTACTCTACTGTAGGTGCATACTGTATTATGGCATTATGGCATTGTGAATGCAGTTAGTACTGTCAAACTAGTCTATACTGGAACTACTGTATATATGTGTGAGGATTCTGGGATCGCGGCACCCGCGCCCTGGCTTCTCCTCACCTTCGTTAACCCCCGCTGCTGCCACCTACCTCCTGCTGCTCTGGGGGTTCCCCGCCGTCCCCGATGGTCTGCCGTTCCTGCTAGCTCTTCCCTCTCCCATGCGGCTGCCATGTGTCCCGGCCGCGCGCGTGAAAAGCGCGCCGGGTGAAGATAATTTATTCACTGCACTAGCAGTGAAACCACGCCCCCAGCACACTAATTGAAACTCCTGCCAGAATAAGAGTCCTCACCTGTCGGCCAATCAAGTGGACCTATCCAGGATAGCTCCACACACTCCTCCAGGTCTGCCTCCACCTCTGATTGGTCAGCCGCACTTTATAGTGCCTGTCCTCCCACTCACTCATTGCTCGACATAGTTTCCACTTGGATTCTTCTCTGGAATTCTCTCTCTTATTCACTCAGGTTACGACTTTGCTTGGCGGACATCTATCTCTGGCTCTCGACCCCTGCTTGGACAACGACCTTCCGGAATTCTCCAATCCCTGACCTTGGCTAAACGGCAACGACAACGGCACTTCTTCACCGTTACCGGCAAGTATTGCTAGCCAAACGTCACCTGGCCTGGCAACGCCTAAATCACCACACTCCGGACACGCTCCTTTTGCTGTGGGTGTGTGCCCATATATGTTCCTCACCTCAGTAGAAGGGATGGGTCTGGTCTGCGGGCAGCACCGGCGTAACAATATGTACTGTATGTACTGTGCCATACTTACCTGTATCATACTGTACTTACAATACTACAGTACAGTACTACTTTCCTGATGCTTGCCCATTACGCGTGATCACAATGGGCAACACAGTCGCAATATGGTCTATATATTTATTGCAGCGTTCCACGGTGAGTACATCGTTCCAAAAACTCATTATGCCTTTCGCCAACTCGTCCTTTTTGGAGGGTTTCACCACTTTCCGAATATGGTCCTTTAGCTGAGGCCAGACCATTTCGATCGGATTGAAGTCTGGCGATCTGTCATTGGAAAAATAGGACAATTAGTTTAAGAGATACAGTACATAGTAAAAACTGTGGGAAAAAAATGAGACACGGTTACCGCACTTACTCCGCTGGCGTCTTCACCCAGTTGATACCGTGCTCAAGGATATGCGCTGTTGACGCGGTGTGCTTCGGATCGTTGTCCTGGTAGAAGCGGTGACCATCCAGGAACTCGTGTGTGATGTAGTCCACTATCTCAGCACAATTTTCTCTTGGAAGAAAGCTTTATTCATGATTCCTATAACAAGAAAAGAAAAGTGCTCAAAAAACTGCACAATAGTAAGGCTACACTAGAACAGTACAGTGCATAAGGCTACATTATATTTTAGATATTTTACCTTCAAAGATGACAATGCATCCTGGTCCACGCCTAGAGATGGCACCCCACACATGCAGCTTCACAGGGTGTTTTGGCCGCGGCTTCAAAGATATGCGAACTTTTTTGTGGAACGCAAAGGTGGCAAATCTCTCCAGCGAAACAGTAGACTCGTCAGTGAAGATGCAATCCTGGAAAGTTTCTCCACTGTCGATCCATGCCTAGGCCTGGACCACTCTCTTGATTTTGTTAACATCCCTTATCATGGGATACGCTCTGTAATGACAAGGAATAAATAATTTTAGCGGTACAGTACAGTTTCCTAAACAACACTTTTACCTCCTGTACTGTCCAGTACTAACCTCACACGTCCATATTTCCATCCATGCTGTGTCTCATCTTCTTTATGCTGGTCTCGGATACAGTGAGATTGTGATTTTCCTGCAGAGTGTATTTGACCCTTAATGCACTCTTCTCATCATTCTCCTCACTTATTTTGTCCACCAGAAGAGTTGTCTCCCTACAATGTAAAGAAAAACAAACTATTAATATGCAGCAATATAAAATATTATATACTGTACTGTTGTAATATAAATATAAATATAAAATATATATATACTGTTGTAATATAAATATAAATATACAAAATATATATACTGTTGTAATATAAATCTTAAAAATATATATACTGTTGTAATATAAATATAAATCTAAAAAATATATATACTGTTGTAATATAAATCTAAAATATATATATAATGTTGTAATATAAATATACAAAATATATACAGAAATATACAGTATACTGTTGTGATATAAATCTACAGAAATAACAAAAATATTAGATACAGTGCTGTAGATCTACACTGGCGACACACTTTATTCGAGCTCGGCTAGTCCCACGAATTCGGGTATACCCGGGTGTATTGAGGTTTGTGACTGTTTTCTGCCCGAGTGCATTGAGGTATTTTCCAGGCAGGGATTGAAGCATTTTATTCCCGCTGGCTGCAATACTGCACAGTATATATATATATACTGCATTACAATTCATGAATTTAGGCCATCTGGTAGGCACGCGAAGCATTGCAGCCTATTAAATCCTAATCATTATCATTTAACAGATCAGCCGCCCGTCAGCCAGGCATGAACCCAGGCTGGGAAGGCAAACACAACGGGGCTTGTCAGAGGTGAGGAGCGGCGCATTCCAGGTATCTGCCAGGTACATACTGGGTATTTGCTCGAATAAAGTGTGTCGGTGCAGTATAGTACAATATTTTATCTAAAAAAAATATATAAATTTAAGTTGTATAAATATATTTACGTGTTAGTTACCCTTGGTGCCCTTTTGCATTCTCTGTTTTTCCGTGTGCATGATACCTCACGGTGGTTGCTGGCACAACGATGGCAGAAGTAGCTAACCAGCGTTTGATAGCAGCAATTCGGTGTCCGCTCGTGTACATCTCCTTAATTCGCATGCTGAGCTCCTTGGAAATCTTTTTAACGGGCATTGCTGCGAGTAGAAAGAAATACAAACACAAGAATGTATATTCGATGTTTAGTCAATGTGTATTCAATGTGCAGTGAATCCACAAAATGGATGATGTATTTATACGGTAATGACTCACATTAGAGTATGCCCACTTTCAACACCTGTACCTCGTTGCCATGCATAAAAGGTTACACACTTTGCATAGCCCACCACTGGATGATCTTTATCTGAACTTGCCCTTGTCCAGATACTGCATTGTGCCATCTGCTTCCATGGATCAACCCCGATTCTATGGACGTAGGAAACCACTCACCTCTGCCGTGCCTGTCATGCAGAAAAAGCGAAAGGCAGTTGACGTTTCCACGCCAAGGTCAAAGCGACAGGCTAAGGCCAATAAAGAAAACCTTCTACTGACCCCAAAGGCTAAGGGTTTTAATAGACGTCAGCCTTATTATGTCAAGAAGAAATACGGTGATTTACACTCCACCCAAAACAAATGGCAGCCAACCCATCGAACCCGCAGACCACTTCCTCCCATACGATTCGACGACTCTGCCGCCGCTGTCCCAGAAATCTTCAGCCCGTCTTCTCCACTCCTCGTCCTCGACGCTGCCACCGCCCTCCCGGAAACCCACAGGCCATCTTCTCCAGTTCTATTCGACGACGCTGCCGCTGGTGCCTCTGAAATCCACGGGTCACTTTCTCCTTTGCACTTAGACGACTCTGCTTCTCGCCCGGAAATCCAGAGGTCACTTTCTCCATCCCTCTTCGATGACACTGCCGCTTCTCCTTTACCGGATATCCACAGGTCACCTCCTCCACCCTTCTTCGACGACGCTGCCGCTTCTCTCCATGGAACCCCCATCTCATCCTCCATAGCACTCACCCAGATGTCCACACGCCATGCACAAGAAGCAGCTCGTTAGACCGGATGCTGAATGGGATAAGTGTGGATATCCCTGTGGACTCCATTATGCTGACAAAGATAGATCTGCTTCTGGAGATCATGCTAAATATGGAGCAACGGATGCTACGTATGGATCAATGGATGGATCGACGGATGGAGAAGAAAGAGGCTGACATAGCGGGTATACATCATTTTCTCGGTGTTCATGCCCCTGTTTCCCCGACGCCGGAGCAGGAGTGTGGCATGGATGTGATGAGTGGGAGCATCGACACCCTTCCATAACCAAGAGTACCCCCTCAACCAGAAGATGTAGTTTACATGTATGCCGTTGAGGAGGGCATGACAACCACGTCAAGACCACGCCAGGAGACAACACGGCAACCAAGACAGGAGGAAAGCTTCCTCCCTTAAAACCTACCCTCGCCTGTCGCCTCAAGCACATCCGCTCCCAGAAGACCTACATTCGCTCGCATCGATACGGTGCCCAACATCACCCTGCACGATCTGCCACCGGCGCTAAGGGAGAAGTATAGGGTGATGAGTGCTGGTGCACACCACAAGTATTCCTTGTTCATTTTTAAGCACCATGTGCCCTACTCGTTGTACTGCGACTGGGCCTTCAGAGTGAACTACGAAGGAAATTGCCTAAAAAAGGCACTTCCAGACAATTTAAGAAAGACCATTCTGGAGGAATTGCGGCGCTTTTATTCAATTACAGATCTTGTAATGAAAGGCGTTCGAGACTGCATTAATGGCGTTTTGCGCCATGCAAGGCATCGGCCATGGAAGGACAATCTGGTGGGCTGTGCATTTGACTGAGTGTTCCACTGTTGAAAATGTTTGGTAAATGTTTTGTTCCAGTCCCGGAGGGCCACAAAAAGGCCCGGTTTTCAAGGTTGTCTTACTGTAGTGGTGCAGGCCTGACTGTTCTGCACACCATCCCACTGCAAATGTTTTGACTTGCTGTTCTTGTGTAAAGGAGATGTTCCGTTTTGTATATTTTCTGAATAAAGAATGGTAAGACCATACTGTTGTGCTGAACTGTATTGTACATGTTTTGACCTGCTGAACTTAAATAAACGAGATGTTGTTGTGTTTTTTAACTTGTATTTATACAGAAATGTTTTAACTTGCTGTACACACACACAGGACCTGCACAATACCAGTCCTGGAGGGCTGCAAACAGGCCCGGTTTTCAAGGTTGTCCTGAAAACCGGGCCTGTTTGCTTCACTCAAGGACTGTAGTGGTGCAGGCCTGACTGACTGTTTTTCACACCATCCTGCTGTATAAAGTATGTTTCTTTAATAAAGGAGATGTTGCATTTTGTATACTGTATTTTATGAATAAAGATTTTTTTTTAATCACAGGTAAGACCATACTGTTGTGTTGAACTGTACTGTACGGTACTGTACATGTTTTGACCTGCTGTATTTAAATAAAGGAGATGTTGTGTGTTTTAACTTGGATTAATAAAAAAAAATTGTATTTACTGTACACAAGACCTGCACAATTCCAGTCCCTGAGGCCCGCAAACAGGCACGGTTTTCAAAGGTTACCCGGAAAACCGGGCCTGTTTGCTGCCCTCGAGGATTGTAGTGGTGCAGACTGTTTTGCACACCATCCCACTGTACAGTATATGTTTTGACTTGCCGTTCTTTAATAAAGGAGATGTTGCGTTTTGTATATTTTATGAATAAAGAATTTGTTTTTATAACATGTGACTGTAAACCATACTGACTGACTGTAAATGTTTTTACTTTCTATACATAAACGTGAGGAACAGAGAAAAAACAGGCACCGTTGCTCAGGAAAAGGCAAAAATAGTAAATAAGCCAAGGAGAGGTTTGACCCTTAAAAAAATGTATTTAATGGAGCTAGCATACAGATACAGCTACATTACGGGGTACACAAGACCCCCACCAACGCGTTTCGAGCAGAGCTCTTTATCAAGGTGACTGATATCTGTACTCACCACTCTGCTTTTTATACCCCTTAACATCGTGCTGGCGTCCATTCGCAATTCACTTCCTGAAACTCCTCCGGACTTCAGATCTGAGAGCAAGCTGGGAGGGACACCGTAGCTGAGGAGCACAAGCTGGTGACGTCACAGGAGGAGTAGATCGGCCGAATTAGGGGAGAAAGCAGCAAGCAGGCAGCAGCTAGCAGACTCCCGAACAAAGAAGGGGATCCTCTTCAGTTCACTGACGTATTCTCACCTTACAGCAAGCGGTTTCACCTGCTGACAAGACCAATTCAATAACGCTTATGTCCTAGTCACTTTTGGTGAGTAGGTTTCAAATTTTACACCAAAGAGGAGCAAGTCTCAAGACATCTGGTCCCTATGCAAAGGCACAGATAGTTCTTTTTAGTGTAATTCTTTGTATTTTTAGTGTAATTCATTGCATTTTATTGTATTTTTACATGTATTAAATTGCTCCCTTTATATATCCTAGTTGTCCCTGGGTAATGCACTATTGTAGTGTGTATGCTTGTTTTTTCTCTTTTTTTCTGAGGGATTTCGTCCAGAAAGGAACTTTTGTCTACAACCACATCCAAACCATTCCTCAGCGCCACAGGAGGTGTCTTTCCCCTACAATACCAAATCTGGGTAGGAGATTCCAGATTCACTTCTTTGGGCAGCTCCAGGACTACCTTCGGACTTTATATCACAGGTTTTCGTAAATTAATGTTTGCATAAGCACTTCTTGTTCACCTTTATTTCCACCAGAATGTGCAGGCATTGTTACACAAAGCAATATTATCCATCGAAATCCCTCCATTAGCCGTTTTCTTTTCTGAGGAAAAACAAAAAGAAAAGTTTTACTGTAATGGTCAGTCCCCTAAAGAAGTTCCCAGCCAGTCCCACCAATAATTTTCTCGGGGGGGCGTCTCTCTCCTGTTCACATGCGCACGCACCTACCGTCGATGCGATGACACGTATATGCGTTTCAAGAAGACTCCAATGCGCATGCGCCTAGCGTTCCACCAATTGTTCAGTATCTGCAGTACTGTAGAAGCCGCTCAGCCAATGATATAGCTTACAGGAGAATCGCTTGACTTTTGAATCGCACCGATATTCATACTGTATTGTTAAAATAAAAAAAACACAGAAAATTATACGGCAACAATACTCACCATAGAATTTTCCATTCAGCTGGCGCGGGCCCCGGGCCATTGCCAGTCCAGTGTTCTTGATCATACACGTTGATAGTTGGCAGCGGGACTACTACATCAGTCAGCAGATGAGGCTGGAAATCGCTTAGGTACATGCAAGCTTGATCGAAACTGCACACGAAATCCGGCTCAGGCTTGCTGGACAGACAGCAAGGGTTGTCACTGACAGTGGGACCATTATTGGAAGCCGGTGCTGGTGCTGGCGCATTGCTTGGCAGCGACTGTCGTTTCTTAGTTGGTTTTAACACGACTTTTCGCCTTTTGCCGTCTGCATGATCATAGATACAGGAAAAAGCCTGTGATACACACCAATACCCTCCAATAAATTGTGGCTCAATACGATAAAAACATGGATCACTACATAACCTTTTCCTTATTGCATGCTTCCACACATGAGGAACTGGCAAAAATTTGTAAAAGTCATAGTTTTCGATAAAATACTGATAAAATTTGAACAACTGTTGCCGTCTTATCATCTGTTGCATTAATCGCGGCCCATATCAAATACGCGTAACTTCTGTCGGGTTTTTGGAAAACGGGCTGCACTTGAACACTCATGGCGGCGGGTCTCTGGAGAATACTGTAACAGAAACTGGTCTTTGTCTTTCTTTAATAGGAAAAGCCTAAATTGATTCATTATTGCAACCTCTTCCTTCAGTCTCAAGGCCAATTTACAATAGCACACTGTGGTATCTTTTTTAAACGAAACACCTGCAAGTCGACACATTACTCAAGCGCATGCGCATTACAATTCATGAATATCTGCCATCTGGCGGACACGGGAAGAATTGCAACCTATTAAATCAGAATCATTGTCAATAAACGCATCAACCGCGCGTCAACCGCGCATGACTCGCGCATGACCTGGGGCTGGGAACGCAACATAAATGTGGCATGCACCCGGTGAAGTGCGTCGCATTCGAGAAAAAAGCCAGGAAAAAAGCAGTTATGTTTCAGAATAAAAGTGGCCACAGCAGTAGCAGCACGTGTTGTGTGCAAAAGCAGGTCAGGCTGGTCAGGATTGCTGGAGCAATGCCTAGTTTAGTCTGTTATGGTCAACCATTATGGGTTTTGAATCTATGGGACCAATTAACAAAGCAGTGATAAGTGGTTTAGGTGTCGATAAATTGCCTTATAGCATGCTACAGCTTGATCTGCTATTCACAAAGCAGCGAAAACAGTGCAGTAGCACACTATTATAGCTTTTTTACACCCCTAAATAGTCAGAGTCAAAAAAATTCATCAGATAGGCCAAAAAAAGTCAAAAGTGCAATTTTTTGCCAGTAACAGCTATACACAAAGTTGTGTTAAGTTTATCGTTGTATAAAAGCTCGCCATATTTCTTCACCAGCTAAAGGCTAGAGCAAAAAAGATTGAGAGATGCATAAAAGCATGTCTTTTCCAGCTCTGGTACCAATCCTGAGGCCTGCAGGGGTCTCTGGTTGGTCCCTGTGGGTGCCCTGGGTCCCCATGGTGCCCAGGTGTACCCTGGTGGTTCCCGTGGGTGTCTGGGGGCCTCCAGGTAATCTCAACGGGTGTCTGTGGGCCCCATGGGTGTCCAGGGGTCCTTGGGTGGTCTCATAGGTTGTCTGGGGGCCCCCAGGTGGTCTCGCAATTGTCTTGTGTCTCCACTGGTGTCCAGGGGTCCTTGGGTGGTCCCTGTGGGTGACTGGGGATGTCCAGGTGGTCCCTGCGGTTGTCAAGGGCCCATACAGATGTCTGAGGGTCCTTGGGTTGTCCCCACAGGTATCTGGGGGCCTCCAGGTTGTCCCCGCGAGTGTCCGGGCCCACAGGTGTCTGGGGGTCCTCGGGTGGTCCCTGCGGTGTATGGGGTCTTCATTAAGGGGTTTAAAAACCCTCCCCCACTACCCTGCCTGGACCAGCATTCCTAGAGCCACCACCACCACTACCATTGATTGGCACAGTGTTAAAGCATACCCATATAATATAATATGGGCATGATATAGCATTATCATAGCCAAAGGTCAACCGAAAGAAAAAAACACAAACAATATCAAATTCAATCAAAACAATCACCAAATAAACAACAATAACAATACAAAATTAAACACAAACAAATACCAGAAATCAATAAACAATAACCAAATAAGAACCAGAATTGAAAATCAAAACACCAAAAAAACATAAATAAATGAAACTCCAAATAAACAACATTGTTAAAAGCTAAAGACCAAAAATAATCCACAATTAAAAAGGAAACGCCAAAAACATTACAGAAATAAACATTTTAAAACACAAGAAAAAACCCAATAATTCAAAATTAAACAAAAAACAAAAAGAACAAGAAGACCCCTAATTGGATTACATTATAAGATGAAGAAAAGAAAGAAGAAGAAAAAAACTTATTCTATCTGAGGACTTTGTTCGATAACTCCCTGAGACCCCGGGAATCAGAGGGTGAAGACATCTAAAGGTAAGAAAAAGAATTGAATGTATGTTATTTTAATCTTGCAGGTTTTTTCATTGTATTTTTTTTTTATTTGTATTTTTTTCATTGCCCATTGAAGTATTTATGTATACCCTTTTAGGGCTATAAATACATACAGTGACAAGCATTTTTTGGAAAATGCTTGCTTTTATTTCTTTATAATGTATTTTGGTTGTTTGATTTTTAATATTTATGCTATTTATTTTGTGTTTTGATTTTGAATTATGGGATTTTTTGTTTTGTTTATTTCTGTTATTTTTTTGGTGTTTTCTTTTTATTTGTGGTTTATATTTGGTCTTTAGCTTTTAATAAATGTGTTTATTTGGAGTTTTCTTTCATTTATTCATGTTTTTATTGGTGTTTTAATTTTTAATTCTGTTGCTTATTTGGCTATTGCTTTATTGATTTCTGCTATTTTTTTATTTACTTTGTTATTGTTGTTTATTTGGTGATTGTTTTGATTGAATTTGATATTGTTGTTTTTTTTTTTTAGGTTGTCTATTGACTGTGATAGTGTTATATCATGCCCATCCATATTATATGGGCATGATTTATCACTGTGCCAAACAATTGGTTTATTGGCATTTGGAATGTGTATATTTTTTATGTAATGTGTTTTATTTTTAGCCTGTTTTTTGTTTACTTCCTATTTATTCCTATAGTGTTAAAGCAGGCCCATATTATATGGGCCTGTTTTAACACTGTGCCAATCAATGGGTAGCGGGGTGGTGTACCCGGGTAGGGTGAGTGGGTAGTGGGGAGGGTGGGATAATCCCTTAATTACTATAGCGGTAGCTAAATTCTAAGGTGATTAAGGGGTTTAGGGGCCATTAGATTGTATTTTTTTTTTTTATTGTTGATGCCCATGGAGGACAAGGATGGTGATGAGGATGAGGACAGCTAAGGGGGTTATTGAGTCACGCTCATGCTTCCTCCAGTCTCTGGTGTAAACCAACTCCTTCCTTTTGCTGCTTCTGTGCGTGGCGATATTCCCCTTCTCCACTGAAGATCCACTGAGGATTACTCAACAGGTTGACCAGTCATAGAAAACTAAAAGCACAGAGGCACTGAGGTTGAATAATATTATAATAAAAGTGAATACAAATAACAAGTATCAACTTACATATAAAGAATTTGTTATCCAGTGAGATCTTAAGTGGTACAGTCCATGATGCCCTGTCCATGGGTAGAAGGGAAGCAGTGCCAAGCTCAAGACAGTCTATGCCGCGTGCTGAGATTGAGTAGTGTCTCCACCTTGCTCTGCAATGCTATTTACGGGTATGTGCAGAACCACGCAGTCCGTGTGCTGTTTTGTGCACGCCTCCCAAATTCACAGTCTCTCTCTCAAGCCAAGTGGCAATTAGCCAAGGGGCAGATTTGCATGCAGTGTCCACAGTGCTCTTACCACAACATGTTTCGCAGACTAATCTGCTTTGTCAGGCGGCAGTTGCAAGCATCCACATCAGCTTTAATATCCTATCACACAGGTGTGTTTAGATATAATCCAATTTCTTGTATGTAATTGGGTCTCATAAGAAACCCCAAGCAGAAATTCCACACAGGTGTGTCAGATATAATCCAATTTCCTGCAGGCAAATGGGTCCATAGATCTCCTAAGAAACCCCAAGCAGAAATTATAATAATCTCTATATCGATCAATTGGACAATTACAATGGCAGAGTGTGATTGTGCCATCCTTTTAATACAGATCATATGCAATTTATCTGATGTGAGTGCTACAAAGGAGCATATAAAAACGTTATCTATTAATACAATGATAAATAATTAAAACATAGTTCCAATACCAACAAAACAAACTGTGACATCACAACAAAAAAAGGTAAATGGGAAGGGAAGGGGAAAAGCAGGGGGAGGAGGAGAGAAGAAAAGAGAAGAAGAAAAGGGGGAGGGGGAACTGAGGAGAGACATAATAGAAAAGAAGAAGAAATGTAACACATATACTGTGTATTCACACATAGCCAAATATGTATACATATATGTATATACATAACCTAAACATTTTTGGATTTAAAACAGGGGTTAATAATGACCCTGAAGGATTGTAAAATCTCTAAATAGACACACACGCACGTAAGTGTAAGTAACTGCGTGCATAAACCATATGTGCCAGTTCCATTAGTATAATAGATAAGTGCATGAACATATGTAGAAAACATATCCCATACACTCACAACAAATGACCAAGCCAATATGAGTGTGAGCCCAATATTAAGGGTGGGGGGGGGGGGGTAAATGAAGATTACCTCCCTATTTTAGAAAGGGGGTAAGTTCTATGTAATAATTCAACCCTCCTGAAAAATTACTTTGCAATGTAAAATCCAGTACTGCTCCCTTCTGGCAATATGGAGATCACTGTCCCCTGCTCTAATGTTATCCTTAATTCTCTCAAAACCCATATAGTTAATCCCCTCAATGCTACATCCATGGGCATCCCTAAAATGGATCAATATATGTGTCAGTGGTTTTGATGCCTCTTCCAACTTGTGGATGTTCTGAATAGTCTGCGATGTTCCATAATCCGTATTTTGAGATTACGCTTTGTTCTGATTATGTACTGTAGTCCGCAGCTGCATTGCAGCACGCATACTACATTTGTAGCCAGACAGTCAATGTAGTGTTTAATATGATACTCCTCTCTAGTAATGAAGGATTTTATAATCTTTTTGGATTTCATTTTCAGACAGATTTTGCATCTATTGCATTTATAATTGCCGATTATGCCCAAGGTATCTCTTAAATCCTTTTCTGAGTTTTATTAGTACCTTTTAGGAGGCTTGGTGCAAGAATAGTTTTGCTTGTCTGTGATTTTCTAAAAACTACAGGGGGTTTGGTGGGGAGAGCTTTATTGAGAATGGGATCCATATGTAACATATGCCAGTGACGGGATAGTGCCTTTTTAATTAGTGCATGTGAACTATTGAATTGGGTAATAAAATATGGAGTTTTTTGTTTCAGTTTTTGTGCATCGACACTAGTGCCAATTGCTGCAAGAGTTGCGGTATTAATTTCACCTCTCACTAGGTTGCCCACATTTTGTTTCTTTTTATCTTTCTTGTGAAACAGTGTTTCCCTGTTTTTATTGGATGCTTTCTGATATGCGGTCAGTATTAATTGTTCCTTGTATCCCTTCTGTCTGAATCTTTCTTTTAAGAATTCCAACTGTTCCTCAAAGTTTCTAATATCCGCACAATTGCGCCTTAAGCGGAGGAACTGACTGTATGGAATATTGTCAATGCATTTGTGTTCATAGCCACTAGTAGGATGTAAATATGAATTGACATTTGTGGTTTCAAAGTAAGTTTTGGTGAGTATACTGTTTCTCTCATTATAGATTATCAGATCCAGAAATGTAATTTGGTCTCTACTGATCTCACTCGTAAATAGCAGATTACATTTGTTATTATTGATGTTCTTAATAAAAGAGTCAAAGGAGTCATTATCACTGTTCCAGATAATGAGAATGTCATTGATGTATCTCCTCCGAAGCACGAGCTGTGGAGGAGATACTGTCCCGCCCGAGCTGAGTCTAACAAAAGACGGGAGCTGGCCGGGCACACGACGGGCAAGTCGCGGAAAGTTGCGGGTGCGTTCCCCGCACGTTCCCCGGACTTTCCCACGCTTCAACAGATAAGCGCTATGGCGCTTTCTATTGAAAGCGCCCGAGGCGCGGGAAAGCGGCCGCGAACCTGCCTGGTTTTCGGCAGGAGACTGCCGCGCGGCGCCAGTGGTTTTTTTAAATTGCGGTGGCGGCCGCTTTAGATTCAGCTGCGCCGCCACTGTACACTGGTTTTCCATATATGTTTTTTTAGGATGAGAGCAGCCTTCATCCTGGCAGGGGTAAGTGCAAGTTTTATTTACTTTCTGCTCCATATTTATGTTTTATTTTATATGGGCAAATACACTATTATCCATATCTGAATAATAGAATTTTGCCCATTACTGTACTGTATGTATTGTGTCAGGGGGGAGTGTACTTATTTTAATGTATTTTTTTTATGCACAGGATTGATACCGCAAGCCAGCGGGCATGCCCAGACACCTGTGGGGTCCACCACCCGTGGCACCTTCATTCACCCCCTCTGCCCCCAATAAACCTGCTATTGTGCCTTAACCCCATCATTGCCTTAGTGGCTAGCCACTAAGGTAATGAAGCTGCTTTAATGTAAATTTTAATAATAATGTGTGGGAGCAGGGGGTCTCCTGAGCTGATCTACTTTGATTTATGCCTCAGGGACCTTCCTTAGTTACTGAGCACTGGTATGGGTCATCGGGTGCCAGTATTGCCGCCATTTTTAGATTGTCCACGTCACGTGACCGAGGGATTTAATAAATGGAGGAGATACCAGCATCCCATATAACCCCATATCAGGGCCTGTAACTTGGGAAGCAGGGGGTCCCTGAAGCTGAAATAAATGAGGGTCATCTCAGGAGACCCCCAGCTCCCGCGCACAATTAATAAAAATTACATTAAAGCAACTTCATTACCATAGCGGATAGCCGCTATAGTAACAATTGTTTTTTTATTTTTATGAGGTTTTTTATACTAGTCTGCGGGAGCAGGGTATTCTGAGGTTAACTTCATTGATTTCAGCATTGGGAACCCCTACTTACCGAGATACAGGTCCTGTTGCGGGGTGCCGGTATCCCAGTACAGGATTTAAATCCCAGAGTTATGTGACAAGGGAGATTCAAAAGCACTGGGATATCAGCACCCCATAACAGGACCTGTATCTCGGAAGAAAGGGTGCCCGAGGCTGAAAACAATGCAGTTCAGCTCAGGAGGCCCCCAACTCCCACACACTATTATCAAAATCAATTTTTTAATTGCACGATCGCCAGTAAGAGCCGTGCATGGAGACGCAGCTTCACCATGCAGCTCTTCCAGGCTGCAAATTTTTCTAACAGTTATCGCACTATAGGATTTATAGCACGATAGCACTGGTACAAAAAACAGGTCTGACGAAAGTGAATTTTTTCTATCAGTCTTAAAAAATGGCGTTCATTCTTAGTGAAAACCAGTTCTGGCCTCATGTCTTAGAGCGCGATAAACAAATGCATAGGGGCCTATGCAGTAATCACTGATAAGCCAATTATCGAGGCCTTTTTGCCAAAAAGGCCCACTGCTATTCAGTAAGCCCTGAAGCCCTGATAAGTCGCCGATTAAAGGCCTTACGGCAATTTTTTTTTCCCAAGAACAAATGTTCACCAGAGAGAGTACCTTATCGGCAGGTTATCGCCAGGTAGACTGTCTCGCCACCGGAAACTCGGCATGTAGCTCTCGCACTGATTCACCAGGGATTCAGCCATTCTTGCATACTGCAAGTGCAACACGCCAAAAACATGCCGAGTTTGAACCCCTGCCAAGAGTGCTTCTTCGGCGCTTACTGCATGGAGCCCACAGTTTTTGCACAACTGCCAAATTGTAAACATGTTCTTCTAAAATATTGCATTAATAGACTTAAGATACAATACAACAAAGGTTTATTTTTACCCGGATTATTCTTTACTCAAATCATTAAATGCTATAGAGTGACAAACTAACATTTCACTCCATGACATATAATCATTACTCCTTAAACTATTTACCATTAAAAACAGGCAAGCAGCGGATAGCACCCGACGAATCATTGATCTGTTGGATATATCCAATAATGATAAAATATGATGTTGAGTTTAGATGCAGAAAAGGCGTTTGATAGGATCGACTGGCCATATTTAGAGGCTATGCTTGGAGCGTTTGGATTTGGAAATAAACTAAATAAAGCAATCTTCTCATTATATTCTAACCCTACAGCTAAAGTTGTTAATCAGGGTCATCCATCAAATACACTTAAAATTATAAGCGGTACGAGACAGGGCTGTCCATTGTCTCCCCTCTTATTTGTCTCTGTATTGAACCGTTAGCATCACAGATTCGGAAACACCCTGACATCTCAGGAATCAAAATTCAATCCCAAGAGCATAAAATAGCTTTATATGCAGATTATATCTGTCTGACTGTCTCTAAACCACTCAAATCTCTGCCAAATCTATTTGACTTGTTAGGGAAATTCCATAGAATATCTGGTTATAAGATAAACCAGTCTAAATCTGAGGCACTAAATGTATCCCTTCCAAAAGAAATGGTAAAATTAATAGAGTTTAATTTCAATTTTAATTGGCAAAGTTCTGCGATTAAATATCATGGGGTACACATTACAAAGGATTTTAAAAACCTATACTATGCAAATTATCCCTCACTCATTCGGTCTTTGATAATGGACATCAGAAAATGGAAGTCATATAAAATCTCCTGGATTGATAGGATACATAGTATTAAAATGAATATCCTCCCACGTATCATATAACTTTTCCAGACACTACCGGTACCACTTAGACTGAAAGATATGATTTCGCTTCAGTCTGAGATCTCCACATTTATATCAGGGGGGTTGGCAGTACCTTGTCTGCTGTCCTATTATAGAGCAGCCCAATTAAGTCAAATTATGCAGTGGCAGATCCATCCTGGATTGAAAAGATGGGTGGATCTAGAGCGAGAGGTTTGCTCCCCATTGGAGCTAAACAACATTATTTGGCTCCCCAAAATAGTCCTTAAGTCAGCTAACACTCTGCTATCCTCGATGACCAACTCTATTTCGGTTTGGGAGATTTCAAAATTTAGGCATAATTTAACTAATAGACATTCATTAATGACCCCTCTTTGGGGTAATCCAGAGTTTGTTCCGGGTATATCTAAAGTTGGTTTGTCAATATGGAAACAATGTGGCATTAATAGATTTAGAGATCTGGAGGAAAATAAAAAAAAAAAAAAACATTTGAACAAATTAGATCAGGCAAAAAGATACCCATATGGATTTTTTTAGATACCTTCAGATCAGAGCATTCTACTGTATAATAAACATTCTCCCTTTCCCCCATTGACTATGTTTGAAAAGCTCTGTCTAAGAGAGACAAATACAAAGAAGATCTGGGAGAAGAGGTGAGCGAAGAAGACTAGTTGACTATTGTAACAGTAGCAGCTAAGAGCTTGATATGCACTACTTTAAAAGAGAACGCATATAAAGTCCTTATGAGGTGTATCTCACTCCACAGATATTAGCAAGGTTTGGACCCGGATGCTCCCCTCTGTGCCCAAGACAGTGTGGAGCATCGGCGAACCTGTTACACATGTTGTGTTCTTGTTCTCGGATAGTCCCAATATGGACACAAATTAGACATTGGCTTCAGAGGATTTTTGACCTCACTATTCCTCCGGATCCATGGCTGTTCCTTTTGAATAGGCCTTGGCCGGGCCTTTCCAAAACAGGTAATAAATTGATTATGCATTTAGCAACAGCCACGAGGTGCGAGATCGCGGCACTGTGGAAACAAGTAGAGATTCCAAATATCCCACAGATTAGGAATAGAATGTGGTATATTTGCCAGATGGAAAAATTAATGAGTTTGGTCAATGACACTGGCGCCAAATTTATAAAAGTCTTGACGCCAGACAGATATCCCAGGAGTAGAGAGAACCACAATCTGGCAATGATAGAGATAAATGCGTTCTCGTTTGAAATACACACTCGGCCACGCTAATTCTCAGGCGGCCTGCACCGCGGGTAATTTAAAACCCCGTGCAGACGCGGCTGATGCCTGATGCGTGCCGCTCGTCACTGGAGCCTCAGCTGGTGAGCCGGTCACACGTACCAGGGTTCCGCCGGCATCCCAAAGATGGCCCGAAGATGGAGGGTGAAGGCGGGGTAAGGCCCAGTGATGCTGTCCCTGCATTGTGCATCACTGGGATCGGGAGAGGCAGAGGCGGAGCAGCCAGGCGGACACGCGTCATTGGACCGGAGGAAGGGAAGATGCGGCTGGCGCGCGGCCAAGTTCGGCGCCAGCCAAAAAAAGCCCTGAAAAATTGCGGGCATTTGTAAGAATAAAGCTGGCCGCAGCAGTATGGGCAAGAATATGGGTAAGAATGAGCTATAGGTCATCTTTTAATAAGACTAACAAGGCCTTCAAGGATGAAATAAGAAAAAAAAGAAATAATAGAAAAATAATAAGGATGTTAGTCATCCACACAAGAATTGGAGAGAGTTCTTATAGGAGTAATAGTAAAATAAGAAAGGAAGAGATCCCACACCTGTTATCCCCCCTCCCCACCCCCTTTTTTTTTTTTTTTTGCCTTTTGTTTTTTATTTTTTTGTTTGATACAATTTTAATGAGAGTATTTTTTTTGTTCCACTTTTGAAATTTCTGAATATACGATGTTTTGTTTGATATGAAAAAATTCAATGAAAATTTAAAAAAGTTGAAAAAAAAAACTATTTACCATAATCAGTCTAAAAAAAAAAAAAAACATCAAACAAAAAGCATTTGAAAGGATGTTTCCTTTTTCTTTCTTAGCTTGGACACAGAATTATAAGACAAACAGAAATCATAAACTTCTGATTTTGTAGCCAAATATTTACATATGATCCTAAAAAATTATACCTCATCAATGATACCAACATCTTAACTAAACAATAGTATTTCTCTATATTCTTGGTGAAAAAAACAAAACAAAAAAAAATGTTGATTATTTTTCCTGCATCAAAAATCTAATTTAAAATGAATTTCCTTTTTCATTCCTATAATTATAACTAATCTGAATACTTTCATCATACAGCTCAACCCCATAATAGCACGGTCCTAGGGGGCCACCCCATCTGACCGCGCTATAATGGGGATTGCGCTAAAAAAAAAATTAAATGGCCGCCGTGCTCCCCGTCACAAGGAGGGGGGAAGAGGGTGGAGGGGGGAGAGGGTGGAGGGAGGAGGTGGAGTAAGGCGCCGGCAGCCCTACATGATCCCCCTTAGCAGCCTCCATACTTCCCCCAGCAGCTCCGTACCAATCACCCCCCATCAGCTCTGCACTGATCCCGAGCCCCACACGGATCCCCGCCAGCAGCACGCACCGATACCCCCACTGCTCCACACAGATCCCCGCCAGCAAATCCACACCAATCCCCCCCAGCCCCGCACCGATCCCACCCAGCAGCCCCACAATGCCCCCAGCAGCCATTACACCAGAGTTAGGGGTATGAGGGGAGGGCTGTATGTGTGCTGTGTGTGTGCTGTTTGTTTGTGCTGTGTGTGTGCTGGTGCTGTGTGTGCTGTGAGTGTGTGTAGTGTACTGTGACTGTGTGCTCTGTGTGCTGTGTGTGCTGTGTGTGCTGTGTGTGCTGTGTGTGCTGTGTGTGCTGTGTGTGCTGTGTGTGCTGTGTGTGCTGTGTGTGCTGTGTGTGCTGTGTGCAGTGAGTGTGTGCAGTGTGCTGTGAGTGTGTGCAGTGTGCTGTGTGTGCTGTGTGTGTGCTGGTGCTGTGTGTGCAGTGTGTGTGCTGTGTACAGTGAGTGTGTGTGTGCTGTGTGCATTGAGTATGTGCTATGTGTGTTGTGTGTGCAGTGTGCTGTGATTGTGTGCAGTGTGCTGTGAGTGTGTGTAGTGTGCAGTGAGTGAGTGTGTGCTGGTGCTGTGTGTGTGGTGTGTGTGCAGTGTGTTGTGTGGGTGCTGTGTGTGTGCTGTGTGTGTGCAGTGTGCTGTGTGTGCAGTGTACAGTGAGTGTTTTCAGTGTGCAGTGAGTGTGTTTAGTGTATGTGTGTGCTGTGAGTGTGTGCAGTGTGCTGTGTGCTGGTGCTGTGTGGGCATTGTGTGTGCAGTGTGTGTGCTGCGTGTGTAGTGTGCAGTGTGTAGTGTGCTGTTTGTGTGCAGTGTGTTGTGTGGGTGCTGTGTGTGTGCAGTGTGTGTGCAGTGTGCTGTGTGTGCAGTGTACAGTGAGTGTTTTCAGTGTGCAGTGAGTGTGTTTAGTGTATGTGTGTGCTGTGAGTGTGTGCAGTGTGCTGTGTGCTGGTGCTGTGTGGGCATTGTGTGTGCAGTGTGTGTGCTGCGTGTGTAGTGTGCAGTGTGTAGTGTGCTGTTTGTGTGCTGTGTGTGTGCAGTGTGTGTGTGTGTGCGTGTGCGTGTGTGTGTGCAAACCCCCTTTTTTTAAATATATATATTCAGGGTCCATGCTCAAACCGCGTTATTTGCGGATCCGCGATATAGCGGATTGCGCTATAACGGGGTTGAGTTGTATGCATTAATTTGTTTAAATCTAATTGAAAAAAAATCTTTAGAATTCTAGCTAACTTCTTTCTTGGTTAATGTTAACTTGCATGTCTATGAACTGCACAAATTCCTGTGTAATTCTCAGTGAAGCTTTCACTCTTTCAGTGAAAAAAAGATGGGGGCTGCTGCAGTGAGTTGCAGACATCTTCAAGAGGGAGAGAGCTGAATTGATTTTTCGTTCAGCCTCAATCCCTATCCATGATTTTCCTTGAAATTACTTAATATTTCTGCTAATCTCTTCTCCTGTGTCTCTTTTCACAAAGCATACAATTTAAAATGTTTTCCTGATACAGTGCTAGGAATTTAGCAATACTGATTTTTCAACCCTAACACTGCAAATTGCTTACAATTTAGGTCAATGTCACATGTCCTATCCTTACATTTAACTATTATAATTTCTTCCTCCTGTATCACGACCAGCTTGTTCACAAGCTCAAACTTCAATTTAGCTTTAAATATTTCAAACTTCCTCCCTTTTACCTCTTTAATTCTGTCTAGGGTTGGGCTAAAGTCGTGAGTGGAGAACCTCAGGGATCGGTACTGGGACCCCTGCTTTTTAACTTGTTTATTAATGACCTTGAGCTTGTCATTGAGAGAAAAGTCTCCATCTTTGCTGATGATCCTAAATTGTGTAAGGTAATAGAATCAGAGCAGGATGTAATTTCTCTTCAGAAGGACTTGGAGAGACTGGAAACGTGGGCAGGTAAATGGCAGATGAGGTTTAATACAGATAAATGTAAGGTTATGCATTTGGGATGCAAGAATAAACAGGCGACTTACAAATTAAATGGGGATAAATTGGGGGAATCCTTCATGGAGAAGGATTTAGGAGTGCTTGTAGACATCAGGCTTAGCAATAGTGCCCAATGTCATGCAGTAGCTGCAAAGGCAAACAAGATCTTATCTTGCATCAAACGGGCAATCGATGGAAGTAAACATAACTATGCCCCTTTACAAAGCATTAGTAAGACCACACCTTGAATATGGAGTACAATTTTGGGCACCAAACCTAAGAAAAGACAATATGGAACTACAGTAGAGAGAGTGCAGAGAAGAGCCACCAAAATAATAAAGGGGATGGAAAATCTAACATTTGAGGAGAGGCTAGCTAAATTAGATTTATTTACATTAGAAAAGAGGCGTCTAAGAGGGGATATGATAACTATATACAAATATATTCGAGGACAATACAAGGAGCTTTCAAAAGAACTATTCAAAGGACTCAGGGCCATCCCTTAAGGTTGGAGGAAAGGAAATTTCACCAACAACAAAGGAAAGGGTTCTTTACAGTAAGGGCAGTTAAAATTTGGAATTCATTACCCATGGAGACTGTGATGGCAGATACAATAGATTTGTTCAAAAAAAGGTTGGATATCTTTTTAGATAGGAAAGGTATACAGGGATATACCAAATAAGTATACATGGGAAGGATGTTGATCCAGGGATTAATGTGTTTGCCAATTCTAGGTGTCAAGAAGAAATTCATTTTTCCCCTTATGAGATATCATTGGATGATATGACTGGGGTTTTTTGTTTGCCTTCCTCTGGATCAATACAGTGGCGACACGTTTAATTCTAATTGGGCTAGTTCCGCAAGCCGGGAGATTTCCTGTCTTGCTAGCCAAATCCCCTCGGCGTGCCGCGCGTCACCGATGCGCGGTCACGCTTCATCGGGTGCCTGCGCCCCATGCGCGCGTGCCCAAGGCTCCCCGAGGGAGCCCTGGTGTCCCGCGATGTGGGGGACGGCGGTGGGGAGTTCCGGGGGAACTGGCGGACCCGGAGAAGGGAGCGGGAAGCCCCGATCGGAGGACCGCTCCTCGGAGGCTTCGGCACGCGCACGGGACACCCCGGCGCGCGCCCGGTTACTGTCGCGGCCGAGACCGGGTAAATGTAAGAATAAACTCGGCCGCGACAGTAATTAAGTATAGATATAGGATAAAGTATCTGTTGTCTAAATTTAGCATAGTTTGAAGTTGATAGACGTACGTCCTCTTTCAACCTCATCTACTATGTAACTATGTAACTATGTAACTATGTCTAGGAGAATCAACATAAAATCATCCCAAATATTCAATGGATTACCCCCCGAGATGTTGGTATCCAATGAATATTTGGAGGCTTTTTTCTTAAGCCAGTCCATTTTAAAACGAAAATCAATACATGGACTAAAAAAAACTTTCAATTTGGTTATCTTGATTACATTCTTTCTATATGTACTGTAAGTAAAAAAATAACATAACGTTACAGGGGTCAGAAGTAGAGGTGTGCAATCCCCTCTATATCACCCCTTTTTTCTCTTTATCCTTGCTCGAGACACCCAACTTTCTCTGGGCCGTCAAGTGACTTAACCAGGCAACCGGGGTGATGATCCAGTCTCCGTTCTTGATCTTAGTACTTCTTGCATAGAATTGATCCAAGGATCCAAAGTACCCCAATTATTTCACTCTATACATACAGTAATAATAAATGTATATGGACCTACAGCTGCAGCAGCCGTTATTCGAACAAATCACGGCACCGATTTTGTGTGCTCTGCAGTACTCCACGTGGCATGAACGCGGGCAATCGCCCCAGGCTACCGCGCTAATCGCGGATACTTTGTTTGAATTTCATTGATTCTGTTTCTTTGGTTGCAATGAAAGGAATTAATTGCAATGTGTACATTACTGTGCTACTATGCTACTGTGTCAATTTCAGGTGTTTAAAAAGCAGAACACTAAAATGCAATTTTCTGCACTCGTGTCTTAAGGCGAGAAGGTTGGAAGAGATCACGCGCCATGACATGGGTATTCCGATGTATACACCATGTGAAGTGTTCGAATAACGGCCGCTGCAGCTGTAAGTAGCCCCTCAGATAGTATCTGGATGGCGATCAGTATAGATCTATTGTGATCGCCATCCAGATACTATCTGAGGGACCACCTAGGTCCATACACTTTTATTATTATGTATAGAGTGCAACAATTGGGGTACTTTGGATCTTGAATCAATTATATGCACCTTGTAATACTCCACATGCACCTTACTTATTTAATATAGGTTCTTTGTAGATTAAGGCAGCACTAGGTGAGCGGTATATCTCATGTTAAGTATCTTAGTACTTCTTGCAATAATGGACATCCCTTCTTTATTCTCACGGTTAACCACATTTTTCCTCCTGAACTGGAAACAATATCTATGAAGTCTGTCAATTCCGGATCGGCATAGACAAAGTTGACAGTCTCAGATAAGGTTTAGAGAATCCCCTCTCCTTTTGGGAGACACAATAACTCTCACCTTTACCCCTTTAGATGTTAGTCCGTGGCCGAACTCTCCACCATTATGTTACAAAAATCTTTGCAATGTAATACTCAGGAATCAGGTTTCCACTTCAAATTCGAAAGTCTTTATTTCTTCAATCAGGTCAGCATTTTATATAGCAAGGATACTTGCATATACTGTAGCATATACTGTAGATACTTCTGTTCAGTTTCAAGTATCTGAATGTAGTGATTATGCTATGTTCAAAGTGATTCTTTATTCTATCAGGACAAAGAGATATAAATCACATGTCTTAGCTAACTGCTTTTGCTGACTAAAACATTCTTATTTTTAGTACCAGGCTGTATTTACTCTGTACTACAGGAAGTTGCCATCTGCAAACATCTGTCTGAAATGTTTGGAATTTATCTTATCACTAACATTTCTAGGTTTCAAATTGTCCCTGAAGTTACAAACTGAAAATAAGATCCCTTAAAAGAAAAACAACTTGAAATGTTTTAACCTATTGAGTGCTGAATATATATATTGCTTTCCTACTTAATATAGAAAAATATATAGATATTAAATAATATATACATTTTCAGTTTGCAGTTACAGGAACAGTAAATCTTGCTGCATCTGTAGATGTGAGTATGTGAACATAGAATTACCTGTAACTAAATCCCACTACTTAAGTGTCCACTGCATGGTCTAACCATGGTATTTCCTGAACATAGGCCAATTTTTATGTCAGGTGTGCAAAGAGTGACATTGCACAAACTGACATTGTTTATAATGGAAGTTTGAGACTTTAAAACCATAGCATACCCATTATTCATAATGTGTGTAAGATGTGTGTTTAAGATTCTCATTCAATAAACTTTGTGTTCCAATCAGCACTATTCTGACAATGAAGGCTACTAATGCCTGTAAGCAATAACATATATTGAGTAATAACATGGAGAAAGCAGAGATGTCGAACAATCACATTCAGAGCAGGACTCTAATATAACTTCCTGATATTGTGTTGCATGATCTGGGGCTGGTAACTGGTCTAGCTGGACTGCCAGGTAGCTAGGGCCTGTCCGTCTAGTACGTCTCCCAAGGGAAGTGTAATGGGTGCTCACCACAAACAGGATGGCACCGCAAGGCTGAGGTGGGGATGTTAGTATGAACCGACCTCCAGCCGCGTGAGCGCGTCTGGAGTGCAGAGTGATAGTCGTGTAGCCAGGTCAGGGTTGGACAAGGTAGGGTAGTCGTAATAGTCATCGTGGTCAGTGTGTGAAGAAGTCGGATGGTCGTAGAGGACAGCATTTGTCGAGGAGCGAAGACGGTAGAGGTCAGATGCAAGCCGAGGTCGAGTAGGAGAGAAGTCGGTTGTGGGGGCGGGACCTAATGCCGTAAACATAGGTTTTGATTTTATTATTATTTTATTACTTGGTTTTGCCTTAAAGAGACAGTGTGCCTCTTTCTTTTATTTTGGAAAGTTAATCAATGCAGGTTTAAAGTCTAAAAACATACCTTTTTCACTCTTACTGACCCTACTGCGAGGCCGTACTGCCACAACAGTTAGACCCTTTATGCACGACACTATGTAACAGGGAAAATCTATATTACTCAATCTGCGCTGTGCATGCAGCAATGCTAGAAATGAAACATTATAATATGTGGCTCATGACTTTCCCTTGCATTCTCAGACACCCCGCTCTGTGTGCAGTGAGAGCTGCCTGCCTGGGTACAGAAAAGCTCAGCAGGAAGGAAAGCCCAGATGCTGCTATGTCTGTGTTCAATGCACAGAGGGGGAGATCTCCAACAGCACTGGTTAGTAACTCCTAACTCATTCATATTCTGTTTTGCTCCCCATCAGCTAAACATTATAGGCATAAGGGAATTTTCATTCAGGCAGTCGGAACAGAGGAAAACACTTAAGTCGTGATTAAGGTACTTTAGAAGTGTATAGCAGGAAATTCCTGTGAGGTGAGCAGTGCATATGTAACTCAGACTTCTAAGACACCCACTGGTTTGGTTCCACAGTGTCTGAAAAAGTCCGTAGTTGAAAGCTTTAGCCGAATAAAGTGTGAAGTGTGGAGGGCTAATACAAATATCCCCATCTTAGTAAATGTCTGGGCAAATGGCCCAGATGTCCGGCCCATCTTAGTAAATGTCTGGGCAAATGGCCCAGATGTCGCCAGGTAAGGGAGGTGGCTCGGGTATGCTATGCGCAGAGGTGCAAGGTTCGTGCATGCCCATAGCAAACTAATAAGCCTCTTTTCCAGGTTTGCCATGTATGGGCAACTCTGGGATAGGTGGGAATATTAGTTCAAATGCAGAGATTGGCTGCAGAGGTTACAGATAAGGGTTTTGTATTGTATAAGAATCCCTGCATCTGATCGGGAGTCAAATTCATCATGCAGTGAAAGATTCATAGGGTAAGAAGATTTAACATTGTAACTAAGATTTGTACAAGCTTCAGTAGTTCGTAAGAACTAAGGAATTCAGAACCAATTCTACGATGGTAGAACGAGGAAAGCAGCTCTGGCGGAGAAACAGTGGTTGCGAGCGCTCCACTAGCCAAAGACTGTTTTTGGCTTTGTATGCACACAACTGGGAATTTTTACCTAAAGACACTATTTCTAAAGATTTTGTTTTGGAAGTAGAAAATTTCATTTTGACCTGTCCCAGTTAGTGTATTTCAAGTGTTTTTTGTAAATTACCGTGTGTGTGTTCATTCTGTAAATAAATAACAATTTATTGTATCTCTTGTATTACTCAGCCAAAGAATACGGGTAATTTTGGTGTTAAAAGTTCTGGTCTACAGTGACATTGGGAACGGGGCTTACGAATAAATCTATCCTCGGAACAAAATTCGCAAACATTACCTCTTTATGAGCCCTTTTTCTTGAAGGGTAGTTACTCACAAAAGTCCTGGAACATTCTCAAAAGCGGGACTTAGAAACTTTCCTAAGTTTAAAATCCTTGAAGCCGTCCCGCGTCTATTCAGTCCAGAGAATCTTTGAATTTGCCACTGTTAGTTTGGTGCTTGGAATCTGCGCTCCTGAGTGGCTGCAAGCTCTCTTAAGGCTTTCAAGCTCTCATTCACTAACCTGTGCAGCCTATCAGAGTGTGGGAATCCATCCGATTTGCTGGTATTGTAAAGCCAGGAGGGCACCTTTTCTCAGTCTGTAAAGGGACATGCGCCAACCTAGCATCTCTGCCTCTTTGCATACTGAGCCCACCCGCTGCCCAGGCTTCACAATCTGGGATCTGGCAAATGGTTAACGGATAGCCTTGTGTTAACCCAGGATGTGGGTACTCAAGCAGAACTGCCGTACCCTTCCTGTTCTAACACCTTGGCATCCCTGAGGCTTTCAAGTACGGACTCCGCACAGACACAGAGGCGCAAAGCTTGGTAGCCATCTGGGTTTTCCGGAATCCATGACTTGGAAATCCCTCCATTCATATACAGGTTATCAATTTATATATACCTATTATAAATATAACAATTTAATAAAATATATTGTGTCCTGTCTTCTGTGTGCTAGAAGATGTACGTTCCTATTCCGGTGTCAGGGATGGAGTGAGTTTATAAATCACCTACTGTACATTCACTAGCCTCATTCTTGGCACACTTTAGAAAAATAACCCCTGCTACATTAGGGACTCTGTGTATAGCTGCAGATATAGTTTATCCCCTTCATACCCATTTACCTTGTCTGGATGATGCTGCAACAGGGATCCTGGCGGTGAGTCGTAATAGTGCTTTCAGAGTCAGAGTTTGGCAGAGTAATGTGCTTGGCTGTATTCGAGAACCTCATTCAATTCCTGAATAAAACTTTTGGGGTATCCCATAACTCTGGAACCCTGACACATAGCTACATTCTCAAAAGACTTTCTCCGACAAACCTACCCTGAAACTTACAGCCTAGAAATCTCCCAATCCCAGAACCCCAGTAAAGACTAAAGACAACTAGGTCTTTAATGTCACAAAAGTTCCACACAGTCTCAGCAATGCATTTTTGACATCTGGGTCCAAGAGCTGACACTCTAGGACCCCAATACATGGGTCAGGGTTAACCATGTTGGCTTAACATTTATTGATGAGCCTGGTTAACTCCTTCACTGTCACATCAGGTGGTTCCCATTCGTGTCTAGGGGCCCACGGATAAATCCCATGGGTGTCTGGGGGCCCCCAGGTGATTCCCACAGGTGTTTGGGGGTACTTAGTTGGTCCCTGTGGGTGTCAGGGGTCCTCGGGTGGTCATTTTTGGTGTCCAGGGGTCCTCGGTGGTCCCCATGGATGTCCGGGGATCCTCGGGTGGTGCCTGCAGGTCAATCATGTTGCAAAAAAAATAAATGTGTGTAACAGTTCGACCCCTACCCAATCTCATATGGGCCCCTATGTGAGGAATCTGCCCCCAGTTACATGTCATGTCGTGTGGTGCACCTGCTGGCTTACAGGACTCCAGAATCTCCCGCTTGATGGTATTTGGGAATTCACTAGGACTGGCTCGTGAGGTAGTGCTGAGAACGTACTCACTTTTGGTACAGCGCCTCCATCTCTTCCAAGTCCCCACGATAGCAGGGAGGAGTCTCTGTAAGAGAACCCCTGGGTGCAACTTCTCCCTGAATGACTCCAGGCTCAGCCGAGAAGTTCTTTCAATCAAGGCATTGAACTTTATTAACATCTTCATTGGCAGACTGCCCATCATAGCGGCCGGTACTTAGCCGCACATGTTGAAGTTGCCCACCTCAAGGAAGTCCCTCCCTGACTCTATAATAGAGAAAGGAGAATCTCTGCCACCTCTCCCCTAAGGGAGGGCCTTAAGCTGTGCCAGAGACCTGCATAGTGCTGGATCAGAGTGTCACACTATGCAACCACTTGATAGACTTGATCTTGAACTCCACTGAACAGAGCACTCAGTGAACACTTGATTCAACTGCTAAATTCAGAAAGTGATGCGTAATATATAGCTCCAGAAGGCCCACCCCTGTGTCACTGTCAGTGGACACAGAGCATTCTGTCACTTCCTTTGCTACACTCTACACCTCACAGGGGGTTGAGGGCAAACCTCATGATTACTTCTGGCAAACCTGCCCATTTAACAGGGATTAACGTACAGAAGGAGAGAGGCATGTAACCCTAAAATTACACAAGGCTACATGTGCATACATTTAAAAAAAGTGCACCTCCCTCCCACCCCCTCCCCCCCCAAAACATACAGTACAGTAATGGGCAAAATAACTATTATCCCCATATGGATAATAGCTCATTTGCCCATTATTAAATCAAACATTTGGCTGCCAGCATAAATTAAGTAAATAAACCTTTCGACTTACCCTTGCCATTATGAAGGGCATCCTCGTCAGCATACTTCAGGGCCATGTCCTACGTTGACAGAAATAATACATGACATAAAACAATCTAATGGCCCCTTACCCCTTAATCACGTTAGAGGTTAATAACCACTATAGTAATTAAGGGGTTAACCCACCCATCCCCGCTACCCACACTGGAGTCCTAACCACTCACCCCGGGCCCACTACATGCACCCTGTATTCATTGATTGGCATAGTGGTACTTCATACCTATATAATATGGGCATGATAAGCCACTATAGCACTCAATGGTCACCCTAATTAAAAAGCATGTATTCCAAAAAAACAAACAATAATCAAACATCTACAGCAGCGGCAGCTCTTATTCGAGCAAAAGCCGCTGGCTGTATGTGGCTGGGAAGCGGGTAGCCGCGGCGCGTGGCGGCACACTGTGACGTCACAGTCACAGGCGCGCCCGGCTTCCCCGTCTTCCCCGGCTTCCCCAGGCTTCCCCGACACCCCTGGAGATGAAATTAAGGTAAGCGGGGGTTCGGGGAAGCAGAGTGGCAGAGCAGATGGGGTACAGGGGTCCGGAAGGGTGTGTAAATTGCGCGCGATGGAGGAGGGGGGGTGAGTGGGGGAACGCGGCGGCGCGCGTGCATTACTGGCGGCAGCTGGGGCAGATCCCGGCATGCCGCCGGTATTTAGTGCAATAAGATATGTCGCTACTGTACACAAGCACATTAACACCACAATTCAAGAAATACAAACACTAGCCAACAAATGAAATAAATAAAAGCAGTAACCAAAAAACAATTAATTAATTTTATCCAGTAGCCAGCAAATCAATTAATTAAGAAAACCACTATGCAACACATCAATTGAAAGCAGGAGCCAACACAAAAAATATTTAATTAAAAACACTAAACTATCGGAAACAATAATAAAACCAAGCCATGAAAATGACAAACAATTTTCAGTATTCCAAACAATAAACTGAAATAAAAAAAATAACACTCAATAGAAAGCAAGAATTTGCCCAAAAATACATTGGCTATCACTGTATTAATGTTTACCCTAAACGGACACAGATTAATACATTAAAAGAAAGAAATTCAATAAAAAACCTGAAAAAGACAATTACTGTACATACATTCAAAATTTGTCTTACAGTACCTTTAGAATTCTTCACCCTCAGAATTCCGGCGTATCAGGAAGCTCTCAATCAAAGACATCGTCCGCCGCCATCCTCGGTGAAAATCAGCATCATGTTAAAAAAAAATCTTCTTTTTTCCATCTTCTTTAATTGTTTTCTGCCATCTTGAATCTTCTATCCTTGTAATCCATTCCCCATGTTAAATTCAAAACGGATGTTGACTTATCGGCATATAAAGCTAAAATGAGATGAAACAGGCCTTACATAAGGCCTGTGACGTCACATTTTAGGGTCAGATGGTAGAGGTCCAATCCGATTGGACGTTGTATCATGTTACAGGCTTTTTTAATTTATTTTTATTTTTTTATGGATGTGACATACAGTAATCCCTTAAAATGATGTCACATCATTTGTTAAAAAATGGAACATATCCATGGTACAGGAACCAATGGTATTGTCTTCGATCCCATTGTGGGTAGTACCATGTGATATCAGCCATTTGGTTTTAAGGATGTGAAGTACCTCCCTTGGAGATGACATCATACTCTTATTTGTTTTTAAAGCCTATCACATGATACAGCATCCAATCAGAATGAACCTGTACCATCTGACCCTAAAATGTGATGTCACAAGCCTTATTCAGTATAAGGCCTGTTCAGTCTCATTTTAGCTTAAGGGCGCGTTCCTTCATTTTCTATATCTACTCCCATTGCGGTTATATATTATTGCACTTGTTTTATTTGGGACTTGTTCGGGACTTTCCTAATCACTCGAGAAACTATCGTGTGGGAGAGACGCACCAAAGACGCGACCGGCTGAGAGACGCCGCCAGATGACGTCAGACGCAAGCGTGGACTAACCTGGAAGCGACTAGGAGATTACCCCTTCTGAACTACCGGTTGGAGTATCTCCAGCACACGGGAAGGCTCCCTAAAGCAGAGCTGCATACACCGCTCTTGGATACCAACAGCTAGAGGGAGGACGTCCAACATACATCCGTCCGTGTCCTGCTGTCCCTGCCGAGCGGTAACATGTCCCTAACATGTCATGCTGTTAACCTTTTTTATTGATGTACGTGCAACACTCACCCCCACCCTATAAATAGTTTTTTAAATATACTACACTATGGTTTTTTTGCGCTGTCTTTTCTCTGTTTCCATGTAGCCTGGTGTTTGAGCCATCCTAATTGACCAGCAGCACAAAACCTCACCCTAATCAGGTTGTAATTTATACCTTATTTCTAAGTCACTATCACCCATCACTGATCACTTACTGTATGAGCGCAGGTCTTTTTGTTTCACAGTAACACACAATGCATTTTTTGGGGCAAATATTTGTTTTGAATTGATTGTTATTTTTTCTTTTTCTGTTTATTGTATGACCCGTTTTACAAGAGATATATAGGTATTGCACTGTGTATTTTTGTCACATTGGAAGTAGCTTTGGGCATTTTTGTTTTTTTGCTGTATACATTTAGCCACGCTCACTAGCACTCCTTTTGACACTTATATGCATATATATATATATGATGTGGTAATGGTTGGGGTTTCTCAGAGCTTGTTGGGAATCTGTGTATTTTGTTAACTGTGTGCAGCTGGTCTCAGTTGCTTATGGGAGGGTAGTGCCCCCCCCCCAAGGTTTGGGCTTTCCCTACCCCACTTTCCAAGTTGGCAGGTCAGTTTCATTTTGCCAGGTTACGACAGATCCAGTGTAGATCATTCTTCCTGTAATTATACAGGTAAAAATAATTTTAACTCAGGTGAGTGTTAGGACCTGCTTTGTCATGCCTTGTATATGGCAGCAGGCTTAATATGCTATGGCCAAAGGGTTAAACTATATGACCCTTTTTACAAGAGATATATAGGCATTGCACTGTGTATTTTTGTCACATTGGAAGTAGCTTTGGGCATTTTTGTTTTTTTGCTGCATACATTTAGCCATGCCCACTATCACTCCTTTTGACACTTATATGTATATATATATATATATATATATATATATATATATATATATATATATATATATATATATAATGTGGCAATGGTTGTGGTTTCTCATAACTTGTTGGGAATATGTGTACTCTGTGTATTTTTTTATTTTGACTTAATTGTTATGTATTTGTAGGTGTTGGTTTTATTACATTTTAGGATTGATTAGGGGTTACATTTCTTTAATTGTTCTGTTGGCTAGGTGTTTATTTAATGGTATTATTGTTGAATTTTGGGATTACATTAATTTCATAATTTTTTTTGGTGTTAGATTAATTGTATTGATGTGTTGGCTAAGCTTTTTAGTTATTTTCTTCTTCTGGTATTTAGGTGCTTGTGTATTTATTTTATTTTTGAGCCTTTTTGGTGAGGTTGTTTTTTTTCTTGTTGCCCATTGACTGCCATAGTGGCTTATCATTCCCATATTTTATGGGCATGAAGTACCACTGTGCCAATCAATGGGTAGAGGATGGGATAGTGGCCCCAGGTGGGTGGTTAGGCCTCCTGGGTGGGTATCGGGGGGAGGGTTTACCCCTTAATTACTATAGCGTCTATTAACCTCTAAGGTGATTAAGAAGTTAGGGCAATTAGATTGTATTTTTTATTGTTCTGTTCCTGCAAACGGAGGACATGCACATGGAGGATGATGATGAGGATGTCTCATCCTGATCATCAGGATGTCACAGTTAAATGCAAGTTTTATGTACTCTATTTATGCTGGCTGGCTAATGTTTTATTTAGAATGGGCAAATTAGCTATTATCCATATCTGGATAAGAGTAATTTTGCCAATTACTGTACTGTATGTGTTGGGGGGAGGAAGGGGGGTTGTTGAGGTTAGAGGAGGAGGGTACTAGGGTTGTTGTATTTATTTATGTTTATTGGGGGTAGAGTGAGTGGGTAGTTGCCCCAAGGTGTGTGTTTAGGCCTACTAGGTGGGTAGCGGGACTGGTTACCCCTTCATTACCATAGCGGTTCCAACCGCAATGGTAGTGAAAGGGTTAACACCTCCCGCAACCTTCCAGGCAGGCTTAAAAACCCATCCTGAGCTACTACCCCCTTCATCCACCCACTCTGCTCTCAATAAAATGACTATTCAAGTTTAACCCCTTCATTGCTTTAGCGAATACCCACTAAGGTAATTAAGCTATTTTTATAAAAATGTTAATACTAGTGCATGAGATCGGGGTCTCTGGAGCAGAACATAATTGATTTGAGATCCGGGACCCCATGCTTCCCGAGATGCAGGCACCATTATTGGGTATCCAATGGTGGTTGTGGGGAGCGCAGATGTCACCATATGTAAAGAATAGAAATATACAGTATATAGTGCAGTAGTTCTTAACTCAAATTTGACTCTTAAGTAGCAGAATGAAAACTCACATTCTCCCAGTGAAATGACAGCAGTATGAAATTATCCTCTCAGGTACAGTAGTCTGTGTGGTGTCCCTCGGTTAGAGATAAAAATCACACTTAGTGCAACACTGTGAGTTCTTAAAACATAATATATTAGCAGATAGATATCGCACTTACATTTGTGCAATAAGGATAAGGCACATACAAATTAAAGGTGGCTTTGTCCCTCTGCTCCTTCTTGCCGCTCGCACACTGTCACGTCACTTCCGTTTCACGTATACGATCGTCGACGTCACTTCCAGATGCGGGTGAACTTAGAATCGGGAGCCGTGGTGACGGGAGTTGCTGGGCAGATTCTGGATAGTATGCAGGGGCTTGCGTATCCTACTGATGTGTCACACTTCGCGTTTCGCTTTACAAAAGCTTCATCAGGAGTATAATCTACGGCGCCTCTCTGGTCTAAATAAATATGCTATACTTCATTGTGATTAGATAAAGTGGGAATTGCTAGAATGCTATTGGTCAATTTATTGCATTGTGATTGGGTGATAGGGGCTAATACATAATAATACTACTCTATCTTTTTTTATATAATACAAACAAGTACAACTTTATTGACATTTATACAATCTCATAAAAACTAAAATACGTTAGTAACCTATACAGAATGGATGAATTAAAACAATTAAATATTTAATATTTTTAATATTATAAGGGATAGGGGACTTCCTAACTAGTTGCTATTTATACTCCAAATAAGTGATCATCAATAAATACAACGGGGATATAAATAGGAAAGGAAGAGCAAGAAACAAGAATTAACATTACTCATAAATTATAAAATACATTAATTTTAAATACAAAATAGACATTAACAACAAGGGATACATATTAAAGAACTATAGACACATAAAAGGGTACATTTAATTTATACCTATAAAATAAATTAATTTAAAAATATTAAAAGGTTAAAACTTGAATAAAAGTTTTTAATTATTTTTAAATGAATGCACCAATCTCAATATCTACATTTAACTCCTTTGGATTCAGCGTTTTGAGGCAGTGAATCCAAAAGGTTTCTCTTTTTAACAATTCAATCGCTCTATTTCCTCCTCTCCAATTTTGAGGAATATGTTCTATCCCTTTTAGAATTAGATCTTTGGGATTGGATTGGTGAAATAAGTTAAAATGCTTAGGGACACTATGTGTGTCCATTTTTCTTCATATATATTCCCTATATATTCTAAGGCTCTAATTTTTAAAGTTCTAATGGCCTTGCCTCTTATTGTAGCCCGCAAGGACTTTCGAGCATATAAATCATAAAATCAGTATTACAGTTTAAAAATTGTTTAATTTTAAACTCCTCATTGGTGACGTATATCATACGTATGAAGAGCAATCAGAGATACTAATGGATAAATTTAAAGAAAAGAAATATAATAAATCCATTATGATAGATGCAAAAGATAGAACGGATAAGCTTGACAGACAGCTTCTAATTATACTGTAAGGAAAAATAGTAAAATAGATTTCACAACCACGTTTATGACAAAATATAATAAGGATGCCAATAAAATAAAACAGGCTATAAACAAACATTGGCACATTTTACAAAACGATCCAGTACTTGTAAGTATATTACCACCACGGCCAAATATAATTTTTACAAAGGCAAAACAATTTAAAACAAAAAATTAGCACCAAGTATCCTCAAACCAATAAGGGAGGATACACAAGATAAAAATTGGTTGAAACTTCCAAAAGGATTTTTTTCATGTGGTAACTCTACGGCCTGTAATTTTTGTTCAAAAGGGAACAAAGATATTTTTAAATCACACGTCACCAATGAGGAGTTTAAAATTAAACAATTTTTAAACTGTAATACTGATTTTATGATTTATATGCTCAAATGTCCATGCGGGCTACAATACATAGGCAAGACCATTAGAACTTTAAAAATTAGAGCCTTAGAACATATAGGGAACATATGAAGAAAAATGGACACACATAGTGTCCCTAAACATTTTAACTTATCTCACCAATCCAATCCCAAAGATCTAATTCTAAAAGGGATAGAACATATTCCTCAAAATTGGAGAGGAGGAAATCGAGCGATTGAATTATTAAAAAGAGAAACCTTTTGGATTCACTGCCTCAAAACGCTGAATCCAAAGGGGTTAAACGTAGATATTGAGATTGGTGCATTCATTTAAAAATAATTAAAAACTTTTATTCAAGTGTAACGGGTTTTCCCCCACCCAATCTCACATTGGCCAGTGTGGTCTAACCAGTCCCCATTACATGTTCGTGTCTGGTGGTGCACCTGTAGGCAACAGGGCTCCTGAGTCTCCCGCTTGATGGTATTAGGGGATGTCATCCAGACAGGCAGCTGAGGTAGTGTGTGCGAGTTCTACCTATATCCAGTGCAGCTCCTCCACCTCATCAGGATCTGTGCTTCTGCAGGGAGATGGTCCTGGTGAGGAACTTCTTCTTGGTGGTGCCATCCACTGCTGAGTAACTTCACACTCACACAGTGGAGGTATATTCAAACAGGGCATCTTTATTGGCATGGTGATGTGGGCCAGCTGCCCCTCACAGATAACAGCTCAGCCACTCATCTCTTTGTAGCACTCCCTTAGGAAGGTCCCTTCTCTAATAGAGCTGCTTTCCACCTATCCTCTCAGAGAGATTCCCCAGCTTCTCTGTCTGCTGTAAGCTCCTCTCTCTACCTCTGCATCTCTCTCTCGAGCTGCTCTGTCTCTGTCAGCTCCTCTAACTCTGCTGCGTATGCTCACTGACTCACAGCTAGCATGAGACACTGCAACACTGTTGCAGACCTTCACGTGCCTCTCACTGAACAGAGGCAGCACAACAACAGGAAACTGAACTTCTAACTTTAGGCAGTGCTGTGTCTTATATCACCCCCCCCGGAGAACAAACATGCTCTGTATCACTAAGTGGGAACACACTGCATGTTGTCACTTCCTTTGGGGACATATGACACCTCACCAGGGTGTGAGGGCAAACCTCATTGATTGTTGCTGGCAGCCCTGCATACTTACCAGATTTACTGCCAGCATGAGAAAGAGATATGTACACCAATCTTAGACATGGCTACACAAGTTTTAACCTTTAATATTTTTAAATTAATTTATTTTATAGGTATAAATTAAATTTACCCTTTAATGTGTCTATAGTTCTTTAATATGTATCCCTTGTTGTTAATGTCTATTTTGTATTTAAAATTAATGTATTTTATAATTTATGAGTAATGTTAATTCTTGTTTCTTGCTCTTCCTTTCCTATTTATATCCCCGTTGTATTTATTGATGATCACTTATTTGGAGTATAAATAGCAACTTGTTAGGAAGTCCCCTATCTCTTATAATATTAAAATATTAAATATTTAATTGTTTTAATTCATCCATTCTGTATAGGTTACTAACTTATTTTAGTTTTTATGAGATTGTATAAATGTCAATAAAGTTGTACTTGTTTGTATTATATAAAAAAAGATAGAGTAGTATTATTATGTATTAGCCCCTATCACCCAATCACAATGCAATAAATTGACCAATAGCATTCTAGCAATTCCCACTTTATCCAATCACAATGAAGTATAGCATATTTATTTAGACCAGAGAGGCGCCGTAGATTATACTCCTGATGAAGCTTTTGTAAAGCGAAACGCGAAGTGTGACACATCAGTAGGCTACGCAAGCCCCTGCACACTATCCAGCATCTGCCCAGCATCTCCCGTCTCCACGGCTCCCGATTTTAAGTTCACCCGCATCCGGAAGTGACGTCGACGATCGCGGATGAGAGACGGATGTGACGTGACGGTGTGCGAGCGGCAAGAAAGAGCAGAGGGTCAAAGCCACCTTTAATTTGTATGTGCTTTATCCTTATTGCACAAATGTAAGTGCGATATTTATCTGCTAATATATTATATTTTAAGAACTCACAGTGTTGCACTAAGTGTGATTTTTATCTCTTACCGAGGGACACCACACAGATTTCATTCTGCTACTTAAGAGTCAAATTTGAGTTAAGAACTACTGCACTATATATATCTCCATTCTTTACATATGGTGACATCTGCGCTCCCCACAACCCCATTGGATACTTGCAAAAAAGAGAACTGGACCATCTCTTCAGAGGGTTGTAGCTGCATTTTATCACTACTATTTATTATTAAACACATTGTACACATTTTTATTTTTAATCACTATTTAGTTTATATCACTTTATTTATTTAATTATTATCACTTTTAAGAGGAGCGCCTTAATCACAATTTTTTTGTAATAATCACCGTTATTGGGTGCCGGTATCCCCATACAATGTTTAAATGTCCTGCTTCACGTGACTAGGACATTTAAATGTATAGGAGATACCGGCAACCCATTACAGGGAAGCAAGTGGTCCCTGGACCTGAAATCAATGCGGTTCTGCTCCTTGAGACCCCCTGCTCACATACTGTACATTAGAATTAACATTTTTATAAAAACCCTGCGATCGCATGTGAGATATGTACAGGGAGAGGCGGCTCTCTCTATGCAGCTGTCCCAGATCGCATTAGGGAGAATTTTGAGTGAGGCTTGCGATCTTATCGCTGCTGACCACACGGTTTGGGCATTTTCCTGCCTCATGGTTTGAGAGTGGTCACTGAGCTTTCTGAATACCATGATAACTAAACTGACAAACCATTCAGCGAAAACATTCCAAACCTAGCGATGTACAGAAGCAGCAAACTTATCAAGGCTAGTAGAATAGGCCCCTATATGTATCAACCTCATCAGTTGGTTCCTTGGCAGGCTCTTTTTTGTTCATTGGGGATGAAAGCTTGAGGCTAATAACATGTTGTGTATTTTTTGCTTATTGAGTATAGATATCTGTTCTCAGACCCTTGTCAATTTGTATGTTTAATGATACCACGTTATTAATGCTGAGGTATGGATGCTAATGCAAAGCAAACTGTTTGAAATGTTTCCATAAAATGTAATGTTATAAATATTTGTAATTATTTTCTCTTGTCAGATATGGAAAACTGTTTGAAGTGCCCTGAGGATCACTGGCCTAATATAAGGAGAGATACTTGTATCCCAAGAATGATAGATTTCCTTTCCTATGAGGAACCACTAGGTGGCGGTATTGCAGCCCTTGCTGTTTCCTTTTCTGCTGTCACTGTTGCAGTGCTGGTGATCTTTATCAAGCACAAGGACACTCCAGTTGTACGAGCCAACAACCAGAACCTCAGCTACACCCTTCTTACCTCTCTTGTGCTGTGTTTTCTCTGTTCTCTGCTTTTCATCGGTCGTCCTCTGAAGGTGACCTGCCTGCTACGACAAGTGACTTTTGGGATTATTTTTACTGTTGCTGTGTCTTGTGTTCTGTCAAAAACCATCACAGTTGTCATCGCCTTTAATGCTATGAAACCCGACAGCAAATTGAGGAGGTGGGTGGGGACCAGAGTATCCAGCTATCTAGTCCTCCTCTGCTCACTGGGTGAGGTTGTGATTTGCATTGTGTGGCTAATGCACTCTCCTCCATTTCAAGACTATGACACCCAATCAGAAGTTGGCAAGATGATATTACAGTGTAATGAAGGCTCGGTCACTATATTCTATTTCGCCCTCAGTTATATGGGACTTTTGGCTTTCTCAAGCTTTAGTGTTGCATTCCTAGCAAGGAACTTACCAGACACTTTCAATGAAGCTCAGTATATCACATTCAGCATGCTGGTGTTCTGCAGTGTTTGGGTCTCCTTTATCCCAGCATATCTGAGCACCAAAGGCAAATACATGGTGGCCGTGGAGGTATTTGCCATCCTGGCCTCCAGTGCAGGACTTCTGTGCTGTATCTTCATTCCCAAGTGCTATATTATCCTAATGAGACCTGAGCTGAACACTAAAGCCCATTTAACTATAAAAATGTAAAAATTATGGTGGGAGTCTTCTTATATACATCTAATATACTCCAAAGAAAGTTATGACTTAAAGGAACCAAAATATACTTAATACTAAAGTAAAACAATTTTGATCTATTTCCTTTTAGGGTTAGTATAATGTGCTTTAATTTTGCATTAGAGGGAACTTAGTTAAGAATTTTAAACTCTGTACATAATGTTAGAATTGTCCAAATTAGCACGCTGTTATTAACACGTTTAGTGCCAGGGGTGTTTGCCATCTGCGTGGTGACAAAACTATTCAGCATTCGTTGTTAAGCTTTTCATTGGTATCTCTCACCTTGGGTTGATTTCATATCATGTGACCAAGATATGCTGTCATAAATATGGGCGTGAGGGGCTGTCTATTTAATTTTCATAATATTGTTTCTGGATAGTATTGCCTTATATCCCCTAATTATACGGATACTAGATATGTATAGATTTACTATTCTATCCAACACCGAAAACAAATTAGCAATTCGTGTAACCTGAAACATTTAGATCTGAATGCAAAAAGATAATTTGATTGTTTTTATATAATTGATACAAATTATGATTGTGATGCTACTTTGACTAAGATAGCCATTATATAGTAGTAACATAACATATTAGCAAGTCTACTGATGTTTGAAATGAATTACATACAAAAATAGAATGAATTAGCACTCATCCTGTCTAACACAATTCAGCTAGATGAGCTATGATACTGCATCCACACCACAAGATGCATATAACTGTACAAAACCCAAACTGGATCAGCACTCAAAAATAATAATTAAGGACATACAGTACTGTACTGTACATTTTGCTTTTGGTCTCACCAAGTTTTTCTTTAATGTATAAAAAAAAGAACCAACACAGAAAAGATAAGGACACACAAAGATAGGAAATGTTAGCAGACCCTGTTATACAGTATGTGCGCAATAGAGCAACGTTTCAAGTCCTCCTGGCCCCTTCATCAGGCTTCATCATAATGTCCATCCAAGGAGGTTTAAATAGTCCCTGTGGACACACATGTGCCCCTGATCAGTGTCTCTCTGCACTGTGCAGCCATTACAGTGACGTCACACAGCTGCTGTTGGAGCTGGCTGCACTTCCTATCATACACAGACATAGCATCTGAAGCCTCACAGCAATACTGACAGACTGAACCATTAGGTCGCCGAGCATAGGAGAAAATGGAGCGGACCTGTGCAATGCACACCAAAAGCAAGAGGGCTAATCCAGTTTGGATTTTGAAATGATTGACGTCACTTAAAGGGATGTGATTAATGACATCAGATAATTAACATTTGCTGTACATATTAGAACTGGATTGTGGGAAATGTATACCTGTATTTAAACACTGATCTTGCACGTTTGATTTCTATACACCTGAAAAAGGTTTAATTATTTTTACCTGGAAATGTTGTTCTATTGCTTGTCTTCTTGTATACTAATAAATGGTTGGAGGACCTTTTTGGACATCACAAATATGACTACATCTGCTTTATTTTTTATTGTTGGAAATTGTGATGGTTTGAGGGGATCCCTCCACAGATATGCAATGCACCACTGAAAATATATAGCTATTTTTCCCAACAACAGGAATTCAGAGCAAGTATACATTTTTCTGTATTAAATAAACAGTCCACACGTCTCTATTTTTTGGAGGGAGGAAATTGCTCTTGCAATTATCTTTCAGAGATGATCCGCATCCCCCTAGCCTCTGTAGAGACCCTGTTTCCAAGATACAAGCATTTATTCTCACAAGGTAAGAATAGGTTTCCGTTGGACACAATATGACAGAAGGACCAGGATGGCTTCTGCAGCTAACAGATAGATGCAACATCATTGGTACTGTAGATCAGGGGGTGCGCAAAGTGGGGGGCGTGCCCCCAGGGAGGGCACAAGATTTTCTGGGTGGTCATGGCTGTTACAGGGGCCGCATGTTTCCCCTGAAAGCATTTAAAATAAATGCCGGGGATCACGCAAGTCCTCTATCACTTTTTACTTACCTTCCTTCCAGCGACGCGTCTCCATTGCCTCCCGGCGTCAAATGACGCAGTGGACGTGACTTCCCATGACCCCCGATACGTCATTTGATGCCGGAGCTGTGCAGGGAGGGGGTGTGCGAGCCGGAGGGGAGAGGAGACAGGGGGGCGCATGTAGGAAACTTTGCGCACCCCGGCTGTAGGTGATATTATGACTTTCTATTTGCAGGCATAGAGTATTTGTACGTTTTTTCTCTTAAACACAGACCTAAAAAACTCAGATATCAACTAGAGGGGTTCTGGCCATTACTCAAAAACTTAAAAGGACTTCCTCATTCACATCAATAACATACAAAAGACAATAATTTTATTACTGCATTAAAAATGGAATCTCTGTCATTTTCTTCATACTGATTAAATGCACGAGGCCTGAAGTTGCATTAACCTTTGCAACTATAAGTTTAAGTACTGTATACTGACACAAGGAAAGGATTGCACTGTGTAAATGCCTATTTATCATCAGTGTGATACATAGCCTACCATATTCATCAGACTCTGTTATGGGTCAGTGCAAATGAATGGGACTTAACTCTGATTCAAGGTGAAGGAGCTTTAAAAAATTGGGGTCTAGTGAGATAATTACTCTGCTATCAATCCCTTACAATTGTTCACTTTCTACAAGTCTTTCTACATAAACAACCTCAGTTCTGTAATCTAGGAGTAAAAGTTCCTGGCTGAGCTTCAATAGCTGATTGAAACCTGCATAACTTTAATTTGTGCTAATTCATTCTAAACAATGGGGCATCTGGCAACCTCTTCTTCCACCTGTTCAACATCTCTCTAAATCACTCTCACTATGGATATTCCTTCTTTCTGAGCTGCTGTGCTTCATCTTTGTGTTGTTTCTACTAGTTGCTATAACAGTGCAATCTCACTTCTAAACACACAATATACTGGAACTGCAATAAAGCTTCAAAATATTCTCTACTGACTTTCAATATTAGTTCATAATTAGAAATATGTGCACTGGTAAGGAAAATTTAGACTGGAAGGCATAACTGTGAAGATCACATGAAAAAGTGTAAGAAATTTAAAATGTGTGCACATATTGCTTGTGTTATAGGCTAATTAGTAAGTAGAGATGGGCACATTTCTTTTCTGGTTTTTGATCCAGTCTCCAGATGCTCTACCATGGCTCAGAGGGGGGAGAACAAGGATGTCCCAGCGGGAGGAGAGGTAAAGGGAAAAATGTACCCAAACAGAAAAAGTTGAAATCACAGAGGAGAATCTGAAAGAGAATGGAATCTATAATCTGTCTGAGTTCCAGTTAACATGTGCACAATTCAGTTTACTCAAAAAGAGCTTAACTTTTGCACCGGTGAACAAACTGAGCGAATTTAACTTATATTTAGATATGTAGAAATTCCTGTGAAAATTAACACTGAAAAGGCATTTTGTTACAAGTGCACCTACAGTAATTTGGATTTGCCAGAGACAAATATGGGTGAATCAAATGTAGAAAGTACTGATAGAGAGAACTGTAAGAGAAAACACAAGAGAAGTAAGATCTCAAGGAACAATAGATTCCATAGAGAATGAACAGATTGCTGTTAATACTTCATTTGACTGGTTGAATACTTTTGGGGAATCCACTTATAACGCGATGCAAGCGTGGCTCCCAATTGTTTTGAAAGTACTGCAATGTGGATTTTTCTTGTTAACACTGAACACGTGATATACATATATACAGCATATACAGTAACATGTAGATCTTCCTATCATGCTGTTTTCCGATGCCACCTGCCCCTGATTCCCTCTACCCTGCACCCTCCGCCCCTCTGCCCCCAGACACCAGGCCAGATCTAATCTTACCTGTGCCCTGCAGGGGTGACCAGGTCTTATCATGTCTCAGGTGGCAGGGAGCTGGGTGTCTCTAGCTGCTTCTGTTGTCCTGTGACCTGTGTGCATCAGCAGCCTATAGGATTCTGTTTCCTGGTTTTAACCTGGCTTTCTATTGGAGGATCTCCCTTTATATAATCTCTTGTTCCAGACTTTCATTGCTGAGCATAGACTAGTGTGACGCTGTGCCATGCTGCATTCAGTTCTTGTTTCTCCTGCCTTGCCTGTTTTTCCTGCCGCTGCTTGTCCCTGCTATGTACCTTGGAATCCGCACCGCTCTACTTCCGATCCAGCTTTCGTACGACCATCATCCAGTCTCCAGTCCTGATCTTGGCTAGTACCCCGACAATCCCCTACACTCCAATCCTGAACTTGGCTACTTATCCTGACGATCCACTACTCTCCAATCCTGATATGGCAGGTACCCTCTACTACTCTCACATCCCTACTCCTGACCTTGCTTGTACAACCAATCTACATTCTAGGTGTGCCCGCGTGGCTGTGGGTTGGTGTTACTCAATTCCCTAACTCAGCACTGCTGTCGCGCTTCTTTGTGGTGAGCACGCGTTACAGTGGGATACCCCAGACACAGTGATGTTCTATGCTGTCAATTATTGGACGTGAAACTTGCGTTGGTGTGTGACGCCATAGCGCTAACGTCCCCATGTGATAAAGCAGCGGGACGGCTGAATAAGCAAATAATTTACTGGCAGCGACTTGCATACTTAATCCTGAGTATTGCAGAGGAGTTAGATGTTCACTTGTTCTAATAGGGACACATAGCTGCCAGTACCTTTGTTGATAAATAACCTACCTTGAATTATCAAGTTCAATGATAGCTGTATGCTGCGGGCTATCTGAGCCAGAGGAACTTTGCTTGACGCACACTTTGTGTTTACATACACTTCCACTGCTGTTTATAGTATGGTGAAGCTCCTGTGAAACCTTTATGCCTGCAATAGTTGACACAAAAAGAATTACACTATTGTGTTTTCTCTCTCATTCCATATCCTTGTAAACATTGAGAAATAAAGCTAGTTTCTTACCCACTCCTGAGCCTCCACGAGTCCCTGATGGCGTGTCAAGACGCTAATGTGAAGATCCAATGCAAAAAGAAGAGACCAGCATCACACTGCCAGGGAGCCAAGTGGTTAAAAATCAATAAATGTATTAATCAAATAAACATCACCCACGGGCTATTGCCACCCTCCTACGCGTTTCGGACATAAATCCTTTAACAAGGAGTATAATCCAATGGTGCCCTGGACCCTACTTATATACCCAATATCACTGTATTAAAATAATTGAATTTCACGCCCAAACTGGCTCATAGTGTGACGCACACATCAGGGAACTCGTGCCCGCGTGCACACTGAAGATGGCATGCGCATGCCCCCGAGCAACCTCCGTCGCATCCGCACGTGCCTATCATATCCCTGCCTGGGTTGGATGTCAGCAGCATGGCAATAAGACCCTCCCACCCGCCCGAGGCCCCCAAGGGACGAACGGAGACCCACGGCCATACACTCACCATCTAGGAACAATGACAGGTCTCCATGGAAAAAAATTTTATGGCCGTCATAAAGGGTAACCCCAAAGGCCAATTCCTCAGACTGAGGAGAAATTGCTCCAATACTGAGGATTTTGTCCGTCAGTCTGGGGAGTTGTGCTCAAGATTTATCCAAAGCGTATACAAACATGAGGAGTTATCACAGACTTTTAATGAAGTGTTAGCGATGGATAGACAGCTACTGTATTACTGAGTCCACAAAGTGAGGGCACCCTGGCGTATGGAGGTAGAGCTGGAAAATCCCCAATGAAGAAAAAGGTAGATTATACAGGCATACCCCGGTTTAAGGACACTCACTTTAAGTACACTCGCAATTAAGGACATATCGCCCAATAGGCAAAAGGCAACTCGTTTATGCGCCTGTCAGCACGTCCTGAACTGCAATACAGGCTTCCTACCTGTACCAAAGCTGTGCGCAAGGGGGGTGACTATAGAGCCTGTTACAAATGCGTTATTTACATCAGTTATGCGCGCATATATGAAGTTTGCAGTACAGTAGATGCACAAGTGGAAAAAAGGTAGTGCTTCACTTTAAGTACATTTTCGCTTTACATAAATGCTCCGGTTCCATTACGTACGTTAATGCGGGGTATGCCTGTAAACAAATGTAGTAGAAAACAGGGTCAAGTTGGAGACAGGACAAGACTGGTGGGGATGATGTCCCTTTATTCATTTTACAATTTAATAGACCAAGCCATCAGGTCCAACTGATCATATGCAAACATTGGGATCTTCTTTGTAAGGACCGGAGTCTGGTCCAATATGTAGAAAATGGGCCCCGTTTTGTTTACCGTAAAGCTAGAAGTATTATGTCCGTTGTAGCCCCCAGTTATGTGGCCTCTTCGCGTGCAGTGACCAAGACCTTCACTACTAGGGGTTCCTTCAGGTGTGAGGGCTGTCATATTTGTCAATATATGTGACCCTCTTCACATTTTTCTAGTACCCCTTCAAGTAAACAATTTCCCATCAAATCTTATATTAATTGCAAAACACAATACGTCGTGTACCTCTAACATTTGTGTGCGGAGCCAACTATGTTGGCCGAATGACTAGAGCTCTTAAAATAAGAGTGATGGAGCATGTGAGACTAATAAAAAAATGTGATTGCTCACATCCTGTATCTAAACATTTTTCTGAATGTACATCAGGGAGTATTAGGAACTTAACAGTTAGAGGAATTGAAAAGTTTTCCCTGGATGAACACGGGGGAGATGGACTCAATCATTTGGACCGCAGGGAGGCCTATTGGATCTTCATTTTGAGGACCCGGGCCCCCTGTGGTCAGAATGTTGAATGGAATTTATGCCACTTTTACGTTCTTTATGTGGAGTCCACTCTTGTTATCCATATGGAATTGTTCTGTTTATCTGATTCAATTGTGTTTTCCTGACAGATCCTTATATATTTCTGTTGGTTTTCCAAAAAGTGATGACTTCCCCATTTTTCCTTCTCCTTTCCCCCTCCCCTTCGCCCTCACCTTTTCCTTATCCTCTTCCTTCCTTCTTCTCCTTCCCTCTCCCCCTTCCTCCCCTTCCCTTCCTTCCCTTTTCCCATTTTCCCCTTCTTTCATTTCCACATGAAATTAGTAGTCATTATTACATCTTAAAAGTTTTGAACTTAATATTTAAGGTGGCAACATATCCATGTATCCTGCATTTAACTATAACCTGCACTTTAGGGAGTTGTTCATAATTAAACAGATATTTCTGTACCCTATTAACTGAATAAATGCTTGAGATGTTGAAGGTTATTTATATAACCTCTATTATAGGGCTATCCTCCATTAGAGTTTTTATTTATGTTTCTATATAAATTTAGTATAATATTGTTAGGAGGTTTTATTACAGATGTTATTTGGTTCTATTATGGTCCTACTAGACTTTATGTATAAATTATGAGTTTATATATTTAATGTTCATGTTGTATTAACTTGTTTTATGCTATTCTTTTTATTGTGGTTCGTGCCAATCCCTGTTATGACAGGTCTCTATTTTATGGGAGGACTTAGCCACTTCCCCCGCCTTGTTGTTATTGTTTTGACAGGTTTCCATGGAGACCAGTCCTTGTTCCTGGATGGTGAGTGTATGCCCGTGGGTGTCGGGCTCAGTGCCTGCCGGGCGATGACCCCTGAGGAGAGGATGGGCACAGATGACCATGGGGGGGATTGGGAAGAGTGTGTTTTTGCCGCTCACTGGCATGGGTCTCTGTTCTTCACCCGGGAGCCTCGGGCAGGTGGGAGGGGCTTGGTGCAGTGCGGCTGACATCCACCCCAGTCAGGGATATGATAGGCGTGTGCGGACGCGACGGAGGTTGCTCGGGGGCGCACGCATGCACATCTTCAGTGCGCATGCGGGCACGAGAACCCTAACTATCGCGTCATGCTAGGAGCCGCTTTGGCGCGAAATTCAATTATTTTAATACAGGGATATTGGATATTTAAGTACAGTCCAGTGCCCCATTGGATTTTACTCCTTGTTAAAGGACATATGTCCGAAACGCGTAGGAGGGTGGCACTACCCCTGTGGGTGATGTTTATTTGATTAATACATTTATTGGTTTTTAACCACCTGGCTCCCGGCAGTGAGGTAGAAGAGAATCGGGTTTGAAGAGGAGATCTCATTTCTTCCCCTCATTCATGAAAGGCAAATTTTTGTCAACATTTGAGAGTCTCGTTGAACGAGACTTAATTCTTTTACATAAGGGTTTCACTTTTGATTCTCCCTCACATACTCACTTTGGCAACAATTTAACTATAGGTGAACGTAAAGCACTTAATGATCTTAAAGCCAATACATCGCTTATTATTAAAAATGCTGATAAAGGGGGGGCGGTTGTAGTGCAGCATAGGGATGACTATCACAGGGAGGCTTTACGCCAACTTTGCGATACTTGTTCCTATGCTGTACTGCAATCTGACCCTACCCCTAAATTTCTTGCTGAATTGAGGAACCTCCTTGATGAGGGTTCTATGTTGGGTATCCTTAATGATATTGATATGGAATTTCTTTATAACTCCACTCCTACCACGGCCATGTTTCACCATCCCCCAAAGATTCATAAATCATTAGTCTCCCCTCCTGGAAGACCTATTATATCCAGCATTGATTCTTTGGGAGATGGTGTCTCACGGTACGTGGATTGTTTCCTACAGCCATTGGTACAATTATCACCTTCTTACATCTTAGACAACGGAGATCTTCTTAAACAAATTGAATGTGTTGTCTGGAAAAAGAACTGCTTATGGGTGACCCTGGACGTTACGTCACTTTATACTGTAAGCTCTCATTCTCACGGGGTGGCAGCTGTTAGACACTTTTTGAGTCGTTCTGATTTATCACATGCACAAATTGCTTTTATTTTGGATTCAATTTGGTTTCTTCTCACTCACAATTATTTTTTGTTTGATGGGGTTCATTATCTCCAAACGCATGGAACGGCCATGGGGACAAGCTTTGCCCCCTCATACGCCAATCTTTTTATGGGTTGGTGGGAGTCGTTCCACGTGTTTGGAGATTTGAACATTTATAGGGAGCACATTTTATTTTATCGGCGGTTTATTGACGATCTATTGTTTATTTGGGAGGGTGATGTCCCCACTTAATTATTATTTATTAATACACTTAATACTAATGATTTCAATCTCAAATTCACGTACACTTATAATTATCACCATATACACTATTTAGATTTATACTTGTATATTGATAATTCACTAAAAATTAATACTGATGTTTTTCATAAACCTAACTCACAAAACACTTTTTTACGTGCGAACAACTGCCACTCTAAAGCCTTAATTAAAAGCATTCCGAAGGGCCAAATGATACGCCTCCGGTGCAATTGCTCTACAGATGAGCTATTTAACGTTCAGGTTAAAGACCTATATAATCGCTTTATTAAGCAAGGTTATAGTCATAGTGACCTAATAAAAACAATACAGGAAGTTTCCTCTATGGATAGAAGATGTTTGCTCCAACGGTCCCCTAAAAAAACTGTATTAAATGATTGTCCATTGTTCATCACATCTTTTGGTATTCAGGGAGAACAGATTAAACGCATTCTGAAAAAACATTGGTCTATCTTGTCGTTAGACCCTGTTCTCAGACCTATAGTTTCTTCGGGTACTAGAGTTATTTTTAAAAAAGCTAGGACGTTAGCAAATACTCTCTCACCTAGTCTCTTTAAAATATCAACTGAAAAACATTCGAAACTCCCTAGGAGGTCATTTAGATGCAATAAATACAAGATTTGCCCTAAAATGAAACAAGGTAGAACTTTCACTTCCACTGTGAATAGAACAACTCATAAAAATATGATGTTTATTAATTGCAATTCATCATTTGTTGTATATTTAATCACATGCGGATGTGGATGTCAATATGTGGGTCAAACAACCAGATGTCTTAAGATCAGAATGATGGAACACTTCAGACTCATATCAAATGGGGATCTCAGTCATCCGGTTTCAAAACATTTTTCCAGCTGTATTAGGGGCGGTCCTGACAACTTTTCCTTCCAAGGAATTGAGATGGTTGCACCTTTGACAAGAGGTGGCAACAGGACCTTACAGCTGGATCGCCGTGAGGCATTCTGGATCTTTACTCTAAGGACCAGAATGCCTCACGGAATGAACATAGACTGGGATCTTACTCATTTTTTGTAATTATTTTTTTGTAATAAAACTTTTAAAAAAAAATTGTTTTATTTTACAAATTTATATAGTTGGGAAAAGTATATATTTTATATATTTTTTATGTTAATTACACTTTATTGTTTGTAAATTTTACATATTGGTCTGTAGTGTTCCATTGTCATTCTGGGATATTATCAGATGTTCTAATGTTTTTGATTATAATCATTTAATGTCTCTGGTGTATTAGTTATTAAAACTTTTTTTAATATAATCCCCTTATCTTTCAGGATTCCTGTAGATCTGATTATAAGTAATATTTTTTTTCTCTTAGGGAGAGACGATCTCTGCTTTGACCCTTGACCCTTGACCCTGTCATAGGTCTGGCAGATTTCTATCTCACCCTGAGTTAACATATATTTATATATGTAGAATTATTATCTATTATTATCTTTTATCTTTTTTTCCTTTTTTTTAAGTTATATTTCTATTTTCTATTCTTTGTGCAGTTTCTATATTGGCAAATATGTATGTGCCATGAATATGTGGATTAACATATATCTATGTTAGCTGATCTATTGATTTGGTTATGTTGACCATTAACTGACACATGCATGTTTTCCTTTTCCTTTGTTAATAGGACGGAGGGTTTTTGTATCCTCTTGGAACTTCACTTTTATATATGTTGGGTGTAGGGTTGTCAGTGTATGTAGGTATGACAATATGAAAAAAATATATTTTTCTATATAGATTTCCTATATGGATGTTTCTTTTTTGGCTATACATCTTCTACTATATTCTGACAATCACTGCACCATGCATATTGCATATAATTTATTTATATTCTCATTTGTTCTTCCTTTTCTTCTTTTTTCTTCTATAATAATTTTTCTTTTTTGTTCTGGAGGTTTATAGTTATACCATTTGTTTATCTTATTTGTTCTTCATATGATATTTGTTTCGTTATCCTTTTTTTAAACAATGTGTTTATTAAAGTTTTTTTTATTCAATGTTTTCTTCGAACAGCTAATCCAGACACTCTGTGTACTTCCTCTATTGCGAGCGCGACCCAGTATTGAGCCGCGCAGTAATATTGCGACTCTGCTTGGAGACGCATATAGATGACATGACGAGTGCCGAGTTTTGGCGCAAATTCTTGTTTAGATAAATGGTGTGCTATTATGTCCCTCATTACACCTTGAGAAAGTCTCGAGGGACGAAACACGTAGGTGCGTTGTCCTATTTGTGTGTCTGTACTGACCATTAAAGGTTTATTTATATTTTATCCCCGGTTGGAGTTGCCCTTATTTTTTGCGTCTGACTCGCTGTGAGCTGTGCTCCTTTCCACTTCTACTATTGATTTTTAACCACCTGGCTCCCTGGCAGTGCGCTTCTGTTCTCTACTTTTTGCGTTTGATCTTCACATCAGCGGCTTGACACACCATCAGGGAATCGTGGAGGCTCAGGAGTGGGTTAGAAACTAGCTTTATTTCTCAATGTTTACAAGGATATGCAATGAGAGAGAAAACACAATAGGGTAATTCTGTATATATTCGGTATAGATAAATATGGTAATGCACTCACATCTAGTAAGATAAAGCAGGCATCTCGGTTAATCAGTTTAACCAAACTGTAATAGAGAAACGTCAGGAATCAGGAATCTTATAAGGTCTCTGACGGCAGGATATTCCCAATTTCTCCCAAGCTCACAGGCCGCAGGATATTATGCAGATATAGAGAAATAAACACACATAGTGTAATACTGTATATATAGAAATAAATTCTATAAACATATAGTGTATCAACTCATATTGTGTATATAGGTAATACGCATTTAAATTGTTAAAGTAACCAATTCTTATATGGTCTCTGACGGCAGGATATTTCCAATTTCTCCCAAGCTCACAGGCAGCAGGATATTATGCGGATATGTAGAAATAAACACACATAGTGTGATACTGTATATATAGACATAAATTCTATAACCATATAGTGTATCAACTCACATTGTGTGTATAGGTAGTACGCCTTTAGGTTTTTAAAGTAACCAACTTTAGATGTCTAGAATCACAGGAAAAATCCCAGGCAAAAAAAGAGGAAAAGGATGCAGGAAAAGGTAGAACAAACTTTATAAACAAAAAAGCACTTACAGAGCTGAATACAAAAAAATACCCCTGAAGAAGTCTTTTTTGGACGAAACGCGTTGAAGCAGCTGCTGACAATCTATAGACTTTGAGGAGCTGTCTGAAGCTCTGTACCCCCTCAGTGTGGTATTCCCGGGTGCATGGCCAGCACTAGGTTTTACTGAGAGTGGGGATACATGTTTTGGACTACCTTGAATTCTTCTTTTTTTGTATTCAGCTCTGTAAGTGCTTTAAAGTTTACTCCTAAATTTGTTTGTTAATGTATGCTTTCGTAATAGTAGAATAATCATGGAGTGCATTATGTTTTCCCTTGTCTTCAGAATTATAGCCCCATAGTTAATTTTAAAACACGAATGTAACTGTAATGTTGAAAAGCAGTTGTGAGTACAGTACTATATCTTACAGTACAGAATGTGTTTTTGTCTATGCGGAGCCAAGCTCTGAGGAATCCTTGAAAACCCTCCATGGGTGCGCACGCTATGTAAGATGCGCAGGAGGTTGCACAGCGGGAGGAATAGGAAGCACGCTGCGGGGGACGTGCAATATGATGCTCTGCAGGAGGCTGTGCAGCAGAAGATAAAGAAGGAGCGCTCCGCGGGGGACATGCTCCCTGATTCCTTACACATACTGTACATGCCGTCTCTTAAAGGGAGCTGGCTCTTGCGCTGATTTTTTTCTCTCCCTGTCAGTCGGAAGCTTACGCCAGAAGCAGGGAGAGGAGAGAGCTACCAGCTGATGCCAGGTCAGTCCTGCATAGGGGTGCCGCTGCTCTGTCGAAGCTGGGACAGCTGTGAGAGTTCTCTCTGTTCTCCCACTCCGGCAGACATGGAAACCCTGAGGGGTGCAATTCTGTCGGGCAAAAATAGACCTGCTTATAACGCGATCCGCTTATAACACCATATGATTCTTTTGACCCCAAGCAGCGCTTTATAACGGTGTTGAGTTGTTTTATGAGTAGTCTAGACAATGATATGAGATACCAGGATCGATTGATGAGACTTTACAAGACCTAATGCACATTTTTGAAGAATGTGATGGGAATAAGGATATAGCACAATACATACACAATTGAGATAGAAAATCGATTTTTTTATCCTTATGAATCGTGCGACCTAACATTGAATTCTTCAGCAAATATAGTAGAAAAAGTATTTAAGAATCTATGCAGCAATAATAGGTATTATGTATTTAATTACAACCTAACCCATTGTGAAAGACAAGCCTAAAGGAATTAAATATATGGTTTGACTCCCACTTAACATTCGGAATGCACATTGATACCCTGACATCCCAAACCTATGCCAAACTAGGGGTACTTTACAGGAACAAATCATCCCTATGTCTGCTGGTCAGAAAGCGTATTGCACAGCAGATGCTAATGCCAATTATCGACTAAGGAGACATAGTATATGGCTCGGCACCCCAAACCCACCTTAGCAAACTTGACATCCTCTACAATTCAATATGCCGTTTTGTTCTCCAATATAACTACAACACACATCACTGTGAAATGCTCAAAGAACAAGATTGGTCATCACTTGAGTCTAGACGAAAAGTTCACCTTTCCTGTCTTGCCTTCAAATTCTTTCTGGGCAAGCTACCCATCTATCTGAACCAGCTCCTCACCTCTATCACATGCAGAACGTATCATCTGCGATCATACTCCAAAAGACTGTTCATGGTCCCAAGGCTCAACAAAGTATTTGGCCGCTCCTCCTTCTCTTACCTTGCACCCCAAAACTGGAACAACCTACCGGAGACTCTTACATCCACCACCAGTTTAAATTCTTTCAAAACTAAGTGTGAAGAAAAAAAATGTGAACAAGCGCTAAAGTCTAAATACCAATGTGTGAAATATAACAAATATCTTATAATAAAGGTAGGCTGCCTGGTAATACTGCCAGTACTAACAGAAATATGTGATAAAGAAAAAGAAACCTGGCGCCAAATAATCAATGGAAAGTCCTGTATTCCTCATGGGATCCGCACACTTGCTTGACAGGCCATGTAATGAAAAAAACACAAACAAACACAGATCACAGTGCAACACTGTAGGGTTAAACAGTTCTACACTATAAATCACATATAACAGTGAGAATCCTAGCGACAGTTAAAAATACTATTTATTAAAAGGAACTATGCCATAAAATGGTATTGACAAATACAAAGAACCGCAGGTCATCCAGGATAGAACAATTGGAGCCCTACTTACAAGCAGCAAGGCATAAACACGCGTTGTTAGGAACGAGTCTTCTTGGTGCAGATGGTATCCTTGCAGAGTTGTATCTCTGCTCCGCCGCGACTCAAGTCCGAAACCGCCCTTCAGGTATTCACCGGAACAGTGGCGGTGGCGGAGGCTAGTTAGTGGGGTCCACAGCTCTGCACCACGTGTGGCCGCTCTCCTCACTTCCTCCTCCTGTTTCACAGGATGTCTCTGCGCGCCCGCGCGCGAGTGTGCCCGTGACCTGGCAATTGCAGAAAGGCATTTAAAACCAGAGACATAACATAAAACACAGACAAAGCTCAGTGCACATCCAGAAAAACTTATATACGGTACAGTGCCTAAATATACATGTATAAATAACTAATAAATAAAATGGTCTTTTAGTTTAACATTTTGGCCAAATTGTTGTAAGCCCTTGAGCCAAACTTCACGGCAGACCACGTTTCAAGGGTCCCTACACTAATATAAATTCTTAATAACCTGTGCATTGCCAGGAAGAATGATTTATAATAAATCTGTCAATATAAGTTGCAAAAGTTCTAAGTCTGATTGAAGCTTTTATTAACCTGTACATTACCAGGAAAAGCACTCTGTAATAGATTTGTCACAATCACACTGCATGCAGGCAAGTTCCCCTGATAGTTGGAGATGCCATGGAGACTTAGAACTTTTGCAACTTATATTGACAGATTTATTATAAATCATTCTTCCTGGCAATGCACAGGTTATTAAGAATTTATATTAGTGTAGGGACCCTTGAAACGTGGTCTGCCGTGAAGTTTGGCTCAAGGGCTTACAACAATTTGGCCAAAATGTTAAACTAAAAGACCATTTTATTTATTAGTTATTTATACATGTATACTTTGGCACTGTACCGTATATAAGTTTTTCTGGATGTGCACTGAGCTTTGTCTGTGTTTTATGTTATGTCTCTGGTTTTAAAAATATATTGCCATGCTCAGTAGCACTCCTCTGTGAAACTTATATGCTTATATATATGTTGTGGGTATTTTGGGGGTTCAATTTGAGCTTGTAGGTGTTCTGTATGTTTTATAATTCTTGTGCAGCTAGTCTTGGCTGTTTTGGAGGGTGGCAACCTCCTATCCAATTGAAGCTCACTCCCTCCCACATTTAAATGGTTAAAAGCTCACTCCATGGCATCTCCAACTATCAGGGGAACTTGCCTGCATGCAGTGTGATTGTGACAAATCTATTACAGAGTGCTTTTCCTGGTAATGTACAGGTTAATAAAAGCTTCAATCAGACTTAGAACTTTTGCAACTTATAATGACAGATTTATTATAAATAATTCTTCCTGGCAATGCACAGGTTATTAAGAATTTATATTAGTGTAGGGACCCTTGAAACGTGGTCTGCCGTGAAGTTTGGCTCAAGGGCTTACAACAATTTGGCCAAAATGTTAAACTAAAAGACCATTTTATTTATTAGTTATTTATACATGTATATTTAGGCACTGTACCGTATGTAAGTTTTTCTGGATGTGCACTGAGCTTTGTCTGTGTTTTATGTTATGTCTCTGGTTTTAAATATATATTGCCATGCTCAGTAGCACTCCTCTGTGAAACTTATATGCTTATATATATGTTGTGGGTATTTTGGGGGTTCAATTTGAGCTTGTAGGTGTTCTGTATGTTTTATAATTGCAGAAAGGCTCCAAATCGAATGTCCATAAACGTCCAGTACCAAACATAAAGTGACTATGTCACCTGCCCTACACGTTTCGTAGACGTTACTCTTCTTCCTCAGGGGCTACAAACAATGATATTAGGTGACATACTAATATATCCTAACCAATGCCAGCTCCCGGCATTTAGAACACATCAGCTGTCCCTTTAAGGTCACGGGCACACACGCGTGCGGGCGCACAGAGACATCCTGTGAAACCGGAGGAGGAAGTGAGGAGAGCGGCCACACGTGGTGCAGAGCTGTGGACCCCACTAACTAGCCTCCGCCACCGGCACTGTTCCGGTGAATACCTGAAGGGTGGTTTCGGACTTGAGTCGCGGCGGAGCAGAGATACAACTCTGCAAGGATACCATCTGCGCCAAGAGGACTCGTTCCTAACAACGCGTGTTTATGCCTTGCTGCTTGTATGTAGGGCTCCAATTTTTCTATCCCGTATGACCTGCGGTTTTTTGTATTTGTCAATACCATTTTATGGCATGGTTCAAAACTAAGGCTATCTCCCATTTTAATCTGTAAATGTTTCATAAGCCTGTAATATATATTATCTTTAACTGTGCATGCAATGACTTGTATATAATGTATACCCTGTTGATTTATGTAACTGTATTTGTAACCATGTATTATTTGTCGTAACTCTATGCCCAGGACATAATTGAAAACGAGAGGTAACTGTCAATGTATTACTTCCTGTTAAATATTTTATAAATAAATAAAAACAGGAATTTGATTATCCACCAAGCGGATAAAGGGAGAGTTACGGTACTATAGAACCGGCTGAATTATTTAAAAGAAGCTAACCGCCTCCTAGGGGATGATGTTTCATATCGCTGCCCAGATAAAGATCCAACGGCTTCCTAACACTAAAGGAGTTTCACTACATATTTAATGCCCATCCCCGCATTCCGATTTTAAACCACATCCCAAAAATTCATAAAACCTTGAAGAACCCGCCGGGCTTTCCCATTGTGTCTGGAATTGGTTCTATGACCTCCAATTTATCACGTTATGTTGAAACCTTTTTAGCTCCCCTCACTTGTGCACTGCCTTCAAGTTTAAGAGACAGTAAGAATGTTTTAAACTCACTACAGACTATCGAATGGCACACACTTTATTTGGGTCTTGTTTGATGTAACTTCACTGTACACTTGCATACGTCACACACAAGGTATTGAAGCAGTAGCACATTTTCTTTATCACCAGGATCATTTAAACGACTTAAACAGAAATGTATAATTAACAGTAACACATTTATACTTAATCATATTTAATTTTTTTAAGGCAGGTATTATATCCAGACCAATGGGACGGCCATGGGTACACGCTTCTCCCCTAATTCTGCAGGATTGTTAATGGGTTTATGGGAGTGTGAGTATATATGGGAAGAACATAGATTTAGGAAGTATATCCAAAACTATCGAAGATATATTGATGACATTTTAGTCATCTGGTCAGGGTCCATAGAAGAGCTAGACGCATTCACTATATATTTGAATGATAATGATAAAAACATCATTCAAAGTGGAGAACAAAAAGGAATATTCATTTTTATTTTCAGACAGCCCCAAAACTCTTATTATTTATCATCTGCCCAAGATACATAAATCCCTCACAGCCATACCTGAGAGACCTGTTGTGTCAGGTATTGATTGATTCATTAACATCAAACCTGTCACAATATGTTGATTTTTTCTTACAGAATTTTTTTGGTTTATTACCTTCTTACATTAAATACAGGACACCGGAGCTTTGTTTATTTAAAGATTTGAAATGGAAGACAAGCTACAGATGGGCCACATTTGATGTACAGTACAGTCTCTATATACAAATATTCCCCATATGAAAGGTGTACAGTAGCTGCAATAGCACTGTATTTGATAAACGATCCTAAATTATATGTACAAAATGGGCATTTTATTCTGGAGTCAATTAGATTCATACTCTCACATCATTATTTTATATTTTTAACACAGTGTTTTATCCAAGTCTGTGGAACAGCAATGGGTACACACTTTGCTCCCAACTATGCAAACCTTTTTATTTTTATTTATTTATTTATAAAATGTTTTACCAGGAAGTAATACATTGAGAGTTACCTCTCGTTTTCAAGTATCTCCTGGGCTTAGAGTTAAGACAAATAATGCATGCTTACAAATACAGTTACATAAATGAACATGGTATACATTATATCAAATAATTTGCATGCACAGTTAAAGAAAACATATATGTTATAGGCTTATGAAACATTTACAGACCAGATTAAAATGTGAGACAGCCTTAGTTTTGAAAGAACTTAAACTGGTGGTGGATGTGACAGTCTCCGGTAGGTTGTTCCAGTTTTGGGGTGCACGGGAAGAGGAGGAGCGGCCGGAGAGGAGGAGCGGCCGGATACTTTGTTGAGCTTTGGGACTATGAACAATCTTTTGGAGTCTGATCTCAGATGATAAGTGCTGCATGTGGTAGGGGTGAGGAGCTTGTTCAGATAGATGGGTAGATTGCCCACAAAGTATTTGAAGGCAAGACATGAAAGGTGAACTTTGCGCCTAGACTCGAGTGATGACCAATCTAATTCTTTATATGGGAGCTTGGGAGCAAGGCGTTTTTGGAACAACAACCCATTTGCAACTAAGATCATTACGTGGCACAGATTTATAGACAATATTTTATGTATTTGGGAGGGAGATGATGACTCCTTAAATGAATTCACTGTCTATTTAAATCAAAATGATTTTAACCTCACTTTCACGGCAGAAAGTGACAAGTTTAATATAACTTTTCTGGATTTACATTTGGTAGGTATGGAAGATAAAGTTTCTTCCAAGACTCTCTTCAAGAAGGTTGACACCAATAGCCAACTATTGGCTAGTAGTAACCATAAGAAAACATGGATTGAGTACATCCATATTGGCCAATTTATGTGTGTAAGACGTAATTGTATTGAAATTAAAGATTTTTAACAACAACCTGAGTAATTATTTAATACATTTATTCCGAGGGGCTACAATGGTGTCAACCTTCTTGAAGCATTAACAAAAGTAATTAATAATGATAGGTACTCAATTTTAAATAGCAAGAAAAACACTGAGAAAAATATGAACGAGTTAAACTCAGAGAATCAATTAATATCTGTTCCATTTGTTACTCATTTTAACGCAGTTAGTCATGAGATAAAAAATATTATTAATAAAAATTGGAATATTTTGATTAATAATCCGTTACTTGGTCCACAATTAGAGAAAAAAACGAGTTTATTTTCCGGAAAGCTAAAAATCTCAAGAACTGCGTGGCTCCTAGTGATATTGGGATGTTACTTACAAATAAAACCAACTAGTTAACACAGAAACCAGCTGGTAATTTTTGTTGCGGGAAGTGTAAAGCTTGTAAACTGCAGTATTAAGCAAAGATAGAAAAAGCTCCACCTTTGTAGTATACCTGTCAGAGTGTCCCTGTTTCAAACAATACATTGGACGGACCAAACGTAAACTTAAGGTCAGGATTTTAGAACATGCCAGAAATATAAGAATTGGGTATGATAAGCATAGTGTGTCAAGCCAGTTTAAAATGCATCATGATAGTAATCCATTCTTATTGAGCTATAAAAGTATTCAAATAGTAACACCTAATCGCAGAGGAGGTGATAGGCTGAAAGCTCTCTCTAAGCAAGAGAGCTTTTGAATTTCCGGACTCCGGACTGAAGCACATCTCAGCGAGACGGGGACGGATCATCGTGGTTCTGCGTTGTCGGAACATAACTGGGAAGTGTATCTTACTGCCATTAGGAGAAGATTTATCCGCAGGAGACTTTACCGGCGATCGGCTTTTGCCGGCGATATATATGAGGAGTTCTGCTGAATGCTGTTTTTAGTAACATGTGCCAGAATTCATGTATTGCCCATATTTTTAAGTTTTGATGTACGTGCAAATTTGTCACCTTCACTTTATTTCAATGTAGCCATGCTGTAAAATGGTCTGCAGTTTCTTCTCCTGCTGGCAGTAAACCTGGTAAGTTACAGGGATGCCAGCAGTAATCATGGAGGTTTGCCCTCACACCCTGGTGAGGTGCCCTATGTATGGATGGGAGTGGCTACATACTCTGAGTCCACAGTTAGTGACATCAGAGATGTGCCTGCTTCCTAAGGTATATAAGGCACATCACTGTCCAAAGTTAGAGTGCGTGTTGTGTTGGAGAGTTTGGAGTACGTTAGAAATGTAGGGTCCACTAGTGCAGTAACTAGTGGCCCGTTTCTACATCAAGTAGTATCAAACCGATAAGACCACACTGTGTCCAGGGACCTCGCACAGGGGTGATCTCCCTGTGGGGAGAAGGGATCCCACTCCATTGGGAGGGCGTACCTTTTCAAGGGACAGTACGGAGAGATGTGCGGCTGAGCTGATTGCTGCAAGGGGCAGTCTGTCCATACCATCGTCAACAATAAAGATGCCCTGTTCAAAGATACCCCCACTGTGTGAGTGTGAATTTACTCTCCAGTGGGAGGCACCACCAAGAAGGAGTTCCTCATCAGGACCATCTCCCTGCGGACGCATAGATCCTGATGAGGTGGAGGCGCTGCACATGATATAGGTAGGACTCGCACACACTACCTCAGCTGCCTGTCTGGTATGACAATCCCCAAATAACACCATGCGGGAGACTCAGGAGTCCTGTTGCCTACAGGTGCACCACCAGGCATGACCATGTAGTGGGGCTTGGTTAGACCACACGGGCCAATATGAGATTGGGTGGGTCAGACAGGAGGGAATACCCGTTACAACAATATAATTGAATAAACTACACTATGAGTTGTACGCTGTTTTTTCTCTCTTTTTTTTCACTAAGTGGAGAACATAACCCCAATACCATTAACTTCCTGCATCTCAATCTTGAAATTGTGGAGAACTGTCATTACGATAATTTTTTTCAAAAAGATGGATGTGAACTCCTATTTAGAGTACAATAGTAATCACTCTTATCAATGATTAAACAAGATACCCTATATGCAATTTCTGAGATTGCGACTGAATTGTTCGGCTTTTTCAGATTTTCATTGTCAATCCGATATGTTAAAACAAAGATTTTTTGACTATGGGTACAGCGAGAATCTAGTGGAGAAATCAATCACTAGAAGAAAAGTACGATATACGCTGTTAATATCTAGAGAAAAGGATACTCTCTCAAACATTCACAAAACACCTATGTTTATTGCCGACTTCTGTAAGCAGAAGCCCAAAATCAGGAAAATCATCAGAAAACACTGGGAGATTCTCAAAATGGGCCCCATATTAGGCCAAAGAATTCCAACTAAACCTAAAGTGGTTTTTAAAGGCCTACAATTTTGAAAAACATTTTAGCACCCAGTGTTCATAAAAAACATAATGTGAATGATAAGTCACAATAAGGATTCTTGCGCTCCCGCAATTGGTGGTTAGGGGACATTCTTCATAGTGTATTTTATTATTGCATATATTTTGCATAGTGTTACATGATGCACAGATTAATTGCATCATGTACACACAATGCAATTGTGTGACATTTCATATACATTTGTTGAGCTGCTGATTTGTTGGCTTATATTTACAATAGATGCTGGATTAATTGTAACATGCAATGTGGTGATTTTAAGATTAAAAATTCATGTTTTGATTTATGCATGTTTTATGTGTTTCATAATGGGCAAATAATATATTATCCATATCTGGATAATAGTTATTTTGCACATTATTGTACTGTATGTGTTGGGGGGGAGGAAGGGGGTATTGGCCCCAAGGGTATGTGGGTAGGCCTCCCTTGTGGGTAGTGGGTGAGGGTGGTTAGGCCTCATGGGGTGGGGGGGTAGTAGGGGAGGGTATGCAGGCATCCCAAGCAATCAATAATCCATTTTCTCAAACAATTAAAATACAATACAAATCAATAATACAATTCCCTATTCAATTACTAAAGCCAAACCATTGCCAAACAATTCTAATTTAAAGTAACCACCATCATTCTAATTTAACTACAAGAAAGAAGCCATTACAATTAACCTGTAACTAAATACAATTTACATTATTCACAACAATGACAAAATAAAGCTGCTAAATACATTAGCCATACATGAAAAGAACATAAAGCCTATAAAAGCCTATATTTATACAGTAGCCTATAAAAGCCTATGTCGCCTCATTTTGAAGCTAGTCACAGAGGAGGGAACATCTCCCCTCCTAAGAAGAGAAGATCCCTGCTATGTCAGTCTCTATCTTCTCCATGCACTTATCCATCTTTTCCATCTGCTTATCCATTTTCTCCATCCGTTGATCAATGTTTAGCATGGTCTCTAAAAGAAGATTTATCTTTACCAGCATAGAGTTCACAGGGATATTGACACTTAACCCCTTCAGCATGCGGTCTAACGAGCTGGATCTTGTGCATGGGGTGCTGTGGACATCTGGGTGGATGGGTGCTGAAGAGGATGAGATTGGGGATCTCTGGAGAGAAGCAGCAACGTCGTCGAAGAGGGATGGAGAAGTTGACCTGTGAATTTCCGGGAGAGAAGCGGCAGCGTCGTAGAAGAGCTATGGAGAATTTGACCTGTGGATTTCAGGGAGAGCAGCGGCAGTGTCGTCGAGGACTGATGGAGGAGGTGACCTGTGGGTTTCCGGGAGAGCAAAGGCAGTGTCGTCGTCAAGGAGTGATGGAGGAGGTGACCTGTGGGTTCGATGGGTTGGCTTCCATTTGTTTTGCTTTGTGTCTACATCAGTGAATTTCTTCTTGACATAATACAGCTTCTTAAAATCCTTAGCCTTTGGAGTCGTCAGAAGGTTTTCTTTATTAGCCTTAGCCTTTCGTTTTGGCCTTGGCTTGGAAACAGCTGCCGCCTTTTCGCTTTTTCTGCACAACAGGCACGGCAGAAGAGAGTAGGTTCTTGCATCCGTAGAATCGGGGTTGATCCATGGAAGCAGATGGCACAATGCAGTATCTGGACAAGGGCAAGTTCAGATACAGATCATTGAGTGGGAGGCTATGCAATGTGTGTCACCTTTTATGCATGGCGACGAGATGCAGGTGTTAAAAGTGGGCGTACTCTAATGTGAGTCATTAAAGTATAAATACACCATCCATTTTGTGGATTCACTGCACATTGAATTCACATCGACTAAACATCGTATATACATTCTTGTGCTTTAATTTCTTTCTACACTCAGCAATGCCTGTTTAAAAGATTTCTAAGGATCTCAGAGTGCCCTCTGCGTGAGGCGCGGGAGCGGCCCATGGTACCGGTAACTGCAAAGGGAGAGGGCAGACCGGGTTAGGCACACCGCAGGACAGCACTGGCTGATAGGGAGGGAGGGAAGATGCTTTACTGTGGGAATCTTAAGTTCATGTCACGCCTGTATGCCCGCAGACCTGGTAAGACCCCAGAACTGAGGTGGGAAGTGTATCACCACACACCCACAGCAGTGAGGGCGTGCCCGGAGTGTGGTATGGCGTTGTCGGGACTCTTGAGAGATGGTTAGATATACTTGCAACGCCTTGGGAGTACAGAGTAAGAGAAGTGGTGTCCGTGCGCCAATGTCCAGGGATCCAGAAGTCAGAGTAGTCAAGTTCGTAAGCCAAAGTCCAGGGATTAAAGAGTGCAGCAAGGTAGAGTTCGTAGATACACTGGCGACACACTTTATTCGAGCTCGGCTAGTCCCACGAATTCGGGTATACCCGGGTGTATTGAGGTTTGTGACTGTTTTCTGCCCGAGTGCATTGGGTTATTTTCCAGGCAGGGATTGAAGCATTTTATTCCCGCTGGCTGCAATACTGCACAGTATATATATATATACTGCATTACAATTCATGAATTTATGCCATCTGGTAGACACGCGAAGCATTGCAGCCTATTAAATCCTAATCATTATCATTTAACAGATCAGCCGCCCGTCAGCCAGGCATGAACCCAGGCTGGGAAGGCAAACGCAACGGGGCTTGTCAGAGGTGAGGAGCGGCGCATTCCAGGTATCTGCCAGGTACATACTGGGTATTTGCTCGAATAAAGTGTGTCGGTGCAGTAGGGTTCAATGACAACAGAGAGCAGGTTAGTCCAAAACAAAAAACAAGCCACGGTCAAACCAGGGAAATCCAGGAATAAGCAGGAGCAGGAACAAACTGAAACACAGAGGAGAACCAAGCATAGGACATCATACACAGGGGTAACAAGAACTATGCAGAGCAATGATAGAAAGGACAGACAGGGGTCATAAAGGAGGGAACACCAATGGGAGGAAGAGGAGGAGCAGAAGGTGAAGTGGGAGACAGCATGTAGAGGGAGAGGGGGTTGGCCCGGTATTAAAGGGGTTGCACCCCATATGGCCACCCCCTGACCTCACCAGGGAGGCAAGGGGTTAACTGGACTGTGGTCCAGAAAGGTGGCTTACACCTTGTCAGGTCAGGAAAATGTATGTTCCCCTGTTTCATTATAATCCTGTATTTTAAAGATGTTTTAAAGTGCATTTCTATATCTCCAGTTCTGGAGGTCGAAGAGAGTTGATATTTGGCCAATATGTGGAGTCACTGTAGGCATTATAAACTGGCAAATTTCAACCCCTGAACCCACCAGAATGGAACTTATTAATATGTGTAGATATTAAAGTGTATATGTATGGTATTGTGGATCTGTTCTGAAAATGCAGACTTCATCTGCTATGCTAATAAGTCATGAAGGGCAGCCGGAGGATTGAGCCTAAGCACTGTGATCAAAAGTTAACTGCCTGATTGTTTACACTAAGTACTAATCAACAGACCAAGTACTAATCAACAGACTGCCACTCTAATTGTTACCTGAGGGTGGAGAATCATCAAACTGGAGTGGTTTGTAAGTGTTATGTCTACACCTACAAACAATGCAGATACTTCATTTGGTAGACTGGTCGTTGCCCCTGATTTAATTATGGGGCTACCCATAGAGTCCAAGTACACATGAGCTAACTAGCTGGGGGGCATGTTTTAAGCTGTGTCTCCACGTTAGGGATTGGATACAGTTAATTGTTCATCAATAGTCTGTATTCAATATTAGGAATAGGGTTACACAGGTATATAAACTGTGTCAACCCTACAGTTTTTAGTTGTTCTTCTTCTGATACCATCTTGAATGTCACCGGATTGCTGGAGAATTGCTAGCTGATACTTCTCCATCCCCCAACCCTAAGTAAGTGTTACCTTTTTGCCTGTTAATTGTACTATATTGCTGTGTTCACCTTTTTTAAGGAATAAATATATTTTATTATATCTAAGCCTCGTTCAGTTCAACCCAGATATTTGGTGTTCATTATTTGGTATAAGTTACCGTGACAAGCTCTATAATTAACTGGTGGCAGCGGCGGGATTCAACTGGACCTATATTAGAGTGTACTGCGGGACCCTGTAATATAGTGGGAATTCGAGAGTAATTGCGAGTTCCTGGGACTAAAGATATTGAACACACAGTAGTGCAACAGTTAACACAAGTTGTAACACCACCTCACTGCTGCGACCGTGAACCATGAGCGAGGCTGGAGGCTCATCCAACATGAGGATCCGGGCTCAGCTGAAAGACAAGTGCCGTGAATATGGACTGCCCTATCAGTTCCAGGAGGTCGCAGACATGGTTGACGCAATCGGTGACTATGAAGCCCGGCTTGCAGAGCCTCAGGATATGGCTCAGCTTGCCCTTATACAGCCACCTGGCGATCAGGGAAGGAACCCAGTGCCGGGGAGGCGGAATCTTGGGGAGGGAACGAGTGCACCTCCCGGGAGCAGTGCAACAGGAGGGGTACTGGTTTCTGCGGCTACCAGTCCATTCACCCCTGAAATGTTGGCACTGATTACTGCGTGGGGTGACAGAGGGACACCGGAGGAGCGGCTGCAGTTTATCACTTTGGCAGTGAACAGACCCGCTTATTGCCCCCCTGTCCAACCCAACATAGATGAACTCAAACTGGATCAGCACAGTCTCACCGGGTTCGTGAAAGGTACTGATCAGATCAACAGTTTTCTAAAGAACTTAAAGACACAGTGTCGCGCGGTACAAAGTGCTTCCCCAGCATAGGGTTGCACGTTTGGACCCCTTACTGTCCGGATTGGCTAAGCAGACAATGATGGCGCATCCAGATGAGTATGCTGATGACTATGACCACCTGAAAGAACTGTTATTGTTTCAGTACAGTTTTACCCCCGTAGCCTACCGGGGTAAATTTCAGCAGGAAGAGAGGCAGCCCCAGGAGTCCTATGTTACCTACGTGACCCGCATGGCTTTGTACGGGATATGCTGGGTGGAGGGCTATGAGGCACCTACTTACCAACGCCTGCTAGACCTCATCTTTCAGGAGCAGGTCATGCAGTAGTGCCCGCCGGCGGTGAGGGCTTGGGTGTACGACAAGATGCCCAAGACTTACCAGGAGGCGGCGAGGCTTGCAGATGACTATGTGGCCAGCCGAGCCCTGATGCTCGCCAAAGCAGTAGGCAAGGCGGCGGTGGCGGCGGCACCGGCCAAAAAGTCTGCCAATGCCCCCCCATGAACTCAGAGGCCGCCTGCGGGCAGCAGTCCACTGAAGGCCGGGGAGCCCTGGTACGAGCGCTGGTGCTACAACTGCAACCGCCCTGGTCACATCAGACCAGATTGCCCGGAACCCCTGCATTCTGGTGGACCCCATCAGGGGCAACACACCCCAGCTGCGATGCCGGTAACCTGCGTGCGGGTTGCTTCCACCAAAGACTCCGGACCGGCCATGGAACCAACGCCCAGCGAGACGTCCCATGCCACACCTGTCCCGGTTTCATCGGTGCCTACAGCCATTAGCGGAGGACATCTCAGCGAGGACCTGCAGCAGACGGACGGCCGTAGCAGACATCTCACCCCGGTCACAGTCGGTGACCGGCAAGCAGTCGGCATTATGGATTCAGGAGCTGCAGTGACCCTGGTCCGACCTGATATGGTCCGGCCAGAGGAATTACTCCCAGGCCCTGGGATACAGATCACTGTGGCCGACGGAGAGCCACGTTTCCTGCAAGTGGCCAGAATCTTTTTGGATTGGGGGGAGGCCAGGGTATGCCGGAGGTGGGGGTTTTACCCGGTTTGGATGCTGATGTTCTTCTTGGCAACGATCTGGGACCGATGACCTGCACCTATGACCGAGTTCCCAAGCCCGCTGCAGTGGCGGCGGTTATCCGGAGCCAGACAGCGGCAATGGCGGCGGCGCCAGTCCCCCAGCCTTTGGGACCAATGTTAGCGGAGGGCGCAGAGGAGACCGTGGAGGTAAGCCAGGATCATTTGCAACCACAGTATGACTTACTGTTTCCCCTCACCCTTCACCATTCTGGGGTGGCCAGAATTAGGAGCTCAGTTTAGGGAGGCAGTGAAGACAGACCCTACCCTGGCCAGCGTGAGACTTCGGGCATCCAAATCTCAGGCAGGGGAAGGCACTGAGCACTGCCTATGGTATAAGGGACTCCTGTATAGAGCAGAAGGGAACCCAGGGATAGAGGAGGGATTGACCGGTAAGCGACAGCTAGTAGTGCCCCAGGGGTACCGACAGCAACTGTTACGGGTAGCTCACTCTATTCCGTTAGCGGGACATCAGGGGGTCAACAGAATGCGAGCCCAGTTATTACAGCGTTACTACTGGCCGGGGGCATCTCGAGATGTGGGCACGCTCTTGTGATGCCTGCCAGCGAGTGGTTAAGGCGGGCGACCGTGTGAAGGCACCCCTGAAACCCCTACCGATAATAGGGGAACCCTTCCAGAAAGTAGCGATGGATCTTGTAGGACCCCTTATGACTCCTAGCAGGTCAGGGATGTGCTACATTCTCACGGTGGTGGATTTTGCCACCCGGTATCTTGAGGCGGTAGTGCTGGGCAGCATAGATGCCAAAACAGTGGCAGCAGCTTTGCTGAAATGCTTTTCTAGGGTAGGTTTCCCTAGTGAGATCCTAACCGATCAAGGGTCGCAGTTCATGAGTGAACTGTTACATTGTCTCTGGGATGCATGCGGTGTACAGCACCGGCGCACTACCCCTTACCATCCCCAGACAAACAGATTATGTGAGAGGTTTAACGGTACCCTGAAGCAGATGCTTCGGACCTTTATAGAGGTGGAGGGGAAAGACTGGGAGATTCAGTTACAGCACTTGCTGTTTGCCTACTGAGAGGTACCGCAGGAATATACAGGCTTCTCCCCCTTCGAGCTACTATATGGCCGCAGGGTACGTGGACCTCTGGACCTATTCTGTGAGGGATGGGAAGGGGAGGCTACTGCTACTGATGCTTCAGTGATCCAGTATGTAGTAGATCTCCGAGACCAGTTAGAGATGCTCTTGGGGGTAGCCCAGGACCACCTCAGGGCTGCTCAGACCAAGCAAAAGCAATGGTATGACCGGCATGCCCTTAGTAGAGAATTCATCCCAGGACAGCAGGTGCTTGTTCTCAAACCCACTCGGGAGAACAAGTTGATGGCTGCCTGGTTGGGACCGTACCCGGTCATCTGAAAGGTAAATGAGTACAACTACGTTGTACAGGTAGAGCCTGAGAGGCACAAGACATATCACGTCAATATGCTGAAAGAATACAGAGCACCGAGTATGGGAGCAGTAATTGCCATTTGTTGCCCACTGCTGGAAGATCTGGCGAGCAATGCTCTGCCGGATCTCCTATGGGAGGCTAGGCAGGGAAACACTGTGGAGCAGGTAGAGATAGGGGCACAGTTGAGTGCTAGGCAGCAGGTAGAAGCCAGGGATATGCTTGCTAAGTTTAGGGCCCTCTTCACTGACATGCCAGGGACCACACATCTCACAAAACACCCAGTGCACACAGGGGATCTGCAGCCTCTGCAAAAGCACGCTTATAGAGTGTCAGCAGATGTCAAGACCAGTATGGAGAGGGCAATAGAGGAGATGCTGACCCTAGGGGTAATTACTCCATCCCAGAGTCCTTGGGCAAGCCCGGTAGTTCTAGTCCCAAGAAGGACAAGACCACCCGGTTTTGTGTGGACTACCGCTTGCTCAATGCTGGGACGGTGTCAGATGCCTAACCCATGCCCCGCTTGGATGAGTTACTAGATGAACTCGCGGGGGCAAGGTACAGTGGCGACACACTTTATTCTCGCTCGGCTAGTCCCGCGAATTTGGGTATACTCCGGTGTTTTGAGGTTTGTGATCGTTTTCTGCCGGAGTGTATAGCGTTATTTTCCAGGCAGGGATTGAAGCATTTTATTCCGGCTGGCTGCAATACTGCAATGCCGTGTAAAAACACATGGGGGCGCTTGCGAGCTGTTCTCTTTGAAGCCGTCCCCTATAATGAATTGTAATGCAGTATATATACTGTATATATATATATATATATATATATATATATACTGTATAACAACAACCCCTATAACCCCTAACATACAGTACTGTACACATACAGTACTGTATATGCACATACATAAATGATACTATGGGCCGGCGGGGGCGAGATGTGTTTGCAGCAGAGAGATCCGCTGCTCTCTCTCTGCGCAAACATCGGCACATTAAAAATTATTTTAAATACATTTTTATTTATAGTGTAGATGTGCAGGGGGTCTCGGGAGCTGAACCGCTCTGGTTTCAGGTCCGGGGACCCCCTGCTTCCCGAGATACAGACCCCTTTATGAGGTGCCGGTATCCCTCTGCGTTTAAAGGTCCCGATCACGTGATCGCGGCCTGTTAAACCAAGCAGAGGGATACCGGCACCCCCAAAAGGGGCCTGTTTCTCGGGGAGCAGGGGGTCCCCGGACCTGAAACCAAAACGTTTCTGCTCCGGAGACCCTCTGCACATGTACAGTATAAATAAAACACATATATAAATAACACTCGTTTTTTACCTTAGCGGCTATGCGCTATGGTAAAGAAGCAGCATTTCTGTTTTTTTAATAATATTGTCAGTGAGCAGGGGGTTCCCTGAGCCAGAAATCTAAACTCAGGGGGCCCCCTGCTCCTGCTCAATATTATTAAAAATACAGAAATGCTGCTTCATTACCATAGCGTATAGCCGCTAAGGCAATGAAGGGGTTAACCCACCGTGCCCACTTTATTGTGGGAAGCGGGGGTGGGTGAAGGGGGTATTTAACCCTTGGTGTGAGTTTAGGACTTGCGGGGGGTTGCGGGTGCACTTAACCCCTTCACGACCGTAGCAGTTAATACCGCTACGTTCATGAAGGGGTTAACCACTCCTGCGACCCGCCACCCCGCAAGACCAAAACAACCACCGTTGGGGCTAATGCCCCCTTCACCCACCCCCACTACCCACAATAAAAAATAATCACACACAGCATTCCCGCAAAACATAAATAAATAAATAAATAAATAAATACAAATAAATACAAATAAATACATTTGAAATATATTTTTATTCCTAGTGAAGATGTGCAGGGGGTCTCGGGAGCTGAACCGCGTTGGTTTCAGGACCGGGGACCCCCTGCCCTCCGAGATACAGACCCCTTTATGAGGTGCCGGTATCCCTCTGCGTTAAGTGCCCCGATCACGTGACCGCAGCCTGTTAAACCAAGCAGAGGGATACCGGCACCCCCAAAAGGGGCCTGTATCTCGGGGGCAGGGGGTCCCCGGACCTGAAACCAAAACGTTTCTGCTCCGGAGACCCTCTGCACATATACAGTATGAATAAAACACATATAAATAAACACTCGTTCTTTACCTTAGCGGCTATGCGCTATGGTAAAGAAGCAGCATTTCTGTATTTTTAATAATATTTTACAGTGAGCAGGGGGTTCCCTGAGCCAGAAATCTAAACTCAGGGGGCCACCTGCTCCTGCACAATATTATTAAAAGTACAGAAATGCTGCTTCATTTCCATAGCGTATAGCCGCTAATGTAATGAAGGGGTTAAGGCATAATAAACAATTAATACATTCAATACATATTTTTAATGTCTGTGTTAAACCTCCCTGCCTTCACTGTAATCTATGTAAAAACCCCTCCCCCTATTCTCTCTTTTAAACTTCCCTGCAATCTATGTAAAACCCCCTCCCCTATTCTCTCTTTTAAACTTCCCTGCCTTCAATGTAATCTATGTAAAAAACCCTCCCCCTATTCTCTCTTTTAAACCTCCCTGCCTTCTCTCTAATCTATGTAAAACACCCTCCCCCTATGCCCCTACTGTGTGCGTTAAGCTTCCCTGCAATCTATGTAAAAAAACCTCCCCCTATTGTGTGTTAAATCTCCCTGGCCTGTGTTTCTGAGTGCAGTGTACTGTATGTAAATGTGGGGAGGGGGATCCCGTGTAAATAACCACACCCACCCCCGCTACCCACAATAAAAAAAATCACACACAGCATCCCCGCAACACATAAATAAATCTAAATAAATCTAAATAAATAAATAAATAAATAAATACAAATAAATACATTTGAAATAAATTTTTATTCCTAGTGTAGATGTGCAGGGGGTCTCGGGAGCTGAACCGCGTTGGTTTCAGGTCGGGGGACCCCCTGCTCCCCGAGATAGAGACCCCTTTATGAGGTGCCGGTATCCCTCTGCGTTTTAAGGCCCCGATCACGTGACCGCGGCCTGTTAAACCAAGCAGAGGGATACCGGCACCCCCAAAAGGGGCCTGTATCTCGGGGGGTAGGGGGTCCCCGGACCTGAAACCAAAACGTTTCTGCTCCGGAGACCCTCTGCACATCTACACTGTGAGTAAAACAGACACATCATTAAAGAATCATTCTTTACCTTAGCGGCTATGTGCTATGGTAAAGAAGCAGCATTTCTGTATTTTTAATATTATTGTACAGTGAGCAGGGGGTTCCCTGAGCCAGAAATTAATACTCAGGGGGCCCCCTGCTCCTGCTCAATATTATTAAAAATACAGAAATGCTGCTTCATTACCATAGCGTACAGCCGCTAAGGTAATGAAGGGGTTAAGGCATAATAACCAATAAATACATTCAATACACTACCCACTACCCATGGCAACCTCCGCTGCTACTGCTGTACAGTAAAACAGAGAAAAAAATTAACACTTTCAAAGTAATGTCCCCTAACCCCTTAATCACCATAGCGGTTATTAACCGCTACAGTCATGAAGGGGTTAACCCACCCTCACCCACCACTCGGGACGCCTACTGTACATACCCTCCCACTCTAACCCCCCACCCCGTGAGGCCTAACCACCCTCAACCCTCACCCACTAACTACCCACAAGGGAGGCCTACCCACATACCGTTGGGGAACCCCCCCACCCCCCACCCCCCACCCCCAGTCCCCACAATCAAAACAATGCACAGCCCCACAATAAACAGCATTCTATTTATTAAATACATTACCCACCCCCTGTGCCCCCCTATAAATACAAGATTTATTCTTTTACATACAGGGTCCATAACGCAGCCCCACGCTAGTCCCCGGTGGGCTGGCAGGGCACCTGGACAGACCTACAGTTTACCAGCAGCATTCCACAGGTTCTGGAGGCCTGCTGGTGGATCCTGCCAGCACCATGGCGCCCAGGTGGTCTCCTTGGGTCACCGTGAGCCACAATTGGGTCCCCACGGTAGGCCCAAGGATGTCTGGGAACCCCGGGTCAAACCCACAGGTGTCTGTGGGGCCTCGGGTGGTTCCCATGGGGGTCTGGGGAACTCACGGGTGCTCACTACGGGTCCGCGGTGCCCCCACAGAAGTGGGACCACACATCATCATCCCCGCACCTACGGGTCGGAGGTGCCCCCACAGAAGTGGGACCACACATCGTCATGCCCGCATGTGTCACCCGTGGAACCACCAGCCTGCTACCCTTTAGGATACCCGAGGATTCCCCGTGGGTGGTCTCCAGAGGTCCCACGCAAAACCACGGAATCAAACCCTGAATGTAAAAATAATAAACCAAAATAAACCTGGCCTATACATTCAATACATACACCCTCCCCCCCCAACACCTACAGTACAATAATGTGCAAAATAACTATTATCCAGATATGGATAATAGATTATGTGCCCATTATTAAAAACATTAACTAGCATATTCAAATTAATAAAGTACTACTGACCTCATCAATACGAAGTGTCCATCGCCAGCGCCTTCCTTCTCTTGCCCACACAAGACATTGCCAATACCAAGCCAATACATTGCAAGTACATTCAGATATCAATTAACCCCTTAAACACCTTATCGGATAATAACCGCAAAGGTAATTAAGGGGTTAAGCCACATTGGCCCGATACCCACCCTTCACCCATGAATTTGTACTGTGGCTTCATCATGCAACTATATATATATATATATATACTGTATATATATATATATATATATATAGAGAGAGAGAGACAGAGAGAAAGAGAGAGAGAGATATATATACAGTATATATATATATATATATATATATATATATATATATATATATATATATATATATATATATATATATATATATATATATACACAAGTTATATACACACCCATGATAAACCAATATACAGTACAAATAAATGTAGAAGGGTTATCAAAAGCACTGTCCTACAACCAAACACTTCTCCATACAGTACATACACACTAAATTAAAATCAATTTCCTTTAATATTCATAACTCATCTCTCAATCTAAATCAGCACTAAACCTCTGAAAAGCCATTTAAACAACTTACATTCCAATATACTATAAATGATGCCTAAATATCTATGCACCATATACATTCTGCAAATTAATCAACCAAGTAAATAAAAATCAATTAGCAATCATTATTTACATCCCTAAACAATTCACACTCAATCACGAACAATGAAACCATTAACAGATTCACGCCTAGAGCAGAACAATTAAGCCTTTGAAAAAATATAAGTACGACAAAAATACAACCAAGGCTATCTATCCCTGACCTTCCTCAAACACACAATAAAATACCAAGGAATACATCTACTGTATCTAATTTTAAAATACTTTAAACTCACAAAATAATTAAAAACACATCTAATCCAGCTTTTAAAACATCATCATTTCTTACCCTGAATGTATACTGTACAGTATATCTCTCTAGACATATATACTGTACATACATACATACAGTGGCAAGAAATGATATACCACAAAAAAAAAAAAAATACACATGTTAAAAAACCTTTTGAAAAAATTAACAAGTTAAATAAAATACATTTCTTTAGTTAACTTACCATTACTTGCCCCCACCGATTCCCGTTGCGCAGCTTACTCACGAACCAATCCACGAACAGGAACCCATAAAATAATAAACCAGAAAAAAAATAAACTTTAAACTAAAAATCCAAAACAATCCACGGGTCTTCTATTTGTAATCCATCTTCACCTGTGTTCTTCTTTCTTCTATCTCCTTCCAGCGGGGCGGGGCAGGGGTCTTCTTTCCATCTTTGGCCACGCCCTGGTCTTCCTTCTTCCCCGGAAGTCCTTCCTCCGCGGCGTCTGGCTTCAAAATGAGACGACATAGGCATTTAAAGGCCTATGACGTCACATTTTGCGTCATGGTTCCCACGGTCCTGATTGGGCCGTGAAAACCATGTGTTTTGGCCGACAAAAATTTAAATGATGACGTCATCTTAAAGGCAATGAAAGCACAGCCAATCAGAATGGCTTTGCTTCAAATGCCTTTAAGGTGACGTCATTAAAAGACACATGGCCGTGCACACATGGTACTAGAGCCAATCAGAGCGTGGGAACTTTATCCCTACTCTGATTGGCTCTGGTATACCATGTGTCAGGGGCTTGGGGGAGAAAGGATGTGACGTCACTGAAAACCTGTCACGTGGTACGGTAGCCAATCAGAGCGTGGGAACTCCATCCCTACTCTGATTGGCTACCGTACCACGTGACAGGTTTTCAGTGACGTCACATCCTTTACTGTACTGTATATTGGTTTATCATGGCTGATAATATATAACGTGTGTATATATATATATACTGTATCTCTCTCTCTCTCTCTCTCTCTCTCTCTCTCTCTCTCTCTCTCTCTTTCTCTCTGTCTCTCTGTATATATATACAGTATATATATATAGTTGCATGATGAAGCCACAGTACAAATTCATGGGTGAAGGGTGGGTATCGGGCCAATGTGGCTTAACCCCTTAATTACCTTTGCGGTTATTATCCGATAAGGTGTTTAAGGGGTTAATTGATATCTGAATGTACTTGTAATGTATTGGCTTGGGATTGGCTATGTCTTGTGTGGGCAAGAGAAGGAAGGCGCTGGCTACGGACATTTCGTATTGATGAGGTCAGTAGTACTTTATTAATTTGAATATGCTAGTTAATGTTTTTAATAATGGGCACATAATCTATTATCCATATCTGGATAATTGTTTTTTTGCACATTATTGTACTGTAGGTGTTGGGGGGGGGGTGCATGTATTGAATGTATAGGCCAGGTTTATTTTTTTTACATTCAGGGTTGGTTCCGTGGTTCTGCGTGGGACCTCTGGAGACCACCTGTGGGTATCCTCGGGTATCCCAAGGGTAGCAGGCTGGTGGTTCCACGGGTGACACATGCGGGGATGACGATGTGTGGTCCCACTTCTGTGGGGGCACCGCCGACCCGTAGTCTGCGGGGATGATGATGTGTGGTCCCACTTCTGTGGGGGCACCGCGGACCCGTAGTGAGCACCCGTGAGTTCCCCAGACCCCCATGGGAACCACCCGAGGCCCCGCAGACACCTGTGGGTCTGACCCGGGGCTCCCAGACATCCGCGGGCCTACCGTGGGGAGCCAATTGTGGCCCACGGTGACCCAAGGAGACGACCTGGGGGCCATGGTGCTGGCAGGATCCACCAGCAGGCCTCCAGAACCTGTGTAAAAAGGGCTGCTGGTAAACTGTAGGTCTGTCCAGGTGCCCCGCCAGCCCACCGGGGACTCGCGTGGGGCTGCGCTATGAACCCTGTATGTAAAAGAATAAATCATGTATTTATGGGGGGGCACAGGGGGTGGGTAATGTATTTAATAAATAGAATGCTGTTTATTGTGGGTCACTGTACTGTTTTTATTGTGGGTACTGGGGGTGGGGGGGTATGTTTCCCCATCGCTATGTGGGTAGGCCTCCCTTGTGGGTACTGGGTGAGGGTGGTTAGGCCTCACGGGGGGTGGGTTAGTGTGGGACGGTATGTAGGCATCCCAAGTGGTGGGTGAGGGTGGGTTAACCCCTTCATGACTGTAGCAGTTAATAACCGCTATGGTGATTAAGGGGTTAGGGGACATTACTTTGAAAGTGTTAATTTTTTTCTCTGTTTTACAGCAGCAGCAGCGGAGGTTGCCATGGGTAGTGGGTAGTGTATTGAATGTATTTATTGATTATAATGCCTTAACCCCTTCATTACCTTAGCGGCTATACGCTATGGTAATGAAGCAGCATTTCTGTATTTTTAATAATATTGAGCAGGAGCAGGGGGCTCCCTGAGTATTAATTTCTGGTTCAGGGAACCCCCTGCTCACTGTACAATATTATTAAAAATACAGAAATGCTGCTTCTTTACCATAGCACATAGCCGCTAAGGTAAAGAATGATTCTTTAATGATGTGTGTGTTTTGTTCACAGTGTAGATGTGCAGAGGGTCTCCGGAGCAGAAACGTTTTGGTTTCAGGTCCGGGGACCCCCTACCCCCGAGATACAGGCCCCTTTTGGGGGTGCCGGTATCCCTCTGCTTGGTTTAACAGGCCGCGGTCACGTGATCGGGGTCTTAAAACGCAGAGGGATACCGGCACCTCATAAAGGGGTCTGTATCTCGGGGAGCAGGGGGTCCCCCGACCTGAAACCAACGCGGTTCAGCTCCCGAGACCCCCTGCACATCTACACTAGGAATAAAAATGTATTTCAAATGTATTTATTTGTATTTATTTATTTAGATTTATTTAGATTTATTTATGTATTGCGGGGATGCTGTGTGTGATTTTTTTTTATTGTGGGTAGCGGGGGTGGGTGTGGTTATTTACACGGGATCCCCCTCCCCACATTTACATACAGTACACTGCACTCAGAAACACAGGCCAGGGAGATTTAACACACAAAAGGGGGAGTTTTTTTTACATAGATTGCAGGGAAGCTTAACGCACACAATAGGGGCATAGTGGGAGGGTTTTTTACATAGATTAGAGAGAAGGCAGGGAGGTTTAAAAGAGAGAATAGGGGAGGGGGTTTTACATAGATTACATTGAAGGCAGGGAAGTTTAAAAGAGAGAATAGGGGAGGGGGTTTTACATAGATTGCAGGGAAGTTTAAAAGAGAGAATAGGGGGAGGGGTTTTTACATAGATTACAGTGAAGGCAGGGAGGTTTAACACAGACATTAAAAATATGTATTGAATGTATTAATTGTTTATTATGCCTTAACCCCTTCATTACCTTAGCGGCTATACGCTATGGTAATGAAGCAGCATTTCTGTACTTGTAATAATATTGTGCAGGAGCAGGGGGCCCACTGAGTTTAGATTTCTGGCTCAGGGAACCCCCTGCTCACTGTACAATATTATTAAAAATACAGAAATGCTGCTTCTTTACCATAGCGCATAGCCGCTAAGGTAAAGAACAAGTGTTTATTTATATATGTGTTTTATTCATACTGTACATGTGCAGAGGGTCTCCGGAGCAGAAACGTTTTGGTTTAAGGTCCGGGGACCCCCTGCCCCCCGAGATACAGGCCCCTTTTGGGGGTGCCGGTATCCCTCTGCTTGGTTTAACAGGCCGCGGTCACGTGATCGGGGCCTTAAAACGCAGAGGGATACCGGCACCTCATAAAGGGGTCTGTATCTCGGGGGGCAGGGGGTCCCCGGTCCTGAAACCAACGCGGTTCAGCTCCCGAGACCCCCTGCACATCTACACTAGGAATAAAAATGTATTTCAAATGTATTTATTTATTTATGTATTGCATGGATGCTGTGTGTGATTATTTTTTATTGTGGGTAGTGGGGGTGGGTGAAGGAGGTATTAGCCCCAACGGTGGTTGTTTTGGGCTTGCGGGGGGGGGGTCGCGGGAGTGGTTAACCCCTTCATAACCGTAGCGGTATTAACTGCTACGGTCGTGAAGGGGTTAAGTGCACCCGCAAGCCCCCCGCAAGTCTTAAACTCACACCAAGGGCCAAATACCCCCTTCACCCACACCCGCTACCCACAATAAAGCGGGCACGGTGGGTTAACCCATTCATTGCCTTAGCGGCTATACGCTATGGTAATGAAGCAGCATTTCTGTATTTTTAATAATATTGAGCAGGAGCAGGGGGCCCCCTGAGTTTAGATTTCTGGCTCAGGGAACCCCCTGCTCACTGTACAATATTATTAAAAATAGAGAAATGCTGCTTCTTTACCATAGCGTATAGCCGCTAAGGTAAAGAACGAGTGTTTATTTATATATGTGTTTTATTTATACTGTACATGTGCAGAGGGTCTCCAGAGCAGAAATGTTTTTGTTTCAGGTCCGGGGACCTCCTGCCCCCCGAGATACAGGCCCCTTTTGGGGGTGCCGGTATCCCTCTGCTTGGTTTATCAGGCCGCGGTCACGTGATCGGGGTCTTAACGCAGAGGGATACCGGCACCTCATAAAGGGGTCTGTATCTCGGGGGGCAGGGGGTCCCCGGTCCTGAAACCAACGCGGTTCAGCTCCCGAGACCCCCTGCACATCTACACTAGGAATAAAAATGTATTTCAAATGTATTTATTTATATTTATTTATTTATTTATGTATTGCGGGGATGCTGTGTGTGATTATTTTTTATTGTGGGTAGTGGGGGTGGGTGAAGGGGGTATTAGCCCCAACGGTGGTTGTTTTGGGCTTGCGGCGGGGGTCGCAGGAGTGGTTAACCCCTTCATGAACGTAGCGGTATTAACTGCTACGGTCGTGAAGGGGTTAAGTGCACCCGCAACCCCCCCGCAAGTCCTAAACTCACACCAAGGGCCAAATACCCCCTTCACCCACCCCCGCTACCCACAATAAAGTGGGCACGGTGGGTTAACCCCTTCATTGCCTTAGCGGCTATACGCTATGGTAATAAAGCAGCATTTCTGTATTTTTAATAATATTGAGCAGGAGCAGGGGGCCCCCTGAGTTTAGATTTCTGGCTCAGGGAACCCCCTGCTCACTGTACAATATTATTAAAAATAGAGAAATGCTGCTTCTTACCATAGCGCATAGCCGCTAAGGTAAAGAACGAGTGTTTATTTATATATGTGTTTTATTTATACTGTACATGTGCAGAGGGTCTCCGGAGCAGAAACGTTTTGGTTTCAGGTCCGGGGACCCCCTGCTCCCCGAGATACAGGCCACTTTTGGGGGTGCCGGTATCCCTCTGCTTGGTTTAACAGGCCGCGATCACGTGATCGGGACCTTTAAACGCAGAGGGATACCGGCACCTCATAAAGGGGTCTGTATCTCGGGAAGCAGGGGGTCCCCGGACCTGAAACCAGTGCGGTTCAGCTCCCAAGACCCCCTGTACATCTACACTATAAATAAAAATGTATTTAAAATAATTTTTAATATGCCGATGTTTGCGCAGAGAGATAGCAGCGGATCTCTCTCTGCTGCAAACACATCTCGCCCCCGCCGGCCCATAGTATCATTTATGTATGTGCATATACAGTACTGTATGTTAGGAGTTATAGGGGTTGTTGTTAAACAGTATATATATATATATATATATATATATACTGTGTATATACAGTACTGTATATATATACTGCATTACAATTCATGAATTTATGCCATCTGGTGGACACGCGAAGCATTGCAGCCTATTAAATCCTGATCATTATCATTTAACAGATCAGCCGCCCATCAGCCAGGCATGAACGCGGCTTGTCAGAGGTGAGGAGCGGCGCATTCCAGGTATCTGCCAGGTACAAACTGGTTATTTGCTCGAATAAAGTGTGTCGCAGCAGTATCTGACTACTATGGATTTGAGCAAAGGCTATTGGCAAATCCCACTGACCCTGGAGGCTAGAGAGAAGTCAGCATTCATCACTCCAAGTGGACTCTATGAGTTTTTAGTGATGCCATTTGGGATGAAGATTGCCCCGGCTACCTTCCAACGCCTGGTCAATACAGTAGGTTACTGGAAGGGATGCAGAGCTATGCCAGGGCTTACTTAAATGACATTGCTGTCTTTAGTTATTCCTGGGACTCCCATTTAGGACATGTAGCTGCGGTGCTAGATAGGATCAGGGAGGCTGGGCTTACCTTGAAACCCACTAAGTGTATGGTAGGGATGACAGAGGTCCTTTACTTAGGGCACAGGGTGGGTGGAGGCCACCTCAAACCAGAACCAGCTAAGGTAGAAGCCATAGTTCAGTGGCCTGTTCCAAAAACCAAGAAACAGGTCATGGCATTTTTGGGCGCCGCAGGGTACTATAGGAAGTTTGTCCCACAGTACAGCGCCGTGGCCAAACCCCTGACTGATTTTACTAAGAAGCAACTGCCTGTGCTTATCACCTGGACTCCTGCCTGTGAAACTGCTTTCCAGGCACTGAAAACTGCGCTTGCTGGGGCCCCCATACTGGCTGCCCCGGACTATACCAAACATTTCCTTATGCAAATTGATGCCTTGAACTATGGCATTGGGGCTGTGTTGAGCCAGGTGGGGGACGACAGTAGAGAGCACCCTGCGGTGTACCTCAGCCAAAAACTACTCCCCAGAGAAGTGGCCTATGCCACCATTGAGAAAGAGTGCTTGGCCATTGTGTGGGCACTCAAAAAACTCCAGCCCTATGTGTATGGAAGGGCTTTCACGGTCCTCACAGACCACAACCCCCTGAGTTGGCTGCAGAGGGCATCAGGGGAGAATGCCAAGTTGCTTAGGTGGAGCTTGGCCTTGCAAGAGTTTGAATTTACCATTCAGCACAAAAAGAGTAGTGAAAACAGCAATGCTGATGGACTTTCACGTCAGGACTATCCCTCTGAGACTGAGTTCATTAATGGTGCCAGCAGTGCCCCACTCCCTGTTAGGGCCAGTGGGCCACAGGTCACCCATTAAGAAGGGGAGGTGTAGAGGGAGAGGGGGTTGGCCCGGTATTGAAGGGGAGCACCCCATATGGCCACCCCCTGACCTCACCAGGGAGGCAAGGGGTTAACTGGACTGTGGTCCAGGAATGAGGCTTACACCTTGTCATGTCAGGAAAATGTATGTTCCCCTGTTCCCATGTTTCATTATAATCCTGTATTTTAATGTTTTAAAGTGCATTTCTGTATCTCCAGTTCCGGAGGTCGCAGAGAGTTGACATTTGGCCAATGTGTGAAGTCATTGTAGGCATTAAGAACTGGCAAATTTCGACCCACTGAGCCCACCAGAATGGAACTTATTAATATGTGTAGATATTAAAGTGTATATGTATGGTATTGTGGATCTGCTCTGAAAATGCAGACTCCATCTGCTATGCTAATAAGTCATGAAGGGCAACCGGCTGATTGAGCCTAAGCACTGTGATCAAAAGTTAACTGCCTGATTGTTTACACTAAGTACTAATCAATAGACCAAGTACTAATCAACAGACTGTCACTCTAATTGTTACCTGAGGGTGGAAAATCATCAAACTGGAGTGGTTTGTAAGTGTTATGTCTACACCTACAAATACTGCAGATACTTCATTTGGTAGACTGGTCGTTGCCCTTGATTTAATTATGGGGCTACCCATAGAGAGTCCTAGTACACATGGGCTAACTAGCTGGGGGGCATGGTTTAAGCTGTGTCTCAACGTTAGGGATTGGATACAGATAATTGTTCACCAATAGTCTGTATTCAATATTAAGAATAGGGTTACACAGGTATATAAACTGTGTCAACACTACAGTTTTTAGTTGTTTTTCTTCTGATACCATCTTGAATGTCACCGGATTGCTGGAGAATTGCTAGCTGATACTTCTCCATCCCCCAAACCTAAGTAAGTGTTACCTTCTTGTCTGTTAATTGTACTATATTGCTGTGTTCACCTTTTTAAGAAATAAATATATTTTATTATATCTAAGCCTCGTTCAGTTCAACCCAGATATTTGGTGTTCATTATATCTTGTCAAAAGCTACCGTGACACAGCAGGGATAGGTGAGGAGGAGAAGAGGAGGAGACAGGGGAACCAGTAAGGGAGATCGCTGGCAGGGTATGGGAGGAGGAATCAGGAGGCAGGTAACCCCTACAAGAGGGCCGTGTGTGCACGCACCCTGTAATCTGAGAGTGCGCGCGCACAGGCTGCGTTACGAGGCGCACGGAGCACCGTGCCAAGGGGGAATCCGCAGAGAAGGATGGGGAAATGGAGGGAACAGCTGCCAGAGTAAGGGGATAGGAGCTGATACCGAGGGGGTCTGAGAGTGGGGAACGCCGCAGTGGGGGCTAGGGGACTGCGCGGGTGCGCGAGTCTTGCGGGGCACACGCTGATGTAACGGAGCGGCATCAGAAGCTACCGGAGGGGGACAGGTGTGGGTAAAGGAAGGGAGGCTGGCAGGGGAAGGAACATAGAGGGTAAGGGAGCGTGTGACATCAGGGACACATGAATGGAAAGGAATCCACTGAACCGCCACATTATCCCCCCATTGAGGATCGATCTCCGAGCGATCCAGCCACGGTTTCTGGGGAAATTTTAGATGGAACTGTCGGAGGAATTTCGGGGCATGAATGTGACGTGCCGGTACCCATGAGCGTTCCTCCGGACCATAGCCCTTCCAGTGGACGAGGAACTGGAGCTTATTCTTAGACCAGCGTGAGTCGATGAGAGATTGAACCTCGTACTCTTGTTGTCCTAGTGTGGACACTGGGTTGGGTTTATGGGCAGGATCTGAAAAATGTGAACTCTGTAAAAAAGTTTTAAGCAGGGAGATGTGAAATACAGAAAGAATCCTCATGGTGGGAGGCAGAGCAAGACGGTAAGCGACTGGGTTGACGTTTTCTATGATTTTGAATGGACCCAAAAATCTTGGTGATAATTTAGGAGATGGCGTTTTAAGCCTGATGTTTTTCGAGGACAACCATACTCTGTCACCAGGCTTGAAATAGGGACCAGGTTGGGGATGGCGATCCGCCTTGGTCTTTTGTTTGGCAACGGCAGATTGTAGGGATTTGAGGATCCTTTTCCAAGAGTTCTGCAGGGTCGTAACATGAGAATCAGCTGCAGGAATGCCAGACGGGGCAGAAGAGAGAGAAAGACTGCTGGGGTGAAAGCCAAAATTAATAAAAATGGGAGACTCTTGGGTAGATTCATTCTTGAGCTAGTTGATTGCGAATTCGACCCACGGTAACAGGTCCACCCAGTTGTCCTGTGACTCTGATACAAAATATCTGAGGTATTGCTCAATGGTTTGATTCATCCTTTCGGTCTGACCATTGGTCTGAGGATGATAACCAGAAGAAAAAAGGAGAGAAATTCCGAGTCTCTGAGAAAACGCCCGCCAGAACTTAGAGATGAATTGAGACCCTCTGTCGGAGACAATAGAAATGGGAACGCCATGTAATCTGAAAATTTCCTTGGAAAAAACATCGGCCAGAGTAGCAGAATTCGGAAGACCCTTGAGGGGAATAAAGTGTGAATGCTTAGAAAATCTGTCTACAACAACAAGGATGGTATTCATTCCTTTGGAGTAGGGAAGTTCGACGATGAAATCCTTTGAGATGTGTTTCCAGGGTTGTTCCGAAATAGGAAGAGGCAAGAGGAGGCCAGAGGGTTTGTGGTGGAGCGTCTTACTCTGGGCACAAAGAGGACAAGCACTCGTAAAGTCAAAAATGATTTTGTTCATCCTCGGCCACCAAAAAGTCAGTTTAATAAGGTCAGCAGTCCATTTGAAGCCTGGATGACCGACAGATCTAGAGGAATGACCCCAAAGAAGAATCTTGTGGTGAAATCATGGAGCTGTGTATAAGCGCCCTTCTGGTACCCTGAACCTGCTGGGAATGTGAGCCTGGGCTTTGTTGATTTCGTCCAACACATCGAAATTACTAGCGGAGATTATGCATTTGGCAGGAAGAATATGTTCCATGGCTTCATTAGATTCACTTTCTGTGGCGAACTGGCGAGAGGGCGTCCGCCTTGACATTTTTTCAACCAAAAATGTTTTTATTGAGCGCATGGTACATTCATTACAGTAGCTGCCAACCCAATGTCATACATATATGTAATCATGACTACTCATTATTAATGTACAACTCAAAACTGACTTACTGGGGAGACGCACTGACGAACACGATCATAGACAAGAGACATACCGGAGGAGGAGGGGAAGGGGGGTGGGAAAGGGAGAATGTAGCAGTCCTTAGATGTTATCGGTTCTCTGGAGCGTCGCAGGAAGAGTCCAATGATGTTGGCCCCTGGGATGGGTTATCAATCGATGGGTCCCGCCTTTCATCTGCTCGTGTGATTATGCTGAATCTAACCCTTCGACCTATCTATCTATCGGTTTGGCCTAGGGTCTTGTCTCAATTAGTTAGTTTGTAAACATCAATCTGGTGTCTTCCAGCATCAAAGAAGAATGCGTCAATAACTATTAAAGCAGTATGTTAGCGGCACTGACCCCCGGGATATCCATTTGGGCCAACAAAGGCGTCCAAAGTTTTAAGAATTTTGTACGAGTGTCATTAACCAAACTTGTTAATTGCTCCATATGGCAAACATACCAAATTCTATTCCTGATTTGAGGGAAATTGGGTACTTCGGGCTGCTTCCACAGTGCTGCGATTTTAACACCTCAGGGCAGTTGCAAAGTGTGCAATTAATTTATGTGCTGATCTGTTTAGCCCCCGGGTGCGTCTGGCCAGCAGAAACAACCAGGGGTCCAAAGGGACCGCGCAACTGAGAATTCTCTGGAGCCAATTCCTGATGTTTTCCCAAATTGGGGTTAACTTGGGGCAACCCCACAGCATGTGCAGCAAGTCTGCCTGTTCCCCACATTGTTTGGGGCACAATGGGTGGTAATTCTTGACAAACTTAGATAATCGTAGTGGGGTCAGGTACCATCTCATTAGCACGTTATACGCATTCTCCTTTAATGTGGTGCATATAGAACTTTTAGATGCTGCTGTAACTATATGGTCCCAGTCCTCGTCCTCTAACGTCTCTCCTAAGTCCCTCTCCCAGTTGGCTCTGTAACTCAGTACCACGTCGTCGTCAGTCGCTGGGGAGACCACCTCTCTGTATATACCAGAGATAAGTCCACTGGTATCTGTCCCTCTGGAGCAGAGCTGTTCGAAATTAGTGTGCTTAGGGCAAATTGGGAATTTAGAGTAGAATGCTCTAATCTGGATGTATCTAAAAAATTCTGAGTTTGGAACTGCTTTTTCAGATTTAATTTGCTCAAAAGATTTTATTGTTATCCGTCCCTCCAGATGTACTAGGCGAGTGTAGCCTTTCTGTTTCCATATTGTAAAGTCTTTATTGTTCTTTCCCGGAGCGAAATCAGGGTTCCCCAAAATGGGGGTCATCAAGGAGTGCTGGCGTGTAAGGGCAAATCTAAACTTGCTCCTGTCCCATACTGGTAAAGAGCTGTTGACCGCAGAAAGCGGATTGCTTATGGTTTTATGCACCATTTTTGGTAGCCATATTAGGTCCTGCAGCGCCACCGGGGCGCAACAGTCCGCCTCCAGTTCACCTATCGCTTTAGTCTCGGCTGAGTGTGCCACTGGGTAATTTGGGATAATTGAGCCGCTCTGAAATACGATAACAGGCAAGGTACCGCTAACCCTCCTCTTGTTGTTGGCTGAATCATTGTGCTAGTTTTAATGCGGGGGGTTTTATTACCCCAGACGAATTTCACCATTGCGGACTGTAGTCGGAGGATGTCTTCCCTAATTATAGGGATCGGTAGGGTCTGAAATAGGTACAGGATTCTGGGGAGGAGATTCATTTTGAGCGTCTGGATCTTACCGATCCAGGATATGCTACCCTGCCCACATCCGGAGTTCCTCCTTCAAAGTCTGTATTAGTCTGGTGTATTTTGCTTATAGACGGTGTCAAATTGCTTTGTGATATTTACCCCTAGGTATTTAATGGAGGAGGTTTGCCATTTGAAATTAAAATCAGTTTTTCAGTGACTTTAGGTAAGTTTATGTTTAAGGCTTCAGATTTTGCCTGGTTAATTTTGAACCCTGATACTGCGTTGAAATCCCCTAATATACTGAAGACATTTGGCAGAGAGGTGAGGGGCTATGATATTGTTAGTATCACGTCATCAGCGTACAGGGCCACTTTATGTGGCTGTTCCCCAATTTGGATACCCGTTATGTTTGGATTGAGGCGAATTTGTGCCGCGAGGGGCTCAATACATAAGGCAAAAAGAAGGGGGGATAGGGGACATCCCTGTCTGGTGCCGCTCTGAATCCGGAATTCGCCCAACAGGAAGCCCTGGTGCCTGACCTTCGCCGTCGGCCCCTGGTACAGAGCGAGAATCACCTCTAACATTCTCCCCCCCAGCCCGAACTCCCCAAGCGTCTCTCTCATGTAGGGCCAGTCGATTCTATCGAATGCTTTCTCTGCATCGAGACTAAGCATCATCGACGGGATAAGTTTTTTTTGTGCCAGATCTATCAAATCTATGATTTGTCTAGTGTTATCCGATGCCTGTCTCCCACAGTTGAACCCTACTTGATCAGGGTAGACCAACTGCGGCAACACCTGGTTAAGGCGATTAGCCAGTAACTTGGAAAAAAAAATTGTGTCTGAATTAATCAGGGAGATGGGTCGGTAGCTTTTACAGTCCGCTGGGTCCTTTCCCTGTTTGTGAATCACAGAGATAGACGCCTGCAGCATCTAAGCCGGGATGGGGGCACCATCCCTGAATGAGTTACACAACTTTAGCAGGTGGGGAGCTAACAGATTGCGGAATTTTTTATAGTATAGATTGGAGAAGCCATCTGGGCCGGGGGCTTTGGATACTTTCAGTGATTTCATTACTTCCAGTAGCTCCTCCATAGTGAAGTCTGGCTGTAGTGCGTCCCTCTCCTCTCTGGACAATTTAGGTAGTTTGGACTCTTTTAAGAATGTCTTCAGACGAGCCTGAGTGGTATTATTGTGGACCACTTTCGCACCATCATACAGGGTCTCGTAGTATGATTTGAATTCCTCTACTATTAATTTTGGGTCGGACGTAAGATTCCCTTGTGCTGTCCGGATTGACTGAATTTGGGAGACTTGATTTTTGTCTCAAAGCTTATTGACAAGTAGGGTATCTTGCTTGTTCGCCTTCTCATAAAATTTCCGTTTCGACCAGGACAGCGCTTTCTCAGCACGGGAGGCCAGCAGCAAGCCCAGTTTAGTTTTAGTATCTAACAACTCCTTAAGGGTCGTTGCATTTTTGTTATTTTTGTGCAGGGTTGACAGGACCGCCAATTCAGTTTTCAATTGCATAATTTTTGTGTCCTTCTCCCTCTTCCGCTTACACGCAATCCCAATGAGTTCTCCTCTCAGAGTTGCCTCATTGGCTTCCCAAAGGGTGGACTGTGAAACCACACTTCCCGTATTCTCCTGAAAGTATACCCTGATTCTATCCCCCACTTTTTGTGAAATTTCGGGGATTTTCAACAGTACTTCATTAAGTTTCCAGTTCGCTCCTGGTCTGTCCAAACTAAATTCAGTGCACCGCAGCTCAATCGGCGCATGATCTGACCACGAAATATCGTGGATTACCGAATGGGAGATCTGCGAGACCATTCTGCTAGACACAAAGAGATAGTCTTTCCTACTGTATCTGTCGTGGGGGTGGGAGTAAAATGTAAAACCTTTTTCAGTGTGGTGTTGCTCTCGCCAAACATCTAATAGATTATTGGTTCTCAGTCCTCTGTTCCATGCTGCCCTAACCTTTGACCGACTGTGACCCTCTGGGGTGCATCTATCCAGCTGTGGGTCAAGAGTCTTATTAAAATCTCCCCCTAGGATTGTGCTCCCCTGAGCCATACTTCCAAATACGGAGAAAAATCTCTCTAGGAAAGCCTCCGCGTTGTTGCTTGGGGCGTATACATTTGCCAGCGTAACAAGCTGGCCCCGTATTTCCCCTGTGACAATCAAGAATCAATCGTTTTTGTCTTTTTTAACGGTTTGGACCTTGAACGGGAGCCGGTTGTGGACCAGAATAGCCACCCCTCGCTTTTTTTTGCAAGCAGAGGACTAGAACCATGTTTTATACTTGTAGTCAATGTATTTCGGGGAGCTGGTTTTAGAGAAATGCGTCTCTTGTAGCATTAGAATGTCAGGGTCCGTCTTTTTATAGTCCGTCATAGCTAGTTTTCGCTTCCCTGGGCTATTAAATCCTTTCACGTTATGTGAAAGGATAACAATTTCTCTACCCATGTGTAGTTACCCACGCCTCTCCTTGTCTGTTGGCTCTTTGGGTCAGCCTGGTACTTGGGGACTCCCTACTCGCATGTTGGTTCGCCGGGTTTCGGCTCTCATTTTCACCGTCCTGTGACTGCAACAAGGGAAAGCAAGGGGAGACACACTGGGGGAACACAGAAACACACATCACTACATGTGACAAAACTTTTAATAATTGTCCGGCGGTTGAGCGAGACCCCGCTCCCCCAATCGCCTTCTTTGCCCCTCCTGGGTGTTCAGCCTGGGCGGAGTCCGGGATAGTATCCCGTCCCCCTCTCCTGCCCTGAGTGGCTGGCCTAGTGGGGACATTCATGGGCCGCCTGCAGGATATCCCCCCTGCACCCATGTGGAGTCTCATGTTCAAGACCGTCATGGGGGGAATATCTCCCCCCCTCCTCTGTCGTCTTAAGTAAACTTCAATGTAAAACAACGCTTTCTACTTGAAACTGCTAACCTTACCCTTTAATTTGATAGATTGCCAATTATCAACTTTCCTTAACCTTTTTTGTTTTTTTTATATATATTTTTTCCCTTGGGGAACTCGGTTCAGGGAGGAACTTTGTGAAACTGGCAATCACTGATATTAAAACTGGGTAAACTGTAACTGGACTTTTGGATGTCCTGGTGAACCCCTCATAATTCCTCTGGGGCTTCGATATCCTGGTTTGATTTGGACGGGCCGGCAGTCCTCCATTCTGACTCTTCCCGTTGCTCCCTCCTGGGGCTTTTGGGCAGGCCTTCCTTCACCCCTATTTTATTTAGGAAGTCAGCGCTTTCCTCTATCTCTTTCATTGATATGGCCTTCCCATTTCTTATGACCAACAGGCCAAACGGGAAGGTCCAGCGGTATCGTATTGCCCAGTTTCTGAGCAATCTGGCGACCGGTTGTAGTGCCCTTCTCCTAGCTAACGTGACTGGTGAGAGGTCCTGAAATAGCTGTAGCGTAACTTCCTCGAACCGGCAGGAGCCCTCAGTCTTAGTATTCTTGAAGACCGCCTCCCTGGTCTTAAAGTAGTGCAGCCTGGCGATCACATCGCGTGGCTGCTCCGTTGCTGCAGGGCGGTTTCTGAGGGCTCTGTGGCAGCGATCCATGGCTAATTCAGTTTCTGGGAGGTCGGGCAGTAGCATCGCGAGCCATCTTAAGATGAACCCCTCCACGTCCGTGGTATCCTCGGGGATGCCACGAACTCTTATGTTATTGCGTCTCTACGATAAAGGGGATGAGACCGCTCGTCCAGTAATACAATATAGATTCTAAATAAAGTGAGCAGGTGCTCGGAAGGGATAAAGTAGTCAATGTGTAACAGTGTTTATCCAAGAGGGATCAAAAAAGTATCCCCATAGCACCCGGCACTCAATGCTGGATAGTTTAATCTGGTCGACAATGTTCCAATAGGGAAAATTACTGATGTTTAACAAATGTATAGGGAATTAATAGCCCTTGTACCAATAAGTCCCAAGAAAATAATAACGTTTTATTAGTCTAAATACTTGTTTAATCACACATATATAATCATTCAAAACTGTTAAAAAAAAAACATTCAGAGGTGGCTGTTGAAGTAAATAGCACTACAGTAAGCTATCTGTCATAGATAGGAGATCAAAGATGTTTCTCATACATGCTTAGCAGTGAATCATGCCGTAGGGTGTATCATAGAGAGTTGGTTGATAACACCTTCTATCAATTGATATTTGTTAGTAAATATAACATATACAGCATAAATGCATCCAAAATCGCGCTGACCCTGTAGGTGTGCTTGATCTAATCTGTGAGCATTTAGAATATACTCGGTATTAGAGGTCTAGCAGTGTTATCACCTATTAAAGCAGCATATATGGCTTGAATAAATTCAGGGAGCGCATGTGGGTGGTGTAGCAATTGGTTGGTGGTGACACCTTAAATCAATTGATTTAGGCTTGTAAACATGACAAATATAGCACAATTGCATCCAAAGTCTTGTCCCTCTACACGCTGACCCTACATGTGTGCTGTCTTCTCTCTACGTGCGGCTGATCACTGGGAACTCGCCAACTCTGATGACGAAACGGTCGTCGGGAATAGACGTCACTAGATGACGTCATCAGAGGTGGCGTGTTCCCAGTGATCAGCCGCACGTAGAGAGAAGACAGGCTTGTATACCACACGGAGTCTTGTTCCAGACACAGTGTGTGACCCGCTGTAGTCACGGAGCCTATGGGGGGTTAATTTTAGCATCGGGACACCCACATGCGCTTCCCGAATCTATTTAAGCCATATATGCTGCATTAGTAGGTCATAACACTGCTAGACCTCTAACACCGAGAATATACCATATGCGTACAGAGCAGACCCAGCACACACAGGGTCAGCGCGATTTTGGATGCATTTATGCTGCATATGTTATATTTACTAACAAATATCAATTGATAGAAGGTGTTATCAACAAACTCTCTATGATACACCATACGGCATGATTCACTGCTAAGCATGTATGAGAATCATTTTTTATCTCCTATCTATGACAGATAGCTTACTGTAGTGCTATTTACTTCCACAGCCACCTCTGAATGGGTTTTTTTTTAACAGTTTTGAATGATGTATATATGTGTGTTTTTAACAAGTATTTAGACTAATAAAACTTTATTATTTTCTTGGGACTTATTGGTACAAGGGCTATTAATTCCATATACATTTGTAAATATAGGTAATTTTCCCTATTGGAACATTGTCGACCAGATTAAACTATCCAGCATTGAGTGCCGGGTGCTATGGGGATACTTTTTTGATCCCTCTTGGATAAACATTGTTACACGTTATTGCGTCTCTCCCGGATTTCGGCATCCTCTTGCCTGTCAGTTATCTCCGCTATTTGGGCCTGCATATATGTTGCCCTTTTGTCCGTCTTTTTAATCTGTTTCGTTGCGGTCGCCATCTTGTCCTCTAGAGCACCGATCCGTTCTCCAAGGCCCTGGATCTCTTTCTTCAGGTCCTGTAGCCCGTCATTAATCATATTTTTCATGTCCTAGTATAAACCGGCATCTGTGCCGGCTCCACCACTGGATCTTCTTCCCGCTCCGAATCAGAGTCCGCAGTCGATTCCGGCGCCATTGCAGCTCCTGCGCTCCGTGGGGTGGATCAGCCGAGATATTTGCGCAGATCGCCCTCCTTCTTTTTTCGGGGATTTAGCGGGGCCATCTCGGGGGTTGTCGCCGTGATTTAATATATTTTCCAGCTTTTATTTATCGTTTGTGCGTTGTTGTTTTATATTTTTATTGGAAGTGGGGAACGGAGCTCAATCCTATGCTGCCATCCACTCCAGCCTCGTGTATGCTCCTCCCGCCTTGACATTTTTGGTACCAGGAATGTATGAAATAGTATAATTAAAGCGGGAGAAGAAGAGAGCCCACTAAGCTTGACGGGATCCCAACCGTTGGGCCCCCTCGATATACAGCAAATTTTTGTGGTCGTGAGAATAGCCACAGGTTCTTTGGTGCCTTCTAAAAGATGCCTCCATTCTTGTAGAGCCAGTTTAATGGCCAAAAGTTCACGATTACCAACATCATAATTTCTTTCAGCAGATTAAAATTTCCGCGAAAAAAACCCACAGGGATGGAGTCTTTCTTGAGGAGACGATCTCTGAGAGAGAACTGCACCAGCTCCTACATCCGAAGCGTCGACTTCCAAAGTGAAGGGAAGAGAGGTATCTGGATGGCGTAGGATGGGTGCGGACACAAAAGCTTTTTTAAGGACCTCGAAAGCAACAATAGCTTCAGGAGACCAGGAGGTGGGATCGGCACCTTTCTTGGTCAGGGCGGTGATGGGAAGAGCAATAGAAGAAAATGTATTGATGAATTTCCAGGAATAATTGACAAAGCCAGGGAAACGCTGCACAGCTTTGAGCAAATTAGGCAGCGGCCAGTCAAGAACCGAATTAATTTTTCTGGATCCATAGAGAAACCTTGATTGGAAAAAATGTATCCTAAAAAAGAAGTAGAGGTCTGGTGGAACAAACATTTCTAGATCTTGGCGTATAGGCAGTTACAACGGAGCCTAGAGAGCACCAGTTTGGTGTGTTGAATGTGCTCCTCCAGGTTTTTAGAAAACATAAGAATGTCATCCAGATATACTATGACAAATGTCCCCAACACATCCCTGAAAATGTCGTTCATGAGCTCTTGAAAGACAGCAGGGGCATTGCATAAGCCAAAGGGCAAAACTAGATACTCATAATGTCCAGATCGCGTATTAAACGAGGTTTTCCACTCGTCCCCTCTCTTATGCGAATGAGATTATAGGCCCCTCTTAAGTCAAGCTTGGAGAAGATAGAGGCCCTGTGGACGGATGTTCACAGAGGTACGCAATTAGGAGGATTTATAATGTGAAATTATAATAAGGCTTTATTGTGCCTTTTCCTTTTTATCAGGAAAACATCCAAACAAGGGGGGGGGGAACAAAGCTTCCGTTCACTTGGGAGTATTTCTAGTGAAAACACCATGCAATCAATTCACATCTCCCTAGTCAAGCATTTCTCCCCAGCCCCAAAACATAGCATGCAATAAGCAGATATAAGCAGTCTCTGAAGAATAAAAGTCTTATCTGTTTGCAAGCTTCTCTGCTCTCCTGGAACCGCACGCATGCGTGCACAGAAAATATCAGCATCCAGGTTTTAGAAGTCTTATTTGGTCCTTGAAGGAAGACCTAATTTCCTCGCCTATGCTTCAGAACTGAGAGGAGCCTTTCCTCTGCCAAGAAAACTGAAGCCTTGTGACTGGATACTACACCCTCTGCACCATTTTGCAGCAGACTTCCCCGGAGAAGTTTTCACGCCCTGCCACTGTTATCTCCGGTCTTTGATGAACTTCAGGCCTGGTAGACAAAAACGAAATGAAACGTAACGCAAGCCAGGTTTCAAGTCCTTTGTCTCAATTTATTACTCATAGGTTAATGACATTTATACAGAAAAAAAGAAGATATTGGTTAGAGGCATAACATAGGCGTAACATAGGCGTATCCTAGGTGTAACATAGGCGTATCCTAGGTGTGTCTTGGGCGTAGCTTTGATTAGAGGCGTGATTTAGGGGCAGGACATATTAGTGGCGTGACTTTTGGAACGTGTCTTTTACAATACAAGCAATTGTTTGAATACATAGCTTATTCATTGTCTGTTATCAAAAGAGACCTTGAGTCTTTAGCAACTAAATTACACTATTTTGCTTCTTGCAGAGAACCATTCTATTATATTCTAACTAAAACATCAGGAAATTGACAACACAAAAGTATCGTAGTAATATCCTGACCAGGAAGAAAAGCAATGCAATTTGGCAGAAACTGAGTGCATTTAGGAATTATATTTCAGCAAAAGGCTGACTACAGAATCTTAACTAGTTATGACCATACAAAATGGAAGCTTAACACGAGTGCAGATTCTGGCCTGACATACTGGTCCTAACAGTCCTTGTGGTTTGGAGGGAAAATCTTTACTGTCCCTGCTTCAGCTCCCTTGTCTTCAGGGTTTGTCAGCATACAGGTTTAGAAGTTTTCCCTGTGTCTTGAAAGTAGCTCTGCTATCTTTTGGCAGAGCTCAAGACAAGTGAGTCTCCAAGTTCAGCTCAGGTGTCATCTAAAGAGTTCTTACTTCCTGTTTCAAAAGACAGGCTTTCTAAGCCATCTAATCAGGCAGGTGGTGTTTAGTAATGAACTACCAGAGGTTAACCACCACACTTCTGGATTAAAGGCACATTACTGAACAGGGATAAGTCCCCTGTTACATACCTCCCCTGTTTGTGGGAAGCTCGGGCTTACCACGGCCAAAGCCCATCCTTCCTCTCTCATTCTAGATATCTCTGTGACTTGAATGAGAGTGGATGGAGGAAGAGAACCCTCTGTCCCGCTTGGATTGGACCCTTTCTCCAATTTATTTTTGTCTCCTCTCGAAGATGCTTGAGATCAGCACTCCTCAGTCGCTCAAGGAGGACTTTTTCCACGTAAAGTCTTTTAATCACGTGCGCGGTCTTGAGAATTCTGTTGCGTCGGGCACTCCTCTTTTTGTATACAAAGTGTATGGCAACAGTTGTAGAGAAGTTAGGACTAGCCCTTAGAGTTATCTGCTCTTGAAGTGGTCTTTCTGCCGCTTCTCCACACCACGGAGTCGCCAGTTCAGTGTCTTCAGCTAAGGATTCTTCTGGCTTTGATTCTGCACTCCTACCTCTGTTTGTTGCCTGTTGGACAGCTGTAGGTTTGGCAAGTGCTTTCTTTGGTGGCTCAAACTTTGTAATTTTGTTTTGAAGTTGCGTAGAGTCCCCAACTCTCAATGTACCCTTGTCCTTGCGGACATTAGTTACTGTGGGATACTGGTGCTTGGGCAGAGCCAATACCTTTTTCCATATTGGAGGAATCTGTATCAGAGTCTCCTTCATATTCTGGAGCTCTGTAATTTTTGTCATCAAGGTTGCCGCTGCGTCTGTTTTCTCTTTGGTGTACTGACTCAAGGAAATGGAACAGTCTCTCTGTCTCTCCAGCTCTTGCTCCAGTTTCTGAGCCTTCTCACGCTCCCTCTCATACAGAGTCAACCGGTATCGAAGCTCCGCTTCCAACGATGCTCTGAAGACATGCAGCATGGCCTTTAGATCCTCATACTGCTCTGTGGGGATGTACTGGGTATTCAGACGTTCCTGCAGCGCTTGTACCTCTTTAGCAGCCTGCAGTTTTTTTTTCTGTAGTGTTTGCTGCTTCTCCTCAGCATACTGGAGGTGTGTACGCAGACTTTGCAGTTGGTCTGCAGTCGGTGCTCTGCGTCAAACTTTTCCTTGACTTCTTCTGTTAACTGAAAAATTTCTTCTTTCAGTTTTAAGTTTTCTCTTTTTAATCTTGAATGTTCTCCTTTTTCTGTCTCTGTATTCTTCAAGGCTTCTTTGCAGTCCTCCTTCCATTTACACACATCTGCTTTGAGAATGACCATCTCCTGGCGTGAGACTTCCTTCTCTAGGTTGAGGGTCTGAAGCTCCTTCTGAGAGACTTTGAGATCTGCATCAAGATTACTAATAGTTTCTTTAGCAATGTCCAGCTCCTCAGTGAGACTGTGTAGTTCCTTTCTGGAAAATTCCAGGTCTGTGCGGCAGCTGTTGGTCTCATGATATGAGGCATTCAGTGCTCTGCGGAGTGTCTGAACCTCTTTCTGAGATACGTCCACTTCTATCCGGACACTGTTGATCTCCTGTTGTGAGGCATTCAGCTCTATGTGAAGAGTGTGAACCACTTGCTGGAAGACTGTCATCTGCTTCAGTGCCTCCTCATACTTCTGCTTTAGCGTAGACATCATTTTATCAGATTGGCACTGCTTTTCATCCATGGCGGAAATAGTAGCCTTTGCAGTATCTAGCTCAGTCTTGAGATCATCCAATTCTGTCCTGGCTAAAGAGTAAATTGTGAGCACATCTTTTTGTAGCCTCACGTTAATTTTCTGTAGCTCTGTGTTATCTGCTCTCTCAAGTTTCAATTGTTCTCGAAGTAGATCACAGTCACGCCTGGCAATTTTCAGTGAGTCTTCAGGGCTGGTCAAGGGATCGTCACTCACTGGTTCCGGCTCCGCTTCCCTGGGATGGTTGGTTGAGGGTTCCTCACTGTTGGCACCAGACAGACACTTCTTTGGGGTACCCGACTTTTGCCTTGGGCCCTCTGGATATTCGGTTAACCGTGGGACGAATTCTCCATTTTCTCTAGGCTGCAGGGCAACTCTGTCCCCCATTTTCTCCACAGGATCTGCGGACGTGTCTGTTACTTCCACGGTAAGTGAAGAACTGCTTTTCTTTTTCTTTTTCCGCCTTTTTGATTTCGATGACACCGTCCCTTCAGGGATATTGGAGTCTCCATCTTCATTTGAAATTTTAGCAGCTTCATTATATACGCCAGGCTTTTCTTGCAGCTGCTTTAGCTGACAGAAATATTCGGTGACCCACTGCTTCCGCTCTGTCTCCTGCTGATCATATTCGTCATCAAAGGAGCGGTCTTTTCTGTTCGTGCCGAGTTCAGGCACCCCCACCATTCTTGGGGTGTTTTGTGGGTGTGACTCGGTTCGGGTTCCCCGTAAGAGATGTCTTCCTCTTTATTGGACTGGAAGGGCCACTCTTCCGTGGGGTAGGGTTCATTACAGGAACGCTGCATCTTGTCCTCCATTTTTAGGCTATCAGGTGTAATTTTCTTCCTGACCTCAGGAGGCGCTATTGCAGCTGTTGCCACTGTATTTGCTAGACCCCCCCAATTGTGGCAGTCCTACAGATGAGCATATTTTGCTTGTAGAGGTCATAGCTCTCACAGGCATCTCTGTAGACTTTTCTTTCTTGGGTAATTTTTTTTTTCCTCAATATCAGCAGTACTGTGCATGCATTTTCTTTTATCAGGTATACAAGATTGTGCAGTTGCTAGGTAAAAAAAAGTATATTTGCTATACACCATTTATTTGCTAGGTGCAATCCCTCCGCTTTAGCAACAGAATTTGGTTTTCTGCCTGAGTTCAGTAATTTTCAGTCTCATCTTTGGGTATTATGGCATTCCCACTTCCCACTTTGGGTGTCTGTTTTGCTCCCAAGATAATAGGCATACTTTTTTACTTGAAGAAAAAAAAAACATTCTTTGCAGTGGACTCAACACTCAGCAATTGGCTTTGAAAAACCTTTTCCTTTATAGGGCAATTTTACACTCAGCATTTGTTTGCTAAAAATTCCCTTGCTTCAGCACAGTCTTGTATCAATTTTCACACTTTTCTGCATATATTCAATTCACAGCTGGTAGCCCTATGCGGTGTGGCAACCTTTATTTGCAAAATCAGTACCACTCGTGGGTCACCATTTGTTTTCACTGCTTCAGCGAAACTTTTGAAAACAACAAACACCTATCCCTTTTCAAGGGCTGACTCACTTCTTGAACCCTGACTATGGCTGGAAGGCAAAACCCCACTATTTCAATGACGATATTACGCTTTGTGATAGGCAAATAAAGTTTTAGCTGCTTCAGCAGTCTCTCTCCTCTTGGGATTGGGGTAAAGAGTCCATCTGTGTTTTTGTAAGTTTCAATGCAGTGTAAGTTTCAGTGCAGTGGTGTGTCCCTTTAATTCTGATTTCTGCTGCATGAGGTTTTTTTCTAAGTTTCTCAGACTGTTTGAAAGCAAAAAGCATAAAAAAAAATTTCACATAAAAATCTCTGGTCCTTTTAAACTACAAAGACACCTCTTATCCCACTTCTGACACCACATGTGGACGGACGTTCACAGAGGTACGCAATTAGGAGGCTTTATAATGTGAAATTATAATAAGGCTTTATTGTGTCTTCTCCTTTTTATCAGGAAAACATCCAAACAAGGGGGTGGGAACAAAGCTTCCGTTCACTTGGGAGTATTTCTAGTGAAAACACTATGCAATCAATTCACATCTCCCTAGTCAAGCATTTCTACCCAGCCCCAAAACATAGCATGCAATAAGCAGATATAAGCAGTCTCTTAAGAATAAAAGTCTTATCTGTTTGTAAGCTTCTCTGCTCTCCTGGAACCGCACCCATGCGTGCACATAAAATATCAGCATCCAGGTTTTAGAAGTCTTATTTGGTCCTTGTGGTTTGGAGGGAAAATCTTTACTGTCCCTTCTTCAGCTCCCTTGTCTTCAGGGTTTGTCAGCATACAGGTTTAGAAGTTTTCCCTGTGTCTTGAAAGCAGCTCTGCAATCTTTTGGCAGAGCTCAAGACAAGTGAGTCTCCAAGTTCAGCTCAGGTGTCAGCTAAAGAGTTCTCACTTTCTGTTTCAAAAGACAGGCTTTCTAAGCCATCTAATCAGGCAGGTGGTGTTTAGTAATTAACTACCAGAGGTTAACCACCACACTGCTGGATTAAAGGCACATTACTGAACAGGGATAAGTCCTCTGTTACAGGCCCCCTGAAGACGATCGAACAATTCGGAGATTAAGGGAAGGGGATACCGATTCTTTACCATGATCTTATTGAGTCCGCGAAAGTCGATGCATTGCCTAAGTGATCCATCCTTCTTCTTTATGAAGAAGAAGCCTGCCTCGGCAGGGGAGGTAGAGTTGCGGATGAATACTTTTTCCAAATTTTCTTGAATATAGGACATCATGGCCTAAGTCTCAGGAACGGACAAAGGATACGACTTCGACTTCGGAAGAATGGTCCCAGGAATCAAGTTGAAAGGGCAATCGTACGGACGGTGGGAAGGTAAAACCTCAGCTTGTACCTTGTTGAACACATCCAAGTACTCATGATACACGGTCGGTAGGATCGAAAGATTGGAAGGAACGGAATCCATCCTGGCAAGCACCGCAACAGGAGGAACCGTAGGAGCAGAGTCAGTGGAAGAAGACCACTGGATAGGCAGGGTGCCGGTACAAACAATGCGCGGATTGTGGAGTTGAAGCCAAGGCAATCCTAAAATAAGTTGAACAGTAGGAGAATTGAAGATGTCGAAAATAATTACCTTTTTATGACCGTCGGCCAGGGTCAGTGTGAGAGGAATGGACTCCCAGATGATAAAGGCTGGCTGGAGTGGATGACCGTCGATTGCCTCGAGACCAATAGATGCTTTTCTTCTCACCATAGGGATTTGATTCTCAGAGGCGAAGGTTTGGTCCAGGAAGTTACCTCCAGATCCAGAGTCAACGAAAGCTTTAACCTTCAGGAAAAGTTCAGGACCCTCCAGGGTTATTTGGGAGATTTTCAAGGAGAGAGGGGCAGGGAGAGACAGTACCAAGTAGAAGCCCCTCTACCTTTACTGGGTATTCCCGTTTTCCCGGCTTCAGGGAAAAATTCTGAAGACGATTTTCCGAAGAACCGCAGTAGAAACAGAGTCCCTTCTGACGGCGTCGTGCTCTCTCTGCGGCCCAAAGTTGTTGGCTACCGATTTGCATCGGCTCCAGGGCATCCAGTGTCAGGAGAAAGGACGTGGGCGACCTGTGAGATACAACAGGGGAAGAAAGAGAACGAGAACAGTGTCTCTCGTACCGTTGCTCCTGGGTACACTGGTCCATGCGTACGCTTAGTGTAATCAACTCCTCCAGGGAAGAAGGCCAGGCATGAGTAGCAAGATCATCTTTCAAGGTGTCAGAGAGCCCATGCCAATATGCGGCGGCAAGTACCTCATTATTCCATTGGTTCTCTGCGGCGAGAGTACGGAACTCAATTGCGTACTTGGCAGCAGATCTTTGGGCTTGGGAAATGTGAAAGAGAGAGAATGCAGCTGTCTCGCGCCTTGCAGGAGTATCGAATACCAGCTGAAATTTGCATCTGAATTTAGGATAATATTGAGTTAGTTCGCTTTTAAGTTCCCAGACAGGAGAAGCCAAAGCGAAGGCATCACCGGTCAACAAAGCATAAATGTAGGCCACTTTAGAACGACCAGTTGGGAACTGAGATAAGGCCATCTCGAATTGCACCTCGCATTGGTTAAGGAAACCGCGGAAGGCGAGGGGGTCCCCATCGTAGCAATTAGGTGGTGGAATGCAGGGTCCAGAGCTAGCATAGGAAGTGCGCGCGAGGCGGCCACAGGGGAGAATAGCTCCCAAGAAGATACAGCCCCCAGGGTGCACAGGGGCCGAGTCAGGTGACGCCAGGTAGCCAATAGGGCTGTAGGATCTCCTTGCAGGGGAGATTGGATACATTTCGCGCGTTAAGCCCACCCCACTCGGCATCAGGAGCAGCTAGGGGAAAGAGGCAGTGTGCAGAAATTAGTGACTCCCTGCACTAGGCCAGCAGCCCCCTAGGCCCCAGATAGCCCTGAGCCACCTGTAGCTTTGAGTGTTTCAGGGACAGGCCCCAGGTTAGGGACCCTGCCCCTTACTATCCAGAGTGGCAGCGCTGACCACGGGACAAGGGGGGTTATTCTGTGGACATGGTGTGGGGGTACACGGTGGTGGGTGTGGGGATTATGCAATATCCTTATGCAGTGTTAACCTTTAATGCGTTTAGTGAATGTTATGCTCATATATGCAGTAAAGCCTGTTCTGTTTTACAAATGTTTGCTTAACGTGATTGTTTCATGTGAGGGCCTCCTCCCACTCCGTTGGGATCCCTCCCAGGTGGAGGCGTTGCACCACGAGATCGCATTATATGTATGTACCCCAGGCTCCCCAAGTGGAGGCTTAGGCTCCTGAGAGCCACACAGGTATACACAGCAGGTAGTAGCGTCTGTATTCACAGGGAATACCCGTTACACATGGTTATAACAGGACGTGCAGAACAGTCAGTGAGGAGTATGTTTGTTCCAGAAATGAATGGATGAGAGACGGGGCGGTTACCCTAGGCAGGGCACAGGGGACGAAAAGGTACACCGGTCACTGAAGTGAGTATTTGAGGAGTAGTAGGAACTGGAGTATGTTCTTCGATTGACTCAGAGGAAGTTGTACTTGTCTCTGAAGTAAGTATCAGAGAAACAGCAAGAGCCAAACTAGGTATTTTGATTGAGTCAGAAGGCTTTGCGCTAGCCTCTGAAGTGGGTATCTGAGAAACAGCAAGGGCCAGACTAGATGTGTCAGTTGAATCAGAGGGCATTGTGGTTGTCTCTGAAGTGGGGATTGAGAAACAGCAGGAACTGAACAAGGTACTTCTATGGAATCAGGAGAGAAAGCGCTTGTTACAGACGTGGGTCTTTGAGAATCCATAGTGGGTGCAACAGGCTCTATGGGAGACTCTGTGGCAAGGATCTTGGAATCAATTAACGAAATTGCAGGTATTACAGGCATGGCAGGGTAGACAGCATGTAAAACAGGAGCTTTAGCAAAGGTGATTGGCGCCTCACAGACTACAGGGGAGTCGGGGGACAGGAAGCCTGGCTTTAAATCAGCAGTGAGATTAGTGGTGCAGGATAACACCGGAAGTGCTGGATAATCCTTACAAGCAATAAGGGAAGAGCCAGAGTGTACTAAGGAATCAGAAGCAGGTAAGCTAATTTCTGAAGTGATAGCCTGAGGGGCAGTAAAGGGGAAGCTAATCGCTGTAAAGGGTTCTAAGGAAACTGACTCAGAGTCCAGGACAGGAATAGCAACAGTTTGAGACACAGGAGGAAAATCATTGGTGGTAGGCGTATCACATAAAACTGGGGGGACAAAGACAGGGTGACCAGTTTTTACTTCAGGAATTTGAGCAGTAGCAGAGGTTAACACCGGGTGTGCTGGAAAATTCTTAAATGCAGTGAGAGATACTTGAGGGTTTAAAGGAGTATAAGGGTACTTTGAAATAGAAACCTGATCCTCCACTGCAGGCAGGGAAGACTCCGAATTCATTAAGGGAACAGAGGCAGGTACGCTGACCTTTGAAGTGATAGCTAGAGAAATAGCAACTAGAACCTCAGAGGACGCAAGATGTGCAATGTCTGCTTTTAACCCCAAGGGTAGAGAACTAACAGGGGTTAACACAGGCAATGTCAGAGAGTCATAGAAAAGGGGATCTGACTTTGGAACTGGGCGCATAGAAGGTTCATCTTCAGATACTGGAAACCTAACATTGGCATGGGAATTACAAGAATACACAGAGGAAGGCTCAAAGGTTTCATTAACAGGGGTTAAAGCAGGCAGTGCAGGATAGTCTGAGTGCATGAATTCTGATTTAGAAAGTGAAGGCAAAAAGGGTCCATACTCTGATACTAAAAGAGTAACATCAGCTTGTGCAATACAGGAATATACAATGGAAGCCTCGCAGAGCTGACTAGCAGGGGTTAAAGAAGGTATAACCTCGGGGTCTAAACACAGGGAGGTTGAATCAGGGCTAGGAGCCGTGAGCTTCTTCCTTAGGAGGCAGTGACAGAGGGTCAGAGGAAAGGGAGGTGGAGTAAGTAGCAGGAACCGTGGCAAATTCTCCTTTTGGCTTAAGAGGAACAAAATCAGTTTTGTAATATCCAGGAGAAGGGGGTACCCCCAAGGGTTTTGTAACAGGACTAGCAGCACAGGGGAACAGTCCAGTTACAGCGTAGTTGGCAAGGAGAGGGTCATGTTCTTTTATGTACTCATCAAACGCTAGGGACAGTTTATGGAGCGAATCTTGAGCCCGCGCCAGTTGCACTGGATTCACATTGTCCCAGGTAACAGGGGAACCAGGAGAAGGGACGCATGAGAGCAGGGCCTGTTTTGTTTCCCTGAGGTGCTGGGCCCTAATAAGGAGTTCTTTATAGAGCAGTCTTTCAGACAAAGTTAGACCTTCAAACAGAGACAGGATTTCAGGCGGGGGCATCATTTCAAACAGGAACCGGTCTGCAGATAGTATTTCCGACAGAAACATTCCCACCTTAACGGTCATGCTTGCCACAAACCGGGACCGGACCGTGGGGCTGAGGTGGGGATGTGAACACACCGACCTTAGGCCACGCAGCCGGTTCAGGATTGCACAGTTCGTAGTCATTCATAGCAGGTTCAGGATTGGAGACAGTAGCAGCATCGATATCCAAGCAGGGGTTCGGCAACGGGAAGTCAGGTGTGCTCTGCTTCAGTGAAGGAGTAGAAGCAGCGCAGGAGTGGCCACTGCGTGAGGCGTGGGAACGGCCCATGGTACCGGTAACTGCAAAGAGAGAGGGCAGACCGGGCTCGGCACACCGCTGGGCAGCACTGGCAGAACAATGCTTCAGCGCAGGAGTCCAGAATGGGCCTCTTCGAGGGGAGAGCAGCAAGCTTCAGGACTCAAAAGGCAGGCCTCTGCTATGGGAAAGGCAGCTGGCCTCAAGGACAGGAATCTGAACGATACACTGGGAATCCACCGCTTCAGCACTGGAACCAGGACACGGCCTCTGCAATAGAGATACACAGCAGGCCCCAGGAACCAGGAAACAGGAATTAGGAACATGAAAACATGGAAACATGGACAGGACGGTCAAATAGGTGCTTGTGGCAAACAAAGTTACATCCTATGACTAAGGTTTTTGCTTGGCACTGAGGCAATGTAAGAGAGCAGTATAAGAAGGCCAGCGGGCCAATCCCAGGAGAGAGATGTGAGGGCTTTCCTCCAATGAGAGAGCACCAAGGAAGGACTGCAGTAATTGCCAGCATAGGTGGATGTGAGGGGAGGTTGTCTGGAAGCAGCACAGTTCTGTAAGGAAAGTGTTTTCACCAATCCCAGGAACGGATTCCTTACAATGCACTTAACTGCACTATTTTTTTCATTTCAGAGAGAGCTGCACTACCAATCCTGTTACAAAGTATTTTACAGTAGTTTTACAGTAGTTCCAGTATACAGTAGTTTGACAGTAGTAAATGCATAGTCCAATATGGAGTAGATATACTGTACACAATGCCATTATACAGTATGCACTTAACTGCAATCATTTTTTCTTTCCTTTTCAGAGAGAGCTGAACTAAAAAAGGACAGGTGGGGGGAGGGGGGTATTCTGTGTAAATTGTGTGAACTGTGTGTATAGTGTATCTAAAGTACAGTCATGATTTACACAACCCACCCCCCTCTCTCAATGAACTACAGAATGCAATGTGGCCATGACGAATAAGAGAAAGACTAAAAATTTGTATTTCTGTTTTATTATTATAAATGTCATGATTATTTGTATTTTACATTCTTCCATGATTATCCACCGTCCCTCAATTTTCAACTGACAGAAGAACTACAGTACGTGTACAAAAAAGTTAAAGACTGAATTTTGTATTATTCACGATTATTTGTATTTTTTATTCCTGATAAAATAAATATTTCATTACATTCACGATAATCATAATCATTGAAACCACAACCTCTCCCCTCCCCCCCAAAGAAAAAGAAAGAATTACAAAAATTGATAATTTATCAAAAACATGATTCAGATTATGGTTTTTATAAATCTCTTTTTTTTCGCTTTGAACTTTAAATTCACTTTGAATGTGTGTGTGGGGGGGGGGGGGTGAGATTCTTAAAGAAGGCTTTGTGTTTGTGTGTGAATTGCTTAGTACGTTGTAAACCTCACAAATTTACACAAGTTTCTGTAGTTGCCAAGAAGGGCTAATCAGATAAACATATTAAATTCGAGAAGGGATTATCACAAGTGCGCATGCGTTACCGTAAACAAAGCCTCAAAGGGTTGGGGGGGTGGATGGATGAGTCATACTGTATGAATGGTTTGTGAGAGGTCCCAAAGAGGCTTACACGCAGGCGCAGAGATATGACAGATTTTTCCAGACTTAATTTACAAATGAAAGTGAAGTTATACACGCATGCGCATTAATAATTAACTAGGTCCCTTCCCAAAGAGTATTACACACAGGTGCAGAGATGTGACACCAGGCTAGGGATGATTAAAACCACAAAGCCAACCATTTGAAAATGAATGGTCTGTGAGAGGTGTCGATAAGAATAGTATACAAATGGGTAAATCAACTGACTAACCCTCCAGGCGCTCAGAATAAAGCATAGTCCTGCTGGTAGGAGATGATATGATGAATCTTTGAGACCCAGGCTATAAACAACCGTAATATGGTATGGTATGATATATAATCCTTTCCCCCAACCGGCTCACCATGAGCACTATAGGGTTGGGACACGGGAAACTCACGTGTTAGTCCTTGGGGTTGTTTACACCAAGCCTGTCTGGTCTTTCAGCATAGTATGTACTCCTGCTTCTCCTGGATGAAGCTGGGATGCCTCCGTCTCATGATCTTTCCTCTTCACCGCCAACCCGATACCCGCAAGAGCGGAGGGTGGTCACCTGACCGGCGGCATGAACGGTACTTCCGGATGACGTCACGGGAGACCCGGTGAACCAGCAACAAACCAGCAGTGACTCGGCGTGCAGACGCGTAGTGCAGCAATGTAGAAAACCTCTCAGGAAGAGAAAAAACGCCGCACAGCACGAAAAAGAATAAGTGAAGGCTGATGTAGGGGAATAAAAAAGCTTTATTTGCACAAGATGCAAGCGAGTCCTCTTGACGCGTTTCGGCCTGGCAGGCCTTTGTCAAAAGAGTGATTCGCTTGCATCACAAGACATCTAGTTATACACCAGCAAACCTATGACAGCTGTTCATGTCACTCAATGCAATGAGTTTCAGGTGTCCAGCATTACAATCATTAGCAACCTCAGTGTCAAACATAATGCTCGCATAACCAACATAGACGTCAGATGAAAATGTTTAAAACACAAAAATACAAATAAAATGACCAATCATTATGACCAATGGCATAAAAATATACCCGAAATCTAGGTGTTTCAGATCGGTGTATTAATGATAGGTCAATAAAACATGAAGTCTTTACTCCTTGAGCTTGGATAAAGCAAAAAATCATTAATCTAAATTTATTCACAGACCCAGATACGTGGGTTCCTGACGAAGCTTACTGCGAAACGCGTAGTTCCCTGCCGGAGCTCATTGAAAGAGGGACCCAGACAACCGCCGAACATCCGGTTTAGATCCTCTCTCCCGGTCCCACTGTCGGACGCGTCAGCGGGAGCGCAAGCGGAAGAAGAGGTCTTTCCGGATAGCCTCGCGGCTGATGCTGGGCAGTGTTATTTGTGTGAGTGTGTTCACTGTTTTTTTATACCTTTTTATACTGTTACAAATAAAACTTTATCAGCGACTAATTCAGACTTTGCCCATCCTTTGTTTTATGGGCGTCAGGGAGAGAAGCCACTCATACACCATACCCATTGGGACTGAACACTAAGACGCATCTACACCATCTGAGTGTGCTGACAACACCCACTGAGGGAACAAACTCACATATGCCCGTGTGAGTTTTTTCTATTATTTCTCCGCTTTAGGAGTTTTTATTTACCCACCACATCCATCGCTGAGGGTGAAGTCTCACACAAGCCCGTGTGAGTCGTTGAAACTTACATTTTATGTTTCATTTACTGTATATCTAGTGTCATTCACCACTATCCCTCCCTCTCCCTCCCCTGCCCCCCCCCTTTCCCCCTTCCCTCCCTATCTACACTGATTTATGCATTAATACTGCGATTTGTCTTATTTTCCACCATTATCTTGAGTTCCACGAGTTTGCGCTGACCACCATCATACTCCAATAATATAAAAACAGTATGAAAAGAAATAAAAGTATTGATTACAAAATAATACAGTACATATAGAAATGTGATAATTTTATATTCGAAGAAGATGCAACGTTATATTTTTGTAATACTGTATACTGTAATACTTCCATTTTACAATTACTGCGTGCTCACACACAGACTTGCAGAAAATGTACGGCTGTACTGTAGGTTGAATTGCTATTAGACTTTTAAGACAACATCTCGCGAATGCCCACCTGGAAGCATCGTTGAGAGCTTTGTTGGTCAGAACTTGGGTTTTCAATTTGATTCGAGAGGATAGGGAAAGCCAGTGAAGGGAATTGCATAGTGGCGTGGTAGAAGTGGAACAAACATGATTTGCTACTTAATTTTCCCCTTTCTTAATAAGCTATTGACTACTAAAAGGGCTATCCTTCCACAGAAAAGATAAGACTGAAAACTGTTTCTATGAGAACTTTGAGCCCCATCCTAAACAGTTAAGTGACTGTATTGTTACAAATCTGTACTAGATTATTTTTAAATCTTCCAGCCTTGATAACCTGTCTGTGATAATTTATCCTCAGCAGACCCAGCAAAATGCCTCACATCACCAAGTGGTTTGCGCTCCAAAAATACAGATACGTCCAATCATCATTATTACAAAAGTAAGTTTTATCTCCATGTAATTATCAACAACATCTAAGGACTATTCTCAGGGCTCCGGCCAGGTAAACAAGTAGAAACATCAGGAACCATAGCAATGAGGCTTCTATAAAGAGAGTCTGCTGAGATCAACATTTAGACGGTCAGTGACAATGTCGGGAGTCTCCAGATACTGTACGTGCATCAGAAGGAAACTACAAACAGGTAAGAGAAGCTCACTGCTAAATACACAGCACATCATAATATTAATGGGATGATCTCTGGTTATCCTGGGACTAAAGCAGAATGTGTAGTATAGGAGAATATAATAAAATGATGTGCCACTGAAAGTAATGCAAAAAAGCCAGAACAGATGATTTGATGATAATAACTGTAACCACAGAAGGACACAAATAGCAACAAAACAAATTAATTCTATTCTTACTCTGTGCTTCTCAGACTGCTGCTCCTGACCGTTGTAACTTTCTTCTTCTGATATTAATACATGGCAGTTGCATAGTAACATAGAGCTGTGATTGCGCATGATTCAATGCAATCAAACTTAGTGAATACATCTAATAATTGATTAGGGTAGGTGAATTAGACATTTGTTGTGCACACCATAGGCTATCAATATTTAACTTTTAATTAATCACTAAAATAAATCCCAAAACATAAAAATAAATGAATATATGAGTAACAATGTGAATACATACATATTTAATATTTTTCAAACATAGAAGAGTGTCACTGGGAAGTGTAATGTTTGTTGAGAGAAACAATAATAGGTTCCATTTGTCATTGGGTTTGTACTCCAACTATGGTAGTGGTGGTATATATATATATATATATATATATATATATATATATATATATATATATATATATATATATATTGATGTGTTAATGGTTGGAAACCACATCAACAGTGACACCCATTTAGACACTACACAAATCAGTGATAAATAGTAACAAAAGTATTCTGTAAACAAACATCTGGATCTAGCTATAGTATAATGCAATAGGCAGCTGAGGTTGGAAAGGCAAATAGATGTGCATTTCGGCATTTATGCTGGCTCCTACAGTAGGTCAAGGAAGAACCCCTACTTCTGTGCAGGTTAGATAATAATGTACCCTAATGTAGCGGTGAGAGAGCAGTATATTTCAAATGCCTGATGGATTGTGTTATGAATAAGCCCTCACAAACCTCACTAAAGAACAATGACATTTATATTCCGTATATTAAGTTTCAATATTACTCTTGATGTTTGATTGTATTATTTTAACTTGCAGCATACATGTCTTTTTCTGCCTAGAGATGGGCAAACTGGTCTCAATCTGCTCTGTGGATTTCCCCTAGTTTTTTAGACTAAATCCAATCCACACACCAAAATCCGTCTGTGGAGTGGGTACTAAAATATCAGAGTATTAAGTCTGATACTACTTAAGTTTTTAATTGCGTTGCTCACAAGGACTATTTGTAATTGTCACCTTTTCTGAATAGAATGTGAATACAATAAATCAGGCTATATTCAGCCTAAAGTATTTACCCTATCAGGCTGCACCAAGTATATTTGGCTGGAATACCATTCTTGTACTGTATTAGAACATAACTACCACCTATCAGTGGGGTGCTTCTTGAAACCGCACCCTTCACTGTTTTCTTTTGCAGCCTACTTCCAACATTTTTCTGAGTGACAATCTAATCAGGAGTGGTTTGGATGGTGTTAGGCTGTTACTTTAATACACATACACACCATACTTTCCGGACCTATATATATTCACCACCCTGAGGCATCTTTTACATTAGGATTAGAATTTATTTAAGTCTCTATGTATACCACCCCAACCACTGTGTTTTGATCTGGAGGTGCGTTGTTTAATACTTGTTTTAACTATTCATGTTGTTAGCTGTCCTAAGTGTTGTGTGTCTGTGTTTTGGTGTTCATCCTAACTTAATATATTATTTCATAAACCAATAAAGGTTACATTTTATTCCGTACATTTACATAATTATCCAATGAGTGCTAGTTATATAGGGGCCTTTTTCACCTGTCTAGGCAAGTGTAGTTTTGTTCATTATCTCTTTACCCCTGGCACCATCTTATAGACTGTAGCAAGAGCGAACTTTCTTCCCTCTCTCCCCATCTTCTCCACTCTCTCCCAATATTCATTATAATTTTAACTTCCAACTTACATGTCTTTTTCTGCCTAGAGATGGGCAAACTGGTCTCAATCCGGTCCATGGATTCCCCTAGTTTTTTAGACTAAATCCAATCCACATACCAAAATCCGTCTGTGTATTGGGTACTAAAATATCCGAGCCGATACCTTTCAAATGTACAACTCACTGGTATATGTTATTTTTTATACTAATAAGGGATAATCATGGCACTCCCGTTCTCACAAGTCCATAGAAGAGTAAGAAGTACTTGAAGATCCTTTCACCCCAAGGCTGTATATCCTGTCTAGGATGTATCTCATACATTGCACATACAGTATAGTGTAGCACATGCTGTTGGCTGCAGTATTTTGTGTCCTCCTCCCTCTATGAAGTGGAAGAAATACATATCACAGTATAATATTGGTATTGTAGGACCTACTGAAATGGGGTTACTGTGACGTGGTTGCAGCTTAAAATATTTTGGCCAAAGTATTGAACTAAATTTCTCATATTTATGAAGAAAGCATATAGATAAAATACAATTTAATTCTAAGGATATGGAACATCTAAGGTATTGGGGAGACTTATTATATGTATTTAGTGGAATAGGCAAAGTGAACAGTGCCAATTAATAAGATACTGTACCAACAACTTTATATCCTGTTAGCTCGAAAGTAGTTCAAGTGGACATTGTTTACCACCTGCTATCGTTTTACATTTAAATATATATATATATAAATACATAAAAATTATCTTCTGCCATTTGCCTACATTGCATATGGATTTGTTGAGACTATGAGACCTTTAATCTCTGGAATTAGGTCCAAAACAACAAATTTGACTGAGTACTGTAGGTCAATTACATTCTGTAGCCATTGGTTCCCTCCTCAGAGTCCCCTGTCACCCATATAAAGGACTCTAGTGAGGTCATTCAGATTATTCAGTGACTTAGATGGGATTCACAAAGTTTACAGGTGACATGTGTCTTTGAGGCGTTCAACAGATGTGTCCAGACTTTCTGTTTTCGGTGCCACAGACCGACGTGAAAATTCTCGACCCGTTCGTGACACAAAAAAACGCATGGTTTGGGGCCCGGGAGGATAAAACACAGCATTAATGTCCCTGGCCATTCAGTCTGGAGGAGCTGCAAGTCTCCACAGAACAGCTGAAGAAGGTGAAGTTAAGAGGTGGTGAGAAGCAATCTCCATATATTTCCTTCCCCTTGGTGATGATGATGTAGATTAGTGTATATGGTCCTATAGTATTCCCTTCTTTCCCCCTCCTATATGGTCATTTAAATCACCGAAGGGAAGAACATATATGGTGACTGTTTCTCACCACCTCTTAACTTCCTCAGCTGTTCTGGGAAGACACCAAACTGGATTAGTTACATTAGCCGGTAGTAAATAATTGTCATGCAATGCCTTAAAAAACGCTAATGTAATTAAGGGGTTAAATCCTCCCGTTACCCCTCCTCCCCCCCAGGATAACTAACAGCCTACCCAAGTGAAGGTACCCTTTACCCGCCACCTCTACCCCAACAAAATACACCCCCTCCTATTTAGGGGGTTCCGAAGCAACAACTAATACCACCTACGGAGAAGTTCATAGGATGTTTGAAAAAATTAAAGTAAATAAGGCACCTGACCCCGATGGCATACTGATGCAGCGGCCGTTATTCGAACACTTCACGCGTCATGTACATTGGAATCCCGATTTGAAACCGCGGGATGAATTCCAGCCTTCCTGCACTAAGATGTGAGCGCGGCGAGAGCAGAAAAACTAATTTTAGTGTTTTGGCTTTTAAATACATGAAATTGACACAGTAGCACAGTAGCACAATACTGTACACATTACAATTCATTCATTTGATTGCAAACAAAGAAACAGAATCCATGGAATTCAAACAAAACATCTGCGATAAGCGCGGGTGCCTGGGATAAGCGCGGGTGCCTGGGATAAGCGCGGGTGCCTGGGGCGCTTGGCCGCATTCGTGCTGCGTGGGGAACAGCAGAGAACTCAAAATCGGCGCTGTTATTTGTTCGAATAACGGCCGCTGCATCAGTACATCCAATAGTTCTTAAGGAGTTAAGTTCAGTAATAGCCAAAGCATTATATTTAATATTCAAGGACTCTATTTCCAAAGGCTCAGTACAACAAGATTGGTGTAAAGCAGATGTGGTGTGGTGCCTATATTTAAAATGGGAGCCAGTTCACAACTGGGGAATTACAAACCTGTAAGTCTGACTTCAATAGTGGAGAAACTACTTGAAGGTTTAATGCAGGATAATATTCAGAATACATAATTGAAAACAAAATTATTAGAAATAGTCAACATGGATTTATGAAGTATAGATCATACCAAACCAACCTTATTTGTTTCTTTGAGGAGGTAAGCAGGAATTTAGACCAGGGTAATGAAGTTAATGTGGTCTACTTAGATTTTGCAAAGGCTTTTGATACGGTGCCACACAAGATGTTGGTGTTCAAAATAAAGCAAATTGGACTCAGTAAAAATATATGCACCTAATTGAAAACTGGTTGAAGGACAGACAACCGAGAGTTGACAAAAATTGAACTTTTCAGGTTGGGCTAAAGTTGTGAGTGAAGTACCTCAGGGATCGATACTGGGACCCCTGCTTTTTAACTTATTTATTAATGACCTAGAGGTTGGCATCGAAAGCAAAGTCTCCATCTTTACTGATGATACTAAATCGTGTAAGGTGGTAGAATCAGAGCAGGATGCAATTTCTCTCCAGAAGAACTTGGGAGACTGGAAACATTGGCAGGTAAATTCCCCTTATGATATATCATTGGATGATATGACACTATGGTTTTTTGTTTGCCATTCTCTGGATCAATAAGTAAGTATAGATCTGGGATAAAGTATCTGTTGTCTAAATTTAGCATAGGTTGAACTTGATGGACGTATGTCTTTTTTCCACCTCATCTACTATGAAACTATGTAACTATGTAACTATATCTCCAGAAGTTTGAATTGCCCATTAATGTGTGGGGTGGTGGGGGTGGTGGTGGTGGTGGTGTGGGGGGGGGGGGTGTTAAGGCTAAAAATTGAAGGGGATACTTGCCCTGGGGTGAAGGGTTAGGTCTCCCAGGGATGGGGAATAGGAGGGGTAAACCCTTTAATTAATTTAGCGGTTACTACTTGATAAGGTAATTAAGGGGTTACTGTATGGTGGTGTTTAATGGTTGGGCATTGACTCTTTATAGGATGTTGGTACTGCTGAGCATGAGGAGGATGGCCTTCACTTCTTTTATATACTATAGGGTGTCCATTAATTGCCAATGCGGCTATTTATGCCCCCGTTAAATGACTAGTGTTTATTTACTGTACAGAATGTTCTTATTTTATTGAAATGTTTATTTTTTTAATTTATATTTTTTATACTTTAAAATGGGAAAAAGCACTATTAGCCAGATTTGGCTGATATGGCCCTTTCTTATTACTGTTTGTGTGTGGAGGTACTTTTGTTGTCGGTAGGAAGGTGGGTGATGGAGGTAGTTACCAATGGGTAAGTGGTTAGGCCTCCAGGGGGATTGCAGGAGGGGTTAACCCCTGAATTACTTTAGCAGTTAGTCACTAAAGTAATGAGTTGGGGCAAGTAATATACATGTAAGTAATGTAAGTTCTGTAACTGCTACATACATCTATAATATATATTATCTATAACTGTGCATGCTTTGTCTTGTATATAATGTATGCCCTGTTCACTTACTGTATGTAACTATATTTGTAACATTGTATTATTTGTCATCTTGTTGTGCCCAGAAAATACTTGAAAACAAGAGGTAACTCTCAATGTATTCCTGGTAAAACATTTTTATAATAATGTACTTTTGAAACCACATGTGCAATCTACTGAAGGCACACATTGAGGGCCTAGGTATCCACAGTGCCTATCAATAGGTTTCTGGTTCCACATTTATATTTAAATGGTTTATACACTGAGAGGGCATCTATCTATCTATCTATCTATCTATCTATCTATCTATCTATCTATCTATCTATCTATCTATCTATCTATCTATCTATCTATCTATCTATCTATCTATCTATCTATCTATCTATCTATCCACACACACTGGCAAAATCCTGAAGAAAGTCCTGCCTCTTTATAGACAGGGGGCAAGTAACAAAGTGTTGGCAAATGTAAAGGACTGCGTAAAGGACGGTAAAGAGAGTAAAAGACTGCTAGGGAAAACGATGAATGTCATGTCTTCAGTGTGGGTGATGACGGCGCTGACACCTCATATATACATACAGAGATTTTTAATTATTTATTATTTATAAAATGTTTTACCAGGAAGTAATACATTGAGAGTTACCTCTCTTTTTCAAGTATGTCCTGGACGCAGAGTTATGATGACCAGTAATAAATGACCAATGGTTACAAATACATACAGCTAAACCCCGTTATAACGCGGGTCTCGGGGTCCACCCCGAGACCACCGCGTTACTAACGGGGTCGCGAAAAAAAAAAATGGCCGCCGCGCTTTAGCGCATATTCATCCCGCGGGACAGGAGATGGGAGCGGGCATGTCCCTCCGCTCCCCGCTTCCCCCTGTCACCGCGGGACAGGCCGCGGGGCAGGAGATGGGAGCGGGGATGTCCCTCCTGTCCCCGCTTCCCCCTGTCACCGAGGGACAGGCCGCGGGGCAGGAGATGGGAGCGGGGATGTCCCTCAGGTCGCCGCTTACCTCAGATCCCGCTGCCTGCATGGAGGTGGTAGCGGGGGGTTTCTTATCCCCACTGCTGTCCCCGGTGCACCCGCTGCCTGCGCGGGAGGAGGGGGGGGAGCGGGTGGTGGTGCTGGTCGCGGCCTTTCCTCTGCTCCGACCCCACCCCCCGTCTGTGTAGAGTGAGAGAGTGTGTGTGTGTATGTATTTATGGGAGAGAAAGTGTGTGTGTGTATATGGGTGTGTGTATGTGGGTGTGAGTGTGTGTAAGTGTCTGTGAGTGTGTGTAAGTGTCTGAGTGTGTGTGTAAGTGTGTGTAAGTGTGTGTAAGTGTGTGTGAGTGTCTGTGAGTGTCTGTAAGTGTGTGTGAGTGTGTGTGAGTGTCTGTAAGTGTGTGTGAGTGTGTGTGAGTGTCTGTAAGTGTCTGTGAGTGTGTGTGAGTGTCTGTGAGTGTCTGTGAGTGTCTGTGAGTGTCTAAGTGTGTGTAAGTGTGTGTGAGTGTGTGTGAGTGTGTGTGAGTGTCTGTAAGTGTGTGTGAGTGTGTGTGAGTGTCTGTAAGTGTGTGTGAGTGTCTGTAAGTGTGTGTGAGTGTGTGTGAGTGTCTGTGAGTGTCTGTGAGTGTCTAAATGTGTCTACGTGTGTCTAAGTGTGTGTAAGTGTGTGTAAGTGTGTGTGAGTGTGTGTGAGTGTCTGTAAGTGTCTGTAAGTGTCTGTGAGTGTGTGTGAGTGTCTGTGAGTGTCTGTAAGTGTGTGTGAGTGTCTGTAAGTGTGTGTGAGTGTGTGTGAGTGTCTGTAAGTGTGTGTGAGTGTGTGTGAGTGTCTGTAAGTGTGTGTGAGTGTGTGTGAGTGTCTGTGAGTGTCTGTGAGTGTCTAAGTGTGTGTAAGTGTGTGTAAGTGTGTGTGAGTGTGCGTAAGTGTGCGTAAGTGTGCGTAAGTGTGCGTAAGTGTGCGTAAGTGTGCGTGGGTGTGCGTGAGTGTGTGTGAGTGTCTGTAAGTGTGTGAGTGTGTGTGAGTGTGTGTGAGTGTCTGTGAGTGTCTAAATGTGTCTAAATGTGTCTAAGTGTGTCTAAGTGTGTGTAAGTGTGTGTGAGTGTGTGTGAGTGTGTGTGAGTGTCTGTGAGTGTCTGTGAGTGTGTGTGAGTGTCTGTGAGTGTCTGTAAGTGTGTGTGAGTGTCTGTAAGTGTGTGTGAGTGTGTGTGAGTGTCTGTAAGTGTGTGTGAGTGTCTGTGAGTGTCTAAGTGTGTGTAAGTGTGTGTAAGTGTGTGTGAGTGTGCGTAAGTGTGCGTAAGTGTGCGTAAGTGTGCGTGGGTGTGCGTGAGTGTGTGTGAGTGTCTGTAAGTGTCTGTAAGTGTGTGTGAGTGTCTGTAAGTGTGTGTGAGTGTGTGTGAGTGTCTGTAAGTGTCTGTGAGTGTGTGTGAGTGTGTGTGAGTGTCTGTGAGTGTCTGCGAGTGTCTAAGTGTGTGTAAGTGTGTGTAAGTGTGTGTGAGTGTGTGTGAGTGTCTGTAAGTGTCTGTAAGTGTGTGTGAGTGTGCGTAAGTGTGCGTAAGTGTGCGTGGGTGTGCGTGAGTGTGTGTGAGTGTGCGTAAGTGTGTGTGAGTGTCTGTAAGTGTGTGCGTGTGTGTAAGTGTGTGTAAGTGTGTGTAAGTGTGTGTAAGTGTGTGTAAGTGTGTGTGAGTGTGTGTGAGTGTATGTAAGTGTGTGTGAGTGTGTGTGAGTGTGAGTGTGTGTGAGTAAGTGTGTGTGAGTGTGCGTAAGTGTGTGTTTAAAACATCAACAGTAGAATGAAAAATACAGAAAATGCACAATCGTACAGTATTAACACATTTATTGATGCATTGAACAATAAAGTACTGTATTTAAAACACCAATTGTCGTGTTGTTCATTTCTCATAAATACTGTACTGTAAATAAAGTACTGAACACACACAAAACACATACAGGACTGTACTGTATACTGTAGTATGCACTGTAAATACAGCACATACTGAAAACCGTGTAATGCACTCTGTGCTCATGTAACAACTGTACAAAACAAAACATTCTGAACTGAACATACTGTAATAAAACCAGCTGGAGATTACACTTGAAAAAACCTATCAAGTGTTGTCTGTTTCAGTGCTTCTCTTTTCTTTTTTTTCACGATTTCAATGATTCTTTTTAATTGTAGGATTGTTATATAATTGACGTTTTCTGACTCTAGAAATTGAAGTCCTGTTTGTAATCCCACCAGTGCCTCAGTGATCTTTGGTGGCGGTTCTGGTTCCTCATCCTCATCGTCTTCTGTAATATCCAGATCAGTATTTTCACTTGTAAGGCTTTGTATGATTTCCGAGTCCGCCATATGTTCATGAGTAGGACAGCTGCTGTCCCCATCGACCCAAGAGTCAATTGTAGCCCCACTTTCCGTATCAATGAACGGTTCCATGACTCGTTCGGCATTGGCAATTTCCTGCTCTGTGAGGCCTTCGTTCACATAGTTTGTAAGTAACTGATTTGCGGCGGCGACTTCTTCCTCCGTAAACCCCTCAAAATCAGCATCGTCCTCACTGTCACTGGCGAGTTCGGCGTCAGCCGGCACAGGACGTGCACCTGTTATGTTTCGCCAACATTTCACAATGCACATTTGTGTGACCGCTTCCCAAGCTTCGCCACCAATATAAAAAACTTCTTTTAGATTCATTTTCTTTAAAAATGATATAACAGAATCTTCACTTGTGATTATTCGATGTATCATTGTTTTCCGAAAGTTCATCTTAAAGGTTGCAATAATGCCTTGATCAAGCGGCTGTATTTTGGATGTCGTGTTCTTGGGCAAGTAGCTGACCCTTATTTTTCCATCTCGGCTTATTAGGCTATCGGCCGGGGGATGTGCAGGGCAGTTGTCAAGTAACAACAACGCTTTTGTATCCAGGCTTTGTTGACGTAAGTATTTACGGACCTCTGGTACAAACTGTTGATGAAACCACCTTTCGAAAATACTGGCAGTCATCCAGGCATTTCTGCTAAAGTCATACGCAAAAGGCATAGTACCCATGTTCACATGGTGGAAGCACCGCGGCGACTTAAACTTGCCAATACAAAGTGGCTTCAGTTTGTGATTTCCAGATTGGTTCACACAAAAAAGTACAGTCACTCTGTCTTTCATTTGTTTAAAGCCTTGTTTACGCTGTTCGTCATTCTTACAGGCCAGAGTGGTATTCGGTAGCATTTTGAAACACAGTCCGGTCTCATCGCAGTTATAAACCTGTTCTGCGGTATAGCCACCATCTTCAATTATCTCTTGAAGTTGGGCAGGGTACGAGCATGCAGCTTCATCGTCAGCTGACCGTATCTCTCCTGATATAGCGGTTTTAGTTATTCCACGTCGCCTTTTAAAGCGATCTAGCCATCCACTACTTGCCGCGAAGGAGGTTGAAGCATTGCCGTGAAGTTGGCTGTGAAACTTTTTGGCTTGCGTTTGCAGATGGGGTCCAGACAGAGGTATGCCTTCGGATCTTTCTTGGACAAACCACTGAAAAACAGCTTTATCCAACTGGCTGTCTTTAGGTTCACGCAAACGATTACGCTTCAGTCCATCGTCTGTTTCCATGGATTTTACTGCATCACGAAGTTTCTCCTCCTCCTTTTTCCATCCGCGAACTGTAGACTCATTCAGTCCTAGGTCTCTAGCCACCTTGGTTTGCGTGACTCCAGATTTTATTCTGTCAAGCGCAGCAATTTTTTCTTTGACGGTAAACCTCTTACGTTTGGTTGAAGTTTCCGCCATTTCTTCCTGCCTGGGGTCTTCACTTTTTTCTTAGTGTTGAAAACCTGAGGCTTTTAACAACTGATCTGGAGGGCTTAAGTACAGTACCTGAGTACAGTATGTATTTTACCAGCTCTCAGACAGCACAGTGTGTTGTATGATTAAAATGGCTGAGAGGTCAGAGGTGTGTGTACGTGTCACTTTATTAATGTACAATGTTTGATTATACAGTACAGTATTTTTTTTTTATTATACAGGGTACAGTATATGTGATCACTTCATTTGTGTTAATTTTTATTCAATTTTTAATAGTTTTAACAAACTTTAATGTTATGTTTGTGCAACTTTAACTGGTGTAAAATGACCCCGCGGGGTCACGTTGCCATGCCGTGACGTCACATGACCCCGCTGGGTCATTACACGATGAACCGCAGAGGAACAGAGGGAACTGGCAGGCAACATCCACTCCTCACGAGCCGCACGGCGCATGCGCATGCGCACGGCGAACGTGAGGGGTGCCTGCTTTGGAGACAGGTAAGCAGTCTCCGGAAGACCGCTAACCCCCCCCCCCCCGCCGCAGCACAGGGCCCTCGCGTGTGTGTAAGTGTAAGTGTCTGTGAGTGTGTGTAAGTGTCTGAGTGTGTGTGTAAGTAAGTGTAAGAGCCGGAGCGGGAGGTGGGAGGTTTGACAGGGAGGGGGGCGTGGCTTGAGCGGAGGGACCCGCTACTCTCCCCCCCCTCCCTCCACGGACTGCAGGAGGGAGATGCTACTCTCCCCCCCCCCTCCCTACACGGGCTGCAGGAGGGACCCGCTACTCTCCCCCCCCTCCCTCCACGGACTGCAGGAGGGAGATGCTACTCTCCCCCCCCCTCCCTACATGGGCTGCAGGAGGGAGCTGCTACTCTCCCCCCCCTCCCCGGACTGCAGGAGGGAGCTGCTACTCTCCCCCCACTCCCTCCACTGGCTGCAGGAGGGACCCGCTACTCTCCCCCCCCCTCCCTCCACGGACTCGGGCTGGAGCACTCATACATACACACATACACACACACACACACACACACACACACAGGCACTCACGCACTCATACACACACACGCGCGCACACACATGCAGGCACTCACGCACTCACACACACACACACAGACAGGCACTCGCACTCACACACACAGACCGCTAACCCCCCCCCGCCGCAGTAGTACAGGGCCCGCCGTAGCCACAGCGCAGGGCCCCGCCACCCCCCCAACCCCCACAGCACAATGACTTCCCACCCCCTTAACTTTGTGAAACAAAAGTCACAAGACGTTGTACAGGCAAAATACATCTGTTAAAGTGCAGTTGTCTGTTTATTTCTATATAATAATTGTGTGCAGTGTGTGCAGTGTGTCAGTGTGTGCAGTGTGAGCAATGAGCAGTGTGTGTGCAGTGTGCAGTGTGTGTGCAGTGTGTCCAATGAGCAGTGTGTGTGCAGTGTGCAGTGTGTGTGCAGTGTGTCCAATGAGCAGTGTGTGTGCAGTGTGTCAGTGTGTGCAGTTTGAGCAATGAGCAGTGTGTGTGCAGTGTGCAGTGTGTGTGCAGTGTGTCAGTGTGTGCAGTGTCAGCAATGAGCAGTGTGTGTGCAGTGTGTGTGCAGTGTGCAGTGTGTGTGCAGTGTGTCCAATGAGCAGTGTGTGTGCAGTGTGCAGTGTGTGTGCAGTGTGTCCAATGTGCAGTGTGTGTGCAGTGTGTCAGTGTGTGCAGTGTGAGCAATGAGCAGTGTGTGTGCAGTGTGTGTGCAGTGTGTGTGCAGTGTGTCAGTGTGTGCAGGGTGAGCAATGAGCAGTGTGTGCGCAGTGTGCAGTGTGTGTGCAGTGTGTGTGCAGTGTGAGCAATGAGCAGTGTGTGTGCAGTGTGCAGTGTGTGTGCAGTGTGTCAGTGTGTGCAGTGTGAGCAATGAGCAGTGTGCAGTGTGTGTGCAGTGTGCAGTGTGTGTGCAGTGTGTGTGCAGTGTGTCAGTGTGTGCAGTGTGAGCAATGAGCAGTGTGTGTGCAGTGTGCAGTGTGTGTGCAGTGTGCAGTGTGTGTGCAGTGTGTCAGTGTGAGCAATGAGCAGTGTGTGTGCAGTGTGCAGTGTGTGTGCAGTGTGGCAGTGTGAGCAATGAGCAGTGTGTGTGCAGTGAGTGTGTGCAGTGTGTGCAGTGTGCAAAAAAAAAATGTAAAAAAAAAATTTTTTTTTAAATTTTTTTTTTTTTTTTTTAAAAACGGGAGCCACGGGAAAACCGCGTTATAACCGAATCGCGGTATAACGAGGCGCGTTATAACGGGGTTTAGCTGTAGTTACATTAAGTGAGCAAGATTTGACATTATATACAAGACATTCCATGCACAGTAAGAGATAATATATGTTATACTGCACCGACACACTTTATTCGAGCAAATGCCCAGTTTGTACCTGGCAGATACCTGGAATCCGCCGCTGCTCACCTCTTGCATGCTTCGTTGCGTTTGTCTTCCCAGCCACGGTTCATGCCTGGCTGACGGGGGCCTGATCTGTTAAATGATAATGATCAGGATTTACAAGGCTGCAATGCTTCGCATGTCCACCAGATGGCATAAATTCATGACTTGTAAAGCGCCGAATCAGTAATGTGTGGGCTTGCAGTTGTTTCGTTTAAAAAAGATACTGTACCACAGTGTGCCATTGTAACTTGGCCTTGAGACTGAAGGAAGACGTTGCAAAAATGTATCAATTTAGGCTTTACATACCAGTATTAAATAAAGACAAAGACCAGTGTACGTAGTTTCAGTTACTGTACACTATTCTTCAGAGACCAACCACCATGAGTGTTCAAGTGCAGCAGCCCGTGTTCCAAAAACCTGACAGAAGTTATGCTTATTTGAAATGGGCCGCTATTAATGCAACAGAGGATAAGATGGCAACAGTAGTTCAAATTTATCAGTATTTTATCGAAAACTATGACTTTTACAAATTTTCGCCAACTCCTCATTTGTGGAAGCGTGCAATAAGGAAAAAGTTATGTAGTGACCCCTGTTTTCACCGTATTGAGCCCCAATTTGTTGGAGGGTATTGGTGTGTGTCACAGGGTTTTTCCCGTATCTATGATCATGGAGGCGGCAAAAGGCGAAGGCTGCCAAGCAATGCACCAGCACCAGCACCAGCACCGGCTTCCAATGACAGTCCCACTGTCAGTGACAACCCTGAGACAGAGTCGGATTTCGCGGCCAGTTTTGATGAAGCTTGCATGTACCTAAGCGATTTCCCGCCTCACCTGCTGACTACAGGTGGGCTAGTCCCGCTGCAAACTATCGACATGGGTGATGAAGAAAGCTGTACTGGCAGTGGTGGACCGGCGCTGGCGCCAGCTGAATGGGAAATACAGTAGTACAGTATGGTGAGTACTGTATTGTTGCCGTATTATTTTGGTGGGGCTGGCTGGGTACTTCTTTAGGGGGCTGACCATTACTGTACATTAAAACTTTTCATTTTCTTTTTCCTCAGAAAAGAAAACGGCTAATGGGGGGATTTCGATGGATAATATTGTGCTGTACAGTATGCTGATGTTTTCCGGCCGAACAGTATACTGTGTAATAAACCTGAATAAATAAAACTATGCATTTATTCTACAGTACATGTTCAGTAAATTACTGCACATACTGTACTGGGGGCGAGATGTGTTTGCAGCAGAGAGAGAGATTTAATAATATTGTACAGTGAGCAGGGGGTTCCCTGAGCCAGAAATTAATGCTCAGGGACCCCCCCTGCTCCTGCTCAATATTATTAAAAATACAGAAATGCTGCGTCATTACCATAGCGGATAGCCGCTAAGGCAATGAAGGGGTTAACCCACCGTGCCCGCTTTATTGTGTGTAGTGGGGATGGGTGAGGGGGGTATTTGGCCCTTGGTGTGAGTTTAGGACTTGCGGGAGGGGGGGGGTTGCGGGTGCACTTAACCCCTTCACGACCGTGGCAGTTAATACCGCTACGGTCATGAAGGGGTTAAGCCCTCCCGCTCCCCCCCCCGCAAGCCCTAAACAACCATCGTTGGGGCTAATACCCCATTCACCCACCCTCCCGCTACCCACAATAAAAAAATACACACACACAGCAGCCGCCAAAAAATAAATAAATAAATCTAAATAAATAAATGACAATAAATACATTTGAAATACATTTTTATTGATAGTGTACATGTGCAGGGGGTCTCCGGAGCTGAATCGCGTTGGTTTTAGGTCTGGGGACCCCGTGCCCCCCGAGATACAGGCCCCTTTAGGCCCTTTAGGGGCCTGTATCTCTGGGGGCACGGGGTCCCCAGACCTAAAACCAACGCGATTCAGCTCCGGAGACCCCCTGCACATGTACACTATCAATAAAAATGTATTTCAAATGATTTTTATTGTGCCGATGTTTGCGCAGAGAGAGAGCAGCGGATCTCTCTCTGCTGCAAACACATCACGCCCCCGCCGCCCATACAGTAGTACATTATCATTTATGTACTGTATATGCATATACAGTACTGTATGTGTACAGTACTGTATGTTAGGGCTTATAGGGGTTGTTATACAGTATATATATAATGTATACAGTATATATACTGCATTACAATTCATTATAGGGGACGGCTTCACAGAGAACAGCTCGCAAGCGCCACCATGTGTATTTTAACGGCATTGCAGTATTTCAGCAAGCCGGAATAAAAAGCTTAAATCCCTGCCGGAAAATAACGCAATGCACTCTGGCAGAAAACGATCAGAAACCTGAATACACCCGAGTATACCCGAATTCGCGGGACTTGCCGAGCTCGAATAAAGTGTGTCGCCAGTGTAGGCGTATGTAACAGTTACAGACCAGATTAAAAGACCAGATTAAAATATAACAGTTACAGACCAGATTAAAATGTGAGCTTTAGTTTTGACAGAACTTAGACTGGTGGCGGCCGTGAGAGTCTCCAGTAGATTGTTCCAGTTGTGAGGTGCACGGTAAGAGAAGGAGGAGCGGCCAGATACTATGTTGAACCTTGGGACCATGAGCAGTCTTTTGGAGTCAGATCTCAGATGATAAGTGCTGCATGTGCTAGGGGTGAGGAGCTTTTGCATATAGATGGGTAGCTTGCCCAGAAAGTATTTGATGGCAAGACAGAAAAGATTAACTTTGCACCTAGGCTCAAGTGATGACCAATCTATGTCTTTGAGCATTTCACAGTGATGTGTTTTGTAGTTGCATTGGAGGACAAAACGGCATATTGAATTGTGATTAATTATAAATACTGTAGGTACACAATGGGTTGAAAATGTAGCCCCACTGGATCAGGATTAAATAACTATCTACAGTAGCAATTTTCTCTGTACATGCCCCTCCTAATGGAGTGGGGACACAAAACACATCGAGGATATAAGCAGGTAAGTATGAAAGTACTGAAAGTACACTCATGTACACACTCATGTAAGCATGCATTCCACGAACAAGGTGTCAGAAGAGCCAACAATATCTCTTAAGCTTCAAATTCCAAAACAGTTTTTTAATTGTAACTCTGACCATTTTTGGAAAGGACAGTCAGGGATAATATATCCAGTACTGTATTCTATGTTGATTGTCTATCATTCCCTATTCCCTACTTGTACACTATTGGTGGGTGAAGGGCACTGCTTTAAATGCTTAGGGAACTATTCAGTAAAGTTTAATAAGTGACTTACCGACAGTTGTAAACACTTTTGTAGTTAGTTTGCATGTGTAGCTATTCAGAGAACTCCGATAACATGCCAAACTCTCAAGAAAAGTGCTTCTTCCCGATCAGTAGTACTCTTGCTCTGAGAAGCCAAGCGGGAGCTCCAAAAATGCTCTAACTCAATTTTTGAGAAATCGAGCTATTCAAGCAGCTCTGAGATGCACATCGCAGGTGCAGCTCTCAGATTCTGATCTCGCTACCTGAAGGGCTATCTGTAATAATAAGTTATGATAACTATAATAATCCTGCAACTACTTTACGTGCAGCACACCCCTTTCAACTTCTACAACTGTTTGAATCACAGCTATGACCAGCTGACATCCAATATTCGGTTTCTATCCATGGATAATTAAGGTCAATTCTGTTTACAGAGAACTGATATACAGAGCATAAATTAAATGCATTCTATTCAGATACATAGAATACGCATGCCCGCAATGAACCGCATATGCGTTCCATTAATTTTACAGCATTGGAGAATAATGAATGCATCTATTCATTCTCAGTTATTAATAAATAACAATCTCACAATTAATTTACCTGCGAAACTGTATGAGAGACAGCCAGAAGAAGCTATTGGTTGAGGAAGGTTGTATTTCTTCACAAATGTTTTTTTTTTTTCTCATAGATTATTGTTTTTAACATTATCTATTGTTCTTATCTTCCAGCACATACAAAATTATGTTTTTGTTTTCACTTAGTATTTCCCTGAAATAAAGCTGTATCTTGTGTAAAATTTACATTTATTGAGTGCTTACATTAGTGCATACTTTACACTCCCCCACACATCGTGCTTCTCTGAGACGCGGCTGTGCCTAGAAGCAAACAAAGACACACACAGCAAGTAACAGTGTCAAAGGTTCCTACAGTATTTTAAAGCTTTCATTCATGTGAAGGAATGTTCCAACCCTCCCCCGAGGCTCGATTTGTCTATAGTTACAGATTTTCACAGAATAAGCTCAATGTATTGAAACTATTCAACACACCGTACAATAATATCCCTGCTACAGGTAGGTAAACAGAGACATAAAAATAATAATTTTGAAAACTTTTATACTGGTCTTTCACTGAAATAAAACTTGTAAAATAACGTATATTGCAGACTCATTAGCACCACCTATCGTTACTGCAGAGTACTACGGCAGCTTCAAAACTCCAAGAGAAACTCCACTTGGATTAGCGTGGCCCTGAAAACTGTAAGTAAGGCCTTTTTTTGTGTTTATGTTTATTTTTTTACTTACATTTTTTATTGAGTTTTTCAACAACTGTGAAAGGGGGGGGGGGGAGTACAGAAATCAAAGGTGCAACATTCCCAATGAGCACTGCCATGGGAGACCAGGCGTTTATACCTTTATACCGGGACCATGTCACTGAGCAAAACCAAGAAGTAAAACAAATTGTCATTTATTCCATTGAAACAGATGTACACACAGTGATAACAAAGAACAGGAGAAAACACACTTACTGGGGGTCTGGGCTACAAAACTAACCTTTCCTAAGTGCAATAGCACAGAAAACAAAGTCTTTAGTTTGACCGGCTTGTACCCGCAAAAGTTCTGGAACTCTAATCGGCATGAAGTTCCACACGCCACCGCTCTTTCCGCTCCAGAGGTGCTGAAATCCCTTGACTGGGAGCGAGTACCAAACGTCCTGGTACTCTTTTCGGCTTGCAATCCCAGCCGCGACCGCTACGTTCCTTTCTCAGAACTTGGCCCCGAAAAGCTTGACTGAATTTATTGCCTTATAATTTCTGAAGATGGCTCGCGTCTATTTCCCTTCGAGCATCTTTTGGTGGTTTCAAATTTACCGCTGCTGTTCTGGTGCTTGAATCTTGAATGAATCTGAGGGCCAGATTGGCTGCTGTTTTTCTTATAGTATTTCAGACTCATTCATTAAATACTACAGCCAATCCGAGCATGGAAATGCTACAACCAGCCAATCAGAAGCCTGCCAGTATTCCAAAGCCGGGCAAGCGAGTCTTCTGAATGGAATAAAGGCATTGCCACCATAACCACTTATTATTCAGAAGCCACCCGCTGGTTAGGTGCCTCCATGTTTGGGAAGGTGACTACTTGTCGGAGTGGCTTGTATTCATCTCAGGACGTGGATACTCCACCTAGCCATCCTGCTTAAATGGCTTTGACACCTCCGGCTACATCTGTGGCTTTCAAGTCCTGACTAAGAGCAGACTTACTGGCACTAACTTTGTAGCCATTTGGTCTCATGTTCCCAGGCTTTAAAATCCCCAGCTTATTCTATAGTGCACCAAGCATCATACATATTAAACAATCCCTTTAATAAAATATACTTTTGCACTGTGCCTTGCTAAAAATGTCTAAGTCTTTTTGGTGTCAGGGCTACAATGAGAATTCATACTTTCTAATCTTACTAGCCATATGTCTGACACTCTGCAAAACGTGACTTTACATTTTTAACAAAAACCTCATTGCTTTATCATATAGTTGGAGCACCCCCTGAACCCCTATACCTTGTTCAGGGTGACTTGGGCATTAACTGGGCATTCCTCTTTATACTAGGGACCACTGTACGGTTCTGGGGATACTTTGCACCCCTATGCAACTTTTACCTTTCTGGTCTGTACTGAAGCAGGGACTCCGGGAGTCATAAGAAAGTTTCCAGGGCAGAATTTTCACGGGACCATTGTGCCTATATGTATCCGGGATTCCGACCTGATTCCCAGCTAAATTATTGGGGTATCCAGCAACTCTGGACCCCGACTATCTAGGCAAAATCTGACAACACCTTCTCCGCGAAACCCACCCTAAAACCCATAGCCTTGCAATCTTTGCTTGCTGGCACTCCTGGAAAGACAAAAACATAAAAATAATTTATTGTCGCACTTTATACATTCAGTAGAGCAGTATATGTACAAACAGTCAGGTCCAAAAGCTGACACTCTAGGACCCCAAAACATGGATCAGTTGTAACAAGACGGGCTTGACCTTTATTAATGAGCCTGATTACCCCCTTACCGTCACAAGAACATATTACAATTAGAGAATACACAATGAATGACCGGTGGCAAAAGTAAGTAAATATATACATACATACACTTCAAATCAAATCATAACCCACTGTTCCTTTTAGCCTTTTGGTATCTGTCTCCCTGGGTGAGGCGGGAAGCAGAGTGGGTCATTATCTTGTGTGTGCATGGTTTATTTATTCCTTACTGCAATCCAAAAATGAGAGTGCTAGCTTAAACCGTTCGCAAATTAGCTTATTTAATTGAACGGGCTATGATGTAGTTTTGCTGCTTAACCCAATTCTCACGTCAATTGACTTTCCCTCTTTGAAGTTATGAAGCTAACAATATAGCGGATACATTTTGACAGCAACCACTTCAGGTAGGCCGCAAACCACTTACTCACTTAACCTTGCGGTTGTGAGGTCGAGCGCTTAGAAATGGATAACTATACTTTCAACGTGGCCACCCATACATAGCACGTGTCTTCAATCAGCGCTTGGTTTAGCGCTCACAGCTCCCTCTTGTGTCTCAAAACCAATTGGCACAGTTTGAATACATTTCTATTACTGCAGCCAGGGAATGGACTGCAAAATGGGGACAAGAAAGATGGTGTAGGGGCAAACATATCAGTGTGGTGCAAATATCGTTAACCCCTTCAGTCCCATTGCTTTTTAGGGTTAATCAGCTGGGTATAATGGCTTTATAAGTGGCCTGATTAACCCCTCCATCGCCACAGGGATTTCATAGTTAATGCCCCAGTCACCCAGAACCTGCATATGGGTTCATGGGTTTGTTCCCTGCTTCAGCACAGACCAAAAAGGTAAAAGGGGCATAGGGATGTGAGGTGTCCCTGAAAGAGTCATGGGGTCCTTAGGTTAATGGGGAAACCCAGTAAATGCCCAGGTCACCCAGAACCGGTATAAGGGTTCTGATGTGCTCCAACAATACATATAAGGTTGTGCGGGGACTCTTACAATCCATACTAAGTCTATGCAATAGTGTGTGGGGAATATGGCTAGTGAAAAATAAAGTGCAGCTTTTTATTCTATTTCCCATAGCAGAAAGACTTAGGTTTTTAAAGTGTATATTTTATTAACACAGTATGTTAAGTATTTTTATGCTTTGTGCACAATAAGCGACCTGGGACTCTCAGAATCAATGTTCTGACAGGCCACTGGGGCTACCAACGTGGTGGAAAGTGAAGAAACAGGCACACGGTCTTAATCAGCAACAATGAGGTTTAATGTGCCATGAAAACCAACGTTTCGGCAGTACAATACTGCCTTTCTCAAGGTGAAGGCTACCAAATACAAGTGAGCTACACATATATATATACACAAATTCCCCCTTGTACTTACCCCTCCCAGCTCAGATTCACTGTCACGACGTCAACGCCCACGTGATGATGTCAGCGCGCCTCCGTGGCGCTTCGTGATTACGTCAGACGTCGTGGTGTGGGTCCCTGGTAGCACAGCACAGAGCTGCACTGGGAAAACATGGCCACACCACACACCAAGTTGTCGACGCCCCCGCGATGACGTCAGCGCGTCAGTGCGACGCCACGTGATTACGTCAGCCGTCGGGGGGGGTGGAGTTGGAGAGGGTGGTGGGTCTCCACCAGTGCAGTACTCACAGGGATGTGCTGGACATGTGATCCGTCGCCATGGGTACATAGTCTGAGCAGGGAGGACTGAGATTCTAAGTGCATAACCCTGTAAGTGCAGAATAACCAGAAATGAATAAAACAAGGTTGTTGGTCACATCTGTAGTAGTGTGTACAAAACTTCATGTGAAAACTTAAGAAGAGACCTTTGAGGAGTGACGCACTTGAGACGCGACAGGCTGAGAGACACCGCCGGATGACGTCACACGCCAGCGTGGACTAACACGGAAGTAACCGGAGATCATCTCTCCCGATCCACTGCCTGGAGCTCCTTCATCACGCGGAAAGGTTCGCCAACGCAGAGCTGCATAGAGTATCCCTGGATGCCAGCAGCAAGAGGGTGAACGTGTAAAGGATTCCTGCATTCATGTCCTGCAGTCCCTGCTGAGTGGTAACATGTCCCAAAACATGTCATGCTATTAACCTTATTTATTGATGTACAATACTCACCTTCACCTTATAAATATTAATTGAAATTACTACACTATGGTTTTTTTGCGCTGTCTTTTCTTTGTGTATATATGTGTAGCTCACTTGTATTTAGTAGCCTTCACCTTGAGAAAAGGCAGTATTGTACTGCCGAAACGTTGGTTTTCATGGCACATTAAACCTCATTGTTGATGATTAAGACCGTGTGCCTGTTTCTTCACTTTCCATTGGACTACCTTGGGACGTCAGGAGCTCCCCAGAACTGTGCACCGGCAGCTAAGTACCCCACATTCACCAGTATATCAGAGTGCGTGCACTATTTTCTATTTATGTATGCTACCAACATGGTGCCATTAGGTCTGACAGGACACCAGAGATGAAAGCCACAGAGGATGTCTGAGGTGTCAAGACCATTTGGGCAGGAGGGATGAGCAAGTACCCACATCCTGGGATGAATGAAAGTTTTCTATATTAACATTTGCCCCACCAGACGTGGTGGAGCCCAATCCAGCGTTTGGTTTCTGAATAGCACGTGGAAGAGTTGGCAACCTTGCTCATGCCCTTGGCAGATTCATAACCCCCACTTGCCATGCTTCACAAAACCTGCATCGCTCTGATTGTCTGAATCAGATTTGTAGATTCTAAGCAGTGTGTCCAGCAAGTAAATTCAAGTCCTCTAGAAAGAGGGAGCGGTGGCATCAGGAATTGCAGTGTAAAATTGTCCTTTACTCCAACTCAGTATGGACCTTCCCCTTCAACTCGGAAGACCCTCTCGAGAGGCCACAACCCTCTAAGGTGCTGTATCAGGAAAAGAACGAGCGCTCGTAGGATGAAGTAAGCGAGACAGACAACAGCTCAAATACTTTCTCCTAGTTTATAAACAGTTTTTAATCAGGTTATATAGCTAAGCAAGTGAGCGAGTATACGTGCAGAAAACTTACTTCCCATTTACTAACATTAACTCCTTATCTAAAAGTCACACCAGTCTGTCTTTGAATGAAGTCATAAATTCTGACTTGAGACTTGAGACACTAAAATGCTGAGATAGTACAATGTGAAATTGTGTATGTGTCCAGACTTCCTACTTTTACAGGAACTGCCATCTGAACACATACTTGGCATTCATCCAACATATAGGGGCTAGATGGTGAACAACAGAATGGCTAGATTATTACAAAGCAACTTTATAAATCAATATGGAGTACACCCTATAAAATACACATTATCAATTCCCTCATTTTGTCATGAAAATGACAATTACTATTTTTGATATTGTTGATATACTATGTCGTACTGAACTAGTGGTGCAGGTTTTGCGGGGGTCAGAGAGAAATATGAGTGCAGACACGCGGTGTGGGTGGGAGAAATATATGGTCACAGGAGCTCTTGTTTGTAGAGAGATGTATATCAGTGGGACTGGTATAATATATTTTCTGTTTACCAGGTTGACTATTACTACAAAACCCATTACCAATTTCTAAATTACTATTCACACTGTTCTTCTATAACTACTAGCACATTGTGGCGGCTAAAAATTTCTGTGAATTGGTGGGGGTTAATTTCTACTGGGAGCGACTGCACATGCATCCTGCTTGCACACATCTTTCATACTGCATTTATTTAGAATGGCAAAACAGCAAAATGGCTGCTATGATCTAAAATGGCTGACTTGGACTTCTTTCCTTTTGGTTGACTCAAACCCCTGGGTGACCTCACCACCTTCCTTATAGCCTCATATCCGATCCTCTGAGTCCCCTCTTATTCTTAAGAGAAAGTCTATTTAGAGAACAGTTAACCACTTTATTGTTCTGCTGGACCAAGAAAATTGTCCAATTGTGCATAACTTCATTCCTTTCCGGCCATTATGTCGGCCCAGGTGATTTCTTCTTTGGTCTCTGCTTCTGGGGGACTGCCGACATCTTTATCACCGAAAAGAGGCATTGCGTCAATGGGGGATTGCAGCGCACTTCTGGATTAAAATGTTGCTGTACTTAACACATACATAGAGAGTAACGAGTAGAACAGACACACATACAAAAACATCCGCTAGCTTCGCTTCCAGAGAACTAATCCAACCACCAAGTCCCAACTAATCCCATCCCTTATCTCTACCTTTAATCACTGGAACTACTTTTCCCAAAAATATAACCTGGTCTAGTTGCAGGGTTATTTTCTATCTGTCCTTCTACCACAGAGTTAATAACTTCCACAGGGCAAACTCGTAGTTCTACACCCTTCGTAACCAATTTCTTATAGATAGTTCTACAAATATCTTATATCATATTGTCCTTTTCTCAAGGGGTTAAATATAACACACATATTCCTGGGGTGCAACCTATTGAATATAGATAGTACATTGGGTTACATTATACATACAATATGGGCTTTGTCTACCAGGATTTCATTGTGTGACTAAAGAGAGTGCATACAGTATATACAATTCACAAAACAATAAAAACAAAATAAAAAATACTAAACAAAATATACCTGTTACTACCCTATCATCTTTGTGTGTACACTACTTACATAAATCTAATAGAACATACATTATAATTAAAATAACAATACCTGTAAAGAAAAAAAGTTATTAAAAAAGTTCAAAGTTCATGTGTTGATGCCCAGACTTTTATCATGCAGTCTGATTTCAGTTCCAGAACATTTCAGGCTAAATTGCTGTCAGGGTAATCTTTGGATTTAGAAGCCCCAGCAACTAGGAAAGTATAGTTTTCACCCCCAGACTCCCAGTATGTGTGTATTTTCTTATGTAGTTTGTGTAACATTGTGTGTCTGCCTTTTTCTGTGAATAAATTTACAATTTATTTCAATTACCTGTTTTGCTCAATGTATGATCCTGGTAAAAGGTGTAAATGCCTGGTCTCCTGTGACAGCAGGTACTGTATGAATTCAGCAAACTTAAAAAGCAATATCTATTTAATCTGATATAAACATTGAGTTTATTTATACTGAAGCATCAAGTTTGAACAAACCCCTTCACTGTCAATAGAGCCAGCCAGGGGAGTAGCTAACGCTGTTGGGGGCCCTCTCTCCCCCCCTGTCGGCGGCCATGCTGACCATCTCTCTCTTCTCACCCAGTTAGAGGCAGGCAGGGGGAGATGATAGTATGTGGCAGAGGGCCACAAGAAGGAAGTCGAGGAGCAGCTAGCAGAGGAGTTAGGAGTTACACAGAGGATGAGCAGAACAGCCAGGGAGGAGCACGCTCCACCAGTCTGACCAGGATGTCTTTATTATTTCCGGTGTCAATGCTGCTACAGCGTGCTCCTCCCCGGCTGTCCTGCTCTGCCACCTTGCAACTCCTAACTCCTCTGCCGGCTGCTCCTCTGCTTAACTCTGGTGGCCCATCACCGCCGCATACCATCATCTCAACCCCTGCCCCCCGTCTGCCTCAATCACCACCCTGTCCCACAGGTAGGCATGGAGGGGAGGGAGAGGAGGGCAGAGAGCTGGGGGGGGGGAGAGAGCTGAGGGGGAGAGCTGAGGAGAGATGAGGAGGGATGATGAGGAGAGGTGAAGAGGAGATATGAGGAGGAATGAGAGAGCTGAGTAGAGATGATAAAAGAGATCTTCCAATTTAAATCAAGACAAATTTTTCTGCTGTATCTATGGAATACCTTTACATATAATGGGGCCCTGAAAAATGTTTTGCCCGGGGGCCTGCACATGTCTAGCTACACCACTGGAGCCAGCAAAGTATAGCAAACATACAGCATTTCCTCTTCACATAATTACACTAATCTTCAATTTGTTTCTCTTGTTTTCAGTATCTGGGTGTATTAGGAGGCCCTATGTAAAATGTAACCTCTTCACTGCCAGAGTGACCAGCAACTAATCGCAAATATGTTCAGTATTGGTTTTGAATATACAGATGTAGCAGGCTTCACTGTTCCTTTCTGCTGTGATATTTTGGGATAGGTCGTCTGCCAGCATTGCCATTGAATGCTATGAAAACTTTGTGATATTCTGCATTTTAACAGGTTTTAATTTTTTTGGGGGAAAAATGAATCCTCATACATCATTAGGTACAAGAGGGAAGGGTACCTTTATTTTGAATCTACTATAGAGTACAGTATAAAAGTAACATATCGAGTCTTGACTGATAACATCACATTGTGATATCTCTTTATTAGGGAAATGTGGAAGATGTTGTGCCAAATAATCTTCCTGATCCTTGTCAGTATCATTGGAAGGGATTCTGTCAACAGTTCCACATGTGACTTAGAGACTAATATGGAGCTTGTGAGCTACAGCAAACAGGGGGACCTCATCCTTGGAGGAATCATGCAGATGGCCATACTTAAGCTATATGAAGATTTTGACCTGACAAGAAAACCTGAAATCACTTGTGCTCTGTAAGTACACCCTTTCTGCTAAGTTTCACAATGGTTTTGGAAACTAGGTAATTGTATAATGTCCAATGCTACATCCAACGTGACAAAATACAAAGTAAAAAAAAAAAAAATTTAAACGATTGTTTATTTTAGATTGACATACCTGTATACATTGAAAGAAAATATCATATCAAAAAAAAGACATATGTTTACATCATATACTGTACATGGAAAGCCATACAATATTGTAACTCCAAATCTTTAGGATATCTGTCAGATACGTGAGAACTGGCTGCTTACAAATTTTCTTTCGTATTTTCACTTTTAAACATCCTAACATTTAAACAAACAAAAATTTTAAACAAAAGAAAACTGATGGTCTCTAAGGGGATCTACGGATTAGGGTGGGGCACAGGGATATATCTTATCCTAAGCATACAGATATAAATAAAAAAACACTAGTACCAGCATTGAACCAACTCGTGAGACAATTTTATTTATTTAGTTATAAAATGTTTAACAAGGAAGTAAAACATTGAGAGTTACCTCTTGTTTTCAAGTGTGTACTAGGCACAGTTATGATGACAAATAATACATGGTTACAAATACAGTTACATAAGTGAACAGGGTATACATTATATACAAGACATAGCATTCACAGTTACAGATAATATATATTATAGGCGTAATGTATGTAATAGTTACAGATTAAAATGGGAGACAGCTTTAGTTTTGAAAGAACGTAAACTGGTGGCAGCTGTGAGAGTCTCCAGTAGATTGTTCCAGTTTTGGGGTGCACGATAAGAGAAGGAGGAGCGGCTGGATACTTTTCTGAAACTTGGGACTATGAACATTTTTTGGGGGTCAGATCTCAGATTATATGTGCTGCATGTGTAGGGGTGAGGATCTTGTTCAGATAGACGGGAAGCTTACTGTGGCGAAATTGTGGGTAATCAGTGCATTAATAAAGGCAGTATGCTTGGCTGGTTACCCCTATTTCATATTGGGAATGAAGGGGTTCATTTTATGTGCACTGGGCATGTATTATTTTTCCCTCTGTCCCTTGTTGTCCCCATTTTGCAGGATTGTATAGGCCTGCGGTAATGTATTGCATTGTATACCTGCATTACTGGGTTTGGACACAAGATGCCGCTGCTAGAGTCAAACCGCAAGTTAATTGGAGAAGCGTGGCGCGGTCTCTTTGTTCCATTGAGGAACATAGGTATCCATTACTGAGGCTTGACCTCGCAACCGCGAGGTCAATTGAATCAAAGGGTTGCGGTTTTCAGTCTCAAGTGGTTACCAGATACAATGTATCCCATCCCAGTTAGTAGCGTAACTTGAAAGGCGGCCGGCAATTGCCGTGGGTACTCGGTCAATTGACGTGGGAACTCTGTAAACCGCAAGTCAATTGACGTGAGAAGCCCATAGCCCAGCGTTGCCAGCTCAAGGAGAAGCCCTAACTCGGGAACGGAATGGACTAGCACCCTGAAATATGGTGTGTAGCCCCAGAGTAACACCCCAAGTACACACATATCAAAAATATAACTTTAGGACAAGTAGAACATATATTTTTAATAAAGTACCTTTCTGGCTCCAGTTTTAAATGTACAGGCAGGATTAAGTTTTTTGTACTTGCCTTTGTAATGCATCCAGTGACCAAATGTTTCAACACCCATGAGCTGGGAGCACTTTCGTATCCAGACTTCAGAGACCCCATGTTGAGGCAGTGTCTATGAGTTTAGGGGAGTGTTGCAAATTAAAGCCCCCAGAGCAGGATGTGTGAATTAGTCGGGATGCTCACTGAATGGGAGATCCTGTTAGTCATCGGGGCTTGTTCACACCTTTGGTCCAACTCCTAGCCTGGGAGACGTTAGGTAAAAACGGGAGTACCCATATGGTAAGCAGCCCAGGTGTCAGAGTTGCACAGGCGCTGTATCAACCGGAAATCCCGGTTGTGCCCACACTGCAAACTGTGGGCAAGATAGAGATTGGTGGGATGGAGAAACTTAGGCACTAGGATGACCGGGCAAGCCCAAGGTCTCTGGGATGGTACAATTAACCCTAGGACTAGCATCTCCTCTACCTCCCTCTCTATACTGCCATTCACTTCTGCTGATACTTGATATGCATGCTTATGCAGGTGTGCACTGGGTGATTTGTGATATGTGTTCTGCCCGGCTTGTCCATGAACAGAACCCTATGCTTATCAAGCATAGCACTCACCTTGTACCCTCTGCCGCTCACTGAGCTCAGACCCTATCTCAACCTGCTATACTGTGCGCCCTTTCCTAGTCTCCCTTAGGAGGTCAGGCAGAGCATTGCTTGCCAGGTCCCCCATCGGTGGGCTACATATAGTCAGCACTGATACCACACTCGGTGCAAAAAACTCTTTCAGCATATTAATGTGATAAGTTCTAGTTCTTCCTTTCTCGCCATCTAACTGCACAATATAGTTGTACTCATTCATCTTTCTGAGAACTGTGTATGGTTCAGAGCAGGCAGACATTAATTTGTTCTGCCGAGTGGGTTTAAGAACAAGTAGTTGCTGTCCTGTGATGAATGATCTGCTATGGTTATTTTGGTCATACTAAGCTTTCTGCTTGGTCTGAGCCTCCTTGAGGTTAGCCTGTACCAACCCCATAAGCATTTCTAGCCGGTCTCTGAGATCTGCTACATACTGAAGCACAGAAGCATCAGTATTTGTAGTCTCCCCTTCACATCCCTCACGGAATAGGTTCAGAGGTCCCAGTACCTGCGACTATATAGCAGCTCAAAGGGAGAGAACCCTGTAGATTCTTGCGGTACTTCTCGGTATGCAAATAGCAATTGCTGTAAGTGAATCTCCCAGCCCATCCCATCTACTTCTATAAACGCTAAAAGCATCTGCTTCAGGGTAAGATTGAACCTCTCATATAGCCCGTTGGTCAGGGGGTGGTAATGGGTCATGCGCTGGTGCTTCACCTCGCAAGCATCCCAGAGACACTGTAACAATTCACTCTTGAATCGTGACCGTTGATTGGTTAGAATCTCAGAAGGGAAACCTACTCTAGTGAAAATCACAAACAATGCTTTTGCTACTGCCCTAGCATCGATGGTGGAAAGAGGTACAGCCTCATGGTAACGGGTGGCAAAATCCACCACCGTGAGTATGTAACGCTTGCTTGACCAAATGGGGATCATGTCCATAGCTACCCTCTGGAAAGGTTCCCCAATTACCGTAACGGGTTAAGGAGTGCCCTCACCTGATCATCTACCTTACCCACTCGCTGGCAGGAATCACAGAAGCGGCAGAAATCTGCCACTGCCCCAAATGCAAAATAGTGGAAAGAAACTAGGGCGCTCAAACAAAGCTCCCTCTGGAGAGAAACGTATACTCTAATGTGTCTGATATGATGTACAGATGGATGGAGTAGGGCAAAGAGTAATATAGATAATACTGGCCCATCGTAGATACTGCTGCTCGAGCCGAGGAGGTTTGTCCCAGCGATCCTCAGTGGATAGTGAGAAGGAGAGTAGGGGAGCGCAAAAAAGGAAAGGTAAAAATACTATAAGTATTCCTGGTATCGACAGCTGGTGTAATAATATCAGCATGCAATCCAAAAGGCCGGGGATGGGTGAGGAATGACACACAAACCCAATAAAGTGCAAGTCACAATACGATCCACCCGTAAAATAGGGGAATAGCCAGGGGTGATGTGAAAAATATATAAGAAATAGGGACTCACACGACCATGTGTGAGTCTGTACCACACAGGGTGTCTTGGGCACTGATAGTCTATCGTCGCATCCCTCTGCATGTACAGTGGTATTATAGTGCTGGGAGATAAGTCCTCGTGATGCACCAGATGTCAAATAGGGTAGAGAATGCCCAGATGGTATGGTTAAAGTACAAAGTTTAATTAAATCGCAATACATAAGTAACAAGGCACTCACATGTGAAAAAGCATCAAAGCTCCTGACTTGTCCGGGCTGCGTCTCACTAGAAGCTACTCTTTATACCTCGTACGGTCCACAGAGCTGATGGGTAGTGATGCCGAAGCGCTACGGTGGTCAGCAGGAGCCAGGACAGTGAACGTTGCCCGAACTACGCCTTTCGTATCTCGCAATACTAATCAGGTTCGGCAACGTTCACAAATGGCAGGGCGTCTCTTAAGTAGCCCACAGTCAATTGAAATAATTGAACACCTGGACTACTTACACTATAAAGCCCTAATCTATATTCAGGGCATTAGCGACAGTTGCGTCACACACAGTAGATGTGCAGTGAAAATACCCACACGAGTATTATATAAATTTATAAAATCAAACATAAACATACTGTAACTTCATACTGGGACTGATTGCAAATCCAGTACCCATAGTAGAAATACATGGCAGTGAATTACAACGTTCACTAATGACAGGACGTCTCTTGAATATCCCACAGTCAATTGAAATAATTAAAACACCTCAACTACTTAACAGTGGAGCCCTAATCTATATTCAGGGCATTGGCGACAGCTACGTCACCCACAGTAGATATTACAGAGTGATGTAAAGTGCAAACACCCACACCAGTAAAATAAAAATAAAATCACTCCTGGACATAGCTATATACTGGGACTGATTACAAATCAAGTACCCATAGTCAGGGCCACCAACAGAAATCATGGGGCCGAGGACAAATGAAAGGTGCAGGATAGCGCACCCTCCCCCCCCGAACCTATAGCACACCTACCACGAAAAAATATTTTTTAGAGCCCAACTTTTACATACTGTTTTCTTATTGTGATACAGAAAAAAACATTACAATGCAACCTGTTTATTTTTATATTTTCAACAAAAGATAGGTGACTGGGTGTGAGGGTTCGGGGATCGCGGCGCTCACAGCGCGACCCCTCCTCACCTCCTTTACCTCCTGATGCTGCCATGGTGCGTCCCTCTCGCCGGCGCCGGTAATCTCCCGCTGCCTTGGGGTTTCCCCGCCGTCTCCGGCGGTCCGCCTCTGCTCCAAGGCTGCCTCTCTCTCATGCGGCGGACATTTGTCCCGGGCGCGCGTGGACAGCTAGCGCCGGGTAAAGATAATTTATTCACTGCACTGGCAGTGAAACCACACCTCCAACTGACTTACAGGCTATTTCCCCAGACCAAACTAACTCACCTACCTGCCAATCAAGGGGACCTATCCAAGACAGCTTCACGCACTCCTCCAGGTCTGTCCCCGCTTCTGATTGGTCAGCCGCAATTTATATTGCCTGTCCTGCCACTCACTCATTGCTCGACGTAGTCTCCACTCATTCACTCAGGTCACGACTCGGCTTGACGGACGGCAATCTCTGGCTATAGACCCCTGCCTGGACAACGTCCTTCCGGAATTCTCCAATCCCTGACCTTGGCTAACGGCAACGACTATGTCTCTCCTTTACCGGAACCGGCAAGTATTGCAAAAGCTATCACCACCTGGCCTGGCAACGCCTAAAACACCACACTACGGACGCGCTCCTTTTGCTGCAGGTGCGTGCACGTATACATCCCCACCTCAGTAATAGGGACGGGTCTGGTCTGCGGGAACCACCATCATAACATTATGTCGGGCCCACAAGACACAGACCAGACTGATCTGGCCTCCATGATAACGACCATCTATCAACAAATCCAGGCCTTAACGGATCAAGTGGCTCTCCTCACCCAACAGGTACAGGACCTTACTCTTCAGGCACCGGCGCAGGCAGAACCTGGTATCCATATCGTCCCCAGATCCGAAGATTCCAGCCTCGAAGCCATACACAGTCCCAGTATGTAGCTATGTCCAGGTGTGATTTTATTTTTATTTTACTGGTGTGGGTGTTTGCACTGTCGTGGTTTCCTCAACCAATGCAAGGTCCCGTTCGAGATGGCCCCGCAACAGTATTCCACTGGTCGTAAAAAGGTGGCTTATGTCTACAGCCTACTCACAGGTAAAGCACTGGCATGGGCCTCCCCAATTTGAGAACTGCGTCCTGAGATCACCCGAGATTACAAAGCCTTTAGACGAGACTTTCAACAGGTCTTCGATACCCCCGAACATCAAGAAATTGCTTCAACTCTCTGCTTCAGCTTTCACAGGGACATCGGCCTGTGGCCCAATACGCCTTGGAATTCAGGAACATAGCAGCTGACACGATAGGATCAGGAGGCTTTAGTCTCTGTCTTCTGGCAAAGCTTATCGAATTTTGTGAAGGACGAACTTGCATCATAACCCAGGCCAGGATTTCTGGAGGACTTAATCTCTCAAGCCATTCGTATGGATCAGCGTCTTCAGGTACGCTGCGCTCAGTGCCAGCTACCCCGGTCTACGCCCTTCTGTGCCCCTTTTTTCAGGTTCTCTACTACCACAGGACCCGCCATCTTCCCGCTGCCCGCTCTGGATGCCGATGCAACCCGGAGTCCAGCGTCCTAGGCTACCCTCACAACAATGGCGCCCAACCGGAGGCTTGTGTTACCATTGCGGGTCTTCCAAGCAACTGACCCATGAATGTCCACCATGTCCGGGAAACAACCACGCCCAGTGAGTGTGAAGGGGCTCTCCCTAGGTGCTAGATCTCTTTGTCCCCTTTTCAGGAAGGAACTTCCAAAAAGATTGACCATTCTCTATTTGGTCCTACCTTCCGCACCTCCACAGCAGCATTTATCGATTCCGGCGCAGGAGGGAACTTTGTGGACCAGATTCTCTCTGAACAGAACTAGATTCTACTCTTTAAGAAGAAGTGTCCCATTGCCTTGGTCTGGATAGACAATCGTCCGCTCACCCCAGCATATATCTCATTGGAGACTGGCCCCATCACCCTTTCTTCTCATTCCCACAAGGAAACCCTGGACTTTTACGTGATCCATGCTCCTGGTACACCGGTCACACTTGGACTGGAAGACCTGGCATGGAACCGCCTCAACAAGCCGGGAGCTTTGAAACAGAAAATCCTTTCTGTTTTTGGCGCTGCAATCTGTGCAATAATAGGACCGTGTGCATTCGTGGCCCTGAATACATTAAGGCTAACTACATCTGTATCTTCATAAGGACATAACAATTAGAGGTTGTTCAATTACTATTTTTTTACTATAATTGTGCATGATGTGAAAACTACCAGGAAAGAAGAAAAGATCTCAAAATGTACAGTTAGAGAAGAGAAGGGAGTGGGGGATGTGATAGAAATTTTGAAATACTGTACCTCAAGGGTTTAAACAAAGTACAGAAGAAAAACACATTACAGAGATAAAGAATTGCTAAAACAAGTGATCACACATTCAAACTTGAGGTTGGGAGGCTCAGAGTAAAATGTGAGTACTTCTTTACAGAAATAGTGGTGGATTCAATGGAATAGTCTCCCAACAGAGCTGGTACAGGCTAATAAAGGAAGGAGCTCAACATAATACATATTACATTGTATAGCTTGCCATCCTATGTATCCTATCTTCTTACAGATATTCTATTCGTTATTTCCGACACTTCATGGCCTTTGTTTTCGCTGTTGAAGAGATAAATAAACAGTCAAAGCTCCTACCAAACATTACCCTTGGATTCCAGATTTACGACTCTTGTCTGATGGAAAATAAAGCCATAGAGAGTGCACTAAGCATATTAACAGGAGCGGTGAAAGCTGTTCCCAACTATAGCTGCGATTTGAATAGTAAAGTGGTGGCCTTTATAGGACACATGATGTCTTCATCCACCTACTCACTAGCAGGTCTTACTGGGATCTACAGATATCCACAGGTAAGCAGGAGGTACAACTGGTGTATTCTGGTGTCAGGGTTTGTAGGCTGCAGTATTTCTTCTTTATGACTTTTTTTTCAAATAGAATAGACTGAAATGGTTCCTAAATTCCTGAATACTCAATTATAATAGGAATTATAGGACATCTCTGTAAGAGCTTTGCTTGCATATTTGAAATGTAAGTAAAGTAAAACGTAGCTAAAAAGAGAAGAAAACTGTCAAATACCCTCAATACTTTGAACATTTATTGTCAGGTCAACCTGTGGAAGAACAAAAAAGGGTGATCAGTGCGCAGCTAAAACATGGTAATACAAACAGTGCTATTAAATGCAGTGTAGCGTGAAAATAAACAATAGTTGAACCTTGTGAGGGAAGTCACTATAGTAGCATCTGCAGCCTTTCTTGAGGGGTGGCTCGACACCCCTAGAGCTGGAGAAAATACATAAAGACAGGTTGCACAATGCACATAGTGAAGCACAGTAAAAAAGATACATTTTACTAAAAGATTATAAGTTCTGCGTACATCAATGTTTATAAAAACAAGCACTGGATTCGTGGGGTTACCACACAGAGGGAGGGTTGGAATCACAGCTCTTCAACACATAGGATGGAAGACACAGGATAGGAATCTCCGTGGAACCTTGAATTACTTTTCCCTCATCTCAGGGTAACCAGATGGTGGGGACAGATGAATAAGTCCCGCAAAAAGTCCCATAGCGAGGCACAAATGCCTCCTTGAGTCCCACAGCTGCAGAGCACCGACAGCACGCCTCTCAGTCCCGTGGAGTACCTGCTGATGACATCACAGGATTCTCCTCTATTGCAATGCGGAGAGGAGTGTCCACAGCGGTGTACAGCACACAGGGCGGCGTATGGCACACAAAACAGCAAGCTGTGATACAGGGGACAGGGAGGAATACACCAAGAATATACTTGGCTAGAGTTGGGTCAGACAAATGAGCATAAAGACCTTTCAACGCATTTCATAACTGGAATTTACTGCTTTCCAGTTACGAAACGCGTTGGAAGGTCTTTATGCTCATTTGTCTGACCCAACTCTAGCCAATAAGTGCAGCAAAATCAGACAATAGGAAAGGGGATCCCTGTCCCGAAGAGCTTACAATCTAAGTGATTGGAGACTTACAGAGAAAGCAGGTGAGGGAATAAGTGCGTTGGCTAGCAGTGCTTTGCCTCAGTGACTGTGGGTGTTGAACACTAGCCATGAGTGTAGGTTATTGGGATGTGTGATTTGTGAGGTAAGTTTTAAGGTTTGTCAGTATTATATCAATCAGATAAGTTAACACCGTTAGCAAGGAAAGAGTTGGTAGGGAGGCGAGGATGAGAGCAGGTATGTATATGGCTGGGTCCAGTATTTGGAGAGATATCCCCAGCAGCAGGAAGGACTAGATAGAGGTTGTGAATAGAGGATTTGTGGATGTGTCTACTATTAAGGAGTAAAGAAGTTGTTGGGAGGGAGAGGTGTATAGATAATTGTGCAGTGCATGGGCACAGGCATAGACAGAGGGGAGGATAGAGGAAGAAATAGGGATAGGCGGGGAGAGGGGAAGTTGGAGAGAACAGAAGTGTTTACAAAGATGTGAAGAAACAGTATACAGAAAAAGCAGTAGGGAGAGCCTACTCAAACCTTGGAGACCTGGTATTTTTAACAGACTATAATGATAATAATTGTAAATATAATATTTGCATTCTTTCTTTCTTGTTCCTGAATTTTCATGCTTTGGAGACAGAAGTATAAAACATTATCTGTATCTTGTCTTTATATATAAAGACATTCTTATTCAATGTGGTAATAATCTGATTTATTGGCTATCATGGTGTTGCATGTTTTCATTATATTATTTTCCTGTTCTCTGCAGATCAGTTATGGAGCTATGGATCCCATTTTTAATGACAGAATACAATTTCCATCATTTTACCGCACTGTGCCCAATGAGCGAATACAGTATAAGGCCATCATTCAGTTATTACAGCATTTTGGCTGGAACTGGGTTGGGATTATCACTTCAGATGATGAAAGTAACTACAGAGTCGGCAGGGAACTACGAGATGAAATAATTAACAGCGGAAGCTGTGTTGAATTCCTCTTAACTGTTCTCGCTGAAGACTGGTACTACAAAAATATGGATGTTGTCCTAAAATCCAGCTGTAAGGTGGTCATTGTATATACCAACCCAGCACGTTTAATATCCATCTTTAAATATTCTTCCGATGTATCTGGATTAGGGAAAGTTTTAATTCTACCTGCCACATTGCTGATAGTCTCAGAATTACATGAGGTCTATGGCAGTGAACAGTTGAGTGGCGCTCTGAGGTTTTCTGTGCAAGGAGGGGATATCCCAGGTCTGCGAGAATTCCTACAAAGTGCAGATCTCTATAAATATCCAGACAACATATTTCTCAAGTATATCTGGAGATACACATTTGATTGTTTGCCTCAAAATATGACATTATTACCCGTCCCTTCTAAGACAATAATTCCAGTCCCTGAATGTAAAGATAATATAAACCTCAGTGTGTTGGATCCCTCTATCTACGATGTGAATAATTTCCGAATCACCCACAGCGTATATACAGCGGTTTATGCTGTTGCACATGCATTGCATGACATGTATTTACACACTAATCACAAGCTCCCAAAAACTGATATCTCAAGTCAGACCTGGCAGCCATGGAAGGTAAATATTTTGGTGAACATGTATATCATGAATAGGGATGGAGTTTCCTATCTGAAAATGAGCAAATATCAGGAAAAAAAGTATGTACATGTGTTTTACTAAAGTGTAATATAGGAATTTACATCTTAAATATTACACATTTTTCTTGACTCCTTCAGGTTGGTGAGATTAATAGTTTGCATAACGTGACAGAAATTAAACAGAATCTGGCTACATCTGTACATAAGTACAGAGAAAGGTGAAAAAAGGCGCTTCCGTAAAGAGTGGTCACTAACAATAAAGTGATCTGTATTAAGTGCTCTAATACACAGTAATAACTTCAAGTGACAGAGCTAAAATTACCATATAATCATCATTGTGCAAAAAATAGTGCAGTGAAAAAACAAATATGGTTGTTACTCCCTGCTCAAACCTCTGGTGGGTCCTGTCTCCGCTGGTCCCAAAACACTGCATTTCTTCTTACAATCCAGGTACAATTTAATGCTGTTCCCCCTGGATTGTGAGAAGAAATGCATCTGTACATAGAAAGGGAGAGAATATTACACAGGAGGGTTAAAAGGAAAATATTTTCATACTAGAAAATCCTTGATTTAAGTGATTATTTTGCCTAATTATTTTGAATATAGTAATGTTAGCCAATCTGGCAATAACTCTTTATAATATGATATCAAATGAAATTGTCACTTTATTAATGGAATTTAGTGAGTAGGGGTGCTGCAATTCTATGTAATTAAATAAAATAAAAGCAGCGCGATAGCCTGTTAGAGATGTGCAGGGAGAGGGTCCGCTTCTGTCTGCTCTCACTGCACAGCTCTTCTAGACTGGTGTAGCCCGTAGGATTGCCACAGTGAGGGTCCCATTCAGAAGCAGGGACCCTGCTGTGTTAATCCTGATGGGAAATTAGTCTGGCCACGGGAAAGCCGCGAGCAGGCAGTGGTCAGGCAGCTTTCAACTGCGGTTTACTGGCTGAATACTCAACAATACCTCTTACTGCCTCTGTAGTAAGTTACCAAAACCAATAATACTGAATATACCCAAATAAAAATGTTTCACAAATGGCCCTAAAGTCTAGAAGTGTTTTTTATTTTTATTTTAAATATAAAGATATTGATTTATCTAAAACATGAAAACATTTTTACCAAACTAATTTTCTTCAAATTGTATTACAATGAGTCCTCGCTTATCCGACACAAAGCATCCCCGCAAACCCCTGTCAGATAGCAGATTGTCGGAAAGCAGGACCAATGTTAACAGGTGGTGATTTCTGTCGAGTACGCGAAACTTGCGACGGATGATGCATTTATTTATTGCATTAGCCGCCATTGGAAATCTCGTCCGATGTAAAGCAAAACGTTGTGAACCAAGGACTACCTGTATATAGTTACTGTACTTCTAATAATTAGGGCATGCTTAATGTCTATTGAGAATATCAATAGAAAAAGAGGAATCCTCATGGGATGAAGGCGCTGCACAGTAAGAACCATGAGAAAACCTTCCCTGTCGCTGCTCCCAAACTCCAACCGCGGAGAATCAGACCTCCTGAACCAGCAGGTGAGCTACAGTACCCAGGGAAACACCCATGTAGTTGCCAGATCTTCCATGGCAGGGGGAACAGGTGCTACATATATGTAACGGTCATATCACCCCACCCAATCGCATATACCGCGTGCGTGGAGAGAACATGCAATGTTACTAAGGGGTGCGTGGTGCAATACCTGTTGGCTCACAGGAGGCTGAGCCTCCGCTATAGGGAACCTGGGGCAATATATATTACAATACTAATGATGCAGCGCCTCCACCTGCGATGGCTCCCACCAGAGGGGGAGTAGTTCCTCGCAGGACAATACACAATGACCACAGTAACTATTGACTTTACTACTTGCGGCAACATATCTCATCACATCTCAACACATGCGCCACGGCGGACGCTAACCACTCTAGGCGTCACGGCGGACGCTACCACCTCTAGGCGTCACGGCGGACGCTACCACCTCTAGGCGTCACGGCAGACGCTACCACCTCTAGGCGTCACGGCGGACGCTAACCTCCCGCAGAGTGACCCCACCCTGTGTCCAGTAACCCCCACCCAAATGTCTTGCACGCCCAAAGTCATATACCAATGTCTGCATATGTGTGTGTGACTGCGCAGCTACTATGTCTGGTGAATAGGCCTTGTTGGTGCACGTGAAGGGTAGGTTACCTGCCCGCAGCTCCAGCCACGGGTACCGCGATATCACGGAAGATCCGCCCGATCCGACGTTGTCCTCCGCACCGCGTTGGGTGACCTCCAGCGCGGATATTATCACCTTAGTCCCAGGGTCTTTAGTGGTGTTCTGAGCCCAGAACCCACTTCACAGGGCCGCACGACTTAGGCACTGTGTCCCTGACTAAGCTACCAATAATTGGGCAGTGTCCCTATCTAGGGCCTGTCCCTAACTCCACAATCTATTAGGTGGCTCAGGACCTAACTGGGGCCTTGGGGCTGCTGGCCTAATGCAGAGGGTCACTGACCCCTGCATCTACCTCTTACCCCTAGCTGGTCCGGATCCTGACTGCCTGCGTGGCTGCAAAACCCCGCGAAATGTAGCAATAGCTTCCCAGGCAAATCCTTCAGCCCTATTGGCTCCCTGGCGTCAGGTGTCTCTGCCCCTATGCACCCTGGGGGCTGGCATGCTTATCTCGCGCATGCGCGAGCTATCTGCTCCTCCCGCGCTGGGTTCGGGCACTGCGCATGCGCAATAGCCCTACCATGGCGGCGCCCTGCTTCCCGAGCCGCCGGGCCGGTAGCAACGCGATCGCGGCCTTAGCGACGGCCCGATCGCGTCCCCGGCAACCGGCCTGCTCGCCGCTCGCGTCCCTAGCTACCAGGGATCTCGATGCCGCTCGCGTCCCTAGCAACCCAGCAACGCGCGGCTCGCGGGACAGCAGGAAGGGGGGGTGAGTGCACCAGGGGGGACCTGGCTACATCCTCCCCCTGGTAAAATCCCCAACGTCCTCGCTTGGGACACCCTGTAATACAACTATACACAAAAAATTATATAATGAAAAGGGCGTAACATACTTATATAATGAAAATTTCAACAACCAACCGTGATTTACTATATCAGCTCTACATCAGATTGTACATTTCACTGAACATCACAATAACTGACTGTACTCTGCTGCGAGCCCACTGCTGAGCCTCATAATGGGGTGCCCTAACTTGATCATAGGTTACCCGATTTGGAGGGTACCTGACTCTTTGGCCCCTACGGAGTTGTTCCTCTGCAACTCCCTCAGGGGAGTAGTACACACAGTCCTGAGGCTCAGCCTCTTCCCTTGAGGGGAGAATTGTCTCTGTACAGTCTCTGTTAGACACAAAGCTCGGGCTCTGTGGGTCCAAAGGCTGGCCTGTTGGTGCCACCTTAGTAGGCGTTGGCCTACGGGGCCCTTTACCCGTAGCTCCTCCGGGAGATGCCCCTTCTGTGGAATAGTCCCTTTGAGAGGGACCCTCCATTGGGTCTTCAGGAGTCTCAGAGTGGGTCTCGTTATTTACAGTCTCTTGACCCACCTCTGATAGATCGGACTCACCGTTGAGCGGCGTGGCCAGTATCTCTGTCTCTTCATCTTCCACTTGTGGGATGGGAAGAAGATGATTACGGTGCCATACCTTTACCCGGCCATCAGTGTCTTTGATGCGATAGACCGGGAGGCCAGGCATCTGGGATTCAATTTCATACACTCCGTCTCTCCATTGGTCGGCCAATTTGTGTTTTCCCGGGACTCCGAGGTTGCGAAGCAACACAGCATCCCCAGGATGAAGTTCCCGATATTTGACCTTATGATCATATCGTCGTTTGTTTCCTGCGTTCAGCTTAGCTGTGGACTTTTCTGCTTGTTGATAGGCCTGCTGTAAACTGTCTTTCAGTCTTTGTACGTATTTGAAATGAGTGGCATTATGTATCCCATCTGTCGAGACTCTGAGACGCACATCCACTGGCAGTCTGGCCTCACGCCCAAACATAAGGAAGTAAGGGGAGAATCCCGTTGACTCGTGTCTGGTGCAATTATACGCATGCGCTAGGCCCTCCACATGTCGACTCCATTCAGATTTTTGTGCACTCTGTAGAGTTCCGAGCATGTCCAGTAAGGTTCGATTGAATCGTTCTGGCAGCGCATCACCTTCGGGATGATACGGGGTCGTTCTTGATTTTGCAATGTTCAGCATTTTGAGCAGTTCTCTGATCAATGTGCTCTCAAAGTCCCGCCCTTGGTCGGAATGAAGGCGGTTGGGAAGACCATAGTGAACGAAGAACTTTTCCCATAGCACTTTCGCGACCGTGATAGCCTTCTGGTCTTTTGTGGGGAAGGCCTGGGCATATCGGGTGTAATGGTCCGTGATGACCAGCACGTTACCGATGCCTCAGCTATCAGGTTCGATACATAAAAAGTCCATACACACCAAGTCCATTGGACCAGAACTCTTAAGATGGGCCATGGGAGCTGCTCTGGTAGGCAACGTCTTGCGTTGAACGCATCGGGAACAACGGCGGCAGTGTTGTTCCACCGCTTCCCGCATCTTGGGCCAGAAGAACCGGTCTCGGACTAGCCCAAAAGTCTTCTCTACACCGAGATGCCCGTGTTCATCGTGTAGAGACTTCAACACCAGGTATTGTAAGTTCTTAGGTAGGACTAGTTGTCTCCTATCCGGGTGGTTATGGTATTGCACCACCCGATAGAGCAAGCAATTGTCTATTTCAAATTTGTCCCATTCTCGCATGAGCAAGGCCACCAAGTCATTGGGCGCACGTTTCAGAAGGGCTGGGTTCTTTTTTTCAACGGCATGCCGGATGATACTAGCGACCGGATCTCGAATTTGGTAGTCCACCAGATCTTTCCACCGGAACACTTTGTCGTGCGTGAGGTGCATCCCCTTTGGGTCGCAGTAGGCAGCGGGGACAGCCTGCGACTGGCATCCCAAAGAGTCGGCCACTCGTAACTCAGAGAAGGCCATTTGGTCATTAACTATGGCTGCAGTTTTACACATAGCCCGCACTCCGGGTCCGGGAAGTTCTTCCCATTCTTCATCATCGGGGGTGGCAAGTAGTCCTGGCCTTCGTGAGAGGGCGTCCGCCCCAATATTCAATGGCCCCGGCTTATACTTCAAGGAGAAACGGTAGTTACTGAGGGCGGCCTGCCATCTGTGGCCGGCTGCATCTAATTTGGCCGACGTATTGATGTACGTGAGGGGATTGTTGTCCGTCCTTACCTCAAAGGTGACACCGTACAAGTAATCGTGGAGCTTCTCGGTGATCGCCCACTTGAGAGCCAGAAACTCCAACTTGTGGACGGGGTATCTCTGCTCACTGGGTGTCAAACTGCGGCTGATGTAAGCTACCGGCCGTAGGCCCTCCGGGTGCTTCTGGTGCAGGACGGCGCTTAGTCCATTTAGACTGGCATCCACATGCAGGACGTACGGCTGTTCGGGATCCGCATAAGCAAGTACAGGCGCTTCGGTCAGACACTTCTTCAGCTTCAGGAAGGCCCGCTCACACTCAGAGGTCCATTTGTCACCGAACGGTTGGCGGGCTGATACAGCATTCTTCCCGGTCTCGGAAGGGTATATCTTCAACAGATTGTTCAAAGGTTTAGCCTTGCTCGAGTACCCTTCCACGAAGCGGCGGTAGTACCCGTAGAACCCTAGGAAGGATCGCATTCTGTGACGTTCTCTGGGCGAGGCCATTTCACCACAGCCTCTACCTTGGCAGGGTCGGTGGCGACCCCTTGTGCGGACACGATGTGCCCCACGTAGGTCACCGAGGTATGGCAAAATCGGCATTTGTCTAGGGATAATTTCAACCCTTCGTTCCCCAGGCGGTCGATCACTTTAAACAATCGCTCTTCGTGCTCTTCCAGAGTCCTTCCGAAGATGATGATATCGTCCAGGTACACCAGACACTCCCGGGGAATCATGTCCCCGATAGTCTTTTCCATCAACCTTTGGAACGTAGCAGGCGCCCCACATATACCTTGGGGCATACGGGTGAATTGATAGAATCCCAGGGGGCAGATGAAAGCTATCTTCTCCTGGTCTTCCGCCGTCATGGGCACCTGATAGTACCCGGATCGGAGGTCAAGCACGCTAAACCAGTGACTCCCATTCAGCGCATTCAGGATCTCTTCAATGCGCGGAAGGTTGTATTGGTCCGGGATCGTGCGATTGTTCAGGGTTCGATAGTCGATACACAGTCGTACGGACCCGTTCTTTTTCTGCACCACCATGATGGGCGACGCGTAAGGTCCTCGTGATTCCGTCACAATCCCAGCTGTTTCCATGTCTTGTATGGCGTTCCTCACATCGTCCACATCCCGAGGGGCAAGGCGGCGAGAACGTTCTCGGAACGGAGTGGCATTACTCATCCGAATGGTATGTTGGGCACTGCGGCTGCACCCCACATCCATCTCGCTCGTGGAGAACACATGTCGTCGTTGCAGCAGCTGGGTGGTCAACCGCTCTTTCCACTCTGTGGACAGCGTCGACTCGCCGAAATTGAAGTCCAGATCGACTATCCGCTCGTGCGCAGCCGCCGCCTTCACCTGAGGCGTGGCTCCCACCGGGCTGACCGGATATATGCATCCCAACTTCTGGTCGACATCAAACTCCATCGGAAAGGGGGAGAGATTCTGCACGTACACGTGGGTTCGGATAGGGATCTTAGCCGTCCATTCCCTCACTTCGGGTAGTACCCTATACCCTCGCTGAACCTCTTTTTCTTCAGGCTCACTCTCCAGCGAGAATAGTTGGTCGTTCTGGTCTCGGTCAGGATAACAACACCAGACGGCCATCTTTTGCACTCCCCCTGGTAATATGGTCGTCAGTCCTCGTTGACGATTGTAGAGGTCCCCATGACGCTCCAAGGCATATACCCGGTGGCACTCTTCTCGTAAGATGGGGTCTAGGAGCGAATCGGCCAGCGGCAACTCGTTGGTCTCTTTCAAGTAGGCTCGGATTATAGCTTGCACTATGTCCGCATTGGTTCCCAAGATGATGGGGTACTTGCAATGGTCTTGGGGCTCTGGGCATATGATGGCCGCCACCTGCATGAGGTGCTTCTTGCCGGTGTTCAGTTGGAGTATGTCCAGTTGGACCTTTACAATCCCATCGATGGGGTAGTCTTCATTACTTAACCCCCTAACCTTCATATGTTCGGCCGGCCTTAGTGGGCAGTGTTGAAGGTGCTGATCATAGAACCTGCGATATATTATGGTTACTTGTGACCCTGTGTCCAATAGGGCCGAGGCGTAGATCCCTTCTAGTACCACGGGCACGATGGCCGCAGGGCCCACTTGACTGCAAGCTTCACCGGATGGGGCGTCATCTTTGGGGCCAGGGTCAGAAGGCGCATCCGGGGTTCCAGAATGAGGGAGTCCGAGGTCAGCTTCTGCCATTGGTACACTGCAGACCATAGATCGGGCTGATTTTCCTCTATCGGGAGGGTGTTCCTCAGGGTGACCTTCCTTTTCTGGGCAGTTACGGATCACGTGGCCCTTCTTACCGCAGTTATAGCATACCACCGGGCGGCTTTCCGGGCGACTCGTGGACGGGGAAGGTGGTCGGTCGGGGGGTCTTGGTTTGTACCCCTTGGACAAGGCAGCAGACTCTTCCTTCTTTTCCGCGGAGCCCTTTCCTTTGGAGGCAGAGGAACTCTTAGGTGTAGCGGTGGAGTGTAGCATAACATGAGCCTCCTGTAATTTCACTTGCCGCAACAACTCGGTGAACTTGTAGGGGCCCCCGTCCATTATCTTGCTGCGGAGCATGTTGGCTATGGGGTGAGTGGGGCTTGATCCCCGCAGATACTGCTTATGGAGAGCTTCATCCATCCCCGAGGCGGAGACCAGCTTACGATTTAGTAGGACCCCGAGGACCAGCTGTAGGCGGTGGATAAAAGCCGACAGGTCCTCTCCTTCCTTCTGATAAAGATGAAAGTACTTCGTCCAGAGCGCCCCTTCGTCTTCTGCTAGTCCGTACGCCTCCAACAGGAACGCCACCATTTCCAACGCTGTCAACTCTGGGTGTTGGTCCCTGTGGATGGTCAACATAGTAGACACAGGGGGCCTGAGGCATTCCATAATATGCTGCCGCTTTACAGTGTCAGTGCACGACCACTCCTCTACTACTTTTACTGCATTCTCCCTCCACAGGTCTATTCCTTCCTCCCCCTGGGGTATTGGTAGTACTCCAGAGAAGGCCTTAAGCTTCCTATAACTTTGAGACTGGGATGCCACAGTGAGGGCTTCTACGAATTGGGGTAGCGTCACCCCCATTATGGAACCTTCGTTCGTTGCTCTCTCTCCAATAGGCCGGGAGTTTACCTCGCGGGGTATGGTGTCGGGTGGAGAGGGAGGACAGTCTGCCCAACTACTGGCGTCCGGGAGGGCGCTTGGGGTGAAGGAGACTTTGAGTTGGGGACGGTCAACCCGGTTTGGGGTACTGGACACGGGGGTAAGTGGTGTCCAGGTACTGGTGGACGGTTCGTCGGGATCTTGAGGAGGGGCTCTGAGCGAGAACATTTCCCGTATTACTGGCAAGTCCGAGTATATAAGGGGGTATCCTTCTGGTGGGCACTCGGGGGCTATCAGAATATTCGGGGCCGCTTCAGGGCCTATGTCCCGGCATACGGTGAAGAGTAGCGCACTCAATTGGTAAGTAGAGTCGAACACCCTGCCACGGTACCATATTCTATCTGCGCCTAAGAGCCTGCTCAGGGAGTTCCGGATGTCAGTTTCAGGCACTAACGCCGGGACGTTCCCTACTGCAACCACGTGTCTAGGTGGTTCACGGACGGTGGTGGCCCACGCGTGGACCTCTTGACGTGAGGGAATTACCATGATGCTAATTTTTGGTGATTCGGTTTTGAATAGGGCACCCCAGGTCTAAGATCTCAGCAGCGCCTCCAAATGTAACGGTCATATCACCCCACCCAATCGCATATACCGCGTGCGTGGAGAGAACATGCAATGTTACTAAGGGGTGCGTGGTGAAATACCTGTTGGCTCACAGGAGGCTGAGCCTCCGCTATAGGGAACTTGGGGCAATATATATTACAATACTAATGATGCAGCGCCTCCACCTGCGATGGCTCCCACCAGAGGGGGAGTAGTTCCTCGCAGGACAATACACAATGACCACACGGACAGCTCTATATAACTATTGACTTTACTACTTGCGGCAACATATCTCATCACATCTCAACACATGCGCCACGGCGGACGCTAACCACTCTAGGCGTCACGGCGGACGCTACCACCTCTAGGCGTCACGGCGGACGCTACCACCTCTAGGCGTCACGGCAGACGCTACCACCTCTAGGCGTCACGGCGGACGCTAACCTCCCGCAGAGTGACCCCACCCTGTGTCCAGTAACCCCCACCCAAATGTCTTGCACGCCCAAAGTCATATACCAATGTCTGCATATGTGTGTGTGACTGCGCAGCCACTATGTCTGGTGAATAGGCCTTGTTGGTGCACGTGAAGGGTAGGTTACCTGCCCGCAGCTCCAGCCACGGGTACCGCGATATCACGGAAGATCCGCCCGATCCGACGTTGTCCTCCGCACCGCGTTGGGTGACCTCCAGCGCGGATAATATCACCTTAGTCCCAGGGTCTTTAGTGGTGTTCTGAGCCCAGAACCCACTTCACAGGGCCGCACGACTTAGGCACTGTGTCCCTGACTAAGCTACCAATAATTGGGCAGTGTCCCTATCTAGGGCCTGTCCCTAACTCCACAATCTATTAGGTGGCTCAGGACCTAACTGGGGCCTTGGGGCTGCTGGCCTAATGCAGAGGGTCACTGACCCCTGCATCTACCTCTTACCCCTAGCTGGTCCGGATCCTGACTGCCTGCGTGGCTGCAAAACCCCGCGAAATGTAGCAATAGCTTCCCAGGCAAATCCTTCAGCCCTATTGGCTCCCTGGCATCAGGTGTCTCTGCCCCTATGCACCCTGGGGGCTGGCATGCTTATCTCGCGCATGCGCGAGCTATCTGCTCCTCCCGCGCTGGGTTCGGGCACTGCGCATGCGCAACAGCCCTACCATGGCGGCGCCCTGCTTCCCGAGCCGCCGGGCCGGTAGCAACGCGATCGCGGCCTTAGCGACGGCCCGATCGCGTCCCCGGCAACCGGCCTGCTCGCCGCTCGCGTCCCTAGCTACCAGGGATCTCGATGCCGCTCGCGTACCTAGCAACCCAGCAACGCGCGGCTCGCGGGACAGCAGGAAGGGGGGGTGAATGCTCCAGGGGGGACCTGGCTACATATACAAGAAAGGTTTTTAGATTATCCAACTGAACAATGATCAAATGTAATCACTGTGGAAAACACTATAAAGATGAGGACATAATCATCGTCCTGCAATATATTTGTTTTTTCTTTCTATTTAGGTAAACTATTACTTGAAAAAAGTTCATTTCAAAACCCCAGGGGGTGAGGAAGTATTCTTTGATGATGAGGAAAACTCTTTTGCAAAGTTTGACATTCTAAACTATATTATACTGCCTAACAAGACTATGAGAGAAATTCAAGTTGGACATTTTTATTCGACTGGAAGTCAAGGTTCTCAAATCCTAATCAATGACAGTGCAATTCAATGGAATTCTTCATTTACTGAGGTAAGAAACAATTCTTTATTTATGAAGCTGAGTAGCTGTAACGATCGTGCTCGCCAGAAACCGGGACCGGGACCGGGCCACGGGGCTGAGTTGGGGATATGAAAACATTGACCTTAGGCCTCAAAGCCGGTTCAGAATTGCGCAGTCCATAGTCAAACATAGCCAGGTCAGGATTGGAGAAAGCAGGGTTAGCGTTATCCAGGCAGGGGTCAAGGCAGGCGGCACAGGAGCGGTGGTCGAGGAAACAAGCCGAGGTCATCAACCAGCAATATTGGGTGAAGCTACTTCACCATAAAAGGCAAGAACCTTGAGTGAAGCCACTTCAGCGGAGACGATTCAGCGAAGGAGCTGCAGTGCGACAGGTAAAGGGCAGGAGTCACAGGAACCAGAAGCTTCAGTACAGGGACTTCAGCAAAGGAACAAACTCCACTTGGAGGAAGCAGGAACCAGAAGCCACAGTACTGGGAATCCAACGCTTCAGCACGGGAAGGCAGAAAAAGTTCAGAGAAGCCGCTTCCGTGTGGCAGGGTTTCTGGAAGGAGGGAACAGGAACAGCGAAGGATGAAGGCCACAGGAACCAGGGGTAGCCGCTTCAGCACGACAAAGGCGAAGTCTGCCAGGAAAAAGGAAAGTAGCGCCGGGGCTGCTATGCAAGAAGGCCTTGGGAAGCTGGGGAAAAGGAACAGGAGAAAAGGCACAAGGGGCCTAGCAGGCCAAACAGAATGTCTGTGACAAGCACAGATACTTGTAACTGGTATTGCAAAGTCTATGTCCAGCAACTTCCTGAAGGCGGGGTAGTAACTAAATAGCACAGAAGGCCAATCAGGCCAGAGCTGCACAGGAGGCAGCAAGAGGCAGGTGATTGCAGAAGCAGGGAAAAGTTTGTCTGGAACCAGCCAAGCTCCTGAAGGATTGGTTCCAGCCAAACCCAGGAGCGGATTCCTCACAGTAGCCCAAATGAAGGGAATATATATTCTTATTATGTAAGGAAGCATTTCATCAGAGAACATACTTAAATAGATGACAGAATACATGCTTATTGTAATTTAGAGCAGTGAGTCATGGTTAGCAGCCTTTAAGGCTTAAAGTAAACAAAGCTGCTAGTGACATTGCCCTTAAACAAAGAAACCAGGAGGGTAATATTCGGCACACTGCCTTCCCTTTACTTGATTTTGGTTGTGTGCATCAATAGAAAAAATGTATTAAATATATGAAAAAATGTTAGGACCCAAAAACATATAACATGTATGAAGTATACAAAAATAAAAAATAAAATATAAAGTAAAAATATATAGTGATATAATAAGTCTAGCAAAATAAAAGTCCCAGTGTTTAATGCACAGAGCAGGAAACAGGCAGCCTTCTTTAGTTGCACAACGACCTCCCTTTCAAACCTGCATAGACAAAGAAAAAAGAAAATAGCGCCCAAACCTAGTGCATTACTGTTAAAAAAAAAAAAATTAAATCCAAGGCTCACAAATTAAAACTCACAAAGTATTTGTAAAAGTGTGTTATGAGAATTATACTCATGCTCCGATTAATGGTTAGAACTCTGCTCCTCTCCTCCACTGCTCCGAACGATCATGCTGACTACCACAAGCCTCCGTCCAGCAGGAACTCACGCTGTCAGTCACGTCAAACTCTTCCTCCGGAAGCAGACCTCTGGTGTCTTCGGTTCCGGGCAGGGATTGAATTCAATGTAAAAGTGGGTATACTTGATATTATGGTGTCAGTAAATCACGGATGAACACCTAGACATCAGCATCACATGCGACCCTACGCGTTTCTTCAGATATACTGATTTCATCAGGGGATGAATTCTGGGTATATTGGTTGCTGCTATTTATATCCAGAAAACAACAAATTAAGAAATGCTAGCTAGAAACTCATGTGCATAGTATATCCACTAATGACTAATTTCAATCTCATAAACATAAATGCTCTAATCAATATGCCAAATAGTTAAGCATAATATATAATATAAATAATGTAAATATAAAAAAAATATATAAATTGCAACTCAAAAACTCAAAAAATAGTACAGTAATTAGGCAAGATGACAAGGGGAGGGGAATTGTTCTCCAAGACAGGGCTGATTATGTGACAGAGGCGACTCATTTGCTAGGATATAGTACATCCTATATGGTATTTGCTAATGACACAATGGATGATTATCAAAAATAATTTAAAAACCTTCTAATAGAGGCAAAATATATGCAAGTTATTACAAAATCAGCGAGTTTTAGTACAAGCTGGAGACAATCTAGTACAATCTAGAGTTATTATTTAAACGTCATCCTAGAACTCCGGTGTTCTATCATAAAGCAAAATTACTTAGGAGTATTAAACAACCGCTAGGGAGACCTATTGTTTCGGGAGTGGAGTCGATGACGTCCAGCATGTCTTAGTATATAATCTTGTATAGCTCCAAAAATAGCGATACAGAGACTCTGAGAAATGATCTGAGAGACCCAAAAATGAAAAGTATATGACATATATGAAGTCCAAAAGATGGTTCTTAATCCGCAGCAAATCAGGTTATAGGTTCTTGGGCAAATAAAATCGCCTATTGTGTACAATGAAGGACTGAACTAACAGGGAAAGATGGACCCAATAAGAGAGTAGCTAGAGAAACTAGAGCCAGCCTTGAACCGAACCCATAGTAACTCATTAGCATAAATATCTCGGTCCTAGCTTCTGCATCCCTTTATGTCCAAAGATATTGAGGTAAATACCTGTGTTCTTGAAATAAAGCCTTGTAGGATCCCGCGTGCTGAAGCTGTGGTGATACCGAAGCCTCAGACGTCTGGGAAAAACTTCAGGCTGCACACATGGAGGTGCCCGCCTCCTCTTAGCGTTCTCCCATGAGGCGTAGCGAATTGCCGAAACCTGCGCTGCGGAAGTGCGTCACTCCAATCATGGGCCAGTAGAAATTGAAAAAATTGGTGGAACAGCAGGAACCCAGAGAAAGCACCGATCAACTCACCAGAGGTAGCAAAAAATAAAAAAAGTTTATTGAATTACATTGTTAAAAACAAAAAACAAACTAACATAAAATCTCCTACATGTTTCAGGCTCTCCAGCCCTTTCTGAAGGAGTAACTGTCTTAGTATGTAGACTATTTTCTACAGTCCATTGTGGTCAAATTGAGATCTTATATTAGGTACATGCTGCACGTCATCAACTCCATCTCTGAGATTACATGGAAATCTACATCTGGGCAAAATGTGATGTGGCCTCGTGGTATACTTGTATAAACCACACCAAAGGATTATTGGCTGTGTCACATTTTCTGGAAAAAGACACTCAATTTAGAAATACACAAAGAGCGTTTATTTTGAAAGCTATCCATTTCATTTTGGAACATAATTATTTTTTATGTGAAGATATTTATTATTTACAGGTCTGTGGAACGGCCATTGGCACCAGATTTGCCCCCAGCTCTGTTAACCTATATATGGGATTGTGGGAGAATTCCCATATGTGGGGTAATGCTAGGCTTGTGGCGGTCTGGTGTTCTATGCCCGTTTCATAGACAACATTTTGGTTATTTGGGACGGAGAATTAGAGGAGCTGACTAGCATATTACAGTCATTCAAAAACAATGACATGGGTCTACGTTTTACATTTCAGATAGACAAATACAAAATGAATGTCACGGGAGACCAAGACTTATCCACACATTAATACCTGGGATTCTGGATTGAGCATAACAAGGAGGGTAAAATAAATTGTAATTTATTTCCTTTTAAGACAGTCCCAAAATTCTTCACAATTACACTGAAAATACAGTTACTGGGTTGGGGAAACGAAATAAAATGTCCACGAAACGAACAACTTGAAGACAAAGTCTCTGGACACCCCTGCACTCATGCAAGTTTGTTAGCAAATTGAGCCGTGCGAGATTCCTTGGATAGGGGCGCAACATGCCAGCCCTTTATCTCCGCCATAAGGAAAAAGTTTGTAACGTCCTTACAGGATTCATTCGGAAATCCTTAGTTCTACCGAATTCCAGAAGAGGGGCACAATCCTTGGTTACGATGTAATTAACCCCTCACATTCCGGAACCACTGACGCTGTACTTGGTGAATCTTGAGATTGAACTTCAGATGAATCTCACAGGGACTGGGCAGCAGGCATCTTTATAGGGTTAAGGGTCCTATAACTAACATACACAACCAATCCCTCCCTTGGGAACACTTTTCCCACCTATCCTAGACTTGCCAGGAGTTCCGAGAACGGGCAGAAGTTGCTTCCCGGTTTGCTAAGAGCATGCGTTAAGGTGACACCTAGGCTGCTTAGCATACCGGGCCCAACCTCTTACCTGGCAACAGTAAGTCTGGGATTTGACTACAAGGTGTGACTAGCCCATATGTTGCACCAGGATCTTGCACTTTACAATATCCCGGCCGGCCTAAGACCTAGGGTCTCTGAGGCTTTTCAACTCCGGACTTCTCTAGACACTGGGGCACCTACTTAGCAGGGTGCTCTTGAACTACAGAGAGGAAAAATCCCTCAGCTCATGCATCCATAACACATTGATATGTTAATGGATTAATTGCCGGGCTGACAGGAAAAGGTTCCTGTCCCCACATTTTAAAACAGCAAGGAAACACATTTTAATTTTATATGTGGTTTCTACATGTGTGACAAATGTAAAACAAATATGCTGTGTGTGTATGTTCGCAGCTACTTGGCTTCCTAATATTAGAGTGCTAGCTCCTTCCTAGAGCGAGTTAGCCACTTAATTGAATGTGTTCTGTGATGTGGTCTGCGGTTTGACCTACATTCGGTCTCTGCTCCATCGATAACCGCAGACATCCTTTCCCCATTCACGTTAAGTGGATAACAAGACGGCCGGACACATTGTTGCGAGTAGGCACTTCAACCTTAGACCGCAGACCACTTATCCAATTGAGTTTGTGGTATAGACGTCTGTGGTTTAGGAAGTAATACTCAGCTTCAATCAGCGCTTGGTTGAGCACTAGGAGATCCACCTTGTGTCGTGAATACAATTGGCACATTCTACATACATTTCAATCACTGCAACTACTGCTGCGGCAGAGTTTATTCGAGCATTTGCCCGTTCTCTTCCGCAGCAGTAGCCTGGCGCGCGCCCGAGAGTGACGGGCGCGCGCCGAAGCAGCGGAAGAGCGCCCTCCGATCGGGGCGCTCTCCCTACCGCTGCCGGGTCCGCCGGGTCCCCCGGAACCCCCTGCCGCTGTCCCGCGATCGCGGGACACCAGGGCTCCCTCGGGGAGCCCCTGGACACGCGTGCAGGGGGCGCACGCTCCCGAAGACGCGTGACCGCGCGTCTATGACGCGCGGCACGCCGAGGGGCGGCCACTAGCAAGCCGGGAGATTTCCCTGCTTGCGGTACCGACCACACTGCAATAAAGTGTGTCGGTACTGTAGGTACTAAGCTGCAAAACAGGGACAATAAAGATGGTGTAGAGGAAAACATGTCATTGTGGTGAACATACAATTAACCCCTTCAGTCCCAAAGCAATTTAGGGTTTACAAGCTGGGTATAATACCTTTATTATTGGCCTGGTTAACACCCTATCGCCACACATCCCCACCTCAACGTGCAGGCTGTGGCCCGGCCACCTCGTCCGGTGGTTGGGCTAGCCTGGCATCTCTTGAGGAAATTAGTTTGCAAGGTTTGTCCAGCCGGGAAAGGCCATCTGCATTCCCATTTTCACTGTCTTTCTTGTGCTGGATGGTGAAATCAAATTCCTGCATAGCAAGACTCCAGCGCAGAAACTTGGCATTTTCCCCTGACACCCTTTGAAGCCAACTTAACGGGTTGAGGTCCGTGATCACAGTGAATGGGCGACCGTACAGATAAGGCTGCAGCTTTCGCAAATCCCACACAATCTCAAAACACTCTTTCTCAACGGTGGCATAAGCCACTTCTCTGGGCAGTAGTTTTCTGCTCAGATACACTACTGGATGTTCACTGCCATCCTCCCCCACTTGGCTGAGTACAAAGCTAATGCTATAGTCCGAGGCATCGGTCTGCACAAAAAACTTTTTGGAGTAGTCTGGCGCAGCAAGGATAGGGGCACTGGCCAGTGCAGTCTTCAGGGCCTGGAACGAGGCTTCACAGGCAGGAGACCAGACAACCAATACTGACAGTCGCTTTTGTGTCAAGTAGGTCAGGGGTTTGGCCAAAACGCTGTTCTGAGCGCCAAACTTTCTGTAATAGCCTGCAGTGCCTAAAAAATACTAAAAAGGTGCCTGCTTCTTGGTCTTGGGAACAGTCCACTGCACTATTGCTTCCACTTTTACTGGCTCTGGTTTGAGGTGCCAGCCACCCACCTGGTACCCCAGGGACTTCAGCCATCGCTAATAAGCACTTGGTGGGCTTCAATGTGAGTCCCGCTTCCCTGATTCTAGCTAGCACCGCAGCTACATGTACTAAGTGTGTGTCTCACGAATTGCTAAACACTGCAATGTCATCCAGGTATGCCCTTGCAAACCCCTTCATGCCCTCCAGTAACCGATTGACCAGGCGTTTGAAGGTAGCCGGGGTATTCTTCATCCCGAATGGCATAACTAAGAATTCATAGAGGCCACTCAGGGTAATGAATACTGACTTCTCCCTTGTCTCCGTGTTCAAGGGATCTGCCAGTAACCTTTACTGAGATCCATGGTGGTCAGATACTTTGCCCCCGCGAGTTCATCCAGCAAATCGTCTATGCGAAGCATGGGATTAGCATCTTTCACTGTTCCTGCATTGAGCTGACGGTAGTCCACACAGAACCGGGTGGTTATAAGGAATCCGCTTCTGGCTTTGATTCTAGTCTTGCAGTCCTCTGCAGTTTACAAAGTCTCCATCTGGCAATCAATGGCACATGTGCTGCCTCTCACTGCAGCTTCAGCCCTGTGCTCTGTCATTGGAGGAATGCTCACACACCTCCCTCCTGTGATTGGCTTGCCGCCCTTTATATGCTGGGCTAATTCAGTGCCGAGAATAATCCTACTCTGGATGTCACAGTGTGCTGCCACAAGCCCCCTGGCTTGCCCTGTTCCTGTTACTAGTTCATGCTTTAGCTATAGTTCCTAGTTCTATGCATTAGTTCCTGTTTCCTGTGACCTGCTGCTACTTTCCACGCAGAGGTCTGTGTTCCCTGTGACCTGCTGCAACTCTCCACACAGAGGTCTGTGTACCTGTTTACTGAGGCCTGCTGCACAATCCCTTTTGCAGAGGCCTACTTTGGATTCATGTGCTGAAGCGCTGGATTTCCCTGGCGCTGCCCCGCGATGTTCTGCGTCCAGCCTGCTGTCTCCCCCTACAGAGACTAGTGTCATGAGCCGTGCCCGCTTCTCGCGCAGAAGCCACTCCCACAATCTTGCTCCTACGCTGAAGCAAAGTACCCGTCTAACCGTTGCATAACTCCTGCCTGAATCACGATGAGGCTGCCTTCTCTGATCCTGACCCTGGCTTGTCCTCAGACTACGCTGTCTTCTCCTGTCTGGACCCGGGCTTGTTTTACCATTGACATTGCACTTCGGCTCCAGCTCTGAGGCCTAAGGTCTGTGATTATGTAACCCCACCTCACGGTCTGGTCCCGGTTTGTGGCGAGCACGTCCGTGACAGTGGTCCCATCCTTCTTAGGTACCAGGACTACCGGACAAGCCCAAGGGCTCTGAGACGCTACAATTACCCCTAGGGCCAGCATCTCTTCTACCTCCCTCTCTATACTGCCCTTGGTCTCTGCTGATACCCGATAGGTTGTTTATGCAGAGGGCGCAGATCGCCAGTGAGCACCGGGTGATCTGTGATTTGTGTTATGCCAGGCTTGCCCGTGAACAGAACCCTACACTCTTCTAGCATTGCTCTGGCTTCTGCTCTCTGCCTGGCACTTAATTGAGACCTTATCTCAACTTGCTCTACAGTACCCTCCTGCCTAGACTCACCTAAGAGATGTGGCAGAGAATTGCTCACCAGATCCCCCATCGGTGGGCTACAAATGGCCAGCACTGAGGCCACACTCGGCGGTATTTACTCCTTCAACATGTTATATGATAGGTCTCATTTCTCTCAGCATCTATCTGTGCAACATAGTTGCACTTGTTCACATTTTGGAGCACCGGATACGGTCCTGACCAGGCAGCCATTAATTTGTTCTCCTGAGTAGGTTTTAGAACAAGTACTTGCTGTCCTGGGATGAATTCTCTGCTATGGGCGTTCTGATCATACCAAGTTTTCTGCAGCCCTAAGGTTGTCCTATGCCAACCCCATGAGCATTTCTAACCGGTCTCTGAGATCTACCACATATTGAAGCACAGAAGCATCAGTATTGGTAGTCTCCCATTCCCATCCCTCACGGAATATGTCTAGAGGTCCCCGTACCCTGTGACCATATAGTAACTCAAAGGGAGAAAAGTCTGTAGATTCTTTTGGTACCTCTCGGTATGCAAACAGCAAGTGCTGCAGGTGACCTCATCTTACCCCTTGGTCCCTTGCTCTCTATACAGGAGCCTGCTGTGCCACAAGAAGTAATCAGACCCATCACCTGGCTTAGACTCGGTTGCCTGAAGTCTCAAGCCCTCCAAGCTGGGGTCTGATCGCCCCGCATCCCCAAAACTGGGTACCTAATCAAGCCGATTGTCAAGCCTATGTTGGGGGGACTGGGAACAGGTACAGAGAACAGTATATCAGGGTCAGTAGGTGACTTTGTCTGGCTTACCTGTCTGGTCTCTGAAGAGATCCAGGGGAGCGTAGCCAGATGCCCAAAAAAAGAAGAAATGTGGATAGTGTAATACAGTAACAACGTGTCAATAAAAATATAAAGAGCTTTCAAATTCCTACTCACAAACGAAGTAGAAAAATGAGCATATGTGCCAATCTGGAACTGTGAACCATCCCAGTCTGAATGGTGTGGTATAAACGGTCAGCAATCTCAGAGAAAAGAGAGAACAGCCATGGTGCAGATAGAATAACAACATTTATCAATAGAAAGGTCACAAGTGGAGGCTTACATAGGTCTAGAAAGTAAAGGCAGTAAACTGATGGGTCTTTCAGTGTGTCGCAACTCTCACCGCCCGGTACACACTGCTCACAGCTCTCACGTGCGTCTGGACACCGTGACGTCACTTCCGGATCGTGTCGTCACAGCTCGCCGGAACGGAGGACACCATCAGGAATCCCTCTGCTTCTCTTCCTCCTTTAAGATGGCTAAATTTTGTTATTCTATCTGCACCATGGCTATTCTCTCTTTTCTCTGAGATTGCTGACCGTTTATAACACACCATCCAGACTGGGATGATTCACAGTTCCAGATTGGCACATAATCTCATTTTTCTACTTCGTTTGTGAGTAGGAATTTGGAAGCTCTTTATATTTTTATTGACAAGTTGTTACTGTATTACACTATCCACATTTCTTCATTTTTTGGGCATCTGCGACGCTCCCTTGGATTTTGATCAGCAGTGCACCTTCCAGACTTTTGAAACAGTCTTTTCTACAGGGTTGAGTGATAAGTGGTTTTTGCCTTTGTATTTCACTTATTTTATTATATGATTCACTGTTCACTGTTGTTTATACACTTATTGAATATTTATCACTATTGATTTATTTATTCACTTCATTGTTTTTTTGGGGGGTTAAGTAGAGCGCCATCTAGCATTTGTTCTATACTGGTCTCTGAAGAGACCCCGGGAACAGTAGGTCCCAAATGCAGGGGGACAGGGGTTGAATCTGCTGCAAGCTTGGCTGACAGGCTCCTGGTTATCGCTGCCACATGGTCCAGCTCGGCTGTAAACACACAGGTAACATGCCCCAGGTCATTGCCATGGAGGACCTCAGCATCTAACCTGGGCAATACACCTATCTCCCTAATGCCACATCCGGAACCCCAATCCAAAAAGACCGGGCAACCTGGAGTGACCGCGGTCCTCCATCTAGCATGGTCACTTTCATCCCGGTTCCCGGGAGCAAATCTTCTGGCCGCACCATATCAGGGCATACCAGGGTAACGGTGGCACCGGAGTCTAGCAAGCCATTCGCCTGCCGGTCCCTAATGGTCACCCTCCGCAGATGCTTCTGCAAGACATCATTGGGCTGCATCCTGACTGGTGCAATGTGATGTCTTACGATCTCCGCTGCTTGTTCCATGGTGGCAAGTGCAGGTTCTCCCGTGGATGTCCCTCTGTGGGTTGATTCCATGGCTATGCTTGGTTCCTCTGTGTGTGCCAGCTGCACACGGGCGACCGGCCTCAAAGCTTGTGATCGTTGCCCCAGATGGGATCCCCCGGACTGGTCCAGGTCTGTGCTATCTGACCTGAGATGACCGACCTTGTTGCAGGAAAAACACCGCCTCTCGTGTCTACATTCTGCATCTTTTATTATGTTGCCTTGTGCTGCAGGCTTGTGGGTCCACTGAGGGGTGGTTTTGGCTCCATTGGCCGGGCTGGCTGCATCTTTAGTTGCCGCTTCTTGCTCATCAAAGCCCTGCTGGTCACATACTCATCTGCCATCCTCGCAGCAGCTATATGGGTTTTAGGTTTATGGTCAAAGACCCATGCCCTCATGTCCGAGGGAAGCTGCTGCAGAAGTTGCTCCTGTACAACCAAGTCCATTAAGGTAAGGAACTGGTCAACCCCATAACCCGCCACCCACTGATTTGCAAACAATGCCTGGAACTTGCCCCGGTAGGCTTTGGGGGTGAGGGCATACTGGGCGAGCAACAGGCTTTTAACATGACTGTTGCAATTGGCTTCCACACATGGAATGCCCTGCACAGTTCATTTGGCTCTGCCGGACAATAAGGGACGCAGTCTCCGAACTTCATCGTGGGACTTTGTAGGAGTCAAACTACATTTCAAAGTCATTGAGGAATGTGTCTATCTAGTCTGTGCCATCCACAAATTTGCTTAAACTGTGGTGGTCAACCTTGGGAATATCCTGTTTCCCGTTGACAAGGTGAGAGTGGGGGGCTTTTCCATGCAGTGCTCTGCTGCTGTAGCCCCCTTTCCCCATGCGGCAAGGAGAGCTGTGAGCCCAGGGGTGGCAATTCCAGCAGCTGCAACGACTACTTCCTCCACACCCACTGGCACCAAGCCACCAATATCCAGGTGGTCTCCCGCTCTCTCCCAATGTCATTGCAGCCCTGGAGCTGGATTAACCTCCTGCACTCCGGGCTGATTGGTGTCCGTTGCCACTACAGCTGAGGGGCCATGCCCGTCCAGTGGAGCCATTTGGGCTTCATGATTCTCCAAGTCCTCCTCCAGTTGCCCCTTTACCCGACCATCTGTCGGTAGTCCATAGCCTGCACACCTTGCCACGATTTTTTCTCTGTTCCAGGACCAGAACCATCCTGAATGTAGACTCATGTTGTGATGTTAGCACAGGGATATGGGTAAAGGGAACTGTAAACGAAATTGAGGGTAAAAAGCGCATTAATAAAGGCAGTATGCTCGGCTGTTTATCCCTATTTTGCATTGGGTCTGAAGGGGTTAATTTTATATGCACCACACATGTACTGGTCTCCCCTCTGTCCCTTTTTGTCCCCATTTTGCAGGATTATATATACCTGCGGTAACCTATTACATTGTGCGCCTGCATTACTGGTTTTGGGACACAAGATGCCGCTGCGAGAGCCAAACCGCAAGTTAATTGGAGAAGCGTGGTGTTCCATTGAAACGTATACAGTAGGTATCCCTTACTGAGGCTTGAACTCATAACCACATGGTCAATTGAATCAAAGGGTTGCGGTTTCCAGTCTCAAGTGGGTATCGGATACAATGTATCCCCCTCCCGGTTAGTAGCGTAACTTGAATGGCGGCTGGCAATTGGCGTGGGAACTCGGTCAATTGATGTGGGATCTCGGTTAACCGCAAGTCAATTGACGTGAGAAGCCCATAGCCCAGCATTGCCAGTTCAAGGAGATGCTCTAACTAGGGAACAGGAAGGGCTAGCAACTTGAAATTTGGTGTGCAGCCCCAGAGTAACATCCCAAGCACCCACATATTAAAAATATAATTTTAGTATAAGTGGAACATGTATTTTTTAATAATGTACCTTTTCTGGCTGCAGTTTTAAATGGACAGGCAGGATGAGTTTTTTTCTACTGTCATTGTGATGCACTCAGGGACCAAATGTTTTAACACCCATGAGCTGGGGCATTTTCCTATGCAGACTTCATAGACCCCCTGCTGCGGCAATGCCTCTGAGTCTAGGGAAGTGTGGCATATGAAAGCCCCAGAGCCAGGATATGTGACTTAGCCAGGATGCCCGCTGAATGGGAGATCCTGTTAGCCACCTGGGCTAGTTCACACCCTGAGTCCCACTCCAAGCCTGGGAGATGCCAGGTATAAAGGGGAGTACACATATATTAAGCAGCCAATGTGTCAATGTCGCACAGGTGCTGTATTAACCGGAAATCCCTGTAGTGCCCACTCTGCAAACTGTGGGCAAGTAGTGGATTTGAGAGTGGGAAAATTCCCACGAAGGTGATTGGGCAGGTGTGTTGTAGATATGATAGCAGACCCTATATACATGCTCCCCAAGCTATCCCCATTGTATTTTGTTTTTATTCTACAATGTGAACGAATTTCCACCGCTCTTCTAATAGCGGAAAAGAGCAGCAGCAACGAATCCAGAACGCAACAAGTTAATTACAACGGAACCAAGGACATAACTCTGCTTCAGGAATTCGTTAGTGCTGGGGGTTATGTAACTAACCCCAATGGACCAGAACAAACTTTGCCATATTCACGGACATATTGGGCTTTGCACCCCTTGCAAAAGAATTGCATATTAAAAGACAATATTCCGGTGCTTTGTTTTATTTATGGACATTCTATCCTGTTCTCTTCTTGCGCTCCTCCAGGCCTGCCTCCGCTCCCAATTGGTCAGCTGCACTATATATTGCCTGTCTTGCAACTTCCACATTGCTCGACATAGTATCTCTTGTGGATGTCTATTCTGGCTCTATCTCTTGTCTTCGCTTATTCAGGTTACAACTCGGAGTGGTGGACTACAGTCTCTGGCTCTCGAACTCTAGCTCTCGACCCCGGCTCCCTTTTGACTACGCGGTTTCTCACATCCCTCGATCTCAGATTGGACTCCGACCTTCAAAATCTCTCCTATCCCTGACCTTGGATAACGGCAACTACTACTTCTCTTCTTTTACCGTTACCGGCAAGTATTTCGACAGCTATTTCCACCTGGCCAAGCAACACCCTAACACCACACTCTAGACACAATCCTTCTGCTGTGGGTGCTTGCACATATACGTCCCCACCTCAGTACAAGGGACGGGTCTGGTCTGAGGGCAGCACCGGCGTAACATTATGTTGAGCCCACAAGACGCAGATCAGACTGAACGTGGCAGCATGATATCGGCCATGTATCAGCAAATCCAGATCATGACCGATCAGCTTGTTCTTCTCACCAGACAGGTAGAAGATCTCTCTTTACAGGCACCCCCTGTGGTACCACCTCCGGCACATGTGGAACCGGTGGGCGCCGCAGCACCGGGCCCAAAGATCCCGGCACCCGAGCCGTAGAATGGGGGCCCGCACGCCTGCCACGGATTTCTCAAGCAATGTGAGATCCAGTTTAAGATGGCTCCGCAGCAGTATTCCTCCAGACATAAGAAGGTGGCGTATGTCTACAGCCTACTCACGGGAAATGCCCTGGCCTGGGCCTCCCCGATTTGGGAACTACGTCCCGAAGTTACTTGAGATTATGCGACATTTAGACGAGACTTTCGTCAGGTCTTCAATTCCCCCGCACGACAGGAGACTCCTTCTGACTCCTTGCTTCAGCTTTCACACGGACGTCGGCCCATGGCCCAGTATGCCTTGGAGTTCAGGACCCCAGCAGCTGAGACTCTGTGGTGTCAAGAGGCTTTAGTGGCAGTTTTTTGGCAAGGACTAACGAATTCCGTAAAGGACGAGCTTGCCTCAAAACCCAGGTCAGGACTTCTGAAAGAACTTATCTCCCAGGCAATTTGGGTGGACCAACGTCTCCAGGTACGCCACTCCGAGCACCAGCACGTCTGATTTGTACCTTTTCGTGCCCCCTTTCCCAGGTTCTCTTCACCCACGAGACATACACTACCGACACACTTTATTGAAGTGTGGTCGGTACCGCAAGCCGGGAAATCTCCCGGCTTGCTAGTGGCCGCCCCTCGGCGTGCCGCGCGTCATAGACGCGCGGTCACGCGTCATCGGGAGCGTGCGCCCCCTGCACGCGTGTCCAGGGGCTCCCCGAGGGAGCCCTGGTGTCCCGCGATCGCGGGACAGCGGCAGGGGGTTCCGGGGGACCTGGCGGACCCGGCAGCGGTAGGGAGAGCGCCCCGATCGGAGGGCGCTCTTCCGCTGCTTCGGCGCGCGCCCGTCACACTCGGGCGCGCGCCAGGCTACTGCTGCGGCACAGAACGGGCAAATGCTCGAATAAACTGTGCCGCAGCAGTACCACTTCTCCGCTGCCCGCTCTGGAGGCTCCAGAACTGATGCAACTCGGAGTTCAATGCACTCGGGCACCTATACAACATTTCCGCAGACTCAGTGGATTATGCTTTTACTGCGATCCTCTGAGCATCTGATTCGCGAATGTCCTCAGTGTCTGGAAAACGACCAAGCCCAGTGAGTATGAAAGGGCGCTCCCTGCTAATTCTTCCTGTCCCCTTTCCAAGAAGGAACTTCCTAAAAGTTCACTATTCCCATTTCCCTCTCTGGTCCTACCATTCAGACATCTACAACGGCATTAATCGATTCGGCGCAGGAAGAAACATCGTGGACCAGAAGTTCTCCGAATTTAACCAGATTCCACTCATTAAGAAGAAGTCTCTTGTTGCCTTGTTAGGGATCGACTGCCTTCAACACCCGTAGCGGTCACTTCGAATATCTCGTGATGCCCTTCAGCTTATGCAACACCCCGGCGGTCTTTCAGGACTTTATCAATGACATTTTTCGGGATGTCTTTAACCTTTTTGTAATTGTTTATCTGGACGACATTCTTATTTTTTCTAACAATCTACAGGATCATATCACTCATACGAAGTTTGTCCTCTCCCGCCTCCGAGAGAATCGCTTGTTAGCCAAAATGGAGAAATGTCTCTTTAACCAGACTTCCACCTCTTTTCTTAGCTATATTATTTCCGACAGGGGATTTGCCATGGATCCAGAGAAACTGAGAGCCGTAGTGGATTGGCCGCAACCCGATTCCCTCAAGTCCATTCAGCGGTTTCTAGGGTTTTCCAATTATTACCGGAAATTTATTCGCAACTTTTCAACCATCATCGCTCCGATCACGGCACTGACCCGAAAAGGAGCTGATCCTTCAGCTTGGTCACCTGAGGCAGTAACGGCTTTCAAAACATTGAATCAAGCATTTGCCTCAGCTCCCATCCTCCACCACCCGGACACCAATTTTCCATTTAACCTGGAGGTAGATGCTTTGGACTGCGGGGCCGGCGCAGTCCTATCCCAGAGATTTTCTCCCCAGGATAAACTCCACCCTTGAGTTTTTTTCTCTAAGAAGTTTTCTCCAGCTGAGAGAAACTATGACGTGGGCAATAGGGAACATTTGACTGTCAAGTTGGCCCTTCAGGAATGGAGGCATTTTTTTGAGGGGTCAAAAGAGCCCTTCGGACCATACAAATATTTTGTACATCGAGAGTGCCCGCTGCTTAGGCTCCCGCCAAGCCTGCTGGTCGTTATTTTTCTCTAGGTTTAATTTTATTTTGGCCCACATTCCCGGCACCAAGAACATCAAGGCGGATGCCCTCTCTAGACAGTATTCTTCTGTAGAGAGACCGGAGAAAAATACTGAGTCCATCCTTCCCAAGCAAAAGATCCTTGCGGTCGCTGCATTCAAGAATCTTGAAAAAATCAAGTCTCAAAAACACCTTCCTAGAGATCTCGAGGTACTAAAGGACACCTTGTATGTTGAGCCCACGTTCATTCCTGAGATTCTGGATTCGGGGCACGCCTCCCGTTCGGAAGGACATACGGGATTCAAAAAAACATTGGACCTCATCCGTCGCACCTTCTGGTGGCCCAATATGGCCAAGACCATCCTTGAATTTACTCGGGCCTGTCCGGTATGTGCACACAATAAGATACCTCGTCAGAGACCCCATGGTCTTCTTATGCCTATACCAGTGGTTCCCAATCTGTGCGCCCCGGCACCCTGGTGCGCCGCAGCTTGCCTAGAGGGGCGCCGCAATTATCCTCCCCACAATCCCTCCGATCATCACTCCCCACCATCACTCCGATCATCACTCCCCACCATCACTCCTTCATGCCGGCCAGGCCGCAGGGAATTGGCTGCAGGCAGATAGGAAGCCGGGGGCGGGGATTTGTGCAGAGCACACGGTGCGTGTGTGTGTCTGCCTTCCTGCTCCTCTGTCTGCGCGGTTTCCTGTCCCCTTCTGCCCCGGGTGATAGGAGAAGGTAGGGGGTGATAGGAGAAGGGAGAGGGAGGGGAGAGTTGTACATTTGCCTGCCCAGTGACTGTGTGCAGGGAGCTGCCTGCACGGATCTTCTCCACCCCAACCTCCCCCCCTTACATCCGTCGCTGCCTCTGCTCTCCACTGCTCTTCAATGTGTGTATCTGTGTGTGTGTGTATTTATTTGTGTGTGTTTGTGTATTTATTTGTGTGTGTGTTTATTTGTGTGTGTGTGTATTTATTTGTGTGTGTGTATTTGTGTGTGTGTGTGTGTGTGTGCTGGTGCTGTGTGTGCTGTGAGTGTGTGCAGTGTACTGTGACTGTGTGCTGTGTGTGCTGTGTGTGCTGTGTGTGCTGTGTGTGCTGTGTGTGCTGTGTGTGCTGTGTGCAGTGAGTGTGTGCAGTGTACTGTGAGTGTGTGCAGTGTGCTGTGAGTGTGTGCAGTGTGCTGTGTGTGCTGTGTGTGTGCTGGTGCTGTGTGTGCAGTGTGTGTGCTGTGTACAGTGAGTGTGTGTGTGCTGTGTGCATTGAGTGTGTGCTATGTGTGTTGTGTGTGCAGTGTGCTGTGATTGTGTGCAGTGTGCTGTGAGTGTGTGCAGTGTGCTGTGAGTGAGTGTGTGCTGGTGCTGTGTGTGTAGTGTGTGTGCAGTGTGCTGTGTGGGTGCTGTGTGTGTGCAGTGTGTGTGCTGTGTGTGCAGTGTGCTATGTGTGTGCAGTGTACAGTGAGTGTTTGCAGTGTGCAGTGAGTGTGTTTAGTGTGTGTGTGTGCTGTGAGTGTGTGCAGTGTGCTGTGTGCTGGTGCTGTGTGGGCAGTGTGTGTGTAGTGTGTGTGTAGTGTGTGTGCTGTGTGTGTAGTGTGCAGTGTGTTGTGTGCTGTGTGTGTGCTGTGTGTGTGCAGTGTGCAGTGAGTGCAGTGTGCAGTGAGTGTGTGCAGTGTGAGTGTGTGCAGTGTGTGTGTGTGTAGTGTGTGTGTGTGTGTGTGTGTGTGTGTGTGTGTGTGTGTGTGTGTGTGTGTGTGTGTGTGTGTGTGTGTGTGTGTGTGTGTGTGTGTGTGTGTGTGTGTTTATTTGTGTGTGTGTGTTTATTTGTGTGTGTGTGTGTGTGTATTCATGTGTGTGTGTGTGTGTATTAATTTGTGTGTGTGTGTATTTATTTGTGTGTGTATATTTATTTGCGTGTGTGTGTGTATATTTATTTGTGTGTGTGTGTATTTATTTGTGTGTGTGTGTGTGTGTTTATTTGTGTGTGTGTATATTTATTTGTGTGTGTGTGTGTATTTATTTGTGTGTGTATTTATTTGTGTGTGTGTGTGTGTGTGTGTGTATTTATTTGTGTGTGTGTTTATTTGTGTGTGTGTATATTTATTTGTGTGTGTGTGTGTGTATTTATTTGTGTGGGTATTTATTTGTGTGTGTGTGTGTATTTATTTGTGTGTGTGTGTGTGTGTATTTGTGTATGTGTGTGTGTGTGTGTGTATTTATTTGTGTGTGTAGTTATCTGTGTGTATGTGTGTGTATTTATTTGTGTGTGTGTGTGTGTGTGTATTTATTTGTGTGTGTGTGTGTATTTATTTGTGTGTGTGTCTGTGTATTTATTTGTGTGTGTGTGTGTATTTATTTGTGTGTGTGCATGTGTGTGTGTATTTAGTTGTGTGTGTGTGTGTGTGTCTGTATTTATTTGTGTGTGTGTGTGTGTGTGTATTTAGTTGTGTGTGTGTCTGTGTATTTATTTGTGTGTGTGTGCAGGGAGCTGCCTGTACGGATTTCCTGCCTTTCCTCCCCCCTCCTCCAATCCCCTCTGTCTGAGAGAGAGGGTGTCTGTCTACGAGAGAGAGAGTCTGTCTGCGAGAGAGAGTGTCTGTCTGTGAGAGAGAGTGTCTGTCTGCGAGAGAGAGTGTCTGTCTGCGAGAGAGTGTCTGTCTGCGAGAGAGAGTGTGTCTGCGAGAGAGAGTGTGTCTGTGAGAGAGAAAGAGAGGTCTGAGAGAGAGAGGTCTGAGAGAGAGAGAGGTCTGAGAGAGAGAGAGAGAGAGAGAGAGAGAGAGAGAGAGGTCTGAGAGAGAGAGAGAGAGAGAGAGAGAGAGAGAGAGAGAGAGAGAGGTCTGAGAGAGAGAGAGAGGTCTGAGAGAGGTCTGAGAGAGAGAGAGAGAGAGAGAGAGAGAGAGAGAGAGAGAGAGTGAGGTTTGAGGGAGAGAGAGAGTGAGGTCTGAGGGAGAGAGAGAGTGAGGTCTGAGGGAGAGAGAGAGAGTGAGGTCTGAGGGAGAGAGAGAGTGAGGTCTGAAAGAGAGAGAGAGAGAGTGAGGTCTGAGGGAGAGAGAGAGAGGGAGGTCAGAGAGAGAGAGAGAGAGAGAGAGAGAGAGAGAGAGAGAGAGAGAGAGAGAGAGAGAGAGAGAGAGAGAGAAAGAGTGAGGTCAGAGAGAGAGAGAGAGTGAGGGAGAGAGAGAGAGAGTGAGGGAGAGAGAGAGTGGGGTCTGAGGGAGAGAGTGAGGTCAGAGAGAGAGAGAGTGAGGGAGAAAGAGAGAGAGTGAGGTCTGAGAGAGAGAGAGGGAGAGAGTGAGGTCTGAGAGAGAGAGTGAGGTCTGATAGAGAGAATGAGGTCTGAGGGAGAGAGAGTGAGAGAGAGAGTGAGGTCTGAGGGAGAGAGAGAGAGTGAGGTCTGAGGGAGAGAGAGAGTGAGGTCTGAGGGAGAGAGAGAGAGTGAGGTCTGAGGGAGAGAGAGAGAGTGAGATCTGAAGGAGAGAGAGAGAGTGAGGACAGAGAGAGAGAGTCAGGTCTGAGAGAAAGAGTGAGGTCTGAGAGAGAGAGAGATAGAATGAGGTCTGAGGGAGAGACAGAGAGAGGGAGAGAGAGAGAGTGAGGTCTGAGGGAGAGAGTGAGGTCAGAGAGAGAGAGTCAGGTCTGAGAGAAAGAGTGAGGTCTGAGAGAGAGAGATAGAATGAGGTCTGAGAGAGAGACAGAGAGAGGGAGAGAGAGAGTGAGGTCTGAGGGAGAGAGTGAGGTCAGAGAGAGAGAGATGTCTGAGAGAGAGAGAGGTCTGAGAGAGAGAGAGAGAGAGGTCTGAGAGAGAGGTGTGAGAGAGAGGTCTGAGAGAGAGGTCTGAGAGAGAGGTCTGAGAGAGAGTTCTGAGAGAGAGGTCTGAGAGAGAGAGGTCTGAGAGAGAGAGGTCTGAGAGAGAGAGGTCTGAGAGAGAGAGAGAGGTCTGAGAGAGAGAGAGAGGTCTGAGAGAGAGAGAGAGGTCTGAGAGAGAGAGAGAAAGAGAGAGAGAGAGAGAGAGAGAGAGAGAGAGAGAGAGAGAGAGGTCTGAGAGAGAGAGAGGTCTGAGAGAGAGAGAGAGAGAGAGAGAGAGAGAGGTCTGAGGGAGAGAGAGAGAGAGAGAGAGAGGTCTGAGGGAGAGAGAGAGAGAGTGAGGTCTGAGAGAGACAGAGAGAATGAGGTCTGAGGGAGAGAGAAAGAGTGAGGTCTGAGGGAGAGAGAGAGAGTGAGGTCTGAGGGAGAGAGAGAGAGTGAGGTCTGAGGGAGAGAGAGAGAGTGAGGTCTGAGAGAGCGAGAGAGTGAGGTCTGAGAGAGAGAGAGTGAGGTCTGAGAGAGGGAGTGAGGTCAGAGAGAGAGAGAGAGAGAGAGAGAGGGAGAGAGAGAGTGAGGTCTGAGAGAGAGGGAGAGAATGAGGTCTGAGAGAGAGAGTGAGGTCTGAGAGAGAGAGAGAGTGAGGTCTGAGAGAGAGAGTGATGTCAGAGAGAGAGAGAGAGAGAGAGAGAGAGAGAGAGAGAGAGAGTGAGGGAGAAAGAGAGAGAGTGAGGTCTGAGAGAGAGAGAGGGAGAGAGTGAGGTCTGAGAGAGAGAGTGAGGTCTGAGAAAGAGAATGAGGTCTGAGGGAGAGAGAGAGAGGTCTGAGGGAGAGAGAGAGAGAGAGAGAGAGGGAGGTCTGAGGGAGAGAGAGAATGAGGTCTGAGGGAGAGAGAGAGAGTGAGGTCTGAGGGAGAGAGAGAGAGTGAGGTCTGAGAGAGTGAGAGAGTGAGGTCTGAGAGAGAGAGAGAGTGAGGTCTGAGAGAGAGAGAGAGAGGTCTGAGAGAGAGAGAGTGGGGTCAGAGAGAGAGAGAGAGAGAGAGAGTGAGGGAGAGAGAGAGTGAGGTCTGAGAGAGAGAGGGAGAGAGTGAGGTCTGAGAGATTGAGTGAGGTCTGTGAGAGAGAGTGAGGTCTGAGAGAGAGAGGTCTGAGAGAGAGAGTGAGGTCTGAGAGAGACACCAACTGCGCACTGCAACTGTTAGGTATGTATATACACCTTTGTTTTTACTTTGGGCGCCGCGGAAAAATCCTGATCGCCTTGGGGAGCCTTGAAAAAATCCTGATTGCCTTGGGGAGCCTTGAACCGAAAAAGTTTGGGAGCCACTGGCCTATACCCATCCCTGAGCACTCCTGGTCCCACATATCCAGGGACTTTATTGTTGAATTGCCTAGGTCGAATGGCATGAACACCATTCTAGTAGTGGTAGATCGGTTTTCCAAGATGGCACATTTTGTTCCTCTCAAAGGATTACCCTCCTCACCCGCCCTGGCCGATATTTTCTCCAGAGAGATTTTCCGGATCCATGGCATTCCCACATCCATCGTATCAGACCGAGGCTCTGAATTTGTTTCCAGATTCTGGAGGACCTTCACCAGAAGTTTGCGCATTTCTTCTTCTTGTTCTTCAGGATATCACCCTCAATCTAATGGGCAGACCGAGGGGGTTAATCAATCACTCGAGATGTATTTAAGGTGCTTCGTCTCAGACTCCCTGGACGACTGGTCGGAATTACTTCCCTGGCCTAAATATGCCTTTAACTCCTCTTGGAATGAATCCCCTTGTGAGACGCCTTTCTTTATGAATTACGGATTCCACCCGGCTCACCTGCCTATTTCCAATATCTCCTCTGGAGTACCAGACGTGGATGAACGCATCTCCCTCCTACATGACTCTTGGGCTAGATTTCAATCGGCACTTCAAAAGGCCTCCCTGACTTCGAAAATCAAGGCTGACCGTCGTCGCCAACCTGCACGCAATTACAAGCCAGGGGATAAGGTTTGGTTGTCTACCAAGAATATCCACCTCAAAACCCTTCCCATACTGTAAATTGGCACCTAGGTTTCTGGGCCCATTTCCTATCATGGAGCAGATAAACCCGGTGGCCTTCCACCTTCAATTAGCTCAAAGCATGAGAATTCCTAATGTTTTTCACACATCACTTCTCAAGCGTTCATCTCAAGTCCCCACTTTCCGGACCACACTCTTAAACCAGATCCTGTGATCATACAGGGCAACAAAGAGTACAAGGTCAAAGCTATACTGGATTCCCGCCTCTCGAGAGGTAAGGCTCAATTCCTGGTTCAGTGGAAGGACTTTGGACTCGAAGAGAGGTCATGGGTACCTCTTAAAGACATTCACTCATCAGGGCTTCTCAAAAGCTTCCAAAAGAAGTTTCCATCCAAACCATGGGAGGATCATCCTGAGGCCGACCTTGAAGGGGGGGGTTACTGTGAGGATTAGGGCGTCTCGGCAACCGCAGTGTGAATTTCCCTTACCTCCTGCTGCTCCCTCTACCGTGGGACGTCCCCCTCGCCAGCTCCATCCACCCACCGTTGCCCTGGGGCATCCCCGTCGTCTCTGGCGGCCCGCCTCTGCTCCGCAGGTACTTCCCTCTAATGCGACTGCCGTTAGTCCCATGCATGCTTGGATAGCGTGCGCCGGGTGAAGATAATTTATTCACTGCACTAGCAGTGAAACCACGCCCCCAAATAACCTGCAGGCTATTACCCCAGACCAAACTTGCTCACCTGCCTGCCAATCAAGGGGACCTATCCAGGACAGCTCCACGTGGTCCTCCAGGCCTGCCTCCGCTCCCGATTGGTCAGCCGCACTATATATTGGCAGACAAGACTCTCTGGCTCTCGACCCCTATGGATAAAAATAATACAGTGCAAATAAAAGCTTGTATTGCTCATGTTTGCTTGCTTTTTTTGATGGATTTTTAACTGTATTTTGCAGCTTGGTGTGCAAATGTGTTTGCTATAGTTTATTTCAGGGTGGGGGGGCCTTGCTTTTTAATAGTGGCTTATTGTTGGTTAGATTTAGTTGATTGATGGTAATTTATTTCTGATTCCTTGTTTTGTTTCTAGGATTTGAATAGTGATTTGTTTAGTTGATTTGGATTGTATTGTAATTGATTTGTGAATGAATTGATTGATGGTAATTTATTTCTATTTACTTGTTTCTAGGATTTGAATAGTGATTTGTGCACAATAATTGATTTGCATTGTATTGGAATTGATTTGTGAATGGATTGATTTATGGTAATTTATTTATTTAATTTTATTTAGAGCATTGCTTGTCATACAGTACTGTAGTGTATGTGTCAGAATGTACTGTATTGCGGTATTAGTAAGAACAGTAGAACTGTATTTATTTTATTATGCTACTGTAGTTAATGTGTTTAATAATGGGCCAAATAATTTATTATCCATATCTGGATAATAGTTATTTGGCCCATTAATGTAATGTATGTGTCTTTGGTGGTACGGCGGGGCGGGGGGTGGGGGGGTTGATTTATTAAACTGTGTAGGCCATTGTTTAGTTTTTTACACACAGCGTTGGCACCTGTGCCTTAACTCCTTCATTGCCTTAGCAGGCATTGCATGGCCGCTAAGGTAATGGAGCTGCTTACATTTAAAATTTGTATTTATTGTGTGCATGGGGTCTCCTGAAATAAACAAAGTTGATTTCAGGTCCAGGGACCCCCTACTTCTCGAGTTACAGGCCCCGTTATGGGGTGCCCGTATCCCTCTAGTCCCGCGGTCACGTGACCCACAATTTAAATATGGCGGGGATACCGGCACACCATAACGGGCCTATAACTGGGGAAGTGGGGGTCCCCGGACCTGAAATCAACGTTGTTCAGCTGAGGAGACCCCCTGCTCACGCACACTATGAATAAAAATAAAATATAAGCAGCTTCATTACCTTAGCAGCTACCCGCTAAGGTAATGATTTTTTATTTGGAGGGGAGGGGGTTGATACTAGTGTGGGGGAGCAGGGGGTCTTCCAAGCTAAACAAAGTTTATTTCAGCCTTGGGGACACCATACTTCACGAGATACAGGCCATGTTATGGGGTGCCGGTATCCTTCTGCATTGTTTTGATTCGATCCCACAGGATTTTAACATGGCGGGTGTACCGGCACACCATAACGGGGCCTGTAACTCGGGAAGTAGGGGGTCCCCGGACCTGAAATCAATTTGTTCAGCTCAGGAGACCCCCTGCTACAAAACTGTTATTTTAGAATTTTAATAAAACCCCCGCGATCGCCTGTTGGAGGCGCGCAGTTAGAGTGACTGATTCTGACTCTCTTTCTGCGCGTCTATTACACAAATGCAGACGCCGGTAGCATTCACATAGCAGGACTCCCTGCTTTTGGGAAGCTAATGCGTCGCGGTCATTTCATTAAACACAGCAAGCTTTGTCCCCGTTGTGATCACGGTCTCCCGCATTAATTGCCGCGTGAAGTGTTCGAATAACGGCCGCTGCTTCAGTAGTATCTCTTGTGGATGTCTATTCTGGCTCTCTCTTTTGTCCTCGCTTATTCAGGTTACGACTCGGCTTGGCAGACTACAATCTCTGGCTCTCGACCCCGGCTCCCTCTTGACTAATCAGCTTCTCACGTCCCTCGATCTCAGCTTGGACCCCTTGTCACGGTAACTTGTGATAGGATATAATATACAGAAAATAACTGGGTTGAATTGAACAGGACATAGATATAATAAAGATAGTTTATTCCTTAAATAGGTGAACACACAAGATGATACAAATAAAAGACAAAATATAGCACTTACTTCGGGGGTTGGGTAATGAAGCAATGAGGTACAGGATTGGCAATTCATACAGCAATCAGGCATCAAGTAGTTGGTAAAATCGAAGACACTGGGTATAGGGCTGACACTGGTTTATATGGGATTTCAGTCCTATACCCTGGCATTGGGTGCCAGACATGGATGACAATTATCTGCACCAAATCCCTCTTTGCCAGCTAACGTGGGAACATTGTTAGATCATGCCACCAGTTAGTTGGCACATGCACACATCTAGCCCTTGGGGTCTCATTTCTTTAGCCCCACACCAAAGTCAGGGCGCCTAAAAGTCTACCAGACAGGAATCTGGTCAGGAAACCCTTTGTCTGTAAGTGTGAATTACAGCACTTACAGACCACTCAAGCCATGCGTTTCTCCGCCCTAATGTATAAAGCCAGAGTGGCTGAGCCTTTGATCAGGGGTCTGTTGTAGACAATGTGTCGCCTCTCTGAGCATTAACATTAAGCAGAGCCAGGGACTTTCTCGGGCTTTAATCCCCGCTTTGAAATACAGTAAAGTTCTTAATATATATATATTAAAATAATCCATTCGGCTGGGCCGAGCGAGCTGAAACTTGCCAGACCCTCATGCTTGAGGGGACTCTCCATGGTGGCCAAGTTTCAGCTCGCTGTGACCCACCGGACCGGATTTACACTATTACAGTTTAAAAGCCCTTTTGGAATACGAGGCTTTTTTCTGCCATGCAACTCAATGGCAGAATCCCAAATTTGCAATTACTCTGGCTCCGTTCTGTTGCCCCGGGAGGGTCGGTATTTGCCATGCAATTTGCCATTGTCAGGAACTGCATCGCTCCTCCGGTGTCCCTCTGTCACTCCACGCAGTGATCAGCACCAGCATTTCAGGGGTGAACGGACTGGTAGCCACAGCAACCAATACCCCTCCTGCGGCTCTATTCCCGGGAGGTGCCCCCGCTTCCTCCCCGGGTCTCTGCCGTCCCGGAGCTGGGTCCATTCCCTGCTCTCCAAGCGGCTGCAAGGCGACAAGCGGAGCTGGGTTTTGGAGCTCTGCAAGCCTGGTTTAGTATTCTCTTATGATCTCATCCATCTGCTCCATATCTCTGCCCTCCATGGGCAGCCTGTACTCGAGGCACTTGTCCCGCAGCTGAGCCCAAGTCCGGACTGTAGATGAACCGGCACCCTCGCTCATGGTTCAAGTCTTTTAGGGGTTAGGTTGGAACAGTGAGTTGATGTTATATCTTGTGTTATATGTTGTACACCCGTGTGTTCAATATCGTTAGCCTTAGGAACTCGTAATTCACCCGAGTTCCTACTGTATTACAGAATTCCCGCAGTAAACTGTAATACAGGTTCAATTCAATCCTGCCGCTGCCACCAGGTTATTATATGCCTGTCACGGTAACTTGTGATAGGATATAATATACAGAAAATAACTGGGTTGAATTGAACACGACTTAGATATAATAAATATAGTTTATTCCTTAAATAGGTGAACACACAAGATGATACAAATAACAGACAAAATATAGCACTTACTTAGGGGGTTGGGTAATGAAGCATATAGGTACAGGATTGGCAATTCATACAGCAATCAGGCATCAAGTAGTTGGTAAAATCGAAGACACTGGGTATAGGGCTGACACTGGTTTATATGGGATTTCAGTCCTATACCCTGGCATTGGGTGCCAGACATGGATGACAATTATCTGCACCAAATCCCTCTTTGCCAGCTAACGTGGGAACATTGTTAGATCATGCCACCAGTTAGTTGGCACATGCACACATCTAGCCCTTGGGGTCTCATTTCTTTAGCCCCACACCAAAGTCAGGGCGCCTAAAAGTCTACCAGACAGGAATCTGGTCATGAAACCCTTTTGTCTGTAAGTGTGAATTACAGCACTTACAGACCACTCAAGCCATGCGTTTCTCCGCCCTAATGTATAAAGCCAGAGTGGCTGAGCCTTTGATCAGGGGTCTGTTGTAGACAATGTGTCGCCTCTCTGAGCATTAACATTAAGCAGAGCCAGGGACTTTCTCGGGCTTTAATCCCCGCTTTGAAATACAGTAAAGTTCTTAATATATATATATTAAAATAATCCGTTCGGCTGGGCCGAGCGAGCTGAAACTTGCCAGACCCTCATGCTTGAGGGGACTCTCCATGGTGGCCAAGTTTCAGCTCGCTGTGACCCACCGGACCGGATTTACACTATTACAGTTTAAAAGCCCTTTTGGAATACGAGGCTTTTTTCTGCCATGCAACTCAATGGCAGAATCCCAAATTTGCAATTACTCTGGCTCCGTTCTGTTGCCCCGGGAGGGTCGGTATTTGCCATGCAATTTGCCATTGTCAGGAACTGCATCGCTCCTCCGGTGTCCCTCTGTCACTCCACGCAGTGATCAGCACCAGCATTTCAGGGGTGAACGGACTGGTAGCCACAGCGACCAATACCCCTCCTGCGTCTCTATTCCCGGGAGGTGCCCCCGCTCCCTCCCCGGGTCTCTGCCGTCCCGGAGCTGGGTCCATTCCCTGCTCTCCAAGCGGCTGCAAGGCGACAAGCGGAGCTGGGTTTTGGAGCTCCGCAAGCCTGGTTTAGTATTCTCTTATGATCTCCTCCATCTGCTCCATATCTCTGCCCTCCATGGGCAGCCTGTACTCGAGGCACTTGTCCCGCAGCTGAGCCCAAGTCCGGACTGTAGATGAACCGGCACCCTCGCTCATGGTTCAAGTCTTTTAGGGGTTAGGTTGGAACAGTGAGTTGATGTTATATCTTGTGTTATATGTTGTACACCCGTGTGTTCAATATCGTTAGCCTTAGGAACTCGTAATTCACCCGAGTTCCTACTGTATTACAGAATTCCCGCAGTAAACTGTAATACAGGTTCAATTCAATCCTGCCGCTGCCACCAGGTTATTATATGCCTGTCACGGTAACTTGTGATAGGATATAATATACAGAAAATAACTGGGTTGAATTGAACACGACTTAGATATAATAAATATAGTTTATTCCTTAAATAGGTGAACACACAAGATGATACAAATAACACACAAAATATAGCACTTACTTAGGGGGTTGGGTAATGAAGCATACAGGTACAGGATTGGCAATTCATACAGCAATCAGGCATCAAGTAGTTGGTAAAATCGAAGACACTGGGTATAGGGCTGACACTGGTTTATATGGGATTTCAGTCCTATACCCTGGCATTGGGCGCCAGACATGGATGACAATTATCTGCACCAAATCCCTCTTTGCCAGCTAACGTGGGAACATTGTTAGATCATGCCACCAGTTAGTTGGCACATGCACACATCTAGCCCTTGGGGTCTCATTTCTTTAGCCCCACACCAAAGTCAGGGCGCCTAAATGTCTACCAGACTGGTATCTGGACAGGAAAGCCTTTGTCTGTAAGTGTGAATTACAGCACTTACAGACCACTCAAGCCCTGCGTTTCTCCGCCCTAATGTATACATCCAGAGCGGCTTAGCCTTTGATCAGGGGGTCTGTTGTAGACAATGGGTCGCCCCCCTGAGCATTAACATTAATCAGAGCCAGGGACTTTTGTGGGCTTTAATCCCCGCTTTGAAATACAGTACAGTTCTAAATATATATATATATTAAAATAATCCATTCGGCTGGGCCGAACGGGCCGAAACTTGCCAGACCCTCATGCCGGAGGGGATCCTCCATGGTGGCCAAGTTTCAGCTCATTGCGACCCACAGGACCGGAGTTACACAATTACAGTTTAAAAGCACTTTTGGAACACAAGGCATTTTTCTGCCATGCAAGTCAATGGCAGAAACCTAAATTTTGCAATTACTCTGGCTCTGTTCTGTTGCCCCGAGAGGGTCGGTATTTGCCATGCAATCCTGCTGGAACTAGGACTACATGGTGGCTCAATCTCAGCCCTCTAGGTTGAACAGAACCGGAGTTATGGGTTCTAGGTTTCTGCTCATTCCGACTTAGCCGTTTTTACTTGCGTCTTTTACCTCCGCCATTGGAGTCAATGCGCGACCCTAATAATGAGCTCGACCCTTTACCGGGGTCATTAACTCTCGGACCTGGTTGGGGTCGAGTAAGGGGGTTCCAAGGATCTAGGGCCAAAAATAATTTTATTCTGGGGTGCCCTAGAACCTAAGTTTCCCACTCCAATTTAATTTGAACTTGACCTGGAGTGATCAAAGCTCTCTTTCAGATAATATATCCGCTTTTGCAGTCTGCGGTTTGGATGGCTGCCAACCCGTTCCTGGAGGTCGGCTTTGAGGAATCCCCATTGAAATGAATGGCTCCATTGACTTACAATGGGGAACCGTCGCTGCTCCTCTCGGGCGCCACCTGCAGGTCTTCTCTGAGAATGGGCCCAAATCGCCAGAATCCCCATAGGATCGTATGGAGCTGCAACGGCTGCCTATGGGGAACTGCAAAATGGAGCCTGCAAAGGCGGGAAAATGGAACAAAGGGCTATAATCACTTCCTAACTATTAACCCTTCTCCTCCCGAACGGATCCCAGTGTGAGTGTTGGTGCAGACACTGCAATGGGGGAAATACATTGTTACAGGGGAATACATTTGGGTGCTGAAGCAGGGTAAACACACATTACTGGACCGCAGACCAGTTAACCCCTTGCACCCAAGTGAGGTCAGGGGGTGGCCATATGGGGTGCAACCCCTTTAATACCGGGCCAATCCCCCTCTCCCTCTATACCCGACCTTCCAGATCTCTCTTATCCCTGACCTTGGCTAATGGCAACTACTACTTCTCTTCTTTTACCATTACCGGCAAGTATTGCTACAGCACATTTACTCGGGCCTATTAATATGTCTATACTTTTAAGGCCATATTTAATCTTATCAATATCCAATAATTGATGATTAGATCTAGACATTAGGATATTGGTATGGCGCCATGTAAGGGGTTAAAACAAGTCTTTGAGATAAAATACATTGGATTGTATAGATTTAGTATGTATTTATTCTGTCGCTGATTTTTTTTAAGTAAAGACAAACACCTGATCTAGTTTCCTCCAGTCACCAATCAGAATTATCTCTGTAATCTAGCATTATTATCTCTGCCTATGAATTTCTTCTTTTCTCCAAATAGGTAATACTATTTGTAGTCATCTTCAAATTGATTTTCTACATAAGTATGAATAGTAGATCATCATTGTCTAACATTACTTAGTATGATAATTGTGATCTATGTTATTTTAGTATCAATTCATCTTAAATACATGTTGTCCTCCTAAACAAGCCAGTTCTAATTTAACATCTAAATAAAAGTCCTCCTCTGAATATTATTTTTTTTAGTTTATACCTAATATTATATTGTTTTTTTTTTTTAGATGCATTGTATGTGTTCAAGATCTTTATTGTCTTTTATATATTTTTGTATAGCATATGTTTATGTACCTGCTCAGGTTTTGAGTTGCAATTTATATATATTTTATATTTATTTTATATTTACATTATTTATTATGCTTAACTATTGGGCATATTGATTAGAACATTTATGTTTATGAGATTGAAATTAGTCATTAGTGCATATACTATGCACATGAGTTTCTAGCTAGCATATCTTAATTAGTTGGTTTCTGGGTATATATAGCAGCAACAAGTATACCCAGAATTTATCCCCTGACAAAATCAGCATACAGTATCTGAAGTTACGCGTAGGGTCGCATGTGATGCTGATGTCTAGGTGTTCCTTCGTGATTTACTGACACCATAATATCAAGTATACCCGCTGTTATATTGAATTCACTCCCAGCCCAGAACCGAAGACACCGGAGGTCTGCTTCCGGAGGAAGAGTATGACGTGACTGACAGCGCGAGTTCCTGCTGAACGGAGGCTTGTGGTAGTCAGCACGATTGTTTGGAGCAGTGGAGGAGAGGAGCGGAATTCTAATCATTCATCAGAGCATGAGTATAATTCTCATAACACGCTTTTACAAATACTTTGTTTGTGAGTTTTAATTTGTGAGCCTTGGATTTAATTAAATTGTTTTTTATAACAGTAATGCACTAGGGTTGGGTGCTTTATTCTTTATATATATATATATATATATATATATATATATATATATATATATATATATATATATGAAAATACAACTGTATGCTCATTTGCATGTCTTAGGCAGGTCTGAAACCCTGCCTTTCACCATCATCACCCAGCATACTGCACTTCCACTGCAGCAAGGGATTCTGGGAAATGACATGCAAATAAGCACACAGTGTCACTTTTTGCCTCAAAAACAATTTTTAACATGGTTCCCTAAAGGCTTAAGCTTGCTGCATGGTCACAGCTTTGAGCACAGCCAGGGTTAAGGTGCATACGCAGAAAACCACCCACAGACAGCTGTTTCGACCTTAATGGGTCTCATCAGTGTGGGGCTGATTTAACTGGGTATGCAAAGAGGCTATGGGATAGGCTATACCATAATACTGAGTTAAGTTATGGTGAGTAAAAAAAGTGACAAAAACCTTCCACAGGAAAGCAAATACTGTATGCAAATACAACTGTATGCTCATCTGCATGTCTTAGGCAGGTCTGCAACCCCACCTTTCACCATTATCACCCAGCATACAGCACTTCCACTGCAGCAAGGGATTCTGGAAAATGACATGCAAATGAGCACTCAGTGCCACTTTTTGCTTCAAAAACCATTTTTAACATGGTTCCCTATAGGCTTAAGCTTGCTGCATGGTCACAGCTTTGAGCACAGCCAGGGTTAAGGTGCATACCCAGAAAACCACCCACAGACAGCTGTTTCGACCTTAATGGGTCTCATCAGTGTGGGGTTGATTAACTGGGTATTCAAAGAAGCTATGGGATAGGCTATACCATAATACTGAGTTAAGTTATCCACCTGGATGCCCAATTGTTGCAAGCATTGGATCTTTGGGAGATGGGTTATCGTGGTATGTGGACAGCTTTTTACAACCTTTGGTCTTCTGTCTGCAATCATTCATCAAGGACACAACGGAACTTATTGTCGCTCTACAGGTTGTGGTCTGGAAGAAGGAGTACAGGTGGGTCACATTAGATGTGGTCTCCCTGTACTCCATTATACAGCACGAGCACGGTTTAACAGCAATACGGCACTTTTTGAATTTATCAGATATTTCTGTCATTCATGGGGCTTTTCTTCTGGAATCTATCACTTTTTTATTAACACATAATTATTTTATGTTTGATTCACAGTTTTATTTACAGTTATTAGGCACAGCAATGGGCTCCAGTTTTGCACCATCATATGCTAATTTATTTATGGGTTTTTGGGAAGCACATTATATATATCACATTAATAATTTATTTCGCACTAATATAATTTTCTTTAAGAGATATATTGACGATCTCATAATGATCTGGGAGGGTGATGAAGTTTCACTGTTATCTTTCATTAGTACACTTAGTCACAATAATTTAAATATAAATTTCACTTTTGAACAAAATATAAATCATATAAATTACCTCGACCTATTCCTTTACATAGACAACGACATGACCATACAAACCGATATTTTCAGGAAGGCAAATTCCAAAAATACGTTGCTCAGGGCCAATAATAGCCATCCACGTTCTCTCATAAAAAGTATACCACAGGCCCAATTCATCAGGCTAAAAAGACTTTGTTCGAATAATGACACGTTTCTCAAACAGTCTAAAGACATGTCAGACAGATTCAAGGCTAGAGGTTATACAGAGGAGATTATCAATACCGCCTTTAAATATGCCGATTCACTAGATAGGGCTAAACTTCTGAATAAGAATAAATCAAGGAGACAAACAACTAGGTTTAATACTTTTACTGGTACTAATGATAGATGTCCCATCTTTGTAACAACATATAGTAAACAATCGAAGTCCATCCGGGATATAGTCAATAAGCATTGGCCAACATTATCCTTGGATAAAGACATTACAGATATCACTAAATGTACACCAACATTTACTTACCGTAAAGCAAAAACGTTAGCGTCATATTTATCACCTAGCCTCTTTGACTCCCGTTCTGATTACCCACAAATTCAGGGTATACCAAGGGGTTTTTTTCATGTGGCCACTGCTCAATGTGTCGCTATGCTCACCCTGTGAAAGTCATTATGTATGATTCCAACAAAAAGAAGTATAACATCACAAGCTTTATTAATTGTAATAGTAGCTTTGTGATATACATGTTATCATGTGGTTGTGATAAAAAATATATAGGTCGTACAACTAGACAACTAAAGACAAGGATAGCAGAGCATGTGAGACTCATTAAGAAACAGGATAAAATACATTCAGTATCCAGGCACTTTAGTCTTTGTCCAAAAGGGGGTATAGCCCATTTTTCATATTCAGCAATTGAGCATATATTGTGTCACCCAAGAGGGGGAGATAGGGTTAATAAACTAAATAGACAAGAGATGTTTTGGATCCATACCCTGAACACACTCCAACCATCTGGTATAAATTTAGACTGGGAGCTAAAACATTTTTTGAACACCTAGCTCCTTTCAATATGAATAGTGCTCGAGGTGGGGATCCTTTCTTATGCTTATTTTTATTATGCCTATAAGAGTTTATTATTTTAAAGTGTATATATTTTTCTATGTACAGATAATGTTTTATATGTATCATCTAAATATGAGTTATCTGTTAGATTTTGTCTATAGTCAGCTTCTCCATTAGTATATGTATACATTGAAGCTTTGATAGCAGGTATTAAAGCATACATATAGGTTGCATCTTTAGCTTCTTTTGCATTGGCCCTTTAAGAGTAATTTAGCTCTATCAATATTATTATAGTGCTTATTATATATTCATATATCTGTGTAAATCATTTATGATGAGCCAATCGAGTCGTTGATGTTTACACTATTCTTTTTCCACATGTTCTTTGTTTTTAAACCCCCTTTTTTTGTGTTGTTTGTTACTGTATGTCCAAATATTGTCACTTTGTTTAATTATCATGAGTATATCTTGTGTTACACTGTGTTCATTATGAGCACTTCCTACTCTCTCGATGCAAGCCGATATTATTTAATTCTGATTGGTTCTCGGCATATTGCCTGAGAATGGTCATGTGGTTAGTTTTAGCCAATGGTTATACGGCATTGCGTATTTAGAGAGAGGAGGACGGAGAGGGTGTTACTCTTTGATAAAGTTCTACTATAGAACGAAACGCGTCAGAGGTATACTACCATGTGGATGTTCTTTTTTCTTTTTTGATTATTAAAGTAATTTAGTTTTTACGCGCCTGGTTGGAGTTCTTTCCGGAGTAGCAGTGACCGCCATTTTTTTCATTTACCTCGTTTCTTAGATGACATCATTATGATTTGGGATGGTGAAAAGGCGGCCTTAACTCACATTTTGAATTCTTTTGACAATAATCATTTAGGACTAAAATTCACTCACACCATCAATGCAGAATCCATACTATTTTTGGATCTAGTCCTAGCCTCATATTCAGACTTGAATATCACCACCCCCACTCACTTCAAGTCTGTCTCTGTGAACAACTACGTCCATGCGTCCAGCAATCACCACAAACAATGGCTCTGGAAAATTCCTCTAGGGCAGTTTCATCGGATCAAAAGAAACTGCACTAGAGAGTGATTTTCTGCACCAGACGGACACTTTGAGTCAGAAATTTCTAGCCAAAGGCTACAGTATGATAGGAAGTTAGTTTCAGACTCCCTCAGAAAAGTGAGGGTACTTGATAGGTCTCTATTATTAACCACATCAAATAAAAGGCCTCACATGGGGTATGGTGTTCCTAGATACACAAGGCACACTGGTCCTTCCATCTTGAGATTTGTAACTACTTACAATCAATCTTATAGAAACATCCAAAAGATTCTCAATGATCATTGGAGAATTCTCAAGTGTGACCCACATTTGGGGTCTACCCTCCCAGAGAGGGCCTCCATCATCTACAGAAAGGCTAGAAACATCAAAAATATAGTAGCATCGAGTCAACTAAGGCCAAGTGGTCCACCTGCCTCTTCTGCGACTGCAGGCCCATCTGGTAATCTCAAGTGCGGGAGGGCCAGATGCACTACTTGCAAGCATCTAGTGGTCAAATCCCAATTTGCATCATTCAGTAAGGGGACGGTTTAACAGATGAAGTGCAATATCAATTGCCTTAGTACCTATGTCGTATACCTGATCCAGTGCGGGTGTGGCCAGCAATATGTTGGTTGCACCACGTGCTCATTAAGCGTTCGCTTCCTCGAGCATAGGAGAAATGTTTTAAAGGGTATTAACACTCACAGTCTCCCTCGGCATTTTAAATTAGCCCATAATCAGGACCATACTGTAGTTCTATGACCATCATGGGTCTTGAACACATTTCTCCTTGCAATCTGGGAGGTGATCGCTTCAAAGCACTTTGCCGGCGTGAGACATTCTGGATCCACCAGTTGGGTACCATAACCCCTGGTGGACTGAATGAGTGTTTGGATGTCAGCACACTTGTTTAGTCATATAGATACTTCTGTTCAGTTTCAAGTATCTGAATGTAGTGATTATGCTATGTGCAAAGTGATTCTTTATACTATCAGGACAAAGAGATAAAAATCACTTGTCTTAGCTACTGTAACTGCTTTTGCTGACTAAAACATTCTTGTTTTTTTAGTACCAGGCTGTATTTAGTCTGTACTACAGAAAGTTGCCATCTGCAAACATCTGTCTGAAATGTTAGGAACTTATCTTATCACTAACATTTCTAGGTTTCAAGTTGTCCCTGAAGTTACAAACTGAAAATAAGATCCCTTATAAGAAAAACAGCTTGACATTTTTTAACTATTGAGTGCTGAATATATATATTGCTTTCCTACTTAATATAGAAAAATATATACATATAAAATAATATATCAATTTTCAGTTCACAGTTACAGGAACAGTACATCTTGCTGCATCTGTAGATGTGAGTATGTGAACATAGAATTACCTGTAACTAAATCCCACTACTTAAGTGTCCACTGCATGGTCTAACCATGGTATTTCCTGAACATAGGCCCATTATTAAGTCAGGTGTGCAAAGAGTGACATTGCACAAACTGACATTGTTTATAATGGAAGTATGAGACTTTAAAACCATAGCATACCCGTTATTCAAAATGTGTGTAAGATGTGTGTTTAAGATTCTCATTCAATAAACTTTGTGTTCCAATCAGCACTATTCTGATAATGAAGGCTACTAATGCCTGTAAGCAATAACATATACTGAGTAATAACATGGAGAAAGCAGAGATGTCGAACAAGCACATTCAGAGCAGGACTCAAATATGACTTCCTGATATTGTGTCGCATGATCTGGGGCTGGTAACTGGTTTAGCTGGCCAGCCAGGTAGCTAGAGCCTGTACGTCTCCCAAGGGGAGTGTAATGGGTGCTCACCACAAACAGGATGGCACTGCGAGGCTGAGGTGGGGATGTTAGTATGAACCGACCTCCAGCCGCGTGAGCGCATCCGGAGTGCAGAGTGATAGTCGTGTAGCCGGGTCAGGGTTGGAGAAGGTAGGGTAGTCGTAATACTCACCGTGGTCAGGGTTTGAAGAAGTCGGATGGTCGTAGAGGATAGCATTTGTCGAGGAGCGAAGATGGTAGAGGTCAGACGCAAGCCGAGATCGAGTTAGTCAGAAATCGGTTGTGGGGGCGGGACCTAATGCCGTAAATGTAGGTTTTGATTTTATTATTTTTTTATTACTTGGTTTTGCCTTATAGAGACAGTGTGCCTATTTGTTATATTTTGGAAAGTTAACCAATGCAGGTTTAAAGTCTAAAAACATACAGTTTTGACTCTTACTGACCCTACTGCGAGGCCGTACTGCCACAACAGTTAGACCATTTATGCACGACACTATGTAACAGGGAAAAACTGTATTACTCAATCTGCGCTGTGTATGCAGCAATGCTAGAAATGAAACATTATTATATGTGACTCATGACTTTCCTTTGTATGACTCTACTGATACAACCGCCGTTATTCAAGAGACCTGGCTATATTGATGACTCATGACTTTCCCTTGCATTCTCAGAACCCCCGCTCTGTGTGCACTGAGAGCTGCCCGCCTGGGTACAGAAAAGCTCATCAGGAAGGAAAGCCCAGATGCTGCTATGACTGTGTTCAATGCACAGAGGGGGAGATCTCCAACAGCACTGGTTAGTAACCCCTAACTCAGTCATATTCTGTTTTGCTGCCCATCAGCTAGTTTAGTAAACACTGCTAGAGCTGCTACTCAGAATAGCAAATGTTCTAATATAGAGATGGGCAAAGTAAGTTTGTGTGTGTGTGTGTGTGTGTGTCCAGATTGTGAATTCAGTCTGCGGATTGCTAAAATCCGGAATCCGGAGAACACGTTTGCAATGTTAAAAATACAGAAATCTGCCTTTTTGTGACTGATTAATGGAAATCCGCGGCTAAAAGGAGCTGGCCAATCTTTAACAGATTGAAATTTGACCGCAAAATTCAGCCATGTCTATTTCTTATCCTGGTGGGCCGGACATCAGTAGCTCACAAGCTACCTTAGACTTATCAACTCAATACTGTATAGTTCTTATTGAAATCCTTTGGGCTGACAGACAAATACACCACTGTCTACCATAGCCCCATTTTAAGCGTTATCCGCGGGACAGATCTTTAGTGATCAGGAAAAAAAAAGAGTCTGCCTTTTTTTTAAAAATCTCCACCAAAATCCGCAGCTGAAGGTAACTGGCTAGTCTACAGTGTATTCGAATTCCGGTCAATTTTCGCCGATGTCCAGTAACAGCAAGATTGAACGCCATGTTCTTTATCATGACTTTCGGCAAGAGAGTGCAGCATCATGAATCCTGCTTCATAACCAATTTACTCTGAGAAATCTGTCTGTATGGGCCTTATTCAGAGAAGGTTCATAAAAAAAATCGCCAGGGAATTTAAAATGACTGTTTTTTGGGGCGTTACTATCACGGTATTCAGAAAGGCTCGATTACCAGTTACTCCTGCTCTCGAGCTGACCGCGCACCGAGGTCTAAGATCACGCGACCGGGAGGCGAACAGCACAGAAGGGAGAACTAAGGGACATTACATCCGCCACACAGAGGAGACGCCACGAGCCGGTTGATACACACGAGAGGGGATACTCTCTGACTTATCCACTGCCTAATACTATCTCACGTCTGGTAAGCGGTCACTTCAGCTTCAGCAGCAGCATTTCTAGCAGACCTAATTTCTGTTTTAACTATGGTTATGTCCTAATATATTGTTTTAATATTAAATGTGTTTTATTTACCTGTTGTTTTCTCCCAGCTCTCTGTTTAACCTTGTTTTAGTTATATGTGTTTTTGTATATTTGGTTTTCTGCATTGATTCAGTGCCAATTGCTTAACAATATTACGCTATATGTGTTTTAATTTTGTTTCTACATATATGCAAATCCTCTTCGTTTGGAGCACATCCCTACACCTGATCCAGCACCTGATCCGGGTTGTATATATTCTTTTATTTATTTTCTGGGGTTATGTGCGGGGCGCCATAGATATAATATTTCATGTCACATGTTTTCTCTGACCTGGGGGTCAGTGTTATATCATAGGCAGCCGCCACTCTACACTTAATTTAGTATAATTATTAGCACCCTTGAATTTTAGCGCTACCTTCCCTGTTTTTCGTTCAGCGCAGTGAGAGGTGCCACAATGGTAGAAAAATTACGTATAAACTTACGATAGTAATTGGCGAACCCTAAAAATCGTTGTATGGTCTTGAGAGAATTGGGTCTTGGCCACTCAGTAACTGCTTGAAGTTTACCGGAATCCATCATAAAACATTCATTGGAAATTATGTACCCCAGGAACGGAGTAGAGGTCTGATGAAAGGTGCATTTCTCCAGCTTGGCGTACAAATGGTGTTCACGGAGACGGGAAAGGACGTAGGAGGTGTGGCGTATATGGTCCTGGAGATCTTTGGAAAAAATCAGGATATCATCCAAGTATACTTTTACAAAAATATTGAGTACCTTTTACGAAAGACGTAGTTGATGAAAACTTGGAAGACAGCGGGAGCATTACATACGCCGAAAGGCATTACAAGCTACTCGTAGTGTCCGCTACGCGTGTTGAAGGATGTCTTCCATTCATCCCCCTTCCTGATGCGCACCAGCTTATAGGCACCTCGTAGATCCAACTTGGAAAAAATCTTGGCCCCCTGTAATTTATCGAACAGTTTGGTAATAAGGGGAAGGGGGTAATGATTTTTAATAGTTATGTGGTTCAAACCCCTGTAGTCAATGCAATGACCCGTCCTTTTTCTTGACGAAGAAAAACCCCGCCCATGCTGCAGAATTGGAGTGACGAATATAGCCTTTCTTGAGATTTTCCTGGATATATTCATCCATAGCATGAGATTCTGGTAACGACAAGGGGTAGGTCTTTGACTTGGGTAGAGAGTAACCTGGAACCAGATCGATCGGACAATCGTAAGTCATGTGTGGCGGCAAAAGGTCTGACTGTACCTTATTGAAAACGTCCCGGAATTGGAGGTAAACAGAAGGTAGAATAACCTCAGGAACAGAGGTATTGGCCAGCAGTTGATGACTCTCGCCTGACCTCGGCCTCCAGGAGATGGGAGCAGAGGAAGTCCAGTCAATGAGAGGATTGTTAAGCTGTAGCCAAGGAAGACCAAGGGTGATGGGTATCCCAGGAGCATGAATGGCATCGAGAACTAAGATCTCCTTGTGCAGATGTGAGGACAGAAGCAAGGGGACCATCTCTAAGGAGATGTGTACCGGGGTAAGAGGACGTCCATCGATACCGACGAGTGCGATGGGAACTTTATTTCTCACGAGCGGTATGTGGTTTAGCCTGGCGAATTCAAGGTCCACGAAGTTTTCTCCAGCTCCTGAGTCAATGAAAGCGGCGGTAGAAGTCTGGAACTTATCACCTGAAAGGGAGACTGGAAACTTACGTTTCTTAGGGAGTTCACCTTTATGAAGGAGCCGTGGAGACATTTCACCCAGAGAGAGCCCCTCTGTACTCACTGGGTATTCCTGTTTCCCGGACACAGTGGACACTCCTGAACCAGATGCTCCATGGATCCGCAGTAAAAACACAATCCCCCGGCGTGGCGGAACTGCCGTATCGGTGTGCGGATGTGTTGCACCCCCAATTGCATTGGCTCTGGCAATTCCAGTGCAGGACGAAGAGGTGTGGTAGCACTTGGGAGCGCAGGAGTGGTGCTGGGAGTACTGGAAAAAGGAACTTGAAAGTTATGAAAGCGAGTGCGCTGACGCTCTGAGCGGCGTACCTGGATACGTTGATCCACTCGGATGGCCAAATCAATAAGGACCTCCAATTGATCCGGCCTGGATTGGAGAGAGTAAATCCTTGATGGGATCTGCCAGACCTTGCCAGAATACGGAGACAAGAGCCTCTTGTCCCCAGTTAGTCTCGGCTGCTAGAGTCCGGAATTCCACAGCATACTGGGTCACCATTCGCCGTCCCTGAGTGATCTGGAGAAGAGAAACAGATGCCATCTCCCGACGAGCGGGGGAATCGACTACTTGTTGGAAATTGGCTTTAAATGCCGGTTAATCTTGGGTAAGGTCAGAACGTCGCTCCCAAACCGGGGAAGCCCAAGCCAGGGTGCTGCCAGTGAGGAGGTTAAAAATGTAGGCTACCTTCTTGTGACCAGTATTGTAGAGATGGGGGGCCATTGCGAACTGCACCTCACACTGGTTTAGGAATCCCCTACATTCTTGAGGTTCACCTGCATAAGGCTTGGGGGGAGGAATCCTTACATCTGAGCTGCTAACTGCGCTTGCGGAGTGGGGGTTTACAACTGGCGAGGTCGCAGTCGGTACTCGGGATGAGAGTACTGCGACCTGGCATATGAGTGCCACAATTTGATCCGCCATGGCCTGGTTTTGCTGAAGCAGATTAGAGAGAAACTGTTTTAGTTCGGTCTGGTCTGCGTCTTGTGGGCTCGACATAATGTTACGCCGGTGCTGCCCGCAGACCAGACCTGTCCCCTGAGCTGAAGGGGGAAGTGGAAATACACGCACCCGCAGCAAAGGGAGCGTGTCCGGAGTGTCGTGTTAAGTGTTGCCAGGCCAGGTGTAGTAATGTAGACAATACTTGCCGGTACCAGTTGAAGAGATAGAGTGAAGAATGCCTTGCTGAGGTCAGGGAGTGGAGAGTGGAGGTAGGTTGTAGTCCAAGCCGTGTTCAAGGGGTAACCAGAGTGTGCGTTGTCCAAGAAGTGCAGGGATCGAGAGCCAGAGGAGGTAGTCGCACGAGCCGTGTCAGAACCTGAGAAAACACAAAGAGAATCCAGGAGTACTTCCATACAGAGACTATGTTGAGCAAAGACTGAGAGCTGAGAGGAGCTAGATAAAGCAGAGAGATCCAATCAGGAATGGAGGCGGGACAGGAAGAGCTACAGGGAGACACTGCAGATTGGTGCAGGCATAACAAGCCAGGAGAGTCTTGTTGGTAACCTAAGTATGCCCGTGCGGTGTGCGGGGCGGAGCCTGAGGTCCGAGGGAAGGAAGAAGAGTGTGCAGAATGAGCGCGCTCCGTAACGTGTGTACGCGCGTGGATCGCGCCAGAGGAGGGTGCAGGTGTACACGCGGGAGGACGTGGGCGCGCCCGGCGCTGAGCAGAGGAATCTCTGAGGGGAGTGATCCCACGACGGCGGCAGGGGCGGGGAGCCGCAGAGACCGGTAAGGTAGGGTTGAGTTGTTTGTCCAGGGGCTCCCTGTGAGAAGAGAGTGCTCTGTGTGTGGGAGCGCGGAAAACGCCGGTTCCTGACACATGGATAGAAAGAGGATGTGTGAGGATGATTTGTAGGGGTGTTTTTTAGTGCAGTGGATATAGCTGTGTGGTGTCAGAGGGCGAAGGTAAGAAAGGAGGTTGTGTGAACAGAGAAGTGATGAAGCAAAGAGAGATGGAGATATATGAATAGAGAGAGATATTCTGAGGCTGGTAAAAAGAAGTGCATAATTTGAGAAGAAGTGAAGTCACAGCAAATATAAATGGTAAAGGCAGCATCACAGCAGTAATGATTTAGTCTGATATAGATGATATCCTCCTTTCCAGCGCTGTTCAAATGCAGGAATCAGGGACCGATGGGGGTGTCCACTTCTTCTTCACTTCTTTTGAACTTGAGTTGTTCAGTAGTCCTGCCACTTATAATGTGCACTTGGATATGTGCTGCATGCAGACTAAAGCTGTTCTACCTGGGTTTATATGGGCCTAAACAGTCACCTGACAATTAGGTTCTGTCTGCTTAATTAGCACATCTGAGGCACATTCAAACAGATGGTTTTCGACACAGGTTGTTCCCTGCCTAGGTGGCAACACTTAATTTGATTAGGGGTAGACAGAAAACAGCATTCAAATATGGTTTTTACCTAGCATTGTCACTTGCATATACTATAATACACACAGCAAAGGCTTCAATGAGAGGATTTAGAGATGGTTTTTACCTGAGGAGAGAAGAAGGATAAGTTCCATTAGGATAAGAGTTCCTTCCTTTTAAACTTGAGTTGTACAGTAGTCCTGCCACTTATAATGTGCCACTTGGATATGTGCTGCATATTCTTTGCTTCTGCCTCTTTGCATACTGAGCCCACCCACTGCCCAGGCTCCACAGAGTCTGGGATCTGGCAAATGATTGCCGGATAGCCTTGTGTTAGCCCAGGATGTGGGTACAGGTTATCAATATATATACCTATTAAAAATATAACCATTTAATAAAATATATTGTGTCCTGTCTTCTGTGTGCTAAAATATGTACATTCCTATTCTGGCGTCAAACATGGAGTGAGTGTATAATTCACCTACATTAACTATCCTCATTATTGGCACATTTCAGAAAAATAACTTTAAAAGCTGGAGCATCCCCCTGAACCCCAACACTAGGTTCACGGCACCTGGGTATGATCTGGGTACCTGTGCTATACTGGGGAACCCCTAGTACACTAGGGACTCTGTGTATAGCTGCAGATACAGTTTAACCCCTTCATACCCATTTACAGTACCTTGTCTATATGATGCTGCAGCAGGGATCCTGGCGGCAAGTCGTAAAAGACCCTTCAGAGTCAGAGTTTGGCGTAGCAATGTGCTTGGCTGTATCCAAGAATTTCACTCATGAGAATATGGCTAATGAATAAATCTATGCTCGGAACGAAATTCACAAAAATACCTCTTTAGGAGCACTTTTCCTTTACCAGTAGTTACTCACAAATGTCCTGGAACTGATTTCGGCATGCAATGCCAGACGAGACTGCTACATTCTCAAAAGTGGGACGTAGAAACTTTTCTGAGTTCAAAATCCTTGAAGCCGGCTTGCATCTATTCAGTCCAGAGCATCTTTGAATTTGCTGCTGTTGGTTTGGTGCTTGGAATCTGCGCTCCGGATTGGCTGCAAGCTCTCATTCACTAACTTGTGCAGACTATCAGAGCATGGGAATTCTCCTGCCAGCCAATCACCGATTTGCCGGTATTGTAAAGCCAGGAGGGCACCTTTTCTCAGTCTGTAAAGGGGCATGCGCCAACCTGACACCTCTGCCTTTTTGCATACTTAGCCCACCCATTGCCAGGCTCCAAAGAATCTGGGTTCTGGCAACTGGTTGCCAGATAGCCTTGTGTTAGCCCAGGATGTAGTTACTCACGCAGAACTGCAGTACCCCTCCTGTTCTAACACCTTGGCATCCCAGAGGCGCAAAGCTTGGTAGCCATCTGGGTTTTCTTGAATCCATGACTTGGAAATCCCTCAGTTCATATACAGGTTATCAATATATATACCTATTAAAATATAACCATTTAATAAAATATATTGTGTCCTATCTTCTGTGTGCTAAAATATGTACATTCCTATTCTCTTGTCAGGGATGGAGTGAGTTTATAAATCACCTACATTCACTAGCCTCATTCTTAGCACACTTTAGAAAAATAACCCCTGCTACATTAGGGACTCTGTGTATAGCTGCAGATATAGTTTATCCCCTTCATACCCATTTACCTTGTCTGGATGATGCTGCAGCAGGGATCCTGGCAGTGAGTTCTAATAGTGCTTTCAGAGTCAGAGTTTGCCAGAGTAATGTGCTTGGCTGTATTCGAGAACCTCATTCAATTCCCGGATACAAGCTTTGGGGTATCCCATTACTCTGGAACCCTGATACATAGACACATTCTGAAAAGACTTTCTCCAACAAACCTACCCTGAAACTTACAGCCTAGAAATCGCCCAATCCCAAAACCCTAGTAAAGGCAAAAGACAAATAGATCTTTAATGTCACAAAAGTTCCACACAGTCTCAGCAATGCATTTTTGACATCTGGGTCCCAGAGCTGACCCTCTAGGACCCCAATACACGGGTCAGGGTTAACCACGTGGGCTTAACCTTAATGTATGAGCCTGGTTAAGTCCTTCACCATCACATCAGGTGGTTCCCATTGGTGTCTGGGGGCCCACAGATGAATTCCATGGGTGTCTGGGGGCCCCCAGGTTGTTCCCACAGGTGTTTGGGGGTCCTTAGTTGGTTTCTGTGGGTGTCAGGGGTCCTCGGGTGGTCCCTTTTGGTATCCGGGGGTCCTCGGTGGTCCCCATGGATGTCCAGGGATACTCGGGTGGTGCCTGCAGGTCAATCCTGTTGAAAAAAAAAAAAATGTGCATACATTTAAAAAAGTAAACCTCCCTCCCACCCCCCCCCCAAAACATACAGTACAGTAATGGTCAAAATAACTATTATCCACATATGGATAATAGCTCATTTGCCGATTATTAAATCAAACATGTGGCTGCCAGCATAAATTACAGTAAGTAAATAAACCTTTCGACTTACCCTTGCGATTATGAAGGGCATCCTCGTCAGCATACTTCAGGGACATGTCCTCCGTTGACAGAAATAATGCATGACATAAAGCAATCTAATGGCCCCTTACCCCTTAATCACGTTAGATGTTAATAACCACTATAGTAATTAAAGGGTTAACCCACCCTTCCCCACTACCCACCCTGGAGTCCTAACCACCCACCCCGGGCCCACTACATGCACCCTGTATTCATTGATTGGCATAGTGGTACTTCATACTTATATAATATGGGCATGATAAGCCACTATAGCACTCAATGGTCACCTAATTAAAAAGCATAATTCCAAGAAAACAAACAATAATCAAACATGTACACAAGCACATTTACACCACAATTCAAGAAATACAAACACTAGCCAACAAATGAAGTAAATAAAAGCAGTAACCAAAAAACAATTATTTCATTTTATCCAGTAGCCAATAAATCAATTAATTAAGAAAACCACTCTGCAACACATCAATTGAAAGCAAGAGCCAACACACAAAATATTTAATTAAAAACACTAAACTATCGGAAACAATAATAAAACCAAGCCTTGAAAATGACAAACAATTTTCAGTATTCCAAACAATAAACTGAAATAAAAAAAATAACACTCAATAGAAAGCAAGAATTTGCCCAAAAATGCATTGGCTATCACTGTATTAATGTTTACCCTAAACGGACACAAATTAATACATTAGCAGTAAAAGGCAACAAAAAAAACTTTAAAAGAAAGAAATTCAATAAAAATCCTGAAAAAAGATAATTACTGTACATACATTCAAAATTTGTCTTACAATACCTTTAGAAGTCTTCACCCTCAGAATTCTGGCGTATCAGGAAGCTCTCAACCAAAGACATCATCGCCGCCATCCTCGGTGACAATCAGCATCAGGTTAAAAAAAAATCTTTTTTCCATCTTCTTTAATTGTTTTCTGCCATCTTGAATCTTCTTTCCGTCTAATCCATTCCCCATGTTAAATCCAAAATGGATGTTGACTCATCGGCATATTAAGCTAAAATGAGACGAAACAGGCCTTACATAAGGCCTGTGACGTCACATTTTATGGTCAGATGGTACAGGTCCAATCCGATTGGACGTTGTATCATGTTACAAGCTTTTTTAATTTACTTTAATATTTTTATGGATGTGACATACAGTAATCCCTTAAAGTGATGTCACATCCTTTGTTAAAAAATGGAACATATCACATGGTACAGAAACCAAAGGTATTGTCTTCGATCCCATTATGATAAGTACCATGTGATATCAGTCATGTGGTTTTAAGGATGTGAACACCTTGGAGATGACGTTATACTCTTATTTTTTTTTAAAGCCTATCACATGATACAGCATCCAATCGGATTGAACCTGTGCCATCTGACCCTAAAATGTGATGTCACAAGCCTTATTCAGTATAAGGCCTGTTCAGTCTCATTTTAGCTTAAGATGCCGACGAGTCAACATACGTTTTGGATTTACCATGGGGTACATTAGATTACAAAGAAAGAAGATGGAAGAAAAGAAGGAAATAAGAAAAGAAGATGGAAGAAAGAAGATTTTTTTAATGGATGCTGATCATCACGGAGATGAAAGCAGGGGATGTCGCAGGTTGAGAGCTTCCTGATACAGCTGGATTCGGAGGGCGAAGAATTCTAAATGTAAGATAAATCTTGAATGTACTGCTGCGGCTCATCTGAGTCTAACACATCGCAGGTTTTTCCCTGGCTTTTTCCTGGAATGCGACGCACTTCACCGAGAGCATGCCGCGTTCATTTTGCATTCTCAGCCACGGGTCATGCGCGGTTGACGCGTGGTTGATGCGTTTATTGAGAATGGTTCGGATTTAATAGGTTGCAATTCTTCGCGTGTCCGCCAGATGGCAGATATTCATGAATTGTAATGCGCATGCGCTTCAGTAATGTGTCGACTTGCAGGTGTTTCGTTTAAAAAAGATACCACAGTGTGCTATAGTAACTTGGCCTTGAGACTGAAGGAAGAAGTTGCAAAAATGTATCAATTTAGGCTTTTCATATTAAAGAAAGACAAAGACCAGTTTCGGTTACAGTATTCTCCAGAGACCCGCCGCCCGCCATGAGTGTTCATGTGCAGCCCGTTTTCCAAAAACCCGACAGAAGTTACGCGTATTTGATATGGGCCGCGATTAATGCAACAGATGATAAGATGGCAACAGTTGTTCAAATTTATCAGTATTTTATCGAAAAACTATGACTTTTACAAATTTTCACCAGCTCCTCATACGTGGAAGCGTGCAATAAGGAAAAGGTTATGTAGCGATCCCTGTTTTTATCGTATTGAGCCACAATTTGTTGGAGGGTATTGGTGTGTATCACCGGCTTTTTCCTGTATCTATGATCATGCAGACGGCAAAAGGCGAAGGGTTGTGTTAAAACCAACTAAAAAACGACAATCGCCGCCAAGCAATTCACCAGCTCCGACTTCCAATAACGGTCCCACCGTCAGTGACAACCCTGAGCCTGAGCCGGATTTCGCGTGCAGTTTTGATCAAGCTTGCATGTACCTAAGCAATTTCCAGCCTCATCAGCTGACTACAGGTGGACTAGTCCCGCTGCAAACTATCGACGTGGATTATCAAGAACATTGGACTGGCAGTGGACCGGCACAGGCGCCAGCTGAATGGGAAATTCTATGGTGAGTATTGTTGCCGTATTATTTTCTGTGTTTTTTTTATTTTGACAATACAGTATCAATATCGGTGCGATTCAAAAGTCAAGCGACTCTCCTGTAAGCAATATCATTGGCTGAGCGGCTTCTACAGTAATGTACTGCAGATACTGAACAATTGGTGGAACGCTAGGCGCATGCGCATTGGAACCTTCTTGAAACGTATATGCGTGTCATTACATCGACGGTAGGCGCATGCGCATGTGAACAGGAGACGCCCCCTGAGATAATTATTGGTGGGACTGGCTGGGAACTTCTTTAGGGGGCTGACCATTACAGTAAAACCTTTCTTTTTGTTTTTCCTCAGAAAAGAAAACGGCTAATGGAAGGATTTCGATGGATAATATCGCTTTGTGTAACAATGCCTGCACATTGCTGAATCGGATTTAAAAACCCATGTACCGGAATCTACAGTTTAGTGGCCATTGTTATTAACTAGGATAGAATACTGTACCTGAAACAGTATGCTGATGTTTTCCGGCCGTACAGTATACAATACTTTTTTATATAGAGTATACTGTGTAATTAACCCGAAAAAATAAAAACGTTGCATTTATTCTACATGTATTACAGTGCCAGTACATACAGTGCTGTACAGTATGTGTCTTCTATTTTTTTTTAATACTCTTATACTGAGCATGCCTACAGTATACAGTGCAGTATGCCTTGGCATTCTAGAAACACTGTATTTTGTTACAGTAGCAAAGGAGCAAATGGAACACTGTAAAACAAATCAACATGTTCTTTTTTTTTTTTTTTATAACTTTGGTTTTATTGGGTGAAATACATCTTACATGGTAACACTCTCCATTATCTCCAAATAAATCACCATAATAAAAGCTTTCATTTTTGTTTTATACAAACCTTCCAAAATTTTGACGAACTAGACTCACAAGACGAACAGGGGGGGAAGACATGCCCAATGGATACTGGGGCAAGGAGGGGGAGGAAGGGAGGGCTGGGGAAGGGAGAGGAGGAGGGGGGGACGCTCCGTGAACGATCCAAACTGCCGCCGTCAGGTGGGCTTCCGCATACTATGCTTCTTTTGCTCCCCCTGAGACCCCACCGGTCGCCTTCACCTCCATATATCTCCCATGGCCTGAGTCTCACACCTGCTCTGGGCCTACGGTCACTAAGCTGTCAAGGATCCCGTTCATTACCGGAGAATGCATTTACCGGTAATCATTGCAGAATTGTGGTGATATCTATTCCCGGGATGTCTGTCTGTGCCAACCAAGGCTCCCAGACTTTTAGAAAATTTGAGCCGGTGTCGTTGACCAGACTCGTCAACTGTTCCATCCGGCACACAAACCAAATTCTGTTTCTAATCTTCGGGAGAATTGGAATCTCTGTTTGTTTCCATACTGCTGCGATCTCGCATCTGGTGGCAGAGGCCAGATGTGCTATTAATTTATGTGTGGCGTTTGAAAGTCCCTCGACTTGTCTGCCTAATAGGAATAGCCACGGGTCTAAGGGGATCTCCACATCCAATAGTCTTTGGAGCCAATCCTTAATTTCCTCCCAAAGGGGGGTTATCTTTGCGCAAGACCACAGCATATGAAACAGGTCCGCTCTCTCCCCGCACTGTTTGGGGCAGAGCGGGGAGTAGCCTTTGACAAATTTAGATAATTTAGCGGGCGTATAATACCACCTCATCAGGACCTTATATGCATTCTCCTTTAATGTGGTACAGATGGAGCTTTTGGCCGCCATCTGCAGGATCCTGTCCCAGTCTTCGTCCTCTAAAGTCCCACCTAGGTCTGCCTCCCACTGTCTCATGTATGAAAGTCTGGGTTGATCGTCCGTCTCCGGGCACACTACTTCCCTGTACATTCTAGACGTTAGTCCCCTTGTGTCCGTATCTCTTGAACAGAGCTGCTCAAAATTTGTTCTCCGAGGCCGAATAGGGGCTTCATTGTAGAAGGCCCTAATCTGGAGGTATCTAAAAAATTCCGTGTTAGGCAAATTTTTCTCTTCTCTAATATGATCAAATGTTTTTATGTGTAGTCTGCCCTCCAGATCTTTCAGACGGAGATATCCTGCTTGGATCCATTTTGAAAAGATCGTACTATCCATCCCTGGAGCAAAGTTTGGGTTCCCCCAGATAGGGGTCATTAGAGAGTGTAGGGACGTGAGATGGCATTTGAGCTTAACTGCGTCCCAGACCTTCAAGGAGCTAGCCATGGTCTGCAGAGGTGTCTGCATTACGGCCCGACTCTTACAGGGCAGCCAAATTAGATTCTTAATATCTATTGGTGAGCAACATTCTTTTTCTAATGCTACCCACCGGCGAAGATTCGGGTCTGTGTGCCACTGCACAATCTGGCTCAGTTGCGCTGCTTTGTAGTAGGCGAACAGACATGGCACCCCCAACCCTCCTCTCAAGGTCAGCCTCCTCAAGATTGCTCTATTAATTCTCGGGTTTTTCCTATTCCAGATAAATTTTGTTATCAGGGACTGTAGCGAGAGGATATCTTCTCTTACCAGGGGGATCGGGAGGGCCTGGAAAAGGTACAGCACCCGTGGCAGGAGATTCATCTTAACACTGTGTATGCGGCCTATCCACGAGATACTGCACTCCGCCCATTTCCCGATATCCTCACGAAGAGTCCGAAACAACCTGGGATAGTTAGCTTTGTACAAAGCCTTATATTCTTTTGTGATGTATACCCCTAAATATTTGATCATAGAGGGTTGCCACTTAAAATTGAAATTTAGAGCGATTAATTTTTCTACTTGTTTGGGTAAATTTATATTGAGGGCTTCCGATTTGGCCTGGATAATTTTGAACCCTGAAATTTGTCTAAAGGTCCCCAGAATAGAGAAGACGTTGGGCAGGGAGGTGAGAGGTTGTGACAATGTCAGGATCACATCATCTGCGTAGAGCGCCACTTTGTGTGATTGCCCTTTTACAGTTAGTCCCGTAATATCCGGGTTGTTTCTGATATGTGCCGCCAAGGGTTCCACGCATAGGGCGAACAACAAGGGGGACAACGGGCATCCCTGGCGCGTGCCGCTCTTAATTAGGAATTGCTCGGAGGAGAAACCCTGATGCCTTACCCGTGCCGCTGGCCCCTCGTAGAGTGCCATAATGGCCTCCAAGAGGCGTCCCTCAAAGCCGAATGCTCCAAGCGTCTTCCTCAGATAGGGCCAATCTATTCTATCGAAGGCTTTTTCAGCGTCCAGACTTAATACCATTGACTGGATGTTTTGTTTCTGTGCCAAATCTATCAGATCTATTATCCGTCTGGTATTGTCTGCCGCTTGCCTTCCTCCGATAAACCCGACCTGATCCGGATGAACTAACCTGGGCAGGACGGTACCCACTCTATTGGCTAGTAATTTGGAGAAAATTTTGATATCCGTGTTAATCAATGAGATGGGCCGGTAGCTCTTGCAGTCTGCCGGGTCCTTGCCAGGTTTATGGATCAGGGAGATTGACGCCTGCAGCATCTGGGCTGGGAATGAGGCCCCATGTAGTATAGAGTTAAAGAGCTTCAATAGGTGTGGGGCTAATTTTTTCAAATATTTTTTATAGTATAAGTTGGAGAAGCCATCTGGCCCGGGCGCCTTGGCCGGTTTAAGTGACTTTACAACTTCCGTTAACTCTTCTAAAGAGAAGTCCGACTGTAACGCTTCTTTCTCCACCCTGCTCAGTGTCGACAATTTGGCTTCTTTTAAGAATTCCCCTAGATTATCCCTCGTCTTTTGATTGTGTATGACCTTACCTCCATCGTACAGTGTCTCGTAGTAGTTTTTGAATTCCGCCACGATCCGCTCAGGATTGGAAGTGAGGTCTCCCCCTTGTGTGCGTATAGTTTGTATATGGTAATTAGGGATTTTGTTTCTCAGTTTGTTTGCCAATAGGGTGTCCGGTTTGTTCGCCTTTTCAAAGTACCTACGCCTGGACCAGCTCATCTCCATTTCTGCCTGGGAGGCTAGTTTGATGTTCAATTGCTGTTTGATATCTGCTAATGCTCGCAGCGTGTCCGCGTTTCTATATAGTTTATGCGCCTTTGATAGGGACGCCAGCTTGTCCTGTAGGACCTTGATTTGCTTCTCTTGATCCCTCCTGCGCCTAGCAGCCAGGCACATGAGGGATCCTCTGAGCATTGCCTTATGGGCCTCCCACAGGGTAGTGTTGGACGAGACACTCCCTACGTTCTCAGCAAAGAAGTCTGTGATTCTGTCTCCTATCTCTCTCTGTATGTCTGGGATTTTGAGCAATAATTCATTAAGCCTCCAATTTGCTCCAGGTCTGGCCCGCAGATCTAGTGAGCACCGCAGCTCAATGGGTGCGTGGTCGGACCACGAAATATCGTGGATCCCTGAGTGGGAGACCACCGGAACCAATCTATTGGATACAAGGAAGTAGTCCAGCCGGCTGTATCGGTTGTGGGGGTGAGAGAAAAAGGTGTAGTCTCTACTGCTGGGGTGTTGTTCCCGCCATATGTCTACTAATTGGCAATCTTTTAACCCCTGTGTGATTTGCCGAATGTCCATCTTAGGGGGGGCATCTGTAGGCGTGCATCTGTCCAATTTGGGATTTAGGGTCCTGTTTAGGTCACCTGCTATTATCATCTTTCCCTTAGCCTCCCTGTGGAGCTTTCTAAAGAAGAGGGAGAAGAAATCCGCCAAGGCTTCGCAAGGTGCATAGACCGATGCTAACGTAAGCGGGTTTCCATGTAGTGACCCCACTAAGATTAAGAATCTTCCCTCTCTATCTACAACCTTCTTCTCAACTAGAAAATCTAACCTGTTATGTATAGCTATTGCAACCCCTCTTTTTTTAACTTGAGCGGATGCCATGTGTATTACTCTGAAATCTTTGTCCCAGAATTTTGGGTAACTATCTCTAGAGAAATGCGTTTCCTGGAGAAACAGTATATCGGCCCTGAGACGTTTGTAGTCCCGCAAGGCCAGCTTGCGTTTTGCTGGGCCGTTGAACCCCTTCACATTGTGAGATATGCATCTGACCTCATTACTCATAGTGTTTTATTGATGACCTGATTCTGTCGGTGACTTCTTGCGCCCTTCGGGGCCCTCTGGGAGGTGCATGGATTTCAGTTTCAGCAACTCTCTTTGCGGAGCGTCTCCTCATCTGCCTCTTGATGGGTGGGTAGGGTACGCGAAAAGGGAGAGTGGTACAAAGGGAAAAAACATTAGGAGAGGATACATACAAATCAAAACACTCAAACATATAAACGGTTATACACATGTAACTGATACCGGAACCAGGCCTTCCCTGACCTACTTCCCGCATCACTGCCTTTCGGATTGAGGACCTGGCGAGTCCCGGACCCTGCCCCCTTCCCTCTCTCCGAAGGTCTTTAGGTGGTTCTGGGAGACCCCCCCCCATCACCCCCTGCTTGAGGCTTATGCCGACTTCGGGGTAGACCAGCCGGTTCCCACCCCGTGTCCGCGCATCTCATACACCCTAAATGGTAAATGGGGATATATCCCCTAACTTGTTAACTGCACAACTTGGCCTAATGTGACTGTGTTTGCCAATCCAACTTTTAAGAATCAATTCTCTATCCTGTTGCCCCTTGCCTCTCTCTCCGAGTCACCAACCATGTTCTTCAGATTCCCAGCTTACTATACTTAACCCTGCTTCGCTCTACCCATGCTACCTCTCTCCTATCTGCTTACATCCCCCCACCTGCTTCCAACTTTCCCTAGCCTGCACATCCTCATTCTCCTCCCCTGCGACCTCTCCGCCCCCCATCTCTTGCTCTCTTCTCTGTCTCTGATACCTTTATTTTTAATTCTCACTCTTATATTCCCTCACTCTGCCATTCCCCCTCGCCTACTTACGTACACCCTCTTTTTTCTCCTTCCTATTATTTTAGCCTTCCTTGCTCCCATATCTAGTCTAAAACCTACTTCCCTGAGCCCCTCTCGGCTACCTCCTGTTGTTACTATATCTGAAGCTCCCTTCTTCTACAATCTAGTCGGCTCTCCGCTTAATGTACCCCCTTTCCCAAGGCCTTCAAGTCCCTTATATCGTATCTTCCTTCCTGTTCCGAGTGGGAGACTTCCGCGGTATTCTGCAGATCTTTCGCGCCTTCCGGTGCGGTGCGTCTCTGTCTGATGACGTCATCTAAATCCTTTGCCACCTCCAATCCTTTGCCACCTCCAAGATGGCGCCCGTCGCTGTGCATCCGCCCTCGGCTGTCAGCTGGTTTCCTGTTTCCTGTGACCGGACGCCATTTTGAGGAGTGCTCCGCCATGAGGAGGAGGTGTGGCGCGCTGCTTCTTCCCGCCTTAGGAGAGCCGCTGCCGTCTGCGTCTCACGCTGGAACTCACCATGCTCCGGCCTCAGCGCCATCTTTTGCTGAATGGAGGTAAGTCCGTTTACTTTTTGCAGGGATTGAGCTGCCCATCCGTTTACCCTGCGTCGGTCACCCCCCGTTCCAGGGCGGATGTGATCTTCTTGCTTCCCCCCTGGCCGTGCCATTTGGTGAGGGTGCGTCTGTATGACCCGTCCGGGTCAGAGGCATAACTGGGCGACATTAGGCTGATGAATGGCCGGTTTACCCACCCCTCCGGTTAGTGTGTCCAGTGGGCAGGTAGATAACAAGCAGTGGGGCTAGATAGTTTGTAACAGCATGATAACTTTAAAACTGCGCAACTGTGCGCTAATGTGGGAGGACCGGTGCCATATTTCAGCGCTTCCCTTTTGTCCGAGGGGATCCAGGCCCTCCACTCCACTCCGGCTCCAGCACTTCTGCCTCCTCCGGTGGGGGTGCCGGGGCACCTTTGAGGCCCAGTTTGCTTAAGAATTCCGGGCCGTCTGCGGGGTCTTTTATGTGGAGTGCCCTCCCGTTCCTGGTTACCTGCAACCCGAACGGAAAGGTCCACCTGTACCGCACATTCTGCTCCCTGAGGGCCCTTGTAATGGGGAACAGGCCGCGGCGCCTGAGAAGCGTGGCTGGGGATAGATCTTGGAAGATCAGCATCCTGTTCCCCTCAAAGTCCACAGATGGCAGGGGCCTCGTCAGTCGTAGGATAGCTTCCTTCGTGGTGAAGTAGTGTAACCTAATTATAATGTCTCTGGGCTGCTCGTTATGTACTGGACGAGCCCGGAGGGCTCTGTGGCATCTGTCCATTGCCCGGGCCTCCTTGTTTAGGTCGGGGAGAAGGGTCTCAATCCAGCGGGTGACATAGTCATTGCAATCCTCTATCCCCTCTGAGACTCCCCGGATCCGTAGATTGTTCCTTCTATCCCGGTTCTCAGCATCTTCCTGTCTCTCCCGCAGCTCGTCGATTTGTTTCTGTAAGTCCCCCGATTTTTTGTCTGTCCTTTGTACTGCTTTATGGTCTGGTCCACCTTCCGTTCCAAGTCATCAGTTCTGGTGCCCAGCTTCCCCACATCCCGTTTAATTTCTTTTATGTCCGCTTGCAGGAGCGATTTAAGGTCATTATATAACCTCTCAAAATCGCACCTTCTGACTGGTAATAGTGCTTGGTCGCTGGGGGAGTCGTCCTCACCTTCCGTTTCATTATCTGTGCCGGGGTTTAAAGTTGGCGCCATTTCCTCCCTGCTCCCGCTTGTGCTAGCGCCGCCAAAGTAATTCCTTACATCGACCGTTTTCGTTTTTTTCTGCGCCCCCGGTTTCTTCGGTGCCATCCTGGGATGTTCAGACAGGCTGCTGACACTGATTATTGTAAAGATCTTTATTATTTGGGTGTTTTTAAATTGTTTTATGTGTCGCGCGGCACGGAGCTAGATTCCTATGCTGCCATCTCCGTTGCCGTCGCGCATGCGCCTCAACATGTTCTTTTATTGGTGGAGTAAGTACAAAAACATTTATTTACAAATACTGTGCAATGTAGAAACATTTTAAGTGCACAGCAATTCAAAACATCAACAGGTGTATGGTTTACTGCTACAGTTGTGAAAACATTTATGTATAGAAAGTAAAAACATTTACAGCCAGTCAGTATGGTTTACAGTCACATGTTTTAAAAACAAATTCTTTATTCATAAAATATACAAAACGCAACATCTCCTTTATTAAAGAACGGCAAGTCAAAACATATACAGTGGGATGGTGTGCAAAACAGTCTGCACCAGTACAGTCCTCGAGGGCAGCAGACAGGCCCGGTTTTCAGGGCAACCTTGAAAACTGTGCCTGTTTGCGGCCCTCAGGGACTGGTATTGTGCAGGTTCATTAGGTCCTGTGTGTTACAAGTTACAACATTTCTGTATAAATACAAGTTTAAAAACACACAACAACATCTCCGTTTTTAAAGTACAGCAAGTCAAAACATGGACAATACAGTTCAGCACTACAGTATGGTGTTACAGTTCACGTGATTAAACCAGAAAGTCTTCCACATTGTCCGTCCATGGCCGACTCCTTGCATGGCGCAAAATGCCATTAATGCAGTCTCGAACGCCTCTCATTTCAGGATCTATAACTGCATAAAAGCGCCGCAATTCCTCCAGAATGTTCTTTCTTAAATTGGCAGGAAGCGCTTTTTTTTACGCGATTTCCCTCGTAGTTCACTCTGAAGGCCCAGTTGCAGTACAACGAGTAGGGAACATGGGGCTTAAAAAGTGACAAGGCATACTTGTGGGGTGCACCAGCACTCATCACCCTATACTTCTCCCTGAGCGCCGGTGTCAGATCGCACAGGGTGATGTCGGGCACCATATCGATGCGAGCGAATGTAGGTCTTCTGCGAGATGGTGTGCTCGAGGCGACGGGCGAAGGTAGGTTGTCAGGGAGGTAGCTTTCCTCCGGCCTTGGTCGCTGTGTTGTCTCCTGGCGTGGTCTTGACGGGGTTTATATGTCCTCCTCAACGGCATAAATGTACACTACATCTTCTGGTGGAGGGGGTGCGCTTGGTGATGGAAGGGGGTCGATGCTCCCATTCATCACATCCATGTCACCCCCCTGCTCCAGCGTCGGGGAAACAGGGGCATTAACACCGAGCAAATTATGTATACCCGCTATGTCAGCCTCTATCTTCTCCATCCGTCGATCCATCCGTTGATCCATATGTAGCATCCGTTTCTCCACATTTAACATGGTCTTCAGAAGCAAATCTATCTTTGCAAGCACAATAGAGTTCCCGGGGAGATCCACACTTACCCCATTCAGCATCCGGTCTAACGAGCTGCTTCTTGTGCATGGCGTTTGGACATCTGGGTGGATGGGTGCAATGGAGAATGAGATGGGGGTTCCATGGAGAGAAGCGGCAGCGACGTCGAAGAAGGGTGGAGGAGGTGACCTGTGGATATCCGGTAGAGGAGAAGCGGCAGCGTCATCGAAGAGGGATAGAGAAAGTGACCTTTGGATTTCCGGGCGAGAAGCAGAGTCGTCTAAGAGCAAAGGAGAAAGTGACCCGTGGATTTCAGAGGCGGCAGCGTCGTCGGATAGAACCGGAGAAGATGGCCTGTGGGTTTCCGGGACAGCGGCGGCAGAGTCGTCGAAGCGTATGGGAGGTGGTGGTCTGCGGGTTCGATGGGTTGGCTGCCAATCGTTTTGCATCGAGAGTACATCACTGTATATCTTCTTGACATAATAAGGCTGACGTCTATGAAAACCCTTAGCCTTTGGGGTCAGCAGAAGGTTTTCTTTATTGGCCTTAGCCTGTCGCTTTTGCCTTGGCGTGGAAATGGCAACCGCCTTTCGCTTTTTCTGCTTGACAGGCACGGCAGAGGCGAGTGGGTTCCTGTGTCCGTAGAATCGGGGTTGCTCCATGGAAGCAGGTGGCACAATGCAATATCTGGACAAGGGCAAGTTCAGATAAAGATCATCGAGTGGTGGGTTATGCAAAGTGTGTAACCTTTTATGCATGGCAGCGAGGTACAGGTGTTGAAAGTGGGCGTACTCTAATGTGAGTCATTACCGTATAAATACACCATACATTTTGTGGATTCACTGCACATTGAATACACATCGACTAAACATCGAATATACATTCTTGTGTTTGTATTTCTTTCTACTCGCAGCAATGGTTGTTAAAAAGATTTCCAAGGATCTCAGCATGCGAATTAAGGAGATGTACACGAGCGGACACCGAATTGCATATATCCAACGCTGGTTAGCTACTTCTGGCCTCAATGTGCCAGCAACCACCGTGAGCTATCATGCACAAGGGAAAAACAGAGAATGCAAAATGGCACCAAGGGTAACTAACGCATAAGTATATTTAGAACACTTTTTAAAATGCACTGTATCTAATATTTTTGTTATTTCTGTAGATTTATATTCCAAACAGTATATATATTTTGTATATTTATATTACAACAGTATATATATTTTGTATATTTATATTACAACAGTATATATATATTTTGTATATTTATATTACAACAGTATACTGTATATATTTTGTATATTTATATTTATATTACAACAGTATATATATTTTGTATATTTATATTACAACAGTTTAATATTGCTGCATATTAATAGAACAATATATTATATCCTGTTGATCTACTGTCTCTAATATTTTTACTTACCTGATTGTTTTTCTTTACATTGTACGGAGACAACTATTCTGGTGGACAAAATAAGTGAGGTGAATGATGAGAAGAGTGCATTAAGGGTCAAATACACTCTGCTGGAAAATCACAATCTCACTGTATCCGAGACCAGCATAAAGAAGATGAGATACAGCATTGGATGGAAATATGGACGTGTGAGGTTAGTACTGGACAGTACAGGAGGTAAAAGTGTTGTTTAGGAAACTGTACTGTACCGCTAAAATTATTTATTCCTTGTCATTACAGAGCGTACCCCATGATAAGGGACGCTAACAAAATCAAAAGAGTGGTCCAGGCCCAGGCATGGATCGACAGTGGGGAAACTTTCCAGGATTGCATCTTCACTGACGAGTCTACTGTGTCGCTGGATTGATTTGCAAGCTTTGCGTTCCACAAAAAAGGCTGCATATCTTTGAAGCCGCGGCCAAAACACCCCGTGAAGCTGCATGTTTTGGGTGTCATCTCTAGACGTGGACCAGGATGCATTGTCATCTTTGAAGGTATAATATATGAAATATAATGTAGCCTTATGCACTGTACTTTACTAGTGTAGCCTTACTGTATGCACTGTACTGTACTATTGTGCAGTTTTTTGAGCACTTTTCTTTTCTTGCTATAGGAATCATGAATAAAGTTTTCTTCCAAGACAACATTGTCCCTGAGATAGTGCAATACATCACACACGAGTTCCCGAATGGTCACCACTTCTACCAGGACAATGATCCAAAGCACACCGCGTCAACAGCGCATATCCTTGAGCGCGGTATCAACTGGGTGAAGACGCCAGCGGATGAAAATGCGGTAACCATGTCTCATTTTTTTCCTACTAGTTTTACTGTATCTCTTAAACTAATTGTCCTTTTTTTCCAATGACAGATTGCCAGACTTCAATCTGATCGAAATGATCTGGCATCAGCTGAAGGACCATATCCGGAAAGTGGCGAAACCCTCCAAAAAGGACGAGTTGTTGAAAGGCATAATGAGTTTTTGGAATGATGTACTCACCGTGGAACGCTGCAATAAATATATAGATCATATTGCCACTGTGTTGCCCATTGTGATCGCGCGTAATGGGCAAGCATCAGGAAAGTAGTACTGTGCTGTAGTATTGTAAGTACAGTATGATACAGGTAAGTATGGCACAGATTTGTTCTTTCCCAATAGTCAGAGTATTAAGTAGTTACAGTTTTTTTCTTTACAGAGAGAGCAGCACCAGGTTACAGTACATAGTATTTTACAGTAGTCAGAGTATACTGTAGTTCCAGTGTAGACTAGTTTGACAGTACTACTGTAACTGCCTACTAACTGCTCAATTTTTTTCTTTCCAGAAAAAGCAGCACCAGCCATGTACAGTAGTACTACACATCACACAATGCCATAATACAGTACGCACATAACTGCACTCATTTTTTGTTTTCTTGTCGTTTCAGGAAAAAGGGTTGCCTGGGGGGAGGTGGGGTGTTGTGTCCAGTCTAATCTGTTTGTACAGTAAAATGTACAGTATATAAACAGCAGTAATGATGTACACAAAACCTCTCCTCTCTCAATGAACTACTGTACTGTACACAGAATGAGGAACAAGATAAAGACGGAAAAAATAATATTACTATATATATATATATATATATATATATATATATATATATATATATATATATATATATATATATATATATATATATATATATTATACATTACAGTATATATTATTAAATAATATTCTTATAAATGTGCATTATTCATGTTTCCCCATCTTTTACAAATGTTTTCTAAATGTGTATCCAATTTCAATCTGCCAAAAGAACTTAATAATGACTGCATTATGTATTATTCATGATTATTTTTATATTTGTATTTTTTGGTTCCTGATAAAATAAATATTTATTCACATTCCTGATAATCATAATCATTCAACAATGAATAAGAATGAATGACAAAACAACATGAATCAGTTAATGGTTTTTTTAACTCTCAATTCTCACAATGCTGTGCAAATCAGATTTACATTTCAAAATCGAGAAGGGATTTTCCAAAGCGTACCGTACGGATTTTCCAAAGCGTTACCGTAAACCGTATCAAAGGGTTGGGGGGGGGGGGTGATTACACGCAGGCGCAGTGAGGCTTTGTAGCTCGGCTATGGATGGATTAAGAATACAATGGCAATATTCAGAAAATTAACGACTCTGTGGAAACAGGGGGTTGGATGACTCATGCGCAGTAAGCAGCAAGCTCCCATCTCTAAAAGGATTAGAGTACACGCACGCGCAGTGAGGCGATTGACGCTCGGCTAGGGATGGATTAAAAACACAATGACTAACTAACTTCAGAAAATTAATGACTCTGTGGAGGTGTCTGTCGATAAGAGTTTGTGTGCGCGTGGGGGAGGGATGAAGGATTAGTCGTGCAGCAGTTCAAAGAAATAACATACTGTACTGTAGAGTACAGTAATTTCAAAAGGCAGTTCATCATAATACTGTAATTTGATAACTACACCCCCCAAATACAGTACATAAAAAGCACACAAATCAACCATGTGCAGGCAAACGCACAGATTTAATATCGTAATATCAAGATTCTTTTTGCAGTCTTGTGGATAAAATAACAGTTAAAAAATCATAATTAAATTTTTTGGGGGGCACTCAAGCAAGCTGTGGTGGGTCAAGTTGCAGGCGCAGTGAGGCTTTGTAGCTCGGCTATGGACAGATTAACAACACAATGGCAAGAGTCAGTAAATTAATGACTCTGTGGAGAGGGGGGGTTGGGTGACTCATGTGCAGTAAGCAGCTCCCATCTCAAAAGGATTAAACGCAGGTGCAGTGAGGCTTTGTAGCTCGGCTATGGACGGATTGCTAAGATTCAGAAAATTAACGACTCCGTGGAATTTCAAATCCTTGAGCTAGAGTTCGTAGGGGAGGGGGCTACAGGTACAGCTGCATGAAGTTCAAAGCTAAAGACATACTTTAATTTCAAAAGGCAGTTCAATATAATAATACACCCCCAAATACAGTACGTAAAAAGCACACAAATCAACCATGTGCAGTCAAATGCACAGGGTCACAGTCAAAAGCTACAGCACAGATTGAATATAGTAATACAGTAAGATGGTTTTTGCAGGCTTGTGGAGAAAAAAAAATTACAATAAAAAAAAAATTTTCATTTTTTTTTGGTCACTCACTCAGGCAAGCAAACAGTGGTGGGCGAAGTTACAGGCGCATGTGCAGTAAATTCCTGCTGTCAAGCAGGAATGTGATTGAAACCAGATACGCCCCCCTGAGTTTTTACACGGCACTGCAGTATTGCAGACACCGAGAATAAAATGCTAATATCACGAGCGCGAAAATAACGCAGTTCACTCCGGGCAAAACCGCCAAAAAAACGCACCTAACCGGGATAATCTGAGAGCCGCGGATCTAGCCGACTTAGACTCAGATCGGCCGCCACTGTATGTCATTTTATTTTTTCAGATTTTTTTTATTCTATTTTTTTCTTTTTATGTTTTTGATTGCCCATTGGCTGCTAATGTATTGATCGGTGCCTCTTTAGAGTACAGATAAATACAGAAACACACAATGCATTTTTTTTGGCAAATGCTTGTTTTGAATTGATTGTTATTTTTTCTATTTCTATTGTATGACCCGTTTTACAAGAGATATAGGTATTGCACTGTGTATTTTTGTCACATTGGAAGTAGCTTTGGGCATTTTTTTTGCTGTATACATTTAGCCACGCCCACTAGCACTCCTTTTGACACTTATATGCATATATATATACGATGTGGTAATGGTTGGGGTTTCTCAGAGCTTGTTGGGAATCTGTGTATTTTGTTAACTGTGTGTAGTTGGTCTCAGTTGCTTATGGGAGGGTAGTGGCCCATCCTCTCCCAAGGTTTAGGCTTTCCCCACCCCACTTTCCAAATTGGCAGGTCAAATTCATTTTGCCAAGTTACGACAGAACCAGTGTAGATCATTCTTCCTGTAATTATACAGGTAAATAAGAATATTAACTCAGGTGAGTGTTAGGACCTGCTTTGTCATGCCTTGTAAGTGACAGCAGGCTTAAGATGCTATGGCCAAAGGGTTAAACTAAATGACCCTTTTTACAAGAGATACAGTATATAGGTATTGCACTGTGTATTTTTGTCACATTGGAAGTATCTTTGGGCATTTTTGTTTTTTTGCTGTAAACATTTAGCCACACCCACTAGCACTCCTTTTGACACTTATATACAGCTCAACCCTGTTATAGCGCAATCCGCTATAACGTGGTTTGAGCATGGACCCCGAATTAAAAAAAAAAATGTCATTTTTTTCCATTTTTTTTTTACATTTTTTTTGCACACTGCACACTGCAAACTGCACACTGCAAACGGCACACCCCACACACTACCAGCACACACTGCACACTGCACACCCCACTACACTGCATACTGCACACACTAGTAGCACTCACTGCACACTGCACAGCCAACTACACACACTACCAGCACACTGCACACACTGCACACTCTCACAGCACACAGCACACTCCACAAGCACACAGCACACAGCACACAGAACACAGCACACTGCACTCACAGCACACAGTGCACTCACATCTCACTGCACTCACACCATACTGCACTCACACCACACTGCATTCACACCACACCGCACTCACACCACACTCACACCCCCCTCCCACTCCCTGTCCCTACCTTTGGTGTCGGCTGCTGAGCTTGGAGCGGAGCTGGCATCGGGAGGAGGAGGGGGTGTCGGTTGGAAGGGGGGGGGGGTGTGGATGCCAGTAGGGGGGTGAGTGAGGAGCAGGCTGGGACTCGGAAGGCCGCGAAGGAGTGGTGTGTCAGTGACACACAGACTGAGGGCAGGAGCGGAGGGTCTCTGGATGCCGGGCGACGGACCGGTAGGTGTGGGGGCCTCGGGGGGGAAGGAGGTTGATGCCGGTGGTGGTGGGGGGAGGTAAGGAGCAGGCTGCGGCTGGACTCGGAGGGCCGCTGTTGGCGGGCTTGGTGGACGTGTAGGGCTTCCGGCTTCTGGCTTCCGGCTCCCTCCTCCCGATCGGGCGCGCGTCAGCCATTTTTTTTAACTAGCGCGACCCCCGATCTAGCGCGGTCGGATCGGGTGGCCCCAGAGGACCGCGCTATAACGGGGTTAAGCTGTATATATATATATATATTATGTGGTAATGGTTGGGGTTTCTCAGAGCTTGTTGGGAATCTGTGTACTCTGTGTATTTTATTGATTTGACTAAATTGTTATGTATTTGTAGGTCTTGTTTTTATTACATTTTAGGATTGATTAGGGGTTAAATTTCTTTAATTGTTCTGTTGGTTAGGTGTTTATTTAATGGTATTATTGTTGTGTTTTGGGCTTACATTAATTTCATAATTTTTTTTGGTGTTAGATTAATTGTATTGATGTGTTGGCTAGGCTTTTTAGTTATTTTCTTCTTCTGATGTTTTGGTGCTTGTGTATTTATTTTATTTTTGAGTTTTTTGGTGAGGTTGTTTCTTGTTGCCCATTGACTGCTATAGTGGCTTTTCATTCCCATATTCTATGTGCATGATGTACCAATGTGCCAATCAATGGGTAGAGGGTGGGATAGTGGCCCCAGATGGGTGGTTAGGCCTCCTGGGTGGGTATCGGGGGAGGGGGGTTTACCCTTTAATTACAATAGTGGTTATTAACCTCATGGTGATTAAGGAGATAGGGGCCATTAGATTGTATTTTTGATTGTTCTGTTCCTGCAAACGGAGGACATGCACATGGAGGATGATGATGAGGATGTCTCATCCTGATGACGCGGATGTCACTGTTAAGTGCAAGTTTTATTTACTCTATTTATGCTGGCTGGCTAAAGTTTTATTTAGAATTGGCAAAGAGTAATTTTGACAATTACTGTAGTGTATGTGTTGGGGGGAAGGAAGGGGGTTGTTGAGGGTAGAGGAGGAGGGTACTAGGGTTGTTGTATTTATTTATGTTTATTGGGGGTAGAGTGAGTGGGTAGTTGCCCCAATGTGTGTGTTTAGGCCTACCGGGTGGGTAGCGGGACTGGTTACCCCTTCATTACCATAGCGGTTCCCACCGCAATGGTAGTGAAAGGGTTAACACATCCCGCAACCTTCCAGGTAGGCTTAAAACCCCATCCTGGGCTACTACCCCCTTCATCAACCCACCCTGCCCCCAATAAAATGACTATTCAAGTCTAACCCTTTCATTGCTTTAGCGGATACCCACTAAGGTAATTAAGCTGTTTTTATAAAAATGTTAATACTAGTGTGCGTAAGATGGGGGTCTCTGGAGCAGAACATAATTGATTTGAGATCCGGGACCCCATGCTTCCCAAGATACAGGCACCATTATTGGGTATCCAATGGTGGTTTTGGGCAGCGCAGTTGTCACCATATGTAAAGAATAGAGATATATATAGTGCGGTAGTTCTTAACTCAAATTTGACTCTTAAGTTGCAGAATGAAAACTGACAATCTCCCAGTGAAATGACAGCAGTATGAAATTATCCTTTCAGGTAGTCTGTGTGGTGTCCCTCGGTTAGAGATAAAAATCATACTTAGTGCAACACAGTGAGTTCTTAAAACATAATATATTAGCAGATAAATATCGCGCTTACATTTGTGCAATAAGGATAAGGCACATAAAAATTAAAGGTTGCTTTGTCCCTCTGCTCCTTCTTGCCGCTCGCACGCCATCACGTCACTTCCGGCTCTCGTCCATGATCGTCGGCGTCACTTCCGGATGCGGGTGAACTTAGAATCGGGAGCCGTGGAGACGGGAGATGCTAGGCAGATGCTGGATAGTATGCAGGGGCTTGCGTAGCCTACTTATGTGTCACTCTACGGGTTTCGCTTTACAAAAGCTTCATCAGGAGTATAATCTAGGGCGCCTCTCTGGTCTAAATAAATATGCTATACTTCATTGTTATTGGATGAAGTGGGAATTGCGACTAGAATGCTATTGGTCAATTTATTGCGTTGTGATTGGGTGATAGGGGATAATACATAATAATACTACTCTATCTATTTTTATACAATAAAACAAGTACAACTTTATTGACATTTATACAATCTCATACGTATGAAGAGCAATCAGAGATACTAATGGATAAATTTAAAGAAAAGAAATATAATAAATCCATTATGATAGATGCAAAAGATAGAACGGATAAGCTTGACAAACAGCTTCTAATTAAACCGCCCAAGAATAATGTAAGGAAAAATAGTAAAATAGATTTCACAACCACGTTTAGGAGAAAATATAATAAGGATGCCAATAAAATAAAACAGGCTATAAACAAACATTGGTACATTTTACAAAACGATCCAGTCCTTGGAAGTACATTACCCCCACGGCCAAATATAATTTTTACAAAGGCCAACAATTTAAAACAAAAATTAGCACCAAGTATCCTCAAACCAATAAGGGAGGATACACAAGATAAAAATTGGTTGAAACTTCCGAAAGAATTTTTTTCATGTGGTAACTGTAGGGCCTGTAATTTTTGTTCAAAAGGGACCAAAGATATTTTTAAATCGAACGTCACCAATGAGGAGTTTAAAATTAAACAATTTTTAAACTGTAATATTGATTTTATGATTTACATGCTCGAATGTCCTTGCGGGCTTCAATACATAGGCAAGACCATTAGAACTTTAAAAATTAGGGCCTTAGAACATATAGGGAACATACGAAGAAAAATGGACACATATAGTGTCCCTAAACATTTTAACTTATTTCACCAATCCAATCCCAAAGATCTAATTCTAAAAGGGATAGAACATATTCCTCAAAATTGGAGAGGAGGAAATTGAGCGATTGAATTGTTAAAAAGAGAAACCTTTTGGATCCACTGCCTCAAAACGTTGAATCCAAAGGGGTTAAACGTAGATATTGAGATTGGTGCATTCATCTAGAAATAATTAAAAACTTTTATTCAAGTTTTAACCTTTTAATATTTTTAAATTAATTTATTTTATAGGTATAAATTAAATTTACTATTTTATATGTCCATAGTTCTTGAAAATGTTTCACTTGTTGATAATGTCTATTTTGTATTTAAAATTAATGTATTTTATAATTTATGAGTAATGTTAATTCTTGTTTCTTGTTCTTCCTTTCCTATTTATATCCCCGAAAAAATACAAGAAAAGATGGGGGAGCACAGTTTCAGGAAAAGGGTAGTTAATAGTACTTTATGTCCTATTAAACTGGTGATCGATATGATGAGTGGCACCTCTATTGAGGTGACAGTCTATGGAGCGAACTCCATCTACGGGAGGCGCACATACAGTGATGTGTGTATCTAAGTGAAAAAATAAAAGAATAAAAAACTTACATGGCCTTGTGTAAGTTCTATCACATCAAGGTTTCTTTGGATTGCTTTTCTTCTTTGTAGGATAAATTCTTTTACGGTCGTGACTTCTCTCCTCGTTGTACCTTCAGCTTTCCTCGTTGGATGGAGTTCTCCCTCCAGGCGGTTTTCTCCACGTCCGGATAGAAAGCTACGACTTCACCTCTGGCTCCTCTGAATCCGCTATCAAAATGTCCCAAATGTAAAGCAGAGCAACGCGTTTCGTCCAGAACTGGACTTCCTCAGGCTCTATAGAGCCAAGACCGTAGAAGAATATATCCTACAAAGAAGAAAAGCAATCCAAAGAAACCTTGATGTGATAGAACTTACACAAGGCTGTGTCAGTTTTTTATTCTTTTATTTTTTCACTTACATACAACATAGACTGTCGCCTCAATAGAGGTGCCTCTCATCATATCGATCACCAGTTTAATAGGCATACTATTAACTACCCTTTTCCTGAAACTGTGCTCCCCCATCTTTTCTTGTATTTTCTTGCCAACAAGGGTCCCGGATAGATCCTGCTGGGGTTCCGAGTCACAGGAGGACTTCATAAGAATATTATTCTCAGGACGTATTACATCCCTTTTTTACATCCTACACACGCCATATACAGTAGAGATAGCGCCCGGGTACTTTTTTGAACTATTTATATCCCCATCGTATTTATTTATGATCACTTATTTGGAGTATAAATAGCAACTAGTTAGGAAGTCCCCTATATCTTATAATATTAAAATATTAAATATTTAATTGTTTTAATTCATCCATTCTGTATAGTTTACTAACTTATTTTAGTTTTTATGAGATTGTATAAATGTCAATAAAGTTGTACTTGTTGTATTGTTTAAAAACAGATAGAGTAGTATTATTATGTATTAGCCCCTATCACCCAATCACAGCGCAATAAATTGACCAATAGCATTCTAGCAATTCCCACTTCATCCAATCACAATGAAGTATAGCATATTTATTTAGACCAGAGAGGCGCCGTAGATTATACTCCTGATGAAGCTTTTGTAAAGCGAAACGCATAGAGTGACACATCAGTAGACTACGCAAGCCCCTGCACACTATCCAGCATCTACCCAGCATCTCCCGTCTCCACGGCTCCCGATTCTAAGTTCACCCGCATCCGGAAGTGACGTCGACGATCGCAGACGAGAGACGGAAGTGACATGACGGCATGCGAGCGGAAAGAAGGAGCAGAGGGACAAAGCCACCTTTAATTTTTATGTGCCTTATCTTTATTGCACAAATGTAAGTGCGATATTTATCTGCTAATATATTATGTTTTAAGAACTCACTTTGTTGCACTAAGTGTGATTTTTATCTCTAACCGAGGGACACCACACAGACTATCTGAGAGGATAATTTCAAACTGCTGTCATTTCACTGGGAGAATGTGAGTTTTCATTCTGCTACTTAAGAGTCAAATTTGAGTTAAGAACTACTGCACTATAAATATATCTCTATTCTTTACATATGGTGACATCTGCGCTCCCCAAAACCACCATTGGAAACTTGCAAAAAGAGAACTGGACTATCTTTTCAGAGGGTTGTAGCTGCATTTTATCACTACTATTTATTACTAAACACATTGAACACATTTTATTTTTAATCACTATTTAGTTTATATCACTTTATTTATTCATTATCACTTTTAAGAGGACCGCCTTAATTACAATTTTTTTGTAATAATCACCGTTATTGGGTGCCGGTATCCCCATACAATTTTTAAATGTCCCGCTTCACGTGACATTTAAATGTATAGGAGATACCGGCAACCCATAACAGGGAAGCAAGTGGACCCTGGACCTGAAATCAACGCGGTTCTGCTCCTTGAGACCCCCTGCTCACGTACACTAGTATTAACATTTTTATAAAAACCCTGTGATCGCTTGCGAGATATGTACAGGGAGAGGCGGCTCTCTCTATGCAGCTGGCCCGGATCGCACTAGGGAGAATTTTGAGTGAGGCTTGCGATCTTATCGCTGCTGACTGCACGGTTTGGGCATTTTCCTGCCTCACGGTTTCAGAGTGGTCACTGAGCTTTCTGAATACCGTGATAACTAAACTGACAAACCATTCAGCGGAAACATGCCAAACCTAGCGACGTAGCAGCGAACTTTTCAAGGCTACTAGAATAGGCCCCTCATCAGTTGGTTCTTTGGCAGGCTCGTTTTTGTTCATTGGGGATGAAAGCTAATGAGGCTAATAACATGTTGTGTATTTTTTGCTTATTGAGTATAGATATCTGTTCTCAGACCCTTGTCGATTTGTATGTTTAATGATCCCACGTTAGTAATGCTGAGGTATGGATGCTAATGCAAAGCAAACTGTTTGAAATGTTTCCATAAAATGTAATGTTATAAATATTTGTAATTATTTTCTCTTGTCAGATATGGAAAACTGTTTGAAGTGCCCTGAGGATCACTGGCCTAATATAAGGAGAGATACTTGTAGCCCAAGAATGATAGATTTCCTTTCCTATGAGGAACCACTAGGTGCCGGTATTGCAGCCCTTACTGTTTCCTTTTCTGCTGTCACTGTTGCAGTGCTGGTGATCTTTATCAAGCACAAGGACACTCCAGTTGTAAGAGCCAATAACCAGAACCTCAGCTACATCCTTCTTACCTCTCTTGTGCTGTGTTTTCTCTGTTCTCTGCTTTTCATCGGTCGTCCTCTGAAGGTGACCTGCCTGCTACGACAAGCGGCTTTTGGAATTATTTTTACTGTTGCTGTGTCTTGTGTTCTGTCAAAAACCATCACAGTTGTCATCGCCTTTAATGCTATGAAGCCTGACAGCAAATTGAGGAGATGGGTGGGGACCAGAGTATCCAGCTATCTAGTCCTCCTCCTCTCACTGGGTGAGGTTGTGATTTGCATTGTGTGGCTAATCCACTCTCCGCCATTTCCAGACTATGACACCAAATCAGAAGTTGGCAAGATGATATTACAGTGTAATGAAGGCTCGGTCACTATATTCTATTTCTCCCTCAGTTATATGGGACTTTCGGCTTTCTCAAGCTTTATTGTTGCATTCCTAGCAAGGAACTTACCAGACACTTTCAATGAAGCTCAGTATATCACATTCAGCATGCTGGTGTTCTGCAGTGTTTGGGTCTCCTTTATCCCAGCATATCTGAGCACCAAAGGCAAATACATGGTGGCCGTGGAGGTATTTGCCATCCTGGCCTCCAGTGCAGGACTTCTGTGCTGTATCTTCATTCCCAAGTGCTATATTATCCTAATGAGACCTGAGCTGAACACTAAAGCCCATTTAACTATAAAAATGTAAAAATTATGGTGGGAG